>NC_072440.2:60197500-60820000 GCF_028878055.3 Symphalangus syndactylus
CATTGCCTCCTAGGTACTTCCAAAGCTTCTCCTTGTTCTGGTCACTAAAGATGAGAGAGATTAGCTGTGTTTTCTCCCACCCATTCATACTGGCAAACAGAAAGAGCTTAAAGGGGCAGAAGGGAGTGGGTGATACCTCTAACTGAAGTTTAACTTGGGGCCTGTGAATAGATTTCAGGGGGCCTTTGAGCATCCTGGACAATTCATTGCTTTGCTCAGCCATTTATTCAACAATCACAGGACACTGGACACAGAGTTGAACAAAACAAATGAACTTCCTGCCCTCACAAGGATTACGCTCTAGAGCAGGAAGACAAACCTTCATCAAACAACATGTAAATGCAGTCATGCGTCATTTAACAACATGGATATGTTTTGAGAAATGTGTCATTAGGTGATTTCATCATTGTGCAATCATCATGGGGTACTTACACAAACCTAGATGGTATTACTATTTTTGCATATTTTAATTTACATGTTAGGTTGGTGCAAAAATAATTGTGGTTTTGCCTTTAAAGTAATGGCAAAAATCATGATTACTTTTACACCAACCTAATATTTTTTTCATATGGAAAACCAAATGTTTCAGCACCATTACTGAATATCAATCATTTTCCCTACTTGATCTGCAATGTCAATATCAAATGACACTCATCAGGTTTCTATATATGTTCCATTATAATCTTATGGGACCACAGTCATATATGTGGTCCATTGTTGACTGCTATTTTGTTATGCAGTGGATAACTATATATATCATATCCCCACTAAGGAGAGAGGTTAAGATGGAGTCACAGTAGTTGGCCTGGTCTGATAGATTGGGAACGGCATCTCTGAGGACTAGGGCTGAGAAGAGATTAGAACTAAAGGAAGAGGGGGAAGGAAGGGCCTCCCTGGCAGACAGAGCAGTGAGTACAAAGGCCATGTGGTGAAAGGAAGTATTGGAAGTGATTGGGAGTAAAATAATGGACGTGAGAAACTCTCAATAGGTACATGAAGGATTGCATAAAACCCTAAAATGTTTAGAACCCTGGTGTCTGAGCCAATAACTCTGGAACTGTGGCCTAAAGAACACTTATTCAGAAATGCAGGCCCCAGATCTCTTGAATCAGACTCCAGTGGCAGGACTCCGGGATGTATATTTTACTGAAAGATTAGATACACCTTAAAGCTTTAAAACTTGTCTGTTTGCATGACTATGTCCCTCTGCAGCCTGCAACCTGGAAGGACTGGGACCCTATCTTATATATCCGTATGTATCTCCTATGCTTGACACAGAAGAGAATATACTTGTTGAATGAGTGAATGAAATGATTCAATGTTTGCTCAATGTGGAACGTTGTCATCATCATCATTAAGGAGAATATTGCAAGACAAGTTACAAAGCTCATGTCACAAACAGATCCTGGAGATTCTGGGTCCTCTGAGATCAAATCTTGAAGTGCAATTGGCATTTCCAGGAGTGGAATCCAGGACTCACACCCAGAACAAGCAAAGACACAGTGGCGGTGAGATCATTACGTACACTCTCCCGAAGCACTCCCCTACCATCTCTCTTCAACACAGTATTTTGGCAAGTATTGCTAGAAAAATGGGAACTATGATGTATTGAGTACCTACCATGTGTTACCTCCTATATGAGATTTATCTCATTTAATCTTGGCAGTGGTCTTATTTTACACACAAAGAAACTGAGGCTCAGAGAGGTGAAGTCACTAAGTCAGGTAATGGCAGATCTGGCATACAAACCTAAGTCTATGTATCACCTGAGCCCAAGCTCATTGCTTCTTCCTGACCATGCTTCTTCCCTTTCAGCAGTTCCACTCCCAAGGCTCCCCACTCCATCCCCATGATAAGCCAAAGTTGAGTAAACTGGACACCAGAATAATAAGTGGGAAAGAGAGGGACAGGTCTGATGAGTTACCATGAAATGAGCACTGGACTGTAGGTCAAGAGGCCAACCCCAGCTTTGCTGCTGACATTCTGTGTTGTCTTGAACAAGTCACACCCTCTCTTAGGGTCTCCATTTCTTCATCCATAAGTGAAATAAATCTATAAAAATATCCACCTGTCTTGTATCATGGACTTTAATGAGATAATGTCTAGAAAAGAGAGTTCTATGGCACAAATAAAATAAGTGTAGTAACTAACATTTGTTAAGCCTCTACTATGTGCTGTTTAATCAACAGTAACCTTGCGAGCAGATGAAAAAACAGAAGCTCAGAGAATATGGGAACAGAGATACTGTGCTGTTTCCAAGCTGGTATCTCAAAGGGCCTCTTGCAATTCTTCTCTCTCTTGGACTCTAGAGAGAGAGTCCATGCACCATGGACCATGCACCATGAGAACAAGCCCAGGCTGGCCTGATGGAGGAAAAGACAAGTGATTTACCCAAGGTCACATAGCCAGCAGATTGCCTGAAGAAGCTTGCCTGGACTAACGCCTGTCTCATTCCAGAACTGAAGTCCATGACACTATGTTGACTCCCAGTGATAAAGATTTATATACATATATTATCCAATACAGATTTTCTGGAACCCAGCTATTTCCCTAAAGTAGAGACTAGGATGGTGGTAATTTCACGACAGGTACAGGCATGAGCTAGACCACTAGGGCTAGGGAACCACTTACTACTCATAGAATCACGAAGAATTTGCCTGGAAGGAATCTCAGATAGAATCTTCTCCATCTTACATATTGTACAGATGGCAACACTGAGGCTCAGGGAGGATGAGGGATTGTCTGAGACCCAAAAGGGTATAGAAACAAATGGAGATAGAAACAGAGCTCAAATGAGCCAACTCCTCCCTTCCTGCTCAAAATGTCATCTAATTCAGATGTCCAAGGAAAGGAGGCTGAGAGTGGGAGTGAGAATCACTGGGAGAAAGAAGAGATGAGCTAAGACTTACTTACATGCAGACAAGAGAGAGTGAGGGTGAGAAAGAAAAGAAGGGCCAAGTTATCTCTAGGATGATGGGCCATCATGGCTGGCCTTGGAACATTTGAACTTAGAGCCAGAGGACTCTAAGTTCAAGTCTTATGTGATTTATTTGCTTGCAAAACTGGCCCAAGTTTTTCCTACCTTTCTGTGTCCTTGCCATTTGCAATGTGTCTTTTCAGTTCCCTCCATTAGATGGTTGTGTCTGTCTCCAACTCTTCAATTTGGATTGGCTGTGTCACTTACTTTACCCATAGAATGTGTGCAGTGATCCTGTGCCTTTTCCAAGCCTGGGCCCAAAAAGGCCTTGTGAGTTTCTGCTATTTCTCTTGGAACTTGCTCATCTACCATGATCTGTTAGTGGATTAGAGACACATGGCCCTACACCCCCATCATCCTGGTCCAATAGTCAGCCAACCACCAGACATGCAAATCCATCTTTTTGCATGAATAAGCCCAGTCATGATTAGCTGAGTCCAGCCCAGACTACTAAAAGTGCCCAGCTGACCCATAGACTTGTAGGCAATAACAAATGCTTGCTGTTCAAAGCCACTGAACTTTGGGGTTGTTTGTTACTCAGCAACAGCTAACTGATACATCTTGGTCCCCTTACTTCCTAACTTTGTAGTCTTGAAAATAATCACTTCACCTGGTCTCCAAGCCTTTATTTCCCCATTCGCAAAATGGTGGTGATCATGATGATGTAATAAGGCTAACCTCACAGAGTCTTTATGTAGATTAAACAAAATAATACATTCAATAAATGACAGATATTCAAGATTAACAGCACAGTGCCTAGCATACAGTGAGCGCTCAATACCTGTTGATTTCTTTCTTCCAGGGGGCCATGCCATAGCCTGGGTCCACCCAGAGATTAGAGAATGTATGGTTTGCCTCACAGGTACCTTTTCAGAAAGACCTGTAATTAAATAGAGGCTAATAGGTCCTGGAATTCCAAACCACCATCCATCCTCTTGAACTCCTGGCCTATAGGCCAGTCAGGGCAGGGGCAGTGCCAGGGCAGGCAGCCCTGATGCAGGCTAAGTTCAGCAGTGCAGTTTGCTCTGCTTGCCAGAGCTTGCATGTTTACATACATCCCATAATTACCATCTGCACAGCCAGCGGCATTTGTTGCAAATGGGCCGTTTCCATCTGTTGAAGCAATTTCCTCAGAGGAATTTGCATTGATCACTTTTTTATGCAAAGCTTTTGTATAGATCATTTTTCCCCCCAGTGGTTTTTAATAGGTCTAAATATTTGAGGGGCAGGGAGGGGCCTCAGAAGGAAGGAGGTTGCAGACTGGGCAAAGTCGTGGTGCAAGGGAGAAGCTGGGGGAGGCTGCTCTTCCACAAAACTCCACCTGTATTCCTCATCTAGAGACCCAACTCAACCAGTGTTAAAGGCCCCAGACTAGGTAATGCCATTTCAAATATTTATTGTTTGCCTTTATATTTGAGCTGGTAGCTCGTGGTTAATGGAGAGGCCGCAGAATGAGGGAAAATGGGGCGTGGTAATTAAGCAGGCAACTGGTGACTCCAGCTCAGAGCTTTGTACCTGAGAGGACCAGATGGACGATTTTGCATATTTTTGACAGCTGTAATGAACAGGGCAGCTCCGTATTGATTAAATGTCTGAGAAATTAGTGCAACCCTCTGGAGCTTCATTATTTACTATTTCTGCTCAAATTCTCAGCAAAGTTTACACAGGCAGAAGTCTGCAGTAAGAGAAGGTAGAAAAGAGGAGACAGTTGAACAAGATGATAAATGCTTTATAGAGTGTCAGCCCAACAGACACAGAACAGAAAGGTGAATGTGGTTTTGACATTGAGTTCCTGGAGGCTAAAGATCTTGGTGGATTCATTTCTGCATCCCCAGTGTCCAGCAAAGTGTCTGCCACGTAGTAGGCTCTCAGGAAATGACTCACCCTGGACAGAGCATTTAACCAGAAATCAAAACCTGGGTTCTGGATCTGTGCAGAGATTTGGTCCTCAGTAAGAAAATGACAGACCCCAGTCTGTCCCACATTTATAGTAGACGAAGTCATGCCCTTGAAAATAAAACCTGAAACTTTTGCAAACAAAAAGTTCATGTGTAAGTAACTGCTACCCTGGCTCTCCCCCAGCCCAGTGTTGATTCTTCTGTGAGCACTGTCACATTCCTAAGGACAATGAGCAACCAAAGGATGCTGCAAAAATAAAAGAAGTCCCCCCAAACATGTCCAAGCAAGGTTCAGGTGGAGTTTATCAGAGTGTGGTCTGCAAAACACCTGCATCAGGATCACCTGGGGATCTTACTCACTGAGAATCAATGGGCTAGAAAAGCTCCCAAGGAATTTTGATGTGCTAAATTTTGGGGATAACTATGGGCTCTAAATCCTGAGTTCCAATCCTAATCCTGCCTCTTATCAGTCATGTGACCTTGCATAACATGGCATGATGTTCTTTGAATCTGAGTCTCTTTCCTCATCCAGAGCTGGATAACGTGATTCACCTCTTGAAAGCTCACTGTAGGATTCAATGAGATAACATATGGAAATAACAATGTTCGGTATACAGTAGGTGTTCAGTAAATGCCATTTAGGATTATTGGTATTGGAGAGAGTATCTTAGGAGTTGCTTTACAAGGTCAGTTTTGCCCAGATTAAAGGCCTTGAGGCTGTCCCTGGAGCTGACCTAGGCCTCGGCCCCTAACTCATGACCTCTCCATTCAGTAAGCCACGTTCTGTTCTTTCTCCTGGTATCTGATCTCCCATGCATGACTTTGCACTAGGAAAAAAGTCCTGAAATGCTTGAATGTGCCTAGATCCTCCTCTTTAAGATTTTTAGTGATGCCTCCTACTCCTGATACCACTGATCTGACCACCCTTCACCTGACATCTATTGGTTCCAGCCCTTGGCAAGCAAGCACATTTGTTGCAACAGAATTTCAATGTGTTCATCAGGAGAAGAGAGAGAAAAGGCCCTGGGTAAGAGGCTAGGTATTAGCCAGATACACAGTTTGGTGGAAAGGAGCTTTTCAGCAACACTGTTTTCTTTTATCATATCCACAGAAGCCAATCAGGTCTTAACTAGCATAGTCAGGCTTCAGTAAATGTTGAAAGAATGGAAGATGAATGGACACATTCAATAAATGACAGATATATTGATGTTGATGATGAGGAGGAGAAGGATAGTGATGGTTCCCTTTTGCCACAGGATTCACCAAGATTTTCTCATTTATATTACTGTTTCCTGGAGACATTTGTATTTGAGGCGTTGATTTCTTAGCTGGATGAATAAATGGATGGTTGGATGGATGGATACATGAGTGGGTGGATAGATGGGTGAGTGGATGGATGGTTGGATGGATGGATAGATGGATGGATGGGTGGATGGATGGATGGGTGGATGGATGGATGGGTGGATGAGGGTGAATGAATAGAAAGAAGGACAAAAGGGAAGAAGCGAAGAAGAAAGAAAAGAAAATGAGATGTAAAGGGAAGAAAAAGAAAGAATGAAGAACAGGGAAAGAAAAGAAAAATAGGGAAAGGAGAGAGACCATAAATTCTATTGTGCTGTAAACACTCATCAAGCAAGACTAAGAGAAAATGAAGTAAATTCATCCAATGCATGATGGAATATTACTGTACTTCATTTACTTTGCCTCCAATTACGTAAAAAGCCTATTCTATTAACAGCTACCCTTGCAGATCCAGACAAAATTAACTCCTGGTGCCTCATCCCGGCAGCAGGGCAATTGATTCTTCCCCATAATCCGTTTATTTCATTAGCAATACATTTATTTGGTACATGCATTTTGCCATGCTGCAGCAATGAAATGGCCCTGCAAGGTGTGGGGCATGGGGGAGCGCGTGGAATATTAACCAAATCGCTATTACCTCCATGGCAGTGCTTAAAGATCATATGTAAATCAAATGTCAGGGGAGAAAATTGTAGCAAGGGCTGTCAGGAAACAATTTACCAGTGGTTAAAGGCACAGCTCACGGCTGAGTGAATTGTGAACTTTGCAAATGGAAAACCAAGCTGGCTTTCACTGTGGGAGCTGATGAGACCTGAAGGAAGAAGAGTGGGGAGGCTGGGAACATATTGGATATTTTGTACCCTACAAAAATAAAAACAAACAAACAAAAATCGCATTCACTTTTAAATATTTGCAGCCAGTTGCTATGGTGAGTTCCCACTGAAAGTGAATCTTGCTTTTTGAAGAATTTCACCACCATTTCTGTCCTGTTTATCTAGAAGGAGGATTTCATTATGTGTAAAAAGCAGTTGTTGGTAAAAAGTAGTGTGGTCTCTTTTTTCCCAGCTTCTAGAAATTGTTTCAGAAATGGTTTCCATGTTGAAAAAAAAAGCATACTGTTACTGTTATCATTGTAATATCTTATGTCCCCAACATGTGTGACCTGTAATTCTATTTTGGGAATTTACCTGTGTGAGTTGTGTGTGTGTGTGTGTGTGCTGTGCATGTGTGTAATGCTTACCAGGGTACTTTGCAAGCAGGGTTCTGTCATTGTTCTCAGTATTTCAAGCAGGAGGGGATTTAATACATAGAGTTAGAAGCTTCCTTATTTGTTGGAAAGACAGGGACAGCAAAGCTCAGAAAAGCTTCCAGGAAATCCAGAAGCTCAGGAAACACAGGGAATATTCATGAGTAATGTTGGCTGCAGGTATCCAGGAAGTAGATGATTCCCAGGCATCAATAGAAGTCATCTGCACAACCCTCGCCTTCCCTCTGCACCTGCTGCAGCTACCTCTGTGCTACTATGGCTTCTCCACCTTTCAAACTGCATGTGAGGGCTACTTCTTCCACACAACTCCTCTGTCCATAATTCATTTCACGAGAAGAAGATTGCTTTAGAAAGTAAATCGTGACTCCAGCACCAGAAATGAGACCTTGGCCAAGTCAACTCACCTCTGTGTGCCTCAGTTTTCCCAGTTCTGAAATGAGCTTAATAGTGCCTTGTCACAACAGAGACAGGGCCGGGATGAAGTAATGTGATGTATGTAAAATGTCTAAGTACTTGGCACGTAGTAGGGACCCGGTTAATGTCAATTGCTTTTTGTTCTCTTTCTTTTACCCTTTGCGTAACCCTCAGAGGTTCATTTAAAGCCAATTCTCTCCATATAGATATTGCCAGGGTACATGGAGCGATTTCCCAGGGTTCCTGGTTCCCCTGGGAAAAGTCCTCCCTTAAAGAAAGCCATTAAGGATTTAATTTCTTATCATCTTCCATTCCAACTAGCCAGAGTGTTATGAATAATATCCTATTAGCTGGAGACATTCAAACAATCACCCGTTAACATGTTCTTACGGCGAAATGATGAAGCGTCCTCCAAAATCACGGTGCTTATCTGCGGCCCACTCAGCAGGCACTCCATCACTCCCACCAACGACACTTCTTGTATTGCTGTCTTGGATTCCAACTAATCACTGAGGGGCGGGCAGCGGGGTGAGAGGAGGGCCAGGAGCCTCCGGGACTGCAAGCTCCTCCTGCAGCCTGGCCTGCCCCATGGTGCATGACAACATGCCTATCCCAGAAGGGATTGAAGTCACTTTTTGAGAAATACCGTGAAACAAATCACAAACACAGAGTGATTTTGTAACACGAAAACAAGGTCAATAAAACCATGATTGTGAACCGCATCAAGACAAGCACAGACAAAAATGAAGAAGAGTTATGTAGAGGAGTTACTGAAAAAAAAGGCAAATGAAACAGCTAAAATAGAGGCATCAATGTTTACGAGTCAGAGGAGCTCTTAGAGATTGGCTATGCAGTTTTTAATTCCCTGCCCCACCCCCCAGTAGTGTGCCCTAGAGGCTTAGTCCAGAGAGATGCCCCACACAGAGCATTCACCACCACATAGGTTGGGGGAAAAAAAAAAGAAAACATCGCATATCTAAGTTCTTCTTGTTGCTTTGCGATGCACATCTCATGCTAAGGGTCCAATCTACCTTATGGGAAAGACACCCGTTTACTTATTTATTTATTTATTTATTTTTTTTTGAGACAGAGTCTCGCTCTGTCGCCCAGGCTGGAGTGCAGTGTGGTGCCATCTCTGCTCACTGCAAGCTCCGCCTCCCGGGTTCACACCATTCTCCTGCCTCAGCCTCCCAAGTAGCTGGGACTACAGGCACCCGCCACCATGCCCGGCTAAATTTATTTTGTATTTTTAGTAGAGTCGGGGTTTCACCGTGTTAGCCAGGATGGACACCCATTTACTTTTATCAGTGCAAGGCTTACCTAACCTGTTGAGCCACAGAATGTCTTTTTGTCTCCACATACACCAAAAAATATTCCTTGGTAGTGATGGATCTTTCTACTAGCCAGTGAGTGTAGTTTTCTTCTTTATTTAGTCTTTCTTGATGAATATATATATCTGTGTGTGAATATATACATATATATATTTTTTAAATTTTTATACTGGTCAGAGGGCAAATGGAAGTGTGATGCATATTGCACAAGATGTAGCTCTACCCCAAGGAAAGAGGAAAACAAGCTAATAGATTTGGTGTTCCTACTATGTGCTAAGCATTTCAGATGCATTGTCCTGCTTACCTCTCACAATAACCCTCTGAAGCACCCTCCATTCTTCCCCCTTGCTTAACCCATTGTTTCTCAGGGATAAAAATGAGGTCAGAACAACTAGCTAAAGAGTCTGACCCCAGGCCAGTGAGAGCCCACATCTGGATTCTGAGTCCTGGCCCAGAGCACCTTTCCCTGTGATACCATGCTCCTTTGTTCTTTGGGATGCCAGCGACCTCTTTCTGGCCTCTCTCTAAGGACATGATGAGTTTGTGTGCATGACTGCAGAGGACTGATTCATGGACCTGCTAAGATCCAGGATTACCTATGATTCCACACTGCTGAGACCTTGAGCAGAAAATACCGCACAGGAGTAAGTGGGTGAAGATGGCATCTACCTACTACTGCCTTCATACTGTGAAAAGACAAAACCTATCAAGACAGGTGAGATGCAGTCTCCCTGCTCTCAGCATGCAACAGCTCAAAATGATTCATTAATCCTCACATCCACCAGTAAGTCCTTACAGTTACTATACCCACTTTTAAGATGAGCAAACTGAGGCTTGCAAGCCTCAGTTTGCTTGCCAAGAAGTAAAGTCACCTAGAGTTTAGGACAGAAAAAAGAATGTCTTGGGAATAAAGAAAAAAAGCAACAAAAAGGACAAAGGATCATTTTTGAGCCCTTTCTATGTGGCATTCCAGGCTGGGATTCTTCATTCAGTCTTAGCTGAAATTAGAACTAAGCAGGTGGCCTGGCTCCCATTTTACAGATGATGTTTCTGAGATCTGAAGTTTTAAGTAACTCTTCCTAGATCATGGCTAAGACTGGGATACTCTTTGTTTATTTGTTTGTTTGTTTTTAAGATGGAGTCTCACTCTGTCGCCCAAGCTGGAGTTCAGTGGTGCAATGTCAGCACACTGCAACCTCCACCTCCCGGGTTCAAGCGATTCTCCTGCCTCAGCCTCTCTAGCAGCTGGGATTACAAACATGCACCACCATGCTCCATTAATTTCTGTATTTTTAGCAGAGATGTGGTTTTGCTATGCTGGCCAGGCTGATCTCAAACTCTCAGCCTCTTGTGATCCACCCATCTCAGACCCCCAAAGTGCTGGGATTATAAGCATGAGCCACCGAACCCTAAAACTGGGACACTCTCATGTTCCCAGTCCTAGCTCATCCTCTTTCCTCTCTCCTTCCCTTACCTCCCTAAGGAATCTCAGTGACTGTTCTTTTTCTTGGGGTTGGTGATAAGGAGGGGACTGATGAGACATTGGCAGATGGAGGAGAGGGACAGCTCCAGGAAGGATGCTCCTATTTGGGGGCACTTCCATGCTTAAGTGCTTCCCTTCCATTCTCTCTGACCTTGGGTGGCTGCAGTTGCCTTAAGTGCACAGTAATATACTCTCAGTCACTGTTCAGTGCCCAAGGGAATGGTTTAAGGCCCTCCACTGGAGTGAATATTTTTATGCAGGCTATAATTTCTTTTAAGACCTTCACAGCGTTCCTGCAGCCTCCACCATGCCCTCTCCTCCAGAAAGCACACAGCTGAAAGAACAGCCACTTTCTAATGAGGGGAGCCACGAACTTCAGGCAGAGAAGATAGACTGAGCCACCCCTGGGGCTCAGGGCAGGAGCTGATCTCTCACTATCTTCTATTTTGTCCCCAAATCTATCATCTGTAATAATAATCATGACAACATTTATAGAATGCTAACCCTATGCCAGCCTTATTCTAGGAGACCAACGCATATCTCATTTAATCTTCTCAACAACTTTAAGAGGCTGGTAACCCATTTTACAGATGAGTGAACTGAAAAGCAAGTGCTTTTCAGAAGCAAGTGCTTCACAGAGAAAGCAACTGCTCTGTAACTTGCCCACGGTCACACCACAAGCAAGGGGGAAGCTGGACTAGAAACCTAGGGCGTCTGGGATCTATCCACAATGCCAGGCTACCTTCTACCCAGCAGCCAGGGGCATCACTTCAAAGAGCAAACCTGATCATGTCACTTCTCAGCTCGAAACCCTCCCATGGCTCCCTATTGTCCTTGGACCAGAGATCAAATCCTTCCCCACTGTGTCTGCAGGCCCACTTCTCCATCCCTGTCTTGCCCTCTACTCTTCCTGGCACTCAGCATGCCAGCTGCACTGGCTTCTTTTGTGTTTCTAGAATTCTCCATGATCTTGATCCTGCCAGAGGACCCTTGCAACTGCTGTTTCCTCTGCCTAGATCATTCTTAGCCACATATCTTCAATCCACCCCCAGCTGGTTAATTCCATCTCACCCAAACACCACCTCCTCAGGGAAGCCTTCCCTGACTACCTTTCTTGGTCAATGCCGCCATAACTGCCCCTTTGTTCTACTTCCACATTTCTGCTTTTACATTGGTTTATGTGATTATTTGAATCATATCTGTCTCCCCAACTAGACTGTGAGTTTCAGGAGAGCAGATACAATGACTATCTTGTTTACTGACTGATATGGTTTGGCCGTGTCTCCACCCAAATCTCACCTTGAATTGTAATAATCTCCACATGTCAAGGGCAGGGCCAGGTGGAGATAATTGAATTCTGGGGCTGGTTCTCCCCACACTGTTCTCGTGGTAGTGACTAAGTCTCACGAGATCTGATGGTTTTATAAACGGGAGTTCCCCTGCACAAGCTCTCTTGCCTGCTGCCGTGTAAGATGTGACTTTGCTCCTCCTTTGCCTTCCACCGTGATTGTCAGGTCTCCCCAGACATGTGGAACTGTGAGTCGATTAAATCTCTTTCCTTTAAAAATTACCCAGTCTTGGGTATGTCTTTATTAACAGTGTGAGAACAGACTAATACAATGACATTTTCCCAGTTCCTGAAATCATTGGCTTCCCAAAGTACTTGCTGACTGACCAAATAAGTAAGTGAATGAATGAATGAGAGAAGAGATGCAGGGAAGGAACAAAGCATCCTGGTTGGCAGACCTGTAGGGCCCAGACCAGGGTAAGATGGGTAGCATGAAACTTAAGGGGCACCAGAAACCTCAGTAGCCGAAATAAATATTTTAATGTGGTATTTTTAAAAATCAAATTTAATGAAAAAATCCACATTGAACAAAGTGTAAAAATTCTAAAAAAAGCTTTATGAAGAACCATTTTGGAGGCTGAAGCAAATGGAGAAATCAGTAATACTCATCCTGTAATGGTTTAAAATGTTGATCTTCTGCTCATCAGGAATTTATTTGCATTAACTTTCATTTTTTAAATAATGCTTTATTAGTGTGATTTATCTTGACTGCTGAACTTTTTGGTGCCCCTTAAGTTTTGTGCCCAACAATTGTCTCACTGTAGTCCTGTCTGGTTCCAGTCCTTGCTTTGTCATCGGAGAGCTCCACAACCTCGAGCCAGTTACTTGACCACTCTGGTCCTCTTGATCGTCATGAGTAGAGGTGGAGTGATCAATGCAAGGTGGCCCACAGTTGGTGCCTTCCTCTCTGAGATGGCAGTCATAGAGCATCAAGCATGATGCCACAGGGCCTTTGCACTTGCAATTGCCTCTGCCTAGAACACCACCAAGAACTCATAAATAGTAACTGCCCATGAGACAGATATGCATCAAATAATCATTTCTACTTCATGGATGAGGAAAGTGATGCTCCAGGATATCAAGTGTGTTGCTTCACGTCGTGAATTTTGTGAGACATGAGGCTCAGTTTTGAAGGCTAAACCTGGTGTTCTCTCCACTGGCTCCCCAAGTCCACTCCACAACCCCTGCCCCAGTGAGCAGAGTTGAAAAACAGAGTAGGGAAAAGACAGACAGTAAGCAAGAGGCAGAGATAGGATTGCAACCCAGGTCTCCTGGGCCCCAGCTGAAGCACTTTTCTCAGCCCCGTAGTATATTTGAAACTTGTTAAGATTTTTTAAGAGACTTTGCGCTGCCAAACCAAGAGACCAGTCAACTATGTCGCCCTATAATGGAGACATTGGAGGCATCTTTCAATCGTCAGTGCTGGAGGGGTCCTCCCTCTGTGATGGCTTATACTTTATGCAGCCCAGAGTTCTTTCTTCTCTGACATCATGGAGCTACCAATTCCCTTCTAGGGGCATGAAACAGTGAGGGACAAGTGTTCTCCCCAAAAGATGTTTTTAGCGGCAAACTCTTTAAAAACAATCCTCTCCCAATTCACCCACCCCCACGCAAAGTTCACTCTGTTATCATAGGAAGAAAAGTATTGTGAATACAGCACAAGCTGTGTTGTTGGACAGAGGTGAACTTGAACCCAGCTCCACAGCCATAGAAAGTCTGTTCACCTCTGCTGTGCCAGTCATTTGTTAAAAGTGTACTGGGGTGTTGCAAGAGTTATAGAAAGCCATACATTCATGTGTGCACCCACATATATGCGTTCAGTTTTTATATAAATGGGATCATATCATGCACCCTCTTCTGCAAATGGATTTCTTTTTTCACTTACTGCTTCTTGGTTATCTTAGTATGGGTCTTAAGAATGCAGGCTTTAAGGCCAGGTGCAGTGGCTCATGCCTGTAATCCCAGCACTTTGGGAGGCCAAAGTGGGCAGACCAAGAGGTCAGGAGTTCAAGACCATCCTGGCTAACGTGGTGAAACCCTGTTTCTACTAACAACACAAAAATTAGCTGGGCATGGTGGCGGGTGCCTGTAATCCCAGCTACTCAGGAGGCTGATGCAGGAGAATTGCTTGAACTCAGGAGGCAGAGGTTGCAGTGAGCCGAGATCACGCCACTGCACTCCAGCCTGGATGACAGAGCGAGAATCCGTCTCAAAAAAAAAAAAGGAAGAAGAAGAAGAAGAAGAATGCAGGCTTTAGAGACAGATGATGTGGTTTAAGTCTCAGGTCTGCATCATGCTGGTTGGACAAATGTCCTAACGTCCTTCACAAATTTGCATGTCATCCTTGCACAGGGACCATGCTAATCATCTCTGTATCATTCCAATTATAGTTTATGAGCACAACAAATGTCCTAACATCCTAATCCCACATTTCCTCGGTGTTCACATCTGTTAAATGGGAATATTAATCGTGTGCAGGTGTACCTGAAAGGATTAAATGATGGAATGCAGGGAGTGCACCAACTCCTATTTAGGGCTTGGTAGATGCTGACTAATATTATTCGAAAAATTTGCTTTGGTTATTTTCAGCTATTGTACGGTATTTCAGAGTGTGCTTAACCTTCATCCTGTCTGTGGACATTCAGGGCTTTTCTGTATGTACTATAGAACTGCATGTCAAATTGGGGGATGCAGGTTCCACTTGAAATTGATCACAGCCATTATTGCTCAGAAATTGAGTGGTTACGAAGGCAGGAAATATACAGGAGGAAAGTTTGTTTTGTCAGTATAATGTTGATGTTTTACAGTGAGAAAGTGCTCATGGAACTGCTCGTGAAAGAGGGAAAAAGAAAAAGGTAGAGAAAGGAAAAAGAAGGAAGGGGGGGAAAGAAAAAGATATAGAGGGTGGTAAGTGGAGTGTCAAATGCCAGGCACAAGATCTTGAACATATGAGGCCCCCCTCAGAATGGTGGCAGTTACAGTATCATCATCCCCTCCTAATAGTCATGATCCCAGGCCAGGAGCAGTGGCTCACGCCTGTAATCCTAACACTTTGGGAGGCCAAGGTGGGAGGATCACCAGAGGTCAGGAGTTCAAGACCAGTCTGGTCAACATGGTGAAACCCCGTCTCTACTAAAAATACAAAAAATTAGTCAGTCGTGGTGGTGTGCACCTACAATCCCAGCTACTCAGGAGGCTGAGGCAGGAGAATTGCTTGAACCCGGGAGGCAGAAGTTGCAGTGAGCCGAGACCGCGCCATTGCACTCCAGCCTGGGAAACAAGAGTGAAACTGTCTCAAAAAAAAAAAAAAAAGTCACGATCCCAAAATTATGTGGAGTTTCACCAATCCAAAACAGTGAAAAAAGTCTTTCAGGTTCACTGTTCTGAGGCAATAATAAAGGACGGCATCATGTGTGCATGTCTGTGTGTTTATGTGCATGCACATGTGCACGTGTGCATCTTTGCGTGTAATTGTGTGCAGATGTGTGTGAGCCTGTGTGTTTCTATGCATTCCTGTGTGTGTATTTGTATATGCGTGAATGTGCATGTGTGGGCATCATGCACTTACATGGACTTTTCTGCAAAGTGATTTTTTTTCATTGATTGCTTCTTGGGTGTTTTAGGATGGGACTTACCCTGTGTGTCAGTGTCTGCGTGTACATGTGTATGGATGTGTATCCTCATGTATGTGTACACATCTGTGTGTGTGTGTGCATACACATAAGTGCATGTGTTTCCTCTTTGGTCGACAAGAATCCCAATAAATGAGATGATGTATAATGGGTGCGAAATAGTTTTGAAAACTGCCCATTCTATACATATGTAGCTAGGGAGAGTTAACATTCATGTCCAGAATGCAAAGCAATCCTGATTGATCCCCCTCTCCACCTTCCACCTTCCCTTTGCTTCCCTTAAATTCTCTAATTGTCATCTCCATCCACACAAAGAGCAGTGGATCCTGCAGCATATAACCTTTCCTGACTTAGTCATTTGAGAAAGCCAAGGTTTCTGGTTGATGGAAGATCGCCTGTAATTACCATCTTAAAAATTATGTTTGGGATGAAAATCTCTGTAAAATGCACTATGCTCTTTGATAGTTCGCACAGCGGCCCTTGAACTAAATCTCAGATCTATCATTATGAGTATCATTTATTTTCCAGTGAGAAATGAAAGGCTCTGTACAATGCAAAGGGGTCTCCCCCTTTTCCCCCTTTGCCCCTTCACAAAATGGCCCTAGGCCGCTCAGTTTTTGCCATTAGTGAGGCTACTTTCAAATAATCCTACCTATTTCTGATGCCCATGAAGACAGCACCAGCCACCTTTATCGGCCTTTATTACCTGCAGCTTTTCCTTCTCCCTTTTTATTTGTTGAATTCAGTTTGTAGACAGGAAGATCAGCTAACCACCTTTGTTAGTACTGTGTGCAAACCAAGAATAGCTAGGCTGTAAGTGAGATCCAAGGGCTGCAGATTAGCATAAAGGATTTAAAACATTAGGATCCTTGCTCTTATTGGTTGTTGGGTGGACAGTAAAAGTTCTGATTCATCAAATTAAAGGAGCTGCACCAGCTGAACCAGGGCTGTGTCTATATTCCAGGTATTGTACTAAGCATAGGGGCTCAGGGATGTCAGAGACTTTCTGGATATGACACCTGAGGATTCGAGAGGGGTGACTTCGTGGGGGTGGGGGTTGATGTTTGTGAATAAAACATGGTCTCGGCACTTGAGATTTGGATCTATTTGGCAGTACCAAACATTTATGCTCACACAGTAGATACACAAGAATAGATGTCAACACTCAGAAAGAAACACCCACACTCAAATATCAGACAGTGCATTCTGAGGGCCAACCAGGGAGTGTGGCACCTGAGGCATTTAGGTGTGTTGGGGCAGGACAGGAAGGCCCCTGCCTACTTTTCTACCACCTCTTTTATTTCAGGGGAGCATTTCATGGCAGCAGAGTAGAGAGAGTGACAGGAGACCTGGAATCTAGCTTCTGTACCCCAAATGACTCTTACGTGATTGTGACTTTGAGTATGGCCCTTCTCCTCTCTGGGCCTTAATTCCTCCACTTTAAAATGATGAAATTGGACCAGATGATATCTGAGGCACACTTGAGTTTAAAACACTCCTTGAATCTGATTCTAATAATGTGATTGATAATAATAAGCATCAGGTATTGAGTGTTTACCACATTCTGTTTCTTCCTCATTTAGCCCAATATAGTGGGTGCTACTTTCCCAGTTTACATGTGAGAAAACTGAGGCTACAAGCAATTAAGAGTCCTGCCCTAAGTCATGCAGCTAATTAGTGTCAGAGTTGCAATCTGGACCCAGGCAATCTGGCCCCAGAGTCCGTGCATGTAATCACCAATGGGCTGTGCTCCTGATGGCCTATAAATTCACCGTTCTGGAGTCCTGCAAAAAGGGTTACTTCCTGTCCCCGCTCTGTGATTCCCCATGCCTTCGTTTGGGTCTTTGTTACTAATATCTCAGGGCTCACGAGGGTTGAGAGAGAGGGAAGAGGAGAACCAGGGTCTCCGATGCCTTGGAACTCGAGGCAGGCTGGCACCCTGAGGTCCCCGGGCACAGTTTCCCTGCACGTTCATCTGGCGCCGGCGGGCAGATGGGTATGCTGGCCAGTCCTCCCAGCCTGCCAGCTGGCCCAGAGCACGCGGTGGCTGGCACCTCGGCCACTCGGATGGGCTGCCGGCCCGCCTCCCACAGGCATGCAACTGGCAGTGAGGAGCAGATGGGCCGGCCGGCCGGGCCGTTGGCTCTCCGTTACGCTGCCAGCTGGCTCTGCTGCACTTGGTGTCTTGGCACCTCTGGGCTGGCGTCGGTGGACAGGAGGGCTGACATGTTGGCTTCCTATAGACGGGCAGCTGGCACAGGCAGCAGAGAGGAGGGTTCCTCGCCCCCTCCTGGCTGCTCCCTTAAATGCCCAGGGGTCATGGTCAGTGGGAACTGAAGCCAGAATCCACCCCACTGTGGCCCTGAGGAGTTTGCTGGGAGAGCGAGCTTCCTCTCCACACCTCCTAGGATCTGCATTGATTTGCACAATCTCTGGCCTCCCCAGGACCTGACACCTTCCTGCCCCTGACTCCCAGCGCTCTAGCCTCCTTCACCTGCCAGGGAAGGATTGTCCCCTGGCAGGGACCCCTAGCTCCTGCCAGCTTTTCTCTGCCTCCCTTGAAGTTGGCCCGCCAGTCCTTTTTCAGCTTGTCTAATTCAAAGGCTCATCTTCTGTGAGTGCCAGAGAACTGGGCTCAGCAAAGGCTGGAATCCTGATGAGATGCTCCATGAAAGCCCAGGGGTCCTGGTTCCAGTCCTTGCATGTTCTCATGGGTACTGTGAGAACACGAGCTTCCCTCTTCAGGCCTTGGTTTCTCTGTCACTTCTTTCTTATTACTCATGAATTCTTATTACTAATGAATAGTTCAGAATAAAATAGAATCCTGCCTTGAGGTTTCTAGATAACCTGTAATATGTTCATGACCCCTGACATTCTAGGTGCAAGCTTATGCATTTGGATGGTGTCACCTCTTGAATTGTGTCCCCAAAATGATGTTGAAATCCTAACCTCCCAAACTTGGGAATGGGACCTTATTTGGAAATAGGATCTTTGCTGATGAACAAACTAAGATAAGGTCATGGGGTAGGACGTAATTTAATATGACTATATCCTTATCAAAAGGGGGAATTTGGACACAGACATACATAGAACAAAGATGATGGAAAGATACAGGGAGAAAACAGCCATCTACAAGCCAAGGACCACTGGGACCACAGGCAGATAAAAGAGAGGCTTGGAACATATGTTGTCTTACAGCCTTCAGAAGGAGCCCGCCCTGCCCATACCTCGATCTCTAACTTCTGGCCTCCAAGCCTGTAAACAAATAAGTTTCCCTTTTTCTCAGCCCCCAGTCTACAGCACTTTGTCATGGCAGCCCTAGAAGACCAACACAGGTGAGCATGCCACTTTCTGGAGGATGGTTCATACGTTTCATCAGGTCATCATGGGGGCTCATGACCCACCCCACCTCAAATTACAACCATTAATGTCGGTCCCAATCCTACATGGGCTTCCCATGAGGTAACATAATAGCTGTCCTGGCCAGGCACAGTGGCTCACGCCTATAATGCCAGCACTTTGGGAGGCCAAGGCGGGTGGGTCACTTGAGGTAAGGAGTTCAAGACCAGCCTGGCTGACATGGTGAAACTCCATCTCTACTAAAAATACAAACTATTAGCCAGGTGTGGTGGTGCACACCTGCAATCCCAGCTACTCAGGAGGCTGAGACAGGAGAATCACTTGAACCCAGAAGGTGAAGGTTGCAGTGAGCCAAGATCATGTCATTGCACTGCAGCCTGGGTGACAGAGTGAGATTTCATCTAAAAAACAACAGCAACAACAAAAAAATCTGTCCTGAACCTTCAGGCAGCTGAGTTAAGGTGCCTTTTACCTGCTGCTGAGAGCATCCAGAACCACCAACCCTATTCAGGGACGGTTATTTCAGGGACTGACTCTCCTCATGGACACAAAATGGCTGCAGAAGCCCCACCATCACCCCCAGATCCAATCACACTTAAAGATACATTCTGAAACCCTACATAATAAAGTATAAAGCACAGAAATGCATATAGCAGCATGGTTTGGCTATCCAGCGGATGCCTTATTCAGACAAACTGAACCCATTACCCATGATTTCAGATTTAAAGGAAGTAAAGATCAGCTCACTTTCCATATCTAGCTTTGGATGTGATACCAGAAGACCTGGGGTCTAGCCCCCACCCCTTTATTTTCTAACTTTAGAGGCTAATTCTGTAGAGCCTTCAACTGGAAAGCAAATAAAAATATGAATCAAGTAACTTCAGGTGTGGTGGCTCACGCCTGTAATCCCAGCACTTTGGGAGGCCGAGGCGGGTAGATCACAAGGTCAGGAGATCAAGACCATCCTGGCTAACACAGTGAAACCCCATTTCTACTAAAAATATAAAAAAATTAGCCGGGTGTGGCAGCGGGCACCTGTAGTCTCAGCTACTCGGGAGGCTGAGGCAGGATAATGGCGTGAACCTGGGAGGTGGAGCTTGCAGTGAGCCAAGTGGTCTGCACTCCAGCCTGGGCAACAGAGAAAGACTGTCTCAAAAAAAAAAAAAAATTAATATCATGTAATCTCTTAATTCCACTTCTGGGAATCAATCTGAGGATGTGTATCAAACTATGGAAAAAGTTTTATTTAAGAAGGTGCTTATTGAAGCAGTTGGTTTGTAAATTTAAAAAACAAAAAAAGTGAAACAACTGCCCTGGATGGGGTTGGTGGTTTAGGACACTCTCAGCTGCAAGTAACAGGCATCTTAACTCAGCTGCCTGAAGGGGTCAGGACATCCACTATCTTACCTTATAAGAAGCCCAGAGTGAGGGTGCACTGAGAAGGTGCCTGCAGTTGTCCTTTTCTACATGTTAGCTTTATTGCCTGGGCTTGCTTTCCTCATGGATATAAAATGACTGCAGAGATCCCAGCATCACACCCAGATCCAGCCACATTTACAGAAAGAATGAGGACATTGCCTCATGAATGCCTCTTTGTAAAAGCCAAACAAAGTTTCCCAGGGGCCCCCAGCAAACTTTCCTTTATATCTCATGGCCTGTGATTGTGCCATATGTCCAGGTCTTAACCAACCTTGAGAAGATAAATAAAGTGGCTGTAATTGGATTGGTCAGTCAGGGCCTGCTCTCTGAGACTGGAGGCAGGGCTGGCTCCAGGACACAGATGGTGGACTTGGACTCTATGAGGAGGAGGAAAATGGGTGTAGGAGCTCAATGTCTAGCAGGCAGTCAACAGGATGGTGTGGCAGTCACTGGTTGTAGGTCGGTTACAATTAAAAAGTTAAGATTATGTTAAAATTAAATGGCAAAAATAAATAGGTGATGAAGATTGAGATGTACGTGGCAAGGGTTATCATCAACGGAGAAATGCATTCTTGGAAATCGGTAAGACCAGCACTCCAGTATGATTGGCAAATATGAACATGTCAGTGGAATATAAATATCCACTAGCCCATGAGAAAAGTAAAACTGATATCACTAATAATCAATATATTTTGCTTACAAAACTGGCCAGGTTCATAGAATCTGATTTTTTGAGGAAACAGGCACTCAGTTGCATTAATGATGGATACACAAATGGGAACAGAAAGTTGGCCTTGATGTCACGCCTGTTTATTTTTTTAATTGAGGTGAAATTCACATAACATAAAATTAACCATTTTAAGGTGAATAATTTCAACAGCATTCTGTACATTTATGATACCATACTACCATCACCTCTACCTAGTTCCAAACCATTCTCATCACCCTAAAAGAAAATCCTATACCCCTTAAGCAGTCACTCCTCATTACCCCTCCCCACAGCCACTGGCAACCACTAATCCACTTTCTGTCTTTGTGGATTCACCTATTCTGGATATATCATATAAATGATGGATCATGTGATCTTTTATGTGTGGCTCCTTTCACTTAGCATGGTGTCTTCCAGGTACATCCATGTTGTAACATGCATCAGTTCTTCACCCCTTTTCATGACTGAGTAGTGTTCCATTGCACGTACCTGCTTTTTGACCCACCAGTTGCACATCTGGAAACTTATCTCAAGAAAATGATCATGAAATTGTGCAGACAACAGCTACCAGGATCTTTCTGAACCCATTATTTCAATGGCCACAAGATGAGACTTGGGAAAGTAATTATGATTTGTCTATATATGACAGGATATGAGGAAGGCAGCATCCATTACATTACAGCAGAATATTTCACAATACCAGAAACTACTTACAATTGCTTCTCAGCCTTTTGGCTAAGATCAAGTATTGAAACTACTTGTGGCATGGTGATACTTATGGTAAAAGCATATTATAAAACCTTGTGTTCTGTATGACCCCCTTGTCAGTCATTGCTTCCGTTATAAAGAGTATTTGTGAGGTATGGAACGTCTACTGTGCACCAGGCACTGTTCAAGGTGCTGAATAGAAAGCAGTATTTAAATAGACAGAATAGCTGATTTGGGGTAGCGAGCAACATTATCGTGTGTGTAACTTTGGTGGGGGCTGATGAATGGGCAATAGGGGGTACCCTGGGGGAAGGAAGGAGGTGATATCCATGTACTTTGAGAGTCTAAATGTATAAGTAGAAAGAAGTATGGGTGGTAGATTATAAGTAATCTTTATTCTTTTCTTTTTATGTGCTTGTAATGTCCACATATTTTTCAGTAAACATGTGTGTTATTCTTATAATCAGAAAAAAGAAAGCTGGCTTGTAACTGGTAGCCTTATTAAGAACTAGCTATATTACAACACCAAAATGAATAGAGTTGAAATGTAAATTAAATTGCAGAATTTAAATATTGTAGACTCTATGCTTATAATCATATATATGTGTGTGTACATGTGTATATATATGTGTGTATGTATATGTATATATATGTATATATATAGAGTACATACACACATATATATACACATATACATACACATACACATATATGTATAAAGCTGTGTAAAAACCCAGTTTCTTTGCATCATAATTGACACATAGTGCGTATTCAATAAATTCCTGTTGAATGAATGGATTATTTGTCCCTTTACTTCTTATTTTTTTTATTTTCCACATTTTCCTCAGGATCATGTGGTTCCTTTTTTTCTGAGACAAAACATCAACCTATTATTGTTTTATTTTTAAATTTTAGTCATATAATACATTTGCAAGGTAAATAAACTTTAGTATAAGGAGCTAAACAAGACCAGGTTTACACAGTGTCTTCTGCCTCATTGAAGGCCTTCTACAAATGTTTGTCCCTTTCTTTCTCCCTGGAGTCCTCTAAAAAACATCCTGTTTACAGGAGAGAAACTGACTCCTCTGCAACTGTTTCTCTCCTCCACATCTGTGATATAAATCACAGCCTTCCTGAAGAGCATCTTCAGAGCTCATAGACTCTCAGAGTTGGGGGAATCCTTGAAGATCTCCAATCCTTTCTCACTCCACCCCAATATACAGATGAGGAAACTGAGGCCAATAGAAGGAAAGTGAGCTGCCCAAGGTCACGCAGGAGACAGTGACAGAGCAGGAATGGGAACCTACTCCTTACTTCTTATAGTTTACTTCCTCCCATCATACTGGCAGCTGCCTCTGCCAATTTTAGCATAAAGTGTGCCCATGATGCTCGGAGGCTTCCTGCTTCTCTGGAGTGAGTGTGTTAGGCTTTTTGGAGGCCTTGGTTTCCCTACACAAACCCACCCTTCCACTGGAGGATGCCTTCATCCTTGCAAAGAAACAAGGTCCAGCTTCAAGAAGGAAAGCTCCAGGAGGCTCCCATTCTGCCTTTGCAGCTACTGCAAAACTCTGACCGTGAAGGCCAAAAGAGACATGTCTACAAATGCATTTGACGTTTCCTGAGGGCCTCCCCTGGGCCAGTTCCTGTGTTGGGCTTCAGAGATGCAGAGACAGGCACAAACCCTCCTCTGCTAGTGGAGGAGAAAGACATATGAACAGATGACACATAAACATGATGGAGCAAAATCCCAAGTCCCAAGGAGACCAGTCTCAGGAGAGGGGCTGATGGTATCTTAGGGTAAACCTGGATAGAAGCTTCCATGAAGGCAATGACCTTAGCAGCAAGTTCTTGAAGCAGAAACTCCTAAATCAGAGTTCAGAGATGGGACTATTGAGGCCAGGGAAACCACTGACGTTGTAAACAATATGGCGAGAATGTGCGTTGTTTTCTTTGGGAAAGGGTGTACAATTTCCTATCTGGTTGGTAAAATGAATTTTAGTCTCTGCTCCTCCACAAGGATTTTAAGAAGCACCGTCTTACTGGATAAGGAGGCATTTCAAGTTACAGCAACAGTGTGTCCAATGACGAGGGATGCAATGTTATGTGGCATGTTGGAAAAACAGAGTCCTTGAGGACAGGGCTCCTGGATGGTGGCAGCAAAACATGGGAATAGGTGGGGCCTATATCAAGAACCCCACACTAAGAAAGGGTATTACCAGGTAGACGCATGAGGAAGCTTTCTTGAGTCCTTTGTTGATTTCAGAGACAGTCTTTTGCATTTCATGCTCTGCTGTAAACCGCTGATTGCCTAAGATTTCCTAGAGCCCTGTGATCCCCACCCGGCCCTGGATCAGATTAAGTGCCCCCCTCTTCTGCAAAACTGGCAATGCTAGCATCCCATATTGCAGAGGAGGAAACCGAGGCTCAGAGCAGGGGATGTGGATTGCCCAAAGTCACACGGTTGGAGCAGATCCTGGGTGCAGCTGTTGTCTGCCACCGTGGGTTACCTTGTACACAACCTTGAGAGCACCTGCCCACAGCTCCCAGCCAAGCCCTGCCAGAGAGACCCAAGAAGGGGGCCATCCACTCCTTCTCTCTCTTCTGCCCACCTCTGCATCCTTACAACTCCCCAGCCATGTATAAAACATTCCTAGAAACCACTTATTTCTCATGCATTTTCCATGAGGTTGGGCCCAAGTTAAAACATATAAACATAAAAATATCAAGAAGCACTTTAAAAAAAAAAGAAAGAAAGAAAAGGCCATGTTTCATAAAATACCAAGAGACCAATTTCTGCACTTGCCCTGCTCCCCTGGCTGGTCACCCAGGGTTGTTCATTCTCTCCTCCCTTCTCTTGCCTGCTTTTCTCTCCTCCATCACCCTTTCCTCTTTCCGTTTCAACCTCGCCTTTTCCATTTTTCTTTTCTCTCTTCTTTTTCTCTTTTCTGGGCCCCTTTCCCCATCCATTTGCCTTGCTCTCAAAGCTTTCCTCTGTCCTCATTTCCACCTGTATTTCTCTGGTTCTTCCTGGCTGTTTTCCTATTTCTCTCTGTGTGTGTGTGTCTCTGATTCTGTTTCTCTGTGTCTTGCTGCGTAAGCATCCTTTGTTTTCTCCTTGCTTGGTTTCTGCCAAGGTTCCTTCTTGCCCCTCCTACACCCATAACAATAGCTAAAGGTAAAAGAAATGACAATGATGCCAAGAGTTGGTGAAGATACAGAGCAACTGAAACCCCAGCCACCGTTGGTGGAAGTGTAAACTGGCACAACCACTTTGAAAACTGGCAGTTTCTACTAAAGCTGCAGGTCTGTTTACCCTGTGACCAAATATCCCATTCCTGGGTATATTCCAAGGAGAAATGAGAGCTTCTATTACCCCAAAGGCATAAAGGAGAGTTTCATGCCCGCTTGACTCAAAATAGCCCAAACTGGAAAGAGCCCAAATAATCATCCACAGGAAAATGGATAATTGAATTCTAATGCGTTTATGCATTGGAATATTGCACAGCAATGATAAAAATGAACTACCGCGACACGTAACAACATGCATCAGTCCCCAAAACTTTGTTTTTAAGAAAAAGCCTCAACACAAAATAGTATATGCCGTATAATTCCATCTGTTTAAAGTTCAAGACCCAGCAAAATGAATCTATGTGCCTGAAGTCAGAAGAGTGGCCATCTCTGAGGAGGTATGCATTGACTTGGGTGGCACAAGAAATCCGTCTAGGGTGTTGGAAATGTTCTGTATATTGATCTGGGTAAAGTACAAACATGGGTAAAATATTCATCAAGCTGCACATAAGATTCGTGCAGCTTACTGTAAGTTATAACCCCATTTAAAAATAAAGAAAAAATAATAGTACATAGAATTGCTTATTATAATCATTATGCTAATAATAATTTTTATTATCACAACTGGCAAATGATTTAGACTCAGGGCCTATAAACTCATACATGTTTCCAATCCCACTGATTAAGATGAAGGTGGGCATTTAGGACCCCATGGCTGAGAACTCATCTTCCTACTAGACTGAGTCAAATCCTCAGATGCCTCAAACTTATCACTGTTACTAGGAGAGCCACACACCCTGGGACTCTTTGGAAAGACCTGCCTTGGAGAGAGAAAGACTGCTCCCATTCCAGGTCTCAGGTCTCACATTTATGGCATCTGTCTGATGCTCCATTATTTTATTTCCTGCTTCATTGGTAGCGATCGTGATTATGGTATAACTCAACACTTACTTTGATAAGTAAGTAGTTAATTAATAGCACAAAACCCAAACCCAAGTTAACAGGAAGGGGGTGGTCTAGCGGGAAACCTCAAGGAAATTGTTCTGTCTGTAGAGCCATCAGAAAACTATGACAGCCAACAGGGGAGGCTGAAAGAGAACCAAAACTCCAGCCCTGGGACTCTGAAAGGCCTTTGTTTATGTTTTTCTTCTTCATTTGAGTCCTCCCAGGAGGGGAGGAAAACGCAGAACCCAGCTTTCCTGCTTCAACAGCGTGGGTGTGAGCCCAACACACACAACCCTTGAAGGCAAACTAAAACCCACTTATTTCCATTGAAAGGGAGGAACTAGGGCCAGGGGGACTCAGGCACTATTAGTTAAATAATGATGCTTAAAAATGCATTGAATTTAGCTGCCTCCCCACCCCTAAAAATAGCAGGAATTTTCCTATTGAGTATACTTTTTTCTCTTGCCCATGAATATTAATGCTTTTCTCAGAGAGCTCTACTTCAAAAAAAAAAAAAAAAAAAGAATAAATTAAATACCTACAGATTTTTCTAATTCCTCTTTTTGGTGACATGCCGTCATTACATCAAATTACTGAGATGGGCCCGCTCTTTTTTTTTTTTCTTTTTGGGTGAAAATTATGGAATATAAAGTATATGTAAATGGAGCAAAGGAGGAAAAAAAAACTGTGAAGGAAGAATAGGGGAAGGAAAGGCATTAGGTATTCCGCCGGCGTAGTAGTCAGCCAATTAATCAAGCAGTGGCGAGAAAAAGATGCAGAAAGGATGAGTTCGCCCTTCATGTTGATGGGGCCGGCGCAGGGCAAACGCTACGGCACCTGAGCTCACGGTTAGGCATGCAGAAAGGGATCATGGGAATATCTTCCCGTCTTTGTCTTTCTCGTGAAGGATGGAAAATGTCAAGCTGTTGTTTGGCTGGATTGAGGGGGATGGGGGTGGGGGAGAGTCGAGGAGGATTCGCAGTCTGGTGAGGCAAGGTTTTAACTCTTTGAGGACATCTCTGCCTCCCTCCCTCCCTAGCCCCAGCTCCACCTTCTTCTCCTTCTCCCAGCCCCCCCGAGCACATCTGTAGGGAACTCTGCCTGCAAACGGCAAGTGGGAAGGCGCTGATTGATGGTGACATGCAGGCTGGGGCAGCCTGTGTGTGTGTGTGTGTGTGTGTGTGTGTATGCGCCTGCATGCAAGTGTATGTGTGTGCATGTGCACGCATGTGTGTGTGTTTGTGTGTGTATTTGTGCACACACATGTTGGGGGCGGTCAAGAGGCATTTTTTCTCTCCCTCATAAGTGTTCTTTGTTCATTCTGGAAATGAGCGGTGCATGACCCCTTCTCTCTCCAGCCCTGTCATGTCCCCTTGGAAGTTAGCAGTGCCTTGAAATCAGAGCGTGGCTGCAAAGACGATGGTTGTAGTAATGAGGCTTTGAGGATACAACCGGGGCTCCCTCTGCATGGCCCTCAGCATGCTAAGCCCACCCAGGAGGGTGGCCTGACAGGTGTCCCCTGGAACTGTCAGAATTCCAGGGTGATTGTAAGGACTGGCGATTCCTAGGGCTGGTGCTCAAAAGAGAATCACAGTGCAGGGCTTATCACTCACACTGATGATGATCATATGGTAATGTAATAATTAGCCGACTTCACCAGCAATGCCTTGTCCTGATGCCTTTAAATATCCACATCATTTCATTATTTTTAAACTCTGGAAAAACCATGGTCCCAAGGAAAGATGTGTCATTAATTCACTCACTGAGAACATGGGTATTTGATTTTTCCCACTTGCCCTTAGAATGGACTTGGTGGGCATTGAGTGATCTATTTGGCAGATGAGGACGCTGAGATCAAAGGGCTTCCTTTAGGCCAGTGAGTGGGCTTACAAGGAGCTCAAACCACATCTCCAGTTCTTATGCCAATGCTTGCTGTCCTTTGGCCAGAGAGGAATGAGCAAAATGAACTACATCCTGTTCCACCACCCTCTCCCAGGACCATTCCATGACCATTGCCAGCACATCATGTGAGCCCACTGTGAGATCCAATCCATACACAAAGCTGCTGGTGCTGGATCCAATCCGTACAACAAAAGTGTGATCCAGGGACCAGCAGCATCCTCCCACATGAGAGCTTGCTAAGAATGCAGCGTCTCTGGCCTCAGCCCTGCTGAATCAAAGTCTGCCTTTTAACAACATTCCCAGGTGATTCGTGTGTTCACTGAAGTTTGAGAAATACTGTTTTAAGGGAAACTTATGCCCTACACTTACTATGTGAATTCTGGATTAGTCTGATGATCAAAGGCAGCTTCTACTCCATGAAATATGGTACAGGGTAGCATCTGCTGGGACTAAGTGTGAGTGCTGCTTGACTGCTCTTTGCCCATCCTGACACACCCTATGAGATGGGCACTGTTGATGTGCCCATATTACAGATGAGGATGCAGAGACATGAAGAGGTGAGGGGACTTGCCAGAGGTGGGACAGCCAACAAGTAGCACAGCCAGAAATGCAACCCAAGCAACTGAGTCCCCTTTCGGGCCAGTGATCCTTAAGCTTGAGCATGCATCAGAATCACCTGAAAGACTTGTGGGAGTGTAGATTTCTGAATACCAACCTAAAGATTCTGATTCAGAGGTGGACCTCAAAATGTGCCTTTCTAACAAGTTCTCAGGCAACAATGCCAAGGTTACAAATACGGGGCCCACGCTTTGAGAACAGCTGCTCACTGGCAGTTCATCATCTGTGTTAAGAAACTAGCTGGCTTCGGGATCAACTCCAACCAGATATGACTGAGATTTGAGTCAGTGCCCCTGCCCTAAAAAGAAAAAGAGAAAAGGTGTATGTGTGTGGGCGTGGGGGGTGGTGTATGCATAGGGAATCACCAATAACTAAAACACAAAGAGGGCATGGTGGTCCACAGAAGGGAAAATTGCCTTTTGATGATCCCCAGCTTGGTGGCATGAGCTGTCCCCATGCTCCTCATTGCCTGGGCTAATTGAGAGTATATTGCAGCATCATTGCTGTAATAATCCTTTCCATTATTTAACCTGGACAACGCATGCTGTTATAATGAGTTTCCTGCCTCTGGTCATTAAAGCAATATTTACAAGGCGCAGCCTGTCCTGGCCGGGTTCGGTGTAGGACACTTGAGACCAGGAAGATAAAACACTGATCTTCCTGTCTTTCAACAACTCCCAGGTGGCCGGCTACACCCCTCCATTTGGGGCGGGTGGGCGGAAGGGAAGATGTGCATAATTCTGGAAGAAAAAAGGGGGTTCCTGAAAAGCATTCATAGCTGAAGTGACCTGGTAATATTTGAATGTTACTTTCTTGTCGTTGTATGCTGTTTGGAAAAAGTATATCTGTAAGTGGACTAAAAATGCAAACAATTTTAAAATACAAAATTGAAAGTGTAACTTCCAAAGTTCTTCCCCCCAAGGATAATCACTTAACATTTGGGCGCCGGGGGAGGAGGGGCGCAAATATCATTTTAGATATCTCCTTCTATTTTCCTTTCCTTCCCTTCTTTCCTTTCCCCTCTCCTCCCCTGTCTTCCCTTACTGTCTCTCTCACCCTTCCCATCTCTTTCTGCTTGTCTCTCTTCCTCTCTTTCTTTATCCCTCTTATCCCCTCCCCTCTCCTCCTCTCCCCTCTTCTGACTTTCTCTTCGCCCCTTTGTCTTCCTCCCTTCCTTTCTCCCTCCTATTCTCTCTTCTCTGTCTCCCTCCCTCTCTCCCTCCCATTCTCTCTCCCTCCACCTCTCTTTCTGCTTCTCTCCATCACATACAGGTATATGACTAGATGCAGCTCTGCGTATTTGAGAGCAGTGGTGGAAAAAGACTAGAAGTCCATCAGGCAGTCAAGAGCCAGAAGGGTGTTGGGGCAAAGGGATACTTTATGGTAAGGAGCATAAAGCGACCTGTGGAATGACAGCCCTAAAGAACTGGCCCAAATGTCTGAGGAATGAGGGGATTCTCAGCAGGTGAGTCAGCAGGGCCTAGATCATGGTGTGCAGTTTGTACTTTACCCTAAAAGGAATGGGAAGCCAGGGAAGGTTCTAAGCAGGGGAAAGGCTTTGTCATTTTGCCTTTTAGGGAGACCTCTCTGGTAGCTACTGTTGGGTCAGACTGAAAGGAGAGAAGCCAGAACCCATTAGACCGGATGCATCAGATTCATCACAGCTAAGACATTTTAAAAGAAAAATGACAGGATGCCAAGGAGGAGGTGTGTTTGGGTGCTGGGCATTTTTCCGATCAAGAGAAAATAGAGCCCTGAAAGATATTTTCCTTCTGCAAACTCCAAGGAGGGAGAGAGAAAGGAAAGAAAGAAAGAAAGAAAAAAAGAAAGGAAGGAAGGAAGGAAGGAAGGAAGGAAGGAAGGAAGGAAGGAAGGAAGGAAGGATTCCCAAACTCCCCCGTGTTTGTCTCTTTATCTCTATGAACCTCGATTTCCTTATCTGTAAAATATATTCAAAATTCCCATTTAGCGAAGTGTTCAAACAGCAAATGGGTGCCCCTGGATTTTGCAAATTATAAAGTTCTTAACCAACAAGCAACCGTGGCTGTTGCTGTTGTCCTGTGGTTGATTGTATTTGTAGCTCTTTACATACTTCACAGAAGTTCTCACCACCTGCCTTATGTTTTCATAATTGTGTATCTTTCAGCTTCTGCCTCTAGAGCAGCACTGTTTCTAAGAGAACTTTCTGTGATGATGGAAACTTTGCATATCTGAGCTGTCCAATATGAGAGCCACCAGTTTCATGTGGAACCCTTGCAGTGTGACTGATGTGACTGAGAAACCACATTTTACATTTTATTTAACTATAATTAATATACATTTAGATTTAATAGTCACAGATGTCTACCACATTGGACAGCACAAATCTAGAAAGAAAGACCATTGAAAACATGAACTATGTCTTACCTACCTTGCAATTCCTGCTTTACAATGGATGGATGGATGGATGGATGGATGGATGGATGGATGGATGGAAGAATGGATGTGTAGATGAGTGAATAGATGGAGGGATATATGAGCGGGTGAGTAGAAGGATGAATGTGTAGATGAGTGAATAGATGGAAGAATGGATGGGGGGGTGGATGGATGGATACATGAGTGGGTGAGTGGAAGGACGGTTGGGTGGATGGTTGAATGGATGGATAGATAGATAAATAAGTGCATGGAAGGATGGGTAGATGGATGGATGGATGGATGGATGGAAGAATGGTTGTGTAGATGTATATATGAGTGGGTGAGTAGAAGGATGAATGTGTAGATGGGTGAATAGATGGAAGAATGGATGGGGGGGTTGATGGATGGATGTGTGAATGAGTGAGTGAGTGAGTGAGTGGAAGAATGGTTGGGTGGATGGGTGAATGGATGGATAGGTAGATGAATAAATGAATGGAAGGATGCATGGATGAGTGGGTAGGTGGAAGGATGGGAGGATTGGAGGATGGGTGGAAGGGTGGGTGGATGGATATATGTGTGAGTGAATAGAAGGATGGATGGGTACAAGGGGGGATGGATGGGTACAAGGGCGGATGGATGGATGGATGGATGGATGGATGGATGGATGGATAGATGGATAGATGGATGGATGGTTATAACAGGTGTTCACTAGCATGGCTGAAAGGGCTCCCAAATCAAACTAAAAACATCTGGTTGATGTCTTCACTCCATCACATACAAGTTGAATGACCTAAAACAAACTATTTTACATATCATAGCCTCAGTTTCCTCATCTGTAAAATAATTCTAATCTCAGAGGGCTGTCATGAGGGTGAAATGAGATCATTTATGTAATAAAACTATACAACATATAACGGACTGTGCAAACGTAGGGCATCACTATTATGTTTCATGCCTATTGAGCAATTGAGTAAATGAAGCAGTTGCTCCTGATGCATAGTAGATCCTTGATGAATGTGATAAATGAAGGCAAAAATGAGTAAACCATTAGTTACAATATGAAGCACAAGCCAAGAGAGGGAACCAAAGTTTCTAGGAATAACGTGAGTAATGGATTTTTAGGAACCTGCTGAGGGGGGCAATTGGAGAAAGACATGGGTGAGTCTGGTGGAGAAGGAAGGATTAAGATTTTGGGTTCAGGCAGATCTGGGTTCAAATCCCAGGTTGTCTACTTTGTCAGTCTGTAACTTTGGGCCACTCTCTTCACCTGCTTGTAATTTCTCTCCATAGATACTAATGGCGTTGGGGATGATTCTCTACTTCAGAAGACTTCAGAAAAATTACCTGAAATACAGCATGTGTAATTACCTCCCCCATAACAGCCACATAGTAGATGCTCAATGAATATATTCCCCATAACAGCTCCCCTCCCTAGACATTGATTAAGGGATGAGTAGAATAGCTAAAAGAGAAAGGTCTTCCATGTTTCCAAAGGGTAGTAATAATTAAAATACCACTGCTAATAATGATAACAGCTAGCATGAACTGAACTTCACCTACATGTCTGGTATTTAGCTAAGTTCTTTGTGTATAGTAATTATCTTAATTATTCCATATCCCAATCCTGTAAAGTCAATTCTACTATTATTCCCATTTTGCAGATAAGAAAACTAAGAGCCCGAGAGGTTAGCTAACTTGTCCAGGGTCACACAGGAGCTGAGATGATAACTCAAGGCACCTGATGCCCCATGTTGTGTTTTTATAAAGCGTAAAAATAAGATGCACAGCCTCTTAGGGGTTAACTCTACCACAAATAACTTTAATTGAACCCTTCCCACATGTAAGGCATTTAACATACTTTATCTGCAAGCCTCCCACTATCTTGCTGAGGAGGCATTATCAGCCCTGTTTTATAGATGGTAAAACTGAGGCTCAGAGAGGTGAAGTTACTTGCCTAAGGTCACACAGCCAGGAAGCTTCAGATCTTGGATCTGCACTCAAGTTGTAGATTCCAGGGCTGGTGGCTTCACTGCACCACATTTGTGTGGAGAGTAGAAAGGAGAGCACTTTGCAGGTGCCTTTCCCGGGGGGACACATACTTCCTTCCCCTAGTGAGCCCTTCCATCCAGGGAGACAACAGCCCTTGAGTCAAATGGCTTTTAGGTGATGCAACTGCTCTTTTTCCATTCCATCTCCCTCATTTGCTCATAGCTTCCAGTGATCTATTCTTCCTGCAACGTGCCTGTCTTGGTCTTCCATGTGTGCTGGAAGTTTCCAAAATACTCATGTAAAGATGACTCATTCCTACGTTCAAAGGAGAAACTCCTCCATCCTAATCAACCTGGGACAGACTGCTGAGTTGGGGGCTGGAGACCTGCTTCTGGTCTTGTTCAGGCAGTGTGTGAGCCTCTCTGGGTCCCAGTGGCCCCGTCTCTAAAATGGGCAGGTTTGTCCTGGAGCTAACCAAGTCCCCTTCCAGCTTTGATTCCTATTGGTCCTGCTTCTCAGATCTCTGCCTTCGGGGCTGGACTCTGTGGGACCTAGTTGGTAACATAGGCAGCTGCCTACTTGGGATGGGTTATCTACCCCAGGGGTATTTATGTTCTCTGCTTAAAAAACAATCCCTCATTAAAACAGAAACATCCCCAGAAGAGTGTAACACGTCCCACCTTGACAAAACAGGTCTAGCCTTTGGGTGGCGGTGGAGGCAAGCAGACTCTGAATAGGAGGGGGTGCATCTTGAGGGGCAGCCAATACTGATTTGGGCCTCTCTCTCACTCTGCTCCTACCCACAACCTCACTTGTCCTTTTTATTCTTTTCAAGAACAGAAATACCTGACGCTGGATAATTGAGCGCTGGGGAAATTTCTCCCACCTCCCCTAGGTAGTTAGTGATATTGTAGAAAATGTATTGACATGACATAATGTTGACAGTCAGTTCTTAAGTGAAAAAAAAATACAACTAAAAAAACCAAGTTACAGTGTAATATGAATGGGAGGAGGCTAGATTTTAAAGATATACACTATTTAAATATATATTTATATGTATACATAGAAATTTTATGGGGAAACGGTCCTGGAGGCAGTACGACAAAATGTGAATGGTCCCTTTCTCTGGGAGGTAGAAAGGAATTTTTAAGATGTTTTTCCCCCAATTCCATGGTGTGTGAGTCAGTGGAGTGGGAATGACATGATAGTTTGCTCACCTCTATGTCCTCGGCATCTGACACAGCACTGACATACGGTGGGTGCATGAGAAATGTTTGTCGAATGGATGGAGAGAAATTTTTCCTGCACATTTTCTATAACGTGCTTGCCTTGTTCTCACAAAGAGAAAGCTAGTAAGTGCTTAATTGTTAAGTAAATCCTTCTAAAATGAACAGGAAATTGGTCTAAATGATGTATCATTATCTATTTGAAGCCTGGACCGAGAATTGGGCTGCAAGATGGAGCCTTGGGGCAGTGAGATGATGCTATTTGGGTTGATGGGCAGAGCCTGGCACATGTTTTGGGGCATCAGGACCTCTGTGAGAGTACCTGGGCTTAGCCTCAGATGAAGAGGGAGCTGCAGACAGCACATTCAGGGGGACCGCATCCACAGTATATTGGCGCCACACCAGTCTTTCCTGGGCAGGGTAAGACAGCAGTCTCCACACTTCCAGAAGGTCAGGATGGTATGGAAGCCTATTGTCAATCTAGCTTGGGTCACTGGCGCTAAGGAAGCCCCTGGAGCAGAATTACTCTCCCCTCCTCTGACCTGCTCTTCAGACCAGGCCTCCAACCCAGCCTCATACCCTGCTTTGCCTGGCTACCTGTCCCAGAAGCCTGTGATGTCCATGGGTAAGACTACGACCTGACCCCCTGGCTAGCTCAATTCAGACTAGCTCAGGGAAAATGCTCAGGTTTGAGGCCATTAGACCCATGTTTAAGTTGGGAGCATCATTCCACTACTATAAGCCTCAGTTTTCTCATCTGTAAAATAAAAATAATGCTGTCTTCTTTGTGTGGTTGTTAAGAAGATTAAGGAAATCATGTATGTACCATACTAGCTTTAAGCACAGAGCCCAACATGCACCAGTTGGCCAATAATTGGAAGTTTCCACTGTCAGAAAAGGGTATCTGGGTTCAGAACAGATTCCCTGTGTAAGAAATGGGGTGTTATGCCAAATAAAGAGAAGACAGCAGGAATCTTCAGCCATGTATCAGTTAAGTACTGCTGCATAACAAATAATCCCACGATTTGGTTGCCCGAAATAACAACTACTCACTATTTCTCATGGTTTCTGGGGATTCGGAATTTGGAAATAGCCCTGCTGGGTGGTGCTGGCTTGGGATCTCTCTTGAGATGGCAGTCCGATGGTGGCCAGAATGGGGATATCTTCAAAGTTTCTTCACTTCCATGCCTGGTGCCTGAGCTGGGCAGATACAACAGCTGGCGGTTGGGACAGTAGGGATCCACGGGCATCTCTGTCTCCATGCCCTCTCTCCACATGGTCTTCCCAGCATGGTGGCTTCAGGGCCACAAACATGTCACATGGCAGCCCCAGGGCCCAAAGATGCGTGTCCTTGGGAGAGCTGGAGCAGAAGCTACAGCACCAATTCAACCTCGCCTTGAGAGTCACCCAGCAACACTCCTACAGTATTTTATTTGTGAGAAACAAGTGGCTTTTTCTCAGGGAATAAAGCTGGTATCCATGCGGGCCATGGGGTGATGGTGGTGACCCACCCAGGGGACAGAGGAACTGCAGGCTGGAGACTGTGGGCTCTAGCTCCCAGTCACAGCCCCTCCTGACTCAGTTTCCTCATCTAGAAAGCCAGGGCGTGGCCTCCACAGTGTCTTGAAGGCACTGTACCATTGGAGGTGCTGCAGTGGGGCTGACCTGAGTTTGGGTTCTGGTGCTGCCGCTTACTAATTCTGTGACCCTGGAGAAGTCATTTCACCTCTCGGTGCCTCATGGTAAAGGGGGAAAGCGGTACCCACTGTGAAGGTGGTGAGTGTCACACGCACGTGAGATGCACAGCATATAGGAAGAAGGCTTCTAATAGTAGGCGTCTTTGCAGCATCTGCATAATTACCAAAACGTGTGGAAGTCTGTGACCAAGGTGGTTGTTTTATTTCACACCTGAGACCTTCACTTTTTATAACCTGGCCAGGTGATAGAGAACTTCTACATTCCCCAACCACTGTCTCCCTCATTCCCCAACACACACACACACACATTGTCTCTCTCTCCCCTGTTCATCTCTCACACACACATATGTGCGCATATTCTCACATAGACACATGCAGACTCATGTACATACACTCGTGCATTCATACACACGTATACATGTACATGTGTGCACATATGTGCACACTCCCTCTCTCACACACGTGCATATGCACACATATCCATGCTTGTATACATATGTACATATTCTCTCACAAACATACATACTCGCATGTACATGTGCACACATGTACACAATCACACACTTATGTGTATTTGTCCACACGTGTGCACATGTGTATACACATGTACACACTCTCATAAGAACATGTACACACATGTGCACGTGGACAACTCTTTCACATTCATATGTACATGTACACATGTACACACACTCCATCTTTCTCACATACATATACACAACTCTATCCCTGTCACACTTGTGCACACACATATGCACACTCTTACACATACACACACTCTCACACACACATGTACACAAATGTACCCACACACCCTCCATCTCTCACACACATACACACTCTCCCTCCCCTGCATACCCTGTCTTATGTACACATATACATACACACTCATGTACTCTGTGCACACACTGTCATACACACACTTGCACACACATATGTAAACACACCCTTTCACACATATACACTCACATATAAATGAACACATATAGACACTCTCTTACACTCGTGCACAAGTACACATACACACATAATCTCACACACACACTTCACACACTCTGGCCTTCCTATCTAGCCGGTGCTGGCAATTTTTCCATCAGCCCATCCGCCCTACACTGCACCCTTCTCCACCCCACTCTCTGCCCTGGAGGTCCACCTGTGCATGCATCAAGGGTTTCTTCTTGTGTTAAGCCAACAGCAAGGCCCAGCAGGAGATGAGAGAAGTAAGGTTGAAGGCTTCCTGTGAGGGAAGTCCCTCGGCTGGTCCCACCACTGAGGTCCACAGCTCCTGTCCGCAGGTTCCCATCACTCACCCTCCCTATCCTGTGTTCTGGGAACCTCTCACCTCCCTTGCCCTTTTGCGCTTAGAGGTAGTAACAGCTTCCTGCTATGACTAACCCCAGTGCTGCCCCTGCTCTCTGATTTCCCTACATCCTGTCCCCACATTTGTAAATAGTCCCTTTAATACTACTCTTCAAATTCCCGTCGAAAGATTCCACCTGTCTCCTGCCAGAACCTTGGCTGCCACATTTTCTCCCTGTACTCCTGCTTCTAACCTCGCCTTGCAGACAGACTCCCCAAAGAGCCCGTATTCCACATCCCCTGCCCTGCCCCTTCCATGCCTTTGCATTGCCTCAAAGTCCAAGCACCCTCTCTGGTTCTCTCCCACAAGCCTCCTCCCCACCCCGCCCATTCCAGCCGCACTGGAATGATCAAGGCTCTCCACCCACCATCATCTTCATCCTCTCTGACATCTACTGGGCACTTCCTACCTGGTGCATACCATGCATTAGATCCCTCCAGCAATTCTGTAAAGCAGCTGTGATTATTGGCCTCATTTTACAGGCAAGGAAATAGCCTTGGCTTTCCAGCCTCCACACTCACACATCGAGGTTCCCTCAGGGCCAGTGTCCCCCTAGTTCCTCTCAGCTTATCCAGTACTTACCCATCCTTTATGGTTCTGAGGCCACCTCCTCCAGAAGCCTTCCCATTCTGGCCTAGCCCCAGGGAATGTTCCTTCCCCTGAACTCTAGCCACGCACAGTTGCTTTGCTCCTCTGTGGGGCATCCCTTTGGGGTTGCTGTCAGGAACAGTTGTGGACTGTCCATTTCTCCACACTGTGGTATTGGGTAAGCATAGAAGCCAGGCTGGGATCAGACAGTGATCAGAGAAGGCCTCCCGGGGGAGGTGATAGAGAAACTGAGAGCTGACCGACCCACAATAGACAGTCAGGGAAAGACAAGGGAATAGAGTTGCCTGCAATAGGATCAGCATGTTCAAAGGCCCTGAGGCAGGAGAGGCCATGTCAGTCACACTTATGGGAGTTATCTGTCATTTACCACAACCACCAAGGCCTTCCCTGATCACTGGCCCCAGCCTCGCGTCTGTGCTTACCCAATGCCACTGTGTGGAGAAATTCTGTCTCCTCTTCTCTAGGATACACTTGGCAATGTCTGGAGAAATTTCAGATTATTACAAGTGTGTGTACTGGAGTAGGGGTGCTACTGGCATCTAACAGTTGAGGGCAAAGATGCCGTTAAGCATCCCACAATGCACAAGACAGCCCCCGCCACAAAGAATCACCCAGCCCAAATGTCAATAGTGCCAAGGTTGAGAAACTCCAGTATACCGGCAGCATTAGCATTGCCTGGGAACTTGCTAAAAATGCAAACTATCTGGCTCCACTCCACATCTGTTGAATCAGAAACTCTGAGGGGGTAGAAGTCCCTATTGTAACAAGCCCTCCAGGGGGTTCTGAGTCTTGCTCCAGTGTGAGAACCACTGGCAGAGCCAGAGCAGTGGTCCTCAGCCCTGACTGCTCATTGGAATCACCTGGGAGTTTCCACAGCACACAGCAATGAGCCTCTATCCCAGATTTCCACTTTAATTAGTCCAGGAGCCCAGGCATGGGCATTTTTTGAAAGTTTCTAGTTGTTTGTAATAGGCAGCCAGTGGTGAAAACTACCAAGCTAAAACAGCAAGACCAAACACAGGGAGAAGAGAGAAGCTACAAGGACCAGAACAACAGGGCCTTCAATTACATGCTAAGGAGTGCTGACTTTATTGGGAGGGCATGAGAGTGTTTGTTGCAAGGAAGTGGCACTCTCAGATAGTTTAGAAAGATTTCTGACTGCAAGGAGGAGGCTGGACAAGAGAGGTAGAGGCTGATGGCAGGCAGACCAGTAAGGAAGTTGAGAGGGGATGGTAGACCAAACCACAGTCATGCCTCTAAAAAGAGATGTTGAAACTCTAACGTTTGGTACCTGTGAATATGACCTTATTTGGAAATAGGATATTTGTAAATGCAACCAATTTAAGATGAGGTCATACTGGATTAGGGTGGGCCCTAAATCCAATGACTGATGTTCTTATAAGGAGACGGAGATTTGTAGATGTACAAAGGCACAGACATACACAGAAGAAAGCCCCGTAAGGACAGAGGCAGAATTTGTCGTGATGCTGGTGAAAGCCAAGGAAAGCCAAGGATTGCCAGCAATCACTGGAAGCCAGGAAAGGCAAGGAAGTTTCTTCCATAAAGTGCATGGAGAGAGCATGGCGCTGTCAACACCTTGATTTTGAGCTTCTGGCTTCTAGAACTGTGAGATAATAAAGTTTTCTTATTTTAAGCCACCCTGTTTATGGTACTTTGTTACAGCAGCCCTAGAAACTGACACAGGGAAGAAGTGGCCCAAAGCCCCGACAAATGACCCAGGAGGATCAGGCCCTGGACATACCCAGCCAGCTGCTTGTTCCCAAGGGCTGCTGTGGGCCAGGTGGCTGGTGGGTGGCAGCCAAGGTTCACATAGGCTGCCAAACACAACTGGGGTTTGGCAAGGCAGGTGTGGAGCAGCAAGGAGTCAGAATGAGATGGACAGAACTGGGGCCTGGAAGGAGAAAGTGTTGGTGTCCTGCACATCTGAGGAGCTGAGGGAGACAGTGTCACCCAGTGTGGAATGGCCATCCTCAAACTGGGCATGGCTCTCACAGCCAAAATGAGTGTTGCCTGCTGAATGCCTTCCTGTTTCTTTTCACTAAGAAGAGTGACGTGAGGAGCCCCAGCAAAGACGTATCAAGGTGTCACCCAGCCTCCACAGCCCTGTGCCAGGGGCACTGCAGGGACCTCCTAACTGATCTCCCGGCTTCTGATCTTTCTCCACTGCTGTGGAAGCAGAAGTGATCCTTTCAAAATCTAAGTCCAATCTTGGCACCCCTCTACTCAAGAGCTTCCCATGACTTTCATCCCACTAAAGGTAAGAACCAGAGTCCTTATGATGTCCCACAAGACTCTGCACAGTCTAGGTCCATGTGAACTCATTGAATTCATCTCCTGTATCCACTCACTCTGCCCCAGGCAAATCAACTTCTTCACTTTTGTTGTTTCTTGAACTGGCACATGCCCACCTCAGGGACTTTGCACATGCTGTTCCCTCTGCCTGAAATGCCTTTCCCACAGATACTGGGAAATATTATATCCATGACTTCTTCAAGTCTGTTTGAATGGCATCTTTCTCAATGAGTCCTCCCTTGGCCACCATACTGAGAAGTGCAACTCTTTGCTCCATCACACTGATCCCCTCGGCATACTCTTTTTTCAATGGTGAGATTAATTTTCAGACCTTGTGTTTCATATGTCTCTCCTCCCACTGGAATGAAAACTCTTGAGGACAGGGTTTTGGTCACTGGTGTGCCCAAGTGCCTAGTACAGTGTCTGGCACATAGAAACACCCAATAAAGTTTGTTGATTGAATGAATGCTCGAACTCAACATTTTTTGGATACTCACTGCATGCCGGGCTCTGAGTGGATAACTCCACATCCATTATCTCACTTGGTCTTCCAAAATCTAGGAGGATGCTGAAAGGAAGCCACCGCCCCTTTTATTTGATTGAGATGAGGAAGCCAAGGCTGGGAGAGGTGAGGTGACTTAGCCAAGGTCACTCATCTGGCCAGAGTAAGGTCACCATCTGCACTGACTAGAAAATGGGCGTAAGAACACGTGAATCTGGCCGCTTCTATGCAACTGGATTAGGGCTGTAGCTGATTCTGAGCCTGAATCTCTCTCATACTTAACTAATACTGGTTGAGCACCTACTGTGTGACAGAGATGTGCGCTAGAGACTTTAAATGAGCAGGACATGGAATCCCTTCCCTCTTGCTCCTACAGCCTCGTGGAGTGGGATGCTGCTTAGAGTCCCTGTGTAAGATGATGACGATGATGTTGATGATGATGATACGGTGATGATGATGGTGATGATAATGGCGATGTTGATGATGGTGTTGATGATGATGGTGATGGTGATGCTGCTGATGATATGGTGATGGTGATGGTGATGGTGATGGTGATGGTGATGGTGATGATAGTGGTGATGATGGTGATGGTGATAATGATGGTGATGATGATATGGTGATGATGGTGGTGATGATGATGGTGATGATGATGATGATGGTGTTGATGATATGGTGGTGATAATGGTGATGATGATGGCAATGATGATGGTGGTGATGATGATGATGATGGTGATGGTGATGATGATGGTGATGTGGTGATGGTGATCATGATGATAGTGGTGGTGATGATGGTGGTGGTGGTGACAACTAATTTTTATTGAGTGCTTACTATGTGTCCAGCCCCATGTGAGGCTTTATCTGCCCTCACTTAATTCTTCCAATCCCCTTTGATGTGGGCACTATTCTTATCCCAACTGAACAGTTGAGGAAATCAAGGCAAAGCGAGGGGTAGGATTTTGCCCAAGACCACCCAGCTCATAAGTGGGAGGTAGAGCCAGGAGCCCTACACAGGCAGTTTAACTACAGGACCCCCTCCTCCACTCAGTCCATGCTTTTCCCTGAAGTGTGTGTGTGTGTGTGAATGCACAAAGCACACAGTCCAACCCACTGTGGAAGTGATAAATAACACATGTAACAGAAGTTTATACAAATCGTTATTAGAGGATTTACGTGGTGAAGGCTAGGGGGCAATGGCCTGTGACTGGTACCTGTAGCTGTTAGCACTCTGCAAAATGACAGCGTTGCTTCCCCACTGCAGCCTGCAGCTCTCCTCATGGGTGCTGGTAGTCCAGCACAGCTTGAGGCCAACAGCCATTTACTCTGAGACTCCAGACACCATGATCCCCTGATGGGCTATCATGGACCCCACCAAGGGGTAGGAGGAGTGGCAAACCCCCTCAAGGCAATGCCAAACAAATGTTAAGGTGGTGGGAGCAGAAGATGAAGCACAGGAATCTGAGTCAGACATTCATTCATTCACCGATCAGACACTTATTGAGCACCTACTATGTGCCATGCAGTAAGCCAACGAATGAGAAGAGCATAGCAAGCTGAGTTGGTGACTTTGTGGGAAGTTTCCTGGAAGAGAATAGATTAAAATTTAATAATACAATAGAAAGAAACACTGTTATATGAGCATATACAATATATGGACCTGACCCAGGCGACTGGGGATATAAATGGGGATGGGAGAGACTTGCACAAAGAAGTGATGCTTGATCCGAGGTTTGGGAGAGCAGAAGGTGAAAAGCATCTGAATAGACAAAGGGAATATATCATATGCAAAGATCCCAAGTTGCCAAGAGATAACTTGTATGCCTGAAGCTCAGAGACCGAGCAAAAAGAAGGGTAGAGAGATGGGTTTGGAGAGATAAGCAAGAGGAAGCTCTCATGGGGCATTGTGGCCATTGTGGATGTGGGCATTCTAGGGCTTAGCCCTAGAATCAGTGGAAGAGAAAGGTATGCACTAACTTCATCACATCAGATCTGTACGTTTTGAAACCCCTCTGCTGTGGAGTGAAGGACCAATAGGTGGGGTGACCAACATGGACTCAATGAAACCATTAAGGAGACTCGTCCTGTCACCACACAGGATGTACTAGCGGCTTGGCCAAATCTCTGGGGGATTTGGTTCAAATTCCAGTTCTGTCATTTACAGGCTCAGTGACCTTTGGCTAATGACTTCCTCTCCCTGAGGCTCAGTGTTATCATCTGTAAAATGAGGATAATACTACTTGCCATATAAGGCATTGAGAAAGCGCTGTAAGATAGTAACTCTCATAGCCCAGCAGGGGAAAGGAAATGAGAAGGAGCTGCCGCAGACTGCAGTTAAGTTCTGCACCTCTTCCCCTGCCCTTCTACTATCTGATCTTGGAATAACCTAACTCTCCCCTTGTATTTTTTTTCCTTTTTAAGAGATCTACAGGGGGCACCATCACCTCAGAAGAAGGTCTTGTTTTGGTGGACATGGCCACTGGGGGACCAGATGTTTCTTTCTTTTTTTTTTTTTTTTGTGACAGGGTCTCACTCTGTCACCCAGACTGGAGGGCACTGGTGCAATCTCGGCTCACCACAACCTTCACTTCCCGGGCTCAACTGATTCTCCTGCCTCAGTCTCCCAAGTAGCTGGGATTACAGGCACCTGCCAACACACCGCCTGCTAATTTTTGTATTTTTAGTAGAGGCGAGGTTTCGCCCTGTTGGCAAAGCGTGTCTTGAACTCCTGATCTCAAATGATCCACCAGCCTGGGCCTCCCAAAGTGCTGGGATTACAGGCGTGAGCCACTGAGCCCGGCCAACCAGACGTTTCTTAAGAGTCATCCTAGCTCTGAGGTTTGACCACTCCTTGGCTTGACATTCAAGGCTTTCCACAATTTAGTCCCAGCTCCCAAATCCCTGAGGGCCCATCTTCCCACTGTGAGCAAGGACAGTAGAGGGGAGGCAGAAGGATAGTCTTTGAACCCAAAGAGTTAAAAGATCATCATATTCCTTGCTATATCAATGACACCTGACACAACATAGGTGCTCAATTTCTGGTGTTGGAACGAAATAACACAATAAAATCCAGGGCTTCCTGGACAAGTCTATCTTAATGGAGTTAGTAGCATCTCCTAAGGGGAATTTTAGGAATGTAGGATGTGAAGCATTTTCTATTATCTTATCCCAGTGGTTCTCAACAAGTGGATATTTTGCACCCTCAGGAGACACTGGCAATATCTAGAGATATTTTTGATTGTCATAACTTAAGGGGGAGATGTTTCTGGCATCACAGAAACCAGGGAGGCTGCTAAACATCCCACAATGCACAGGAAAACCCCCTACAATAACGACTTAATCTGATCCAAGATGTCAATGGTAGTAAGGTTGAGAAGATCCGTCCTAGTAATTGGGGAGAATTACATCAGCAATGGAGGACATGCAACTCCCAAGACAGTCCCACACCAAGAAGAAAGGCCCCAAGTGCCTCAGGAATTTTGAGTGCCCTTCCAGGCATTCATGTAGATATAACTCCTGCTTAATAATTATCCGAGCCTAGAATTTAAATCCGTCTTACATACAGCTACATGTTTTTGCACAGATTTGCTTTACATGGGATTTTCCTTGAATGTAGTTGCAGTGTTAATTGGGGGAAGGGAATACTTCGTTTTATCCAAAACCCCAACAAGAGTTGTTTTTCACTTTGGAAAATCCAGGCATTGACTTCAAAGTTGATTGTGGAACGTGAATTGCTGCCTGCACACCTGTGTCAGTCAACTTTTGCAGTCCTATTCGCAGTGACACTGCCCATATATATGAATACACTAATTTAGCTCTTACTTCAAAATGTCAAAAGTAGAGATAACAATGTCGACAATATTCAACTGAATATTTGTCTGAAATTTCAACTTACTCATTATAAGTAGACACAAGCATCAGACCGCTTCATCATGTTTCCTGGCATATAGTGGTTTTTGATAATTTACATATTAAAATAGATATTATTTTATTATAAATTGCTTTCATTTTATTCCTCCCTTACAGTACAGTTAGGACATTATATTAGCTTTTTTGAAATTACGTGTGTATACAGATGAAATGTATGATTTTCAATTCAGAATAGCGAAGTGGAGGTTATAATGTGTATAACGAAAAGAGTATGTGTGGTCTGGCAAGGCAGAGTTTCACTGTCTAGTTCCCATATTGAAAGGTGAACATTGATATTGAAGTGGTAGAAGCCAGAGACTCTAGGCATACTGTAATTCGCACTCACTAAAGAACCGCCCTGAGTCACACATAAATTTTAAATGTTCTATAGAACATTCATGAAGGTAAACCTTTGTTTATAAACACCTGAGTCTAGCTATTTTATTAGTCAGTGTTTGCTGTGTAACAATCCCAAAAATCTCAATGACTGGCAAAAAGCATTTATTTTTCTTACTCACAAGCCCTACAGATTGACTGCATTTGACTCTAGGCTGCTTCACCTATCTCTCTTCCGCCATAGACTGGCATCTACCTGGGACATGCTATTCTCATGCAAATAACAGGACTGCAAGAAGCCAAGGTAAACCACACAGTATATTTAAATCTTCCCTTTGCATTATGTCTGCTCAGGGACCATTGGTCAGATTAAGTCACATGACCAAGCCCAGTGACAACTGGATGAGGAAATAAGCCCCACCTCTAGTGGGAGGGGCCTCAAAGTCACATGGCAAAGGGCAGAGGTACATGGAAGCTTGAAACATTGGGAACAAAAATCAGTAATCCAACCTAACTGTGTTTTATATCTAAACACAAATTAACTGTCACGGTTATTTTTTTCCATGCTTAGCAAAAGTTTGTTGGATAAATGCTTTCACCACAGAGTGTGAAAAATGGCACAAAAACTTTGAAGGGGAAAGACAAGGGCAGGTAATTTGCTTGTCCTAACCTTCATATTGAAAACCTACTATATGTCAGACTCCATATCTGAGCTGTTTATGTCCTCACAACAAGTTGAAGAAACAGAAATTATTGTCTTCACCTTCACAGATGAGGAAATGGAGGTTCAGACAGGTTAAGAAAGTCACTCAATGTCACACAGCTCATTAATGTTGGAGCCAGCATTCAAACTTACGCATGCATGACTCCAAAATCTGCATGCTTTCTATTTCATTGGGACATCGCTCTGTGGATTAGGAGAACCAACCCAGACCCAGTTTCTCCCAGAAACCCTTAGATATTGGACCTAGGCTTTAACACTGGCCTAAGTCATTTCTAGTTGTGGAAGGCAAGTTGAGTCACTGGGACATGTGACATTTATTTAGTTACATATCTCTGGTGGGAAGTTTTGAGGACCATTAATGTAGTGTGTCTGCATGGCTAGTTTACATGCTACTTCTTGTTATTGCTGTCTCTACTCCATGGCCCTCACACTCAATTTCAATTCAAAGTTTGGCAGTCAAGGTGTCAGGGCTAAAAAATGGAATGGCCTCCCTCCGAAATGAAATAATTTTGTTGTTCAGTTCCGAGCGATTTTGTAATTTCATGCTTGTGTATGATAATTTTATGCTGTCCTGCCTCACGTAACTCAGTTCTGGCAGATCCTGACAGGTGATAAATACAATCTTTTCCGCCCCGCATGCGACAGGCCAGTGCGAGGGGGGAGAAAAAAATGGCAAATTCACATCTGAGGCCAGTGCACAACTGGAGTCAGCAGCAGCCCCATTCTTTCATAATTTCACGCCTGGATTCCAGCCGGCGCCACCTCTGTTGTGGCTGAAGGACCCACGGGTCAAGGAAGCCCTCCTGAAAATAGAATGTTGTTGGCAAGGGCCATGGAATTGGAGGGTAGGGAGGGGAAGAGGAGAAAGTTATGACTTTGGGCCCGCCCTGAGCTGGCGCACTGTGGGCTGGCGATGTTCAATTTATGGTACCGCTTCTCAACCACACGCTGTCCTCTGAGTGCTCCTGTTAAATGGTAGCCTTTTGGAGGTATGATTTTTACAAATCTGTTAAATCTTTGAAGGATAGCCATTTGCAATAAAAAGAGGGAGGGGGAAGAAAAGAGGGAGGAGAGAGGCAAGGAGGGGAAGACAGAGAAAGAGAGAGGGCAAGAGTGAGATAGAAAGAGAAGGAGAGAGAGACCAGGAGATGAGTCCTTAACATTTGTCAGCAAGCACTGCATTTTTTTTTTTTTTTTTGAGACGGAGTCTCGCTCTTTCACCCAGGCTGGAGTGCAGTGGCGCGACCTCGGCTCACTGCAAGCTCTGCCTCCCAGGTTCACACCATTCTCCTGCCTCAGCCTCCCGAGTAGCTGGGACCACAGGCGCCTGCCACTGCGCCCGGCTAATTTTTTTTTTTTTGTATTTTTAGTAGAGACGGGGTTTCACCGTGTTAGCCAGGATGGTCTCGATCTCCTGACCTCGTGATCCGCCCATCTCGGCCTCCCAAAGAAGCACTGCATTTTTATAACTGCTCCCTGGTATTGTTCCTGAAAAATAAAACTGTTCCTCTTTCTGAGAATGAATGAGTCAAAGATTATTAGAGAAATGTCGATGATACAGAGGTATGTAATGGTGGCTGCTGAAATGGAAGTAGGGGCAAGGACATTAGGATTGACAAGGAGGAAGATCAGTGTCCTCTTTACTGTCATGGCCAACTTAAAGGGCACTCCATACCCTCCCATCCCGCCCCCACTCCTTGCCTTTTCCAGGGAGGCTATTTTCTTGCTAAAGGGAGGGCAAGGAACTGTTTTGGTTTAAGCTGGAAGAAGCTCAAGAGAAGACTCATCAGTATTAACAACAATTAATAATAACTACAATTTTATTGAGCACCAACTATGTGCCAGGCAATAATAGTCTGCATGCTGGATTTCTCTTAATTTTTCAATGCTTCTGAAGAATAAAGTCTACAAGATGCCCACTTTATAGATGAGGAAAGAGAGGTTCAAAAGTCTAACCAAGTTGGCTGAGGTCACAGCATTCGTTTCCTAGGGCCGCCATAGCAAAGTATTAGGTTGGCACAAAAGCAACTGCGGTTTTAATGGCAAAAACCAGAGCTGCTTTTGCACCAACCTAATACTACAAACTAGGAGGCTTAAAACAACAGAAATTTACACTGTCACAGTTCTGAAGGCTAGAAGTTGGAAATCAAGGAGTTAGCAGTGTTGGTTCCTTCTGGGGGCTCTGAGAGAGAATCTGTACCATGTCTCTCTCCTGGCTTCTGGGGGCGGTAGCAGTCCTTGGCTTGTTGGCTCGTGACCCCAGTCTCTGCTCCATCTTCACATAACATTCTCCTCTGGGTCACTGTCTTCCCTTCTTCCTTTCTCTTCTAAGTGTAGGGGCAAAGGGAAAACTTCCTCTTCGCCCTCTGAAGCTTCCCTGAAAGTTAACTGACAAAAGGCAGATGAATAGAAGAAAAGGCATACAAAATTTACTTTAATGCACAAAACACAGGGGAATCACGAGACAATGATTCCCCAGTAACCTAATGAGGTAGGGAAGCTCATGTACCCTGTTTCATAGGGGCAGAGGGAGTTAGGGAATGTCTATAATACTTTCGAGGGTCAGCTAGTGATTATTAGGGGTAAGGAAAGGACAGAAATTAACTTGTAAATTTGAATGAGCCCTAGAGACAGACATTATCTTGTGGAAAAAGTCCCTCCAGGTATGATTGCACTCCTTGGTCTTCTTTTCTAAGATAGATAATGAGATTTCAGAAAGAGGAGGAAGGCAATTGTGTTTCTTTTGGAAAGAAGCTTTTTCAGACAGATAAGGAAATTCCAGAGAGAGTCCCTTCCTGGGCTTGGGGTAGGAGAGAAAAGAAAAGGTAGGAGGGTGTTCGATTCTGAGTTTGATTCTCTGCATGTCAAAGCGCCAGTCTTTGGGGTGTGGCCTTCTGAGCCCCAACATAAATTTAGATTTAGGGCTCATTTTAATCCAGGATAATATCATCAGGAGATTCTTACCTTAATTACATCTGCAAATGCTCTATTGCAAACAACGTCCCGTTCTGAGGTTCCAGAGACACATATATTTTAGGGGGGCCATTCCACCTCTTACAGTCACACAGCTCTGAAGTGGCAGAGCAGCTGTGCTTGCTTAATCACTAGGCCAGGGGTGTCCAACCTTTTGGCTTCCCTGAACCACATTGGAAGAAGAAGAATTATCTTGGGCCACACTAAAAATACACTAACACTAACGATAGCTGATGAGCAAAAAAAAAAAAAAAACAATTACAAAAAAATCTATAATGTTTTAAGAAGGTTTACAAATTTGTATTGGGCCACATTCAAAGCCGACCTGGACCACATGTGGTCTACAAGCCACGGGTTGGACAAAGCTTGCAATAGACTCAACTGCCTTCCATTATGAGTTTTTCATATTGCGGGGCACAGTGAGTTGTTGGTTTCACCACTGGGAGGGGACAGGTAGGAGAGGAGACAGATTTAAAAGAAGCGTGCTTGACTTCCGAATTCGTTTTCCACTTCGAGGAGGCATACCACATTTCTTCCCTTTATGGACATGTAGGTTGGACTTCGAGTTTTTTAGTCACTTTATTAGTATGATTTCCCTGAACTTTAGAGTAGGAAGAGGTCTTCAAGGTCTTGTAGACAGATGCGAGGACCATGTCCATGGAATCAAATGTTGGGTCATCTTGAGGATCAACACAACACAAGGACACTGACACTGGATGTGTATTGAGATTGTTTTATGGCTCCTCATTAAGCTCCACCCACTAACCCTCCAAATACCCTAATGACACCATTATTCCATTTGACACAGGAGAAAAACCAAAGTCCCTTGCTCAGGGGCACATAGGTGATAAGAAAACAGAAAATAGATTTGACCTAAGTTAGTTCAACTCCAAAGGCTGGGCTCTTTTTTCCCCTGCTAGACTGAAGTCATTTTCTCAAACTCAGAGCTTCCTCAGCAAATAGGGGTCACAGGATCACTATGCTCTCAGAAAATTCACCTGCACCTCCCCTTCATACCATGGGTCACTGAAACCTGTGAAAACATTTCCACATCCACAATTTCACCTAGGCCCTTGGATCATTAGCCCCCTTCATAATGATGCAAATGATTAGGGCAGCATTGTTCCTATGCTCATGATAAAAAATGAAAGCTTGAAGACTGGAGTTGGGGAGATAGCAGTGGGCAGACCAGATGTGATCCCTGCCTTCATGGAGCTTGTAGTCCAGTATGTAAGACACAAGATAAAAAAGTAAACAAAATATAGGCTGGGTGTGGTGGCTCACACCTATAATCCCAGTCCTTTGGGAGGCCGAGGCAGGCCGATCATAAGGTCAGGAGTTTGAGATCAGTCTGGCCATCGTGGTGAAACATGGTCTCTACTAAAAATACAAAAATTAGCCAGGTGTGGTGGTGGCGCATGCCTGTAGTCCCAACTACTCGGGAGGCTGAGGCAGGAGAATCGCTTGAATCTGGGGGGCGGAGGTTGCAGTGAGCCAAGATCGGGCCACTGCACTCCAGCCTGGGCAACAGAGCGAGACTCTGTCTCAAAAAAAAAAAAGTAAACAAAATATAGCTGTAAATAGTTCTAAATATTATGAAAGATTCATGGACTGGTTGCTACTATAAGGAATGTACTTGAAGGTGAGTGATGGTGAAGCTGAGATTTCAAAGATGGTCAAAGTTTAGGAGGGAAGGGCATCCCCTCCCAGAATAAGTAGTATTTGAGAAGGTCCTGGGGTAGGAACAGTCTTGATATATTCAAGGAAATAAAAGAATACTCAGGTACTGGGGCACGGGAAGCAAGGGGAAGTGGAAACAGAATGATGTTAGGAGTTCAGTGATAGGAAGAACTAGTCTTTGGGTCAGGGGCAGGATGCGGGACTCCATCCACAGGAAGCCATTGAAGCATTTTAACAGGTGGAAGACAGGATCCTAGTTATGTTGTTTTAGAGGAGTGTTCCACTGTGCTGGTAGAGAAAAGGCAGGGGCAGGAGGCAGGAGTAGAATAAGCACAGAGATCCAGTGGGAGGCTCACTGCCTCCCAGGAGTGAAATGATAGTGGCTTGGGCTGGAGTGGAGCAACACAGATAGTGAGTTGGGCTCAGACCCTAGAGATATTCAGAGATGAATCTGGAGACAGAACTGACAGGAGCTGCTGATTGATTTATTAGATGTTCCAAGGAGGGGGAATAATTCACATGAAAGCCCTCTTTTTACACTCCTGGGTTTCTTAGCTCACGCCTGTAATCCCAGCACTTTGGGAGGCCGAGGGGGGCAAATCACCAGGTCAGGAGATCGAGACTATCCTTGCTAACAGGGTGAAACTCCATTTCTACTAAAAATACAAAAAATTAGCCAGGCATGGTGGTGGGCACCAGTGGTACCAGCTACTCAGGAGGCTGAGCCAGGAGAATGGCTTGAACCCGGGAGGCGGAGCTTGCAGTGAGCCAAGATCATGCCACTGCGCTCCAGCCTGGGTGACAGAACAAGACCGTCAAAAAAAAAAAAAAAAGAAAGAAAGAAAGAAGGAGGGAAGGAAGGAAGGAAGGAGGGAGGGAGGGAGGGAGGGAGGGAGGGAGGGAAGGAGGGAAGGTAGGTAGGTAGGTAGGTGACATTAGGAGTTTTTTTTCCCAGCTACTAGAATTTCCATAGAAACTCTCTGCTCCAAGACAACACGCCGATGTCTCAAGAAAGTTTTGTAAGTGTTTCACAGCAAACACACAACTTCAGCACCAGCCTAAAAGCAAGAGAGGTAGGTTCCTCGTGCCTCACTTCCCAGTGCCAGGTGGACCCTCAAAGCAAGCCAGAGAGGTGGCCTTATATCACCCAGAGCCTCCAGCAGGAAGTGCCATCTTGGAAATGTGCCTTCAGATGTCTGGGCAGGTTTCCTACAAACTAGCCTTATTCTCTCTTTTGAGGACAGTCTCAAATAAATTGTTCCTTGTCACCTCGTTTTTGGGACTGTCAGCCTCTGCAGGATTAAAGCCTTCTGCAGAAAGCCCCCAATTTCATTTTGTGATCAGAAGTGGGCTTGCTCTTCCTCCAGGGCTCTGGGCAATGGTAGGTGTGTCAGCCATGAGGTCCCATGCCATCATGGGGTCACTCAGAGTCAGGTAATCTTGAATGTCTGGCTTGGAGAAGTAACTAAAGATATGGGGAAACCAAGCCCTAGGGTGATCCAAAAATTTGCGCAAAGTTATGCAACAGTTGTAGCTCCTTCATGGAAAGGACGTGGTGACATCTGCCTTGGGAAACATCAGGAAGAGAGGTTTCCTAGAGAGCCTACCGGTGTATAAACAATAATAACATCTGGTCTTCATTATCAGTGCATCCCTAGATGATAGTACAGGGGCTGCACAGAGTGGGTTCTGTCAGTATTTTGGGAGGAAATCTTACATTTACTGAGGAGTTACTCATGGGTATTGGGTCTTCATTCCACTTTCATTTGTTTGTTTGTTTGTTTGTTTGTTTGTTTGTGATGGAGTCTCACTCTGTCCCCCAGGCTGGAGTGCAGTGGCTTGATCCCGGCTCACTGCAACGTCTGCCTCCCAGGTTCAAGCGATTCTCCTGCCTCAGCCTCCCGAGTAGCCAGGACTACAGGCATGCATCATCAAGCCTGGCTAATTTTTGTATTTTCAGTAGAGACGGGGTTTCACCATGTTGGCCAGGCTGGTCTCAAACTCCTGACCTCATGATCCACCCACCTCGGCCTCCAAAAGTGCTGGGATTACAGGCATGAGTTCATTCCACTTTTTAGTTAATTGTATCTGAGAAGAAAGAGAGGAGTGAGTAGAGCTGGGATGTGAACCCCATCCCTCGGCCCCAGAGTCAGTGTTCACATCGCCACCACCTCACCTGGAAGCATAGCTCACTCACCAATCTACAATATATTCAATAGTTATCTCACCCAATATGAAGGTAAAGTAACCATATTCTATGTTCCAGCCCAATGATCACATGATGAGTAGCAGGGCCACATGGCCATCCAGCACTGCAATCAAGGCATGAGGCTTCACTCTGCCATGGGACTTTTTTCTGGGGCCTCATTTTCTCTATCCAGAAATATGAGAGAGAGAAAACAGTTTTCTTGCCACACAAATGTGCTTTGCATATAAAAGGACCATAGAGAAGGAAAATGTTTTACCAACTGGAAAGTGCTATGTACATGGATAGAATCTGATTATTTTAATGGCTCTTTTGCATCTCAAAGCCCTTATTTATGCTGTTCCCTGTATGTGTGCCCTACCCCAACCCCTTCACCTGGAAAACTCTGACCCCTTCCTGAAACTTTCAGACTGACTCAAAATCTCTACTGGGGACTTTTATTGCACTGTTCCTTTCCTCCAAGCTGACATCATTTTTCTAATGACTTGATGATTATCTGAATTCCCATGACACAATGAGCTTGGCAAGGCCAAGATCACATCAGCTCCAGTCTACTCCATATACTCATCTTGTCATTAATTAATTGTGTGTTGAGAAGATACTCATCTAGAGTAGAAGATACAGTAATCACAGAACAAAATTCCTGACTGCATGGAGCTAGCATGTGGGATGACAAAAAATAAACAGTAAAATACAGTGTCCTGGCAGTGCATGATAAATGCTATGGAGAAAAATAAAGCAGAATAACATAAATCTTTATTGACTGGCAAAAGATAACAATAATTTGCTTGCTCATTCAACAGCCCTACTGGTCTGCAAGATCCTTCAAGGCAGAGGCTGTGTTTGGCTTGTTCATTTCTGTAACCCTGGTGACTAGCACAGTGCCTAGTACCTAGGAGTTATTCAATAAATATTTGATGATTTAATGAATAAATGAAAAATGAAGGAGCCAATCAATCAAATAGATGAATAAATAGAAAGATGGGTGGATGGATGGTCGGAGGGATAGATGGGTGAATGGAGGAATATATGGATGGATGGATGGATGGATGGATGGATGGATGGATGGATGGATGGATGGTCGGTCAGGTAAATCGGTGAGTGGGTTGATGGGTGATTGTGTAGATGGATGGGTGAGTAGATGAGTGAATAAAAGGAAGGACGAATGTGCAGGTAGATGGGCAAATGGATGGATAGATGGATGGATGGATGGATGGATGGATGGATGGATGGATGGACGGACGGACTGAGGGATGGGTAATGGATAGATGAGTGAAGGAGTGAGTTGGTGGTCAGATGAGCATCCACAGACGTTTAGAAGGATGGATGAAGCGTAGGAACATAAAACTGATGTTGAGTCATCATAATCTTGGAACCTAAAAACTGACATTGGAGTAAACAAAAGGTAAATATTTCCCACAGATAAAAACCATAGCAAGGTGCTCCAGGGCAAATTCATAAACACACAATGATAAAATTGACATCAAGTCACACATGGTGGCTTCATAGAAGTTTAAGTACACTGCTGCGTTCTCAAGGTCTCAAAGCCTATAACTCACAGGTGACTCCATGCTTGCCAGTCATCAAGGAGCCCTTTCCCTTGGGGCCACTTTCCTGACATCAACCTGAGGAACGTGGTGTGGTGAGAGAGGCCAGGTTTGGAGTCAGAAATTCAGGTTGGCTACAAGCTCTGCCACTTGCCAGCTGTGTGGGCTGGGGTGGGTGCTTTACTTCTCTGAGCTTGGCTCCCTTGTGGCCAAACTAATCACAGCCTATCAATGTGATTGTGGGATTAAGCGCAATGCAAAAGTGTCAAGTGCTCATCCTAGGCTGGGCATAAGTAAGTGCCCAATTAGCCCCCCAGATCTTCTATTGCTACATCACAGTAGATTTAACCTGTTCCCCATTGCTCCCATTTGGGTCACTTCCAATTTTCTCTATGTTAAACAACACAACAGAAATGCTTGTAGTTAATGCTTTGCATATGCCCATGATTAATCCTCTAAGGTAAAAGCTTCCAGAAGTAAAAGCTGCTGAATCAAAGGAAATGAATGTTTTTACAGCTTTTGATACATCAAGCCAAAAAGTAGAAGGGACCCCTTGTAAATATCATCCCACAAGCATTAGTGAATGTTGGAGCTGCCAGATTTTGGGATTGCCCTGTTAAAGTCCAGGACACAGCCTAGGGAGTTTCAGATCGACTGTTTAAGTTCCTTTATTGCGCAGATGGGAAAACTGAGGTCCAGAAACAGGTGGAACATAACAGCAGTGATGAAAGCCAGCATTGATTTGGACTGGGAATGCTTTGCTAAGCTCCTTCTGTGCATTGGACTATCCCCAGCTCCCAACACTTCTCCAGAGTAAGAGTCATCATCCCTCTTCACAGGTGAGGAAATGAGGCCCCTGGAGAAGTTAAGCAGCTAGCCCTCCTAAGCAGTGAGGCTGGGGTTTGAACCCAGGCAGCCTAGGCTGTAAACACTTGTTCTGCAGAATCACTGACTCCAAAATCAAGAGCTGAATGGACATTAGACTTGAAGGGCAGAGTGTGCTGGGGGAAGTCCAGCAGGAAAGGGGAGAACCTGTTTCAGTATGAGTTCCCTGAATCCCTTCACCCTCCAGTTTCCCAGTAAACCAACATCCCCAGCCAAGTGTCATAGGTAAATTCATGCCTGTCTGGTCCATAAAGTGGGTGGCACTGCCAGCTTCCAGATCCCCAGTGCCCCCATGAGTGGATTCCCAGAGCCACTCGCATAGATCTCAGCTCCAGTGTTTCCACACGTGCTGGTTCTACTCTGCCCTGGTGTGGCACGCTAGAAGAAGGTCAAGGAGGGACTTCTTTGGATTGCCCTTGTCTGCCAATTTTGGAGTTGTGGCTGTCTTCCTACCACTTGGAGGCCACCAGAGGCATTATGAAACCTGTGGCAGATTCTTAAGCAGCTTTATGACACCCCAAGGAGGAACCACAGAAGAACTTCTAATCCTAACTCTGCCATCCCTTGCTGTGTGACTTTAGAAAACTGACTTAACCTCTCTGGGCAGCCCTTCCCCATCTCCAGCATCAAAAGAAACACCCTTAATATTCCCACTGGCTCTACACTGCTTCCATAAAAGGCCTTAGATCCATGATCATCCCAGTGACAAATTTCCCACCAAATCCAGCCTTTGCCAGAACTAAGACCTTTGCCACTACTGCAGGCTATAGTGTCCCCTTCCCCACTGCCACACATCTGGAAATTAACTTCATAACTTTCCATTTTGCCATCATTCCATGAGTAACCATAAATCACCATCGGTTTGGGTTGCATATTTTTACACATCGTCCTTTTAATGTCTCTCAGAAAATATAAATAAAGCATACATAACCATTAGAACACCCCAAATCCTGAAAGGTACATAAGAATTTATTTGTCTCCATGTGGATCATACATATTGTATTAAAACCGCATAAAGGGGTTTAATAAAATGGCAAGAAGAGAGGCAGGAGCACGGCATCTCGGGCGACGGCGAGAGGTGGAAGCGATCTTTCTTTGATGCCTGTTAAATGTTCCAACAGATGAACCCTATATTCTGCCAGGAAATGAGTTTGCCACCGGCCTATTGGGCCTGTCGTAAGAGGTTGGTCTCACCACGGTCATCCCTCTTTCTGGCTTGGCAATACATTACACCGCCTCAATTTTTCATTCCTTGCTGCCTGAAATGCAAATTTCTTCCCTGTTGTTTATATTAGGTTTTCAAATATATGGAAATCCAGAGATCTGCAGGGAAATGCCAGGGCCACGGAGGCACTCGATCTGTCTTTTTCCTCTGACTGACTTCTTTCCGTCACTTGCAGGAAGTGTGATGGGAATTGAGCAGAGAGTACAGGGCATCGGGACAGAAAAGTGCCCCCACCCTGGTGTTAAGGGCAGCTTTTTTTTTTTTTTTTTTTTTTGAGCCAGAGTCTCTCTCTGTCGCCAGGACTGGGTGCAGTGGTGCAGTTTTGGCTCACTGAAACTCTGCCTTCTGGACTCAAGTGATCCTCTCACCTCAGCCTCCCGAGTAGCTGGGATTATAGGTGTGCACCATCATGCTCAGCTAATTTTTGCATTTTTTGTGGAAACAGGGTCTTGCCATGTTGCCCAGGCTGGTGTCAAACTCCTGGGCTCAAGCTATTCACCTGCCTCCGCCTCCCAGAATGCTGGGATTGTAGTCATGTGCCTCCATGCCCGGGCCAACAGCAGCTTTTGAATTGGTGGATTTGCTATGAGCCTCGAAGGGCTGAGTGGACTCATTAACTGCTGTTGCTGAGTGCCCATCATGGGCCAGCAACTAACTACTCTGTAGCAGAGATGAGGTCCCCAACCTCTGACTAGGCAGAGATGATGGGGAAGATTCCTGCATGAGGCAACAGGAACATATTCAGCACTCACTGGATACCAGGGACTGTGATACACAGCAGCTAAAGCCTGAAGGTTCCTTGAGTTCTTCTTGCACGCCATTTTGCCATCCCACACAGTGAGAAGAATTTCGCACAAGCATCTTATCTCATCATCCCCACAATCCTATGGTGTAAATTTATCACTTCAATTTGGCAAATGAGGAAGGGGAGTTTTACATAATATGTGTCAACACCACACAGCCAAGGAGGGCAAAGGCGAGTTTTGAACTCTGGTCTTATAAGTGCCAGTGCTCATATTGTTCTACACCGAGGATCAGCAAAATCTCACTGTAGAGAGCCAGATTAGAAATATTTTAGGCTTCGAAGGCCACAGGGTATCTGTTGCAGCTACTCACCTTTGCCATCATATTGCAAAAGCAGCCCTACATTAATGAACAGTCATATATTAACAAATGAGTGTGACTGTGTTCCAATAAAACTTTATTGACAAAAACAGGCAGTGGGCCAGATTTTGCTCATAGGCTGTAGTTTGCTGATCCCCGTTCTCCCAAGGCTGCCCCTGATGTGACAGGGAGCACTTGATATTCCACAGTGATTCACCAAGATTATTTTACAGATGCTGACCTTCTGGAGACTAACTGGGTTCCCCGGGAAATGTCATCATTGTCAGCATGTTAGGCATAATCTTGTTTCAACTTCACGGCAACCCAACAAAGTGGGAATTTTAATCACATGCATTTTACAAGGGAAGAAGCAGGCTCAGTGAGTGCTCATGTTCAAGTTCACACACTGAGGTGGTAGTAGACCTGGGTTTCAAAACCACTGGGCTACAGTCCTTTGCCTGGTCAGGGTGGTTTGGAGACAGTGTGACTATAATCAGAGGCTGCTTCTGGTGGGAGGTAGAACTGCTCAGGGAGTCAGAGGCACAACCCAGGCAGGCAGTGGAACAGGATGGGCCTCAGCTGTAAGTCCTTATGACCAGAGTGGGTATGGCAGCCCCCTCACCGCTGACCCTTCTCATAATGACCATGGCCAGAACACAATAAGACAGCCCCAACCCGCAGCAAGAGAGGCTGGAAATGCAGCCTTGCTATAGGTCTAGATGCAATGGAAAATTAGTGTGCTGAACAATCAGAGAGTCTTTGCTTTATCTACAATGCTAGCCATTATGGAGTAATAGAGAAAGGAACAGGGCATGTCTCCCGCCCTCAAAGAACCGCAAATTCTGGGTAGCGAGGCACAGGCACAGCACTGGAGTGGCCAAACTGGATATGGTGCAAGCCTCAAGCCCATTCTCTAAAAAAGCAAAGACACAGGTCAGAATCCCCCTTTCCCTGTATGCCTGTTTGTGCCTCTGACTGGTCACTGAGGCCGGTTCACAGAGATACTGCACCCCTAGTCAATCACCAGCATCCCAACTTCAAAAGAAGATGAACTATGGAGGTAAATGAATTAGCATTCATTAAGGGTTTCATATGAGCTAGAAACTAGAATCTTAAACCCTCCTCAAGTCCTCATGTTGGCCCCCATGGGCATGCATAATTTTCTTTATTTCATCAATGAAGAAACTGGAGCCCAGAGAGGTGAAGCCATTTTTGCAAAGTCACACAGTGAAGAAGTTAAAGGTTGAGCCGTGACTAGGCTAGCAGGGGACCTTTTGGACTCTTAAAAGATGGGCTCTTTTCTCTGCATCACATGGAAAGGTGATTTACAAATGGCCAACAAACACATGAAAACAACGCTCAATATCCTCTGACATTAGGTAAATGCAAATCAATACCACAATGAGATACCACCACATACCCATTAGAATGGCTACTATTAAAAAAAAAAAGGAAAGGAAATAACAAGTGTTGGCGAGGATGCGGAGAAATTGGAAATCTGCACCGTTGGTGGGGATGTAAAATGGTGCAGCTGCTGTAGAAAACAGTCTGGCAGATTTTCAAAAAGTGAAACATAGAATTATCTTGTCATCCAGAAATTCTGCATCTGGTTATATACCCTAAAGAATGGAAAGCAGGATCTCAAAGAGGTATTTGAACTCCAATATTCATAGCAATATATTCACAATAGCCAAAACATGGAAATAAACCCTGTCCATCAACAGATGAATGAATAAGCAAAATGTGATATATCCATACAACTCATATATGTGGAATATTGTTTAGCAATAAAAAAGGAAGAAAATTCTGATATACGGTCACAACATAGATGAACCTTGAAGACATTAAGTGAAATAAGCCAGTCACAAAAAGATAAATACCATGTGATTCCACTTATATGAGGTACCTAGGGGAGTCAAATTCACAGAGACAAAGTAGAATGGTGGTTGCCAGAAACTGGAAGGTAGGGAGGAGGGAATGGGGTTATTTTTTTTATAGGTACAGAGTTTCAGTTTTGCAAGATGTAGAGAGTACTAGAGATGGATGGTGGTGATGGCTGCATAACAGTGTACTTAATGTCACTGAAATGTACACTTAAAAACGGCTAAAATTGTAGATTTTATGTGATGTGTATTTTACCAAAATTAAAAAGAGAGAGAGGGTGAGATGTGTGCTCTCTCTTCTCTCTCTCTCTCTCTCTCTCTCTTTCTCTCCTGAGGGCTCAGAAAGGGTGGAGAGCGGCTGGGGGAAGAGAGCAGAGCATTGGCCTGGAACCGCGGTTTGAATCTCGGTGCTCAGTGTTGATACTGCTCAGCCCTGAGCCCTCGGCTGGCAGCTTCTGCCCTCCAAGCAGCAGTTGGTGCCTCCATTCATAGAAACATTAATTGTATTTTTCTCCTCTCCATGCTGGATTTGAAAAATGCCCTATAAACTCTAAAGCACTGTTTTCTGCAATCTTGTCATTTTGCATTCACCTCTTGGTCATAGGAGGTCCACGCTTCTGTGACCTTGTAGCTGGAGCCAAATGCCTTCCCTGCTGAAGGCCCCACCACCACCCACCAGAGCCTTGTTATCTGAATTCTATTTCTGTCTTTTATACCTTTGGCAAGTGCAATGTCTCCTCTGGAGGGTGTGAAAGGGCCTCTGGTGTTCCTTTCTGTGCCAGAACATTGCTCAGCACAGGTGGGGGATACCTAAGGCCCCGAAGATTCTGCTCCTCTGTAGATGGAAATGATGGCAGCATCTCCCCCAAATAGAGCCCTCTTCCCTTGGGAGGGAAATAAGGGGGCTGCATCTTTGAGGATTCAGATGCTGGAGCCAGGGAAGCAGAGGAGCTGACCCCAGACTGGAGTCTGCAACATAGAGCTCCTCTTCACCCCCAAAATAGCACCAGAGCCAAAAGGCAGGAGCAGAGAGGGCTGCGCTAGTCTAAGGCTCATTCCCCTTCACCTGGTGAGATGCTTTTTCTATTCTGCTTCCCTATAAAGCATCCCTCCATTCTTTCATTTATTCACTCAATAAACAGATATGTACCAAGTCCCCATAAAGAACACCAGCACCTACTGTCATTCTAAGGCTCCTTGTAAAGTGCTCAGCCACAGCCTGGCTTCTGGCAAGCCCTCAACACCTCTGCATGTTCTGCCTGGGAAATGCTATCATCAGAATTCCGCAGGAGCCGTTCCACTTTCTGAGATCACAGGCCAGGGCTGCGAACATCTCTTTTCCCTTTCTTCCACATGTGCTCTCTGGATGGATGCTCCGGCCCATGAATCCTTGGCTCCTGGTCTCCATATGGGTCCATCCATCATTAGCCAAGGTCCAGTCACAGGTGCCTCCTATCATTTCTCAATTATGGGTGGCCCCTGGGCCAGCACCATAAAGTGGGCTCTGCTTGGCTCATATTAATTAAATATCACAGGCTTCAGGGAAGGAGCCAGGGAAGGAAGCTTGGCAGCTGGCCTCTCTAGGCCTGCAGCTCCTTCTCCAGGTAAAAATGTATTCCCTCATTCATTCGACAGATAATTATGAGGCCCCTACATGTGTCCAGGCCAGGCACCATGCCAGTCTCTGGGTACCCAGTAGCAAAAAAGATCCACATGAATTATGCCCTATGGTGCATGTACACCAATGAAAAGGTCCCCAAACTCCATGACACATCTTTGTGACCTGGCGTGATAGTCTGGTAGGAGGGCCTTCAGGCTCCATAGCAATGAGAAAAAAGATTTGGGAGTAAGGTGAGGTGGGGGACATGTGATCGTTGCCTCATTTCTGAGTTCAGTAAGCATCAGTGATGGAAACCAGAGGCAGTGTGGCTCAGGACAGAGGGTCTGTCCAGCTCTAGGAGTAAGAAGACTCAATCTCCAAGCTCCTGTCCAGTCATAACACTCTGATTCTATGACTTTCAGGTTCTTCGGGGCCTGTCCCTTTTTACAGTAAAGGAAAACAAAATAGCTTACTCACTGTGTGTTAACAGTTATCTCATGGAATCATCCTCACTTACCATGCAATTCTTGATGCTAAATAAATGAGAAATGCAAGGGTGATGTTATTGGAATGTTTCAGAACCAAAGCTTGCAAAGAAGAGGAAAAGGTCTGCTTTGCATCTCTGAGTTTCCATAATCAAAATCTACCCATTTCTCTACCTGCCTTTCTTCCTTCCTTTGCTTGTTTACTGTGATACAGCGTGGCAAGTCCCTGACATGTAACGAGGTACACAGGAGCCACTCAGCACATGTTTCAGGATGGGGACCGCTGAGGAATAAGAGGTCGGAGCACTGGCACAGGCCAAACACCAGACATACATTTGTCCATTGATTCTCTCAGCACCCCTGCAATCTGGGCATGTTTGCTACTGTTTATGGATAACACTAAGGCTCAAAAACTGAAAGTTACTTTCCAAAATTCTCCAGGCCTCCCTTGCTCCAAAGCCCTGGCTCTTCCTGCCACACTGTTCAGAGGAAAGATCTGAGGACAAGATCAGAAATGTGAAAGAGAAATGATAGTACAGGTTGCTGACAGACATACTTTGCAGAATGGTCACTTTAAATTGTAAGCCCATTAGTGGAAAAGGAGATGTTTCAGCTCCTGTCCTGAGCATTCTAAGGTTTAGAATTCTAGCAACACTCTGACTATCCTGACAAAACAGTCAGAGATACAGTTAAGGCACCATCCACCTGGACAGCCCTCACTGAATCATGTATGAGTGGCAACTGAAAACAGTAATTAGTGTTCACTAGGTACCGAGAACTGTTTACCATATTTTACTTGAATTGATTTCATCTTTGTAAGAACTCCAGAAGTTATCACCATTGTTTTACAGATGAGGAAATTGAGACACAGAGAGATTACACAGCCTGCCTGTAATCACGTGGTCATGCTGCTGAGATGCTGGTATGGCAATTTCTGAACCCTGGTGCTTAGGGCTGGAGCCCAATACCTTAACTTTCGTGAAATATCATCTTCTCAAATGCACACCAGTAGGAAACTGATTGAGTGAATTAGGGAGTGTCCACCCAATGGAATACTACACAGCCATCAAAAGTACTTATAGTTGTTAATATACAGAAAAATGTATAATGAAAAAGTCAGATACAAAATTACACATTTTATTATTTTACTGACATCTAAAACTGTCAAGAAAAGACTGAAGAAGGATATTCAGAATAAGTTCAGCTATCCTTCCATTCATTCATTTACCTAACCATTCATCCATCCACCCATCCACTCACCCATTCATCCATCCAGCTATCCATCCATCCAGCCAGCCAGCCAGCCAGCCATTCATCCACCCATTCACCCATATGCTCATCTATCCATTCATCCACTCACCCATTCATTCATCCAAACATCCACCCATTCATCCGTCTATCTACCCAACTACCCATTTATCTATCTATCCATCCACCCATTTATTCATTCATCCAACCACCTATTCACCCATCCATCTACTCTTCTATTCATCCATCCATCTATTCATTCATTCATCCATTCATCAGTCAGTCTAGACATCTACCCATCTGGCCCTTCATCCACTCACTCCTCAACCCATCCACCCATTCATCCATTCATTCAACAAGTATTTATTGAGTACTTCCTTGTATCTGCTGCCCATGAGGTGACAAACGGGACTCTATAGTTGATAAGCCACACAGGGGTAGTCTCTGCCCACCTGAAGTATGCTGCCTACTCAGGCAGACTGCAACTAATCAGTGTCACATATAGATGGCTAATGGTAATTGTGACCTGTGGGATGTGTGGCAGAGACTACGGCATCAAATGACAGAGGCACAATTCTAAACTTGAATAGGACGGGCAAGCAGCAAGGGCTCCTAGGAGGAAGTGATGTCTGAGTTGCACCATAAAGAATGAGCAGGAGTCAGCTAGGGGCAGAGTAGAGAGGAAAGTGCTCTGGGCAGAAGGCACAGCAATGTTCAAAAGCTCTGAGAGGGGAGAGGACCAGCCCACTCCAGGGACAGAAGAAAAGCCAGCACAGCTGGAGTGGGGAGCAAGAGGCGGTCGGGGAATCATTCTTCCTGGAGTCTGAGATTAACAGTAATTTTTTCTTCCTGTCTTTGTAATGAGCATACATTTCCTTAATAATAAGAAAAAAGGTTTAAAGAGGGTTAAAATAAAGAGTGAGGCTTCCTGAGGAAGACATAGAATACACAGGACAAGGTTGTCATTACAGGAAAGAGACTGGGGCCAGAAACAGAGCTGGGGCTAGCGAGGAAGCCAAAGACTTGCCCCTACCGACCCCCACTCCAGCCTCCCTTCCATGCTGGGCCTTCCTCTTGGGGGATTTAGGCAGGGAAAACAGGAGGGGGCTGTGTTGGAAGAGTCTGGCATGAGGAATAGATATTAATGTCGCAGGAGGGGGAGCTGAGACGAAAGCAGACTATTAAAATTCTGTAGTCCTGAAAAATACATAAGTCTCAAATAAGACTAATGAGACATTTACTGGTGTGGTTGCCTTGCATTAATGACCCTGCTGAGGATAAGATCGCAGAAGGCTTTCAATGTAATTACCAGGCTAATGATTAGCTGTGACATCACTGGAGACTAAGACGCAGGCCTTGTTTTGGATTGCTTTCAAAGTCAGGATGCCGCTGACCGCCTTGCTGTCTGAGCAATCTCGGGGTGCCTGCACCCCACCCCTCTGTCCCTTCCTCCCGCGGCTGTGGCTGCTGGCCTCCAGCCAGCACGCCCCCACACTCCCGTCCTTACCTTCCATGCCTGCATTCCTGAACATTTTAAGAAGACCTCTGGGACCAGGAACTTCAAGCAGCAATTTGTCAGCACGGTTGGGAATGGGGGTTGAATGCCTGGAAAAGTGGAATGTCTAGAAAGAATCTTTAATGAACAAGTGATGCATTAACTGATGAATGCTCTCAAAACCCTTCTGCCCCATGAGACTCAGGAAAGACCAGCAGACAGCACATAAGGCTTCATCTCAGAGAACCATTGGCTCTGAGTCTACCCAGCCCACCCATTTGAACAGATGGGCAATGCGGAGGCTCAGAGAAGAGAACTAGCCCCCTGAACATTACTCAGCAAGCCTTAGATTCTCCATGTGGATAATAGCAAAATACAAGAGGGGAGTGACAGTCTTATCCAGCCCTCCCTCTTCTGGAATCCACAGCTCTCGAAATTGCTTATTGCATCCCCTTGTCATAAAAACACAAAATAAGCTCTAATTAACTGTTAATTAGAGAGAATTAGGGAGAACAGCCTGGACAATGGCATGGAGACAGGAAGGACTCATTGAGACTAGCTGTTGTATTGCTAAAGAGTTAAGCCTTTATTTTATAGATGTCAGGGATACAGGGAAGAGGTAAAACCTAGGGATATGGCTCCTGGTCTTTGGACTAGCTGAAAGCATTCGGGACACATAGAGCTTCATATACAGTAGCACATCCTCTTTCTTGAGAATCTATCCAGAATCATGTTGCAGGAAACATCAAGCCAACAACAGGAGGAAAGATGGAGCAAGAAACTTGGGGGAAGCAGAAGACAGTCCAGTACACAGTAAGGAATGGCATGGAGTAAGAGATTCGGAACCAGGACTCTGAAAAGTTAGGTAATTTTGCAGTTCCTCTTTTGCATGGGTTTGGCACAGAACCAGGCAATGGTGACTTAAAAGTCATTTAGATCTAGATAATAAGTTTCCATTGAAACAGCTTCCAGAGTGCAGGGGACTGGATCAATGGGGGATTGAGCTGGGGGAAGGGGAAAATGGGAGGCCAAAAGCAGAGAAATTCAGAGAATCCCCTGCAGTAACATTGAAGTATCTGCAGATAACAGGGTGCATAACGATGCACAATAAATATCTGTTTCCTTTCCAAGCCCCCAGAAACTCATATTCTGGAATCTACCCCCTCCTAGGCTCGCGTGCATCACCAGTGCACGTATCTTGCACATCCGGAAGAGCATAGAGTTTGGGGAGGTGGGGTCATCTAGAAGGATGGAGAGAGAAAATAGGGTTGGATGGAGCCTCCCTCCCGCGAATTTACAGAGGAAGAAACTATAGTCCAGACTGAGCCATGACTGACCAAAGATCATGCACCCAGGTGTTCCCCCTCCAGCCTACTGATCCTCCATTCCACAGGTTAATTCCTTTCTTCCTGTGTTTCCATTTTAGCAATTCCAAGATGGCAGGTTTAACAGGTAATTCCGCTTAGAAACTGAACTAGAAAAGGAGGGGACATCTTCAGCCATCATTATGAAAGAGGAATCAGCTGCTCTATTTGCTGGGCCAGATCATAATAAGATAAATATGAGGTCAGCAAAGGAAAGCCATTTTTCCTTGAGACTTGATTGTGTCAGTACTCAGCAGAGAGGCAGTTATGAGGCCATGCATGGATTACAGACAGAGAATAAATCCCATGCCAACAGACAGTGGTACACACCCCAGGCTTAAAGATATGGAGGGCAACCCCATTCCTCTGAAACTCAGGTCAGATCAATAGCAGAGGTTTGCCTTTCTTGGATCATGCCAACCATCTTGGGTGGCACCATCTACTCTACCACCCACCACCGGCTGCCCCCCAGATCCCTCTCAACCTTCAAGACAACCTCAAAGTGTCAAAGCCAGAGACATGAGCATCCAAGTCCTGATTCTGTCCCTCCTCACTCGGGTAGCTTTGAAAGGGTGAGTTAAGCCTTTAGTGTGGCTTCAGTCTTGACTTTCAACCACCTGGTTCTCAGTTTCCTCACCCTTAAAATGGCCATAGCAACTGTCGTAGGTGCCTAGAGGCAGTGGCTGCACCAGATGAAACTGGAGGTCTCTTTGAAGATCTGGAATTTCTTTTCTCAATTTAACTCACCTTTGAGTCTCTGCTCCCAATATAAGCAAACATATTTCCCTGAAGACAATATGATCAGATTTGACTTCAAATTATCTGAGGTCCACCACTTCCAAGCTGTGGAATCCTGGATAAATTTCTGAGTCTGTCCAATTTCATGTCTCCAACTATGGATTAGGTACAATAGAAGATATTCTCTTGAGTTGTGTTTCCTAAGGAGAACCTAAGTCTGGAACTGGGGCCAGAGTGAGGACAGGAGAAGAGGGTGTGTATGGTGCATCTTGTTTAGATGGCAAGTGAGGTGATCAGGGTACAAAATTTAAAGAAACTCTCACTCTCTGGCACATACAAGTGCAAAGTCAACCCCTGAAAGTAGAAGCCTCCTTACATTTTGTGCCCTGAGCGCCTCTTCTGCCTCACCCTAGTCCTGTCCCTGAGGCTCTGGTGACTTTTATGCAAGAGATTTCTTTTGGGAGAGCTCTCAGTAGAAAAGCTTGTAAAGATGAGGGGAACTGAACAGAGAAGGGGAAGAAGCCAGGCAAAGTAGTGGTTTCAATTCAGTGCTCACCTCTGCCTGATTCCTGGGAGCTGTGGACCATGAATGACACCAAAATGTTGCCCTCCAGGAAGACAGGGGAGCTCCTATATTAGTCACTGACTATAGACCATCCCTGAGTGTGCCTAACTTCTCAGGCATTTCTGAGCAAGGTAGTTCTAGAGCCAGTTTTGGAAAGCAGGGAGAGGAGTCAGCAACCAACACTCATAGTAGCTCAGGGCTGGGTGCACCGACCAGGCAAAGAGGATTTGAACAGGGACCAACAATGTCTGCTGTGAGTGCCATCTCCAGAGGGTGGCTGGGAAGTTAAGGAAAGGGATGGGGACATGGCACATCTTGTTTAGATGGTGCCTAGCAGACTCTCAACTAAAGGTAGTTAATATTACCCTAGACAAAACAGCAGCCTCCATGGAAGCAGACTTCATCCCAGTCTCTGCCACTCTATTCCCAGTTGTTAGTTTAGTGTTGGTCATATAGTAAGTACTCATTTGTTCACCAGATGAATGAATTATTGTTACTGGTATCCATTATTACCATAATTACCATTATGTTGGCTGAATATGACCATACTAATATATGACAAATAGATTAGACCACTCATTCCAAACTTGAGGTGAGAAGATGTTTCCAAAGGAAATACTCTTAAATTTTATTTTGGTTTTTGTTATTTTCTTTAAATTTCCAGCTGATGAGTGCTCGAGGCAGCTTCTTAGCCTCCAAAGCCCTGGGATAAGAAGCCTACTCTGTGACCTGCTCTGCTATGCTGTCTTGAGGTCTGTGGCTCTCCATAGAACCTTGGCCTTTTCAGATCTTTCCCATTAGCTATCTCCAAGTCAGACTCCTATACAGGTCACCATGCTCTTTCTCTAGGACATGGCTGTCCATGGCTCTCAAATTTTGGGCTGAGCCTCATGACCTTTGTCAAATTCCCTCACAGATGTGCTGGGGTAAAATTAACCAATTAACCCCAATACACTTGCTTTTTTATTTTAGACGGAGTCTCATTCTGTTGCCCAGGCTGGAATGCAGTGGTGTGATCTCGGCTCACTGTAACTTCTGCCTACTGGGTTGAAGCGATTCTTCTGCCTCAGTCTCCCAAGTAGCTGGGCTTACAGGCACCTGCCAGCACGCCCAGCTAATTTTTTGTATTTTTAGTAGAGACAGAGTTTCACCATGTTGGCCAGGCTGATCTTGAACTCCTGACCTCAAGTGATCCACCCGCCTTGGCCTCCCAAAATGCTGGCATTATAGGCCTGAGCCACCGCACCCAGCCAGCTCTCCTTTCAAATGTCACCTGTTCCAGGTAGACCTCCCTGATCTCCACCTAAGCCGCTACAGGCCCTCACTGTTTCCTGCTCTCTTCCTTAATGCACATTTTGCAGTTACATGTATCCAATTGGCATGATGGCTTACTTAGGTCTATGAGTTCCATGAGGGCAGGGCTGTGTCTGGCTATTCACTCCTTTACTCCTAGTGCCTGGCACTGAGTAGGTGCCCAGGAAACATGTGATGAATTTAGAATTGGCTCTCCTGCAGCTCACTTAAAGTAGGTACCCTAGGTATCTTATTCCTCCGCCTTGTTCAGTGGGTTCTGGTCATCACAACTGCAAACAGATGCCATCCCCCACCTCCCACCATCCTCCTTTACCCTGCCTTCAGCGGTCTGCCTGCTTAGATGCTATATATTTTCAAGGCATTACCCTGTGTGATGTGCATTCACACCACCCTCCGGCAGCTTAATCTTCCCCTCCCCAGCGTCCATTGGCATAATCAACCGGGGGCCTGCCCAGAACCTGCCAAGCTTATATTAATGTTGGCTCAGAGAGAGATTTATTCCTTCCCAGCATAGCTCGGGCTGGTCCTGGCTCAGCTAGGACTCCCCCACCCTTATACCCCTAACTGCACACACACACACACACACACACACACGCTCCATGTGGAGCCAGTTCTGTTTAGTGTTTGGGAGGGGAAGCTCCTTGACCTCTGCCAAATATAGTCAATCACCCCCAGAGACTTTCAGAGCCTCTGCCTCATTGTTGGGGCTGGAAACTTGTTTCTTACTCTGCAAGGGCCACAAGCACATCGCGAATGTGATCTCACTTGGAGATTTAAGTGCCAACCCTGGGATCAGACAGCTGTGTGATTTGAGTGAGTAATTTGCCTCTCTGATCATCAGTTTGCTTATTCATAAAATGGAGATAATATTCGTGGAATAACATCAAGAGCTCGTGCTCCCGTGAAAGGTTTTGTTTAAAAAGGAGAAACAAAGCAGCCCCCGTCCATGGAAGTGGGAGAGGCATAAGACGGAATGTCTACTCCCACCTCAGCCAGAGGTGGAATCAGTCTTAGTCTCTGACCCCTGCTAGCTCCAATCACACAAACCCTGCAGGGAGAAAGAGAAGAGCATCTGCCCTGGAGTCAGGCTGCCACCCTGTTCACCTGCTTCTGTCCGTGCCACCTGTCTCTGAGCTCCAGTCATGCAGAACTCTTCACTGATCCCAGGACACACCTCCTTAGCACATGCTGTGTCCTCTGCCTGGATTTCCCTTCCACCTACTCTCTGCCCAGATATAAAACCACCACTTATTGAAATCTTCCCTGCTCCCACCTCTTCCTTCTCAGCTCCAAGTAGAGATCATTTCCTGGGTTACCACGCAACCTCATAAAAAGTTCTATTTGAACACTTTCTGTACTTAACACCACCAGGATGTGATGTGGCTCTTCCACCAAATGGTGAATGTCCTGAGGACAGGAGTCTTACCTATCTTCGATTCCCTAATGGTTAACCTAATGTCAAGCACGCGGTAGGAAACTTAACCCATGATTGAATAAATTGTTCTTTGTGCCCCCAGTGTTTAACTCCAAGACTAGGACATACTAATTACCTAATGAATGTTTGTGAAAATGACCAATTAATTGCTATTTATCTATCTTCATAGCCCCAGAGCCTAGAACAATAAGTGTTTGAATGAATGAGCTGTGCTCCACATTCCGGGCACTCAATATGCTGCCTGGACCACAGTAGGTGCCAAGGAAAGGATTGCATGTATGTTTACACCCCCGGCGCCTGGTATAGAGTCTAGCTAACTACTGCAACTGACAAACCCCATGTCCCTTCAGCCCAGTAAGCACTGGTTTATCTTATTTACCTGATGATGCAATGCAGGTTCAGGGCAACAGAGGATCAGGAGTGAGAGAGAAGCTCTGTTCCATTTGTTCATTCAAGAACCCAGGCTCCTGATGATCCTGCAAGTTTCAACAAGTGGCCTTCTAGGGTCACACTGGGTGCTAAAGCCCAGCTGGCAGGTTGGAGAAAGAGTAGGACGATTTTGTGGCTAAGCCAGGGACTAGCCCACATCACTTCTGCTCACGTTTCTTTGGTTAGAATTCAGTCACATGGCCAGACCTCACTGCAGGGAAGGCTGGGAGATGTAGCTTAACTGTGTGCTCAGGAAAAAGAGGAAGTTGATTTGATGAGCAGTGAGTAGTCCTACAAACTTGTCAAGTATCCGTAAGTATTTCAGGAATAATATGAATAATGAGTTTTTCCTTATCTGGATGCTAGCACAATGTTTGCACGTAGTATATGCTCACTGAATAGTTGAAATAATCCATCTCTGTATCCTTGAAAGCCTTACATATTTTCTGGCATGAAGTTGGTACTCAGTAAATGAGTAGATAAAAGGAAGAGAGTAAGGAAGGGAGAGAGGGAGGAAGAAAGAAAGGATAGATTTAATAGTTTCATAACAGATGGATGGATGATGGATACGGGAATGGATGAATGGATGAAAGAAAGGAAGCATGGGTGGGATGAAGGAAGGAAGGAGGAGGGGAATTAAAAATGAAATGAAGTATTTAAGAATGGATGGATAATGGATAGATGAATGGATAAAAGAAAGGATGGGTGGGAGAAAGGAAGGAAGAAAGGGAAGGAGGGAGGAAGGAAGGATATATATATATAATTTCAGATCCTAATATAGTTCTTCGCACATATTAACTGTTTGGGAAATTGTTGCCTTCGTAAACTAGGGTAACGGGTTAGCCCTGCCAACTCAGGTTTTCCCATTAACCTCAAACTGGGTCCCGTGGGATCTGCCCTTGGTCCTGATCCCTTGGTCCACACCAGCCCCACACCTCATTATACCCTACATAGGGACCTGGCCACCTTCCAGCTTCCAAGTAGGAACGAGGTTACCTCCAGGTTTCCTGGATGTGGTGGCTAAAGCTCCAGTGGGAGCTGTGGAAGGCAGGGGGTGGGGAGACAGAGCAGGGTTTTCTATTCGAGGTCTGCTCCCTGCTTGAGTGATCAACATCATTTCCATACTATAATTACATTGCCCAATCCTCTCCTGATTTTACTGCTATCTTGTAAGCCATCCCGGTTGTGAGTAATTTAAAGCTATATGAGATGTCAGACTCCGTGAAACAATCACCCCTCAAAGAAATATGGCCCTAGATCATAATTGATAAGTCCCATTAGGCAATGGGGCCTCTTATTTCCTATTTGGTCTCTTCTGAGATGGCCTTGTTGATTTGTCTAATGCAGACTCTGTCCCCAGCACTGCCGAGGAAGAAAGATTCCTCCAGCTTTTGGGGATGAGGCCTCAGGGGCCCCAAGCCAGGGAGTAGATGGAGGATGGGATTGAGGTAGGATAGGTGGCTAGACCAGATGCATCCTGACTGATTATTCTCTACGGTCTGCCTGATTTTTCTTGCCCAGAGAACTCCTACAAAGAGAGTCTGCTACTACTGGGGATCAATAGGATCTGTTCTTGTGAAACCTGGTTAGGATAAAAGGAAAAGGGGGAGCATCTGGCTCTGAACTCAGAGGTGCTCCCAAGGGGATGTCTCAGAACTCTGCAGATGGCCCAGGAGGGGCACATATCTTTGCAAAGCCTACTGCTCCATCAATCCTAATATCCTCATTCTCCAGCCTCCAACCTCTCAGCCTGGAGCTTTAGCTGAGCTAGAGTGTGATGAAATAATTGTGGCTATCTTGTGCTCTTGTAAAATTTGGCATAGGTTTGCTCAGACATCTCCCCAACTCTGTTTCTTCCCTTCACTCATATTTTCTAAATTTAGGGGTCAGAGAGGAAAGACTTCTCCTGTTAAAGAGGAAAGCACGCTGGAGTAAAGAGGAAAGAGCGCTAAACTGGGAGACAGGCAATGGGATTCCAGTCCCTACCCTGAAGCCAACTTTCTGAGCTCCTATGAGCAAGTCTCTTCCCCTCTCTGGGCCTGGATCTCCTCACCTGAAGTTAAGGAGTTAGCCTAGAACAAATTAAAATTAGTTGCCAGGATTTAAAACCAAGAGATCTCACATAAAAGACGCATATAGCTCCTCCTATAAATTATGATTAAAATCACCAGTCTCACATTCCACCTGGCCTCAAACAGCTGAAACTGGGTGGTGGCTTCCCTTTTTAGGTGGAGCCTGTACTCTCAAGTTAACCACAATCCCCACCACTCCCTATTGCCTTATAACTTGCTTATGTTATCAATTGGCCCTTGTAAGCTTATGACTGTGATTTCTAGATATCTACTCCCTACTGCAGCTTTATTAGCTCACAATAAACTCACTCTCACAAATGAGCCAATGGCTGATAACCATCACCTGTTACGACTCCTTGCCAACACTAATTAACCCTGAGTGGTGCCAATTCAGCACCCTGGACAGATCATTGAAAGAGTTATTGGAGGCAAGTGAGTCCTTTGTGGAACAAAGAACATATTCCACTTGTTCATTCAAGAACCCAGGCTCCTGATGATCCTGCAAGTTTCAACAAGTGGCCTTCTAGGGTCACACTGGGTGCTAAAGCCCAGCTAGAGCCCACCAAGTCTCACCTTGTGGGCAGCCAGCCCCTTGCCTAGACTGAGAATATGCTGATACCTGGTTCTCTGGAACTTCATCTTGTTGTTACCACCCACCCCCAAATATCCGCAGCTTCTGCTATCTGCCTGATTGATTTGTTTGTAATTCTGTCATTCCTTGTGATCGGGTTGGGAGGGTGGGGGTAAGGGGATGAGGTGGGTGATCCTTCTCTGGCAAGATAGGTCAAAACTGCCTGTCTATCCTTTGGGTGCAACTGCTATTTCCCAAACGTCATCGTCCATGTTGCTGTAAAGAATGACGGATCTGATATCATATGTTACCGCTATGCACTTTCGTTTTTGATATCTGTTTTTCCTTCCAAAATTTGCTGAGTGATTGAGAGGCTGGGGTTGCTTTTTTGAGATGCATCATAAGGCCTCCTTCATGAACAACTTGGCCAGGCAACGTGGATTGGAGATAAGGGAAAATTGTGAAGTACCTCCAAGCTGTTTCGTGCTGGCGTCTCTTTGCAAGTTCCCCCCATGGTGTCCCTCTGGGAGTCTGCATCTGTCAGAAGGAGATCAGTTGGTGAAGCTGGTTTCAACTCCTTATGGTTACTTAGCCCAGCATACAAAATCTACCACAATTTTGGACCCATTGAGTGCCACTCTGTGCCAGGCACTGTGATAAGGACTAGGACATAGGAAAGAATAAGTGCTGTCTCTGCTCTCATGGAGCTCCTATTCCAGTGGGCAAAGCAGACAATTAAATGAAATATATGAAATAGCCAACAGTGATAAGCACTGGGAAGAAAAATATCTGAGTAAAAACAGGATGATGGCCGTAGATATTTTAGATTAGAGCCATCAGGGAAGGCCTCTCTACAAGGTGGCATCTACACAGAGACCTAGATAAAGTAGATGCTCAGGCTGTGGAGAAGAGCTTTCTGAGTGGAGGAAACAGTCAGTACCAAGGTCTGGAGGCTAGGATGTGACTGACATGTTTAAGGACTAGAAAGAAAGTATTTGTGGCTACAGCAGAGTAAGGGAGAGAAAACAGAAGATGCTGAGGCCAGAGAGCTGGTCTTATCATCCACTGCTCCCACCGACATTGGCTTTAAGCACTTTCTTAGGGCTCTGTGCCTGGCAGGGAGGGTCTCCAGAGAAACAGAACCAATAGGATATGTAGACAGAGATGTAGATGCACACATAGATAGAGATGAAGACAGAGATGGAGATAAAGATGGAGATAACAAGATAAAGATGGAGATAGATATGGAGATGGAGACGATAGAGATGGAGATGGAGATGATAGAGATAGAGATGGAGATGATAGAGATGGAGATGGAAATAGAGATGGAGATGAATTGGAGATGGAGATGAATTGGAGATGGAGATGAAGATGATAGAGATAGAAATGGAAATAGAGGTAGATAGAGAGAGATAGAGAGATACAGTAAGAGACTTATTTTAAGGTATTTGCTCACGGAATTGTGGGGCTAACAAACCCAAAATCTGCAGGACAGGACAGCAGGCTGGAAGTGCTCAGGGAGGAACTGATGCTGCAGTTTTCAGACAGAATTTCTTCTTCCTCAGAGAAACCTCAGTTCCACTCTTCAGGCCTTTTAACTGATTGAATAGGGCTGGATTATTGAGGATAATCTCCTTTTCTAAAGTCAACTGATGGTAGATATTAACCACATCTACAAAATGCCTTTAGAGCAACACCTAGATCAGTGTTGGGTTGACAGGGTGTGATAGCCTCACCAGATTGACACATGCCACTCCCCACCACAGGCTCTCTGAGATCCTGCACTATTCCCACTGCATGCCTCTGCTGGTGGCATCCTGTCTGTACACAACTCCAAGCGTGTCTCCTACCAGAATGACCAGCATAGTATCTGACCATAATAACTATATAATAACTAATAATAATATAGTTATTATTATTTTGCCAGTCACCTTAAATACTTTTAGAGAAACTGAGAATACATTACAAATGAAAATACATGATTTCCATGTCCCTATCTGGGTTGTAAGATGCTTAGATTTCAGACAGAGGTGGTTGGTATTGGTGGGAACTCCTCATAACTCAGTTAAGCAAGGAAGCCTAGGTGACAAATACCTTTAATTCTGGGTTAGGTCTAGTAATACGGGCCATGTAGATAGACCAGTGCAGGCATAATCATTAGCGGGATAAATGCAAAGTTCTCTGATCCCCAGGTTCCTGGGTTGGAGGCGGAGAGAGGAAGGGGAAGACACAGTAATTCATTACATTTGTGAAGTGTTAGTCACAGACCATTTCATGTCCATGCATTCATGTGAGTCTTACAACCCTCTTTGTGGATAAGGGAACTCAGGCTCAGAGAGGGGAAGAAACTTCCCCGAGGTCATACGCCAATGGACGGAAGTAGAACCAAGCTTATAATCCAGGTCTCCTGCCCATGCCCCCAATTCTTCTCAGGCCTCCACCCTGTCTTCCACCTCAGAGAACTCTTTCCAGACATAAGACAGGCAAGCTTGCCCCATCTCCTCCAAAATTCTGAGGGCTAATGGATAAAGGATTGACCTGTGACCCTCTGATGCATCTGCTTGTTCTCTGAGCTTTTACATAACAGCAGAAAAACAGCTCTAGACTAAGTCAGGGCCAGAGAGGTCTGTGACATTATCCTTAAGGATACATCATCCATAAATGGGTCCCTACGTCCACCCCCCGGCTATCCTTCTGTGAGGAGAAAGAATGCCAAGCCCTCTCCATAAGGCTGCCCCAAGTCTTCCCAGGCTGGACCCTCCCCAACTCCACTTTACTCTATCAGGCATTCACTGTGGGATTAATATTCCTAACCCCAGCTGTGGTCTTGGCAACCCCTGCTCAAAACTTCAGTCCTCTGTCGATTTCAGGAAGGAAGTCCAACTTCACAGCATGGCTTTAAGGAAGCCTCCATGATTGGTCCCCCAAAACTTCTGAAGCCTTCCCCACCCCTCCCAGATTTTTACACATCTCTGAGGGTCAGGTCACACCTGTGTCCTCCAAGACCCTGACTTTCCCACCTCCCCACTCCTCCCTCCACTGGAAGAGACTGCTTTCTGCATTTAAACATCCTTGAGAAAATTCTACTCTACTGTAAGAAAAAAGAGAGATAAAATGTACTATATTAAAAGTGAGAATATCTATCCATCAAATGTCTTCATTAGGAGAACGAGAGAGAAATCCACAGAGCAGAGAAGATATTTGCAGTAGGATCTTCAACCAAGGACTTGTATCCAGAATGTATAATCACCTACTAACCAATAAGAAAGAGGTAGAGCACCCAATAGAATCAAAATAGGCAAAAGACTTGAACAGATACTGCACCAAAATAAAATGATCAAATGGCCAGTAAACATGAAAACATGTTCAGCTGCATTAGTCGTCAAGGCAATGCAAATTAAAATTACAATGTAATACCATCTCACCCCAAAAGAATAAAAATGAAGTAAAATGAAAATGACAGAAAATACCAAATGTGATTGAGGATATGCTGCTCAAATGCTCATACACTTCTGGTGGGAGTGTTAATTGGTAGAACCATTTTGGAAAATTGCTTGGCAGAGTCTACTAAAGCTCAGCATATGCACAGCACATGACCCAGAAAGCTTACTCTTAGGTCATATCCAACAGAAATGTGTACATATGTTCCTCCAAAGACACGCATTAGAATGTCATAGCAGCACAACCCACCATGGCCAAAAACGGAAACAACTCAATTCTCCAGCAACAGCAGAATGGGCAAATAAATTATGGTGTATCCACACATTGGGGTGTTGGATAGTAATGAGAATGCATGAGGTACGGCTACACACAACGTGGATGGATCTCACAAACATAGTCCTAAGCAAGAGAAGCCAGACATAAAAGGCAGGAAAAAATAATCTGTGGTGCTGGGAGTCGGGTTAGGGGTTACCTGGGAGTCACTGGAAGGAGTCTTAAGGAACTTCTGGGGAGACTGCCATACTCTGTTTCATGATGAGGATTCTGGGGGCATTCATCTTGTGAAATGTATCAAGCCGTGCACTTGTTTGGTGTATTTATACTACTAAGAGGAGCTTTAAAAAAAAACCCACCTGCCTTTGAACGCCAGGGCAAGTTCTTCCTTGTCCAGACAAGCTCCCATTCCTATTTTATTTCACCTATTCTGTATCTGCCTGGGGTCCTCACAGAATGTCCACTGGATGTGTGCATCTCCCCTGTCACTTTGTGAAAAACACTGAGGGCAGGAATTGGGCCTGGTAGAATTCATTATCTTATCCAGCCTCTGATTCAGGCTGCCACATAGCACATGCTCAGAAAAGTGCATGTTGAATTGAATACAGCAGAGTGGGGGAAAAGGTATCAACCGAAGATAGACCTGAGTTTCAGTCCCACCCCAAGACCTTTGTACTTGCTGTTCCCATTGCTGAAGCATCTCTATGTGGCTTACCCCATCCTCACTTGATCCAGGTTTCTGCTCAAAGTCACTTTATTAATTTTGTATGTTTATTTTTATTTTTTATTTTTTATTTTTTTTGAGACAGTTTTGCTCTGTTACCCAGGCTGGAGTGCAGTTGCGTGATCTCAGCTCACTGCAACCTCTGCCTCCTGGGTTCAAGCGATTCTCCTGCCTCAGCTTCCCAAGTAGCTGGGATTACAGGCATACGCCACCATGCCCAGCTAATTTTTTTGTGTGTGTATTTTTTTTTAAAGTAGAGATGAGGTTTCACCATCTGGCCAGGCTGGTCTCGAATTCCTGGCCTCAAGTGATCTGCCCACCTCGGCCTCCCAAAGTGCTGCGATTATAGGCCTGAGTCACTGCGCCCAGCCAAAATCACTTTATTAAGGAGTCCTTTGTGGCTATCTTCTGTGAAATAGCACCACCCCTTTATTTCTCAACCGCTTTTATGTTTCTTTTGTTCTTTTTCTTTTCAGAACTTGAAGTTATCTGATACATTACTTATTTATTTATTTACTTATTTATTTATTTACCTTTCCTCCCCCCACTACTAGAAAGCAAACCCCAGGAGAGCAGTAACTTGATCAATTTTCTTTCTTGCTATAAATCTAGATGCTAGAATGGCACCTGTCACTTAGTAGGTTCTCAATAAGTATTTGTTGAATGGATGTGTGAATTCATAAATGAGCAACTCTGGCAATTTTCTTGCTGTGTGACCTTTGACTAGAGATAGGGTCTCTGAACCTGACTTTTTCTTATCCACAAAGTGGGGCTAGTAGTAACACCTACCTTTGTGCTGTGAGAACTGACTATGATTATACATAAAAAGCACTTCTCTCAGCCCATGGTGAGATATGCTTAGGAAATAGTAGCTGCTCTTAATCACCATAGCTCATTTTCCTAAGATGCACATCTGGCAAGTCTCCACATCTCAGAAATCAGGTGCCTCTTACAGTTGGCGTGCCATCATTCACTTGGTAGTGACCATGTGTGTTTGGCTTTCCACTGTAACCCTATGCCTGGCAGCGGACCTGGCATGCGGATGTCTGGGAAGGAGGGGAGTCAGTATGAGACCCAGAGTCAGGATGCCTGGGCTTTGCCAACACCCCTCTGTGTGGCTTTGGAAGAGCTTGTTATCATTTCTAAACCTCAGTCTTTTTAGTGATACCACAGGGAGATGGTTGAGTGATAGTTAAAGCCTTTTCTAGCTCAAACTCTGGTGCTAGCATCACCTTACCAAGGGGTGGGCTCTATCCCACTCATACACACTATGTCACTTCTCCAAATCCTCCCCTGAAAGCCAACCGCCTCCCAGACCCATTGGGACCCACAGATACCTCAACCGTCATATAAACAAAACTGAGTTCAGTTTTCCCAACCTGCTCCCCTGTCCCCTGCAGTCACCTCGCTAGCCTGGGAGTCATTTCTGGTTCTTCCATCACTTCTTCCTCCAGATAGACACCAGATTTGCCCACTGAGTTCACCAGTGTCTCTGGACTCCACTCACTTCTCTCCTTCTCACCAACTCTGCCCTAGTTCAGATCACTCCTTCTTCCATGTGCCCCAATTCAACGGACTCAATAAGTATTTGATGAGTTCTGTTATAGAACTGAGCTGCCTCCACAACAGAGAACCAAACGTCTACATCTAAAACTAGATAAGTTTATTTTCCCTCATTTATCACTGTTGATGTAAATGGGCTGTTAAAGTAGGTAGGTATCTCTGCTCCACAAAGCCATCCTGGGACCCAGGTTTCTACCACCTTGTAGCTCTGCCATCCCCTAAAACAGGATTGACAAACTCTTTGTAAAGCATCAAATAGTCAATATTTTATTTTTTGAGACAGGGTCTCACTCTGTCACCCAGGTGGGAATGCAGTGGCATAATCACGGCTCACCGCAGCCTCAACCTCCCAGGCTCAGGTGATCCTCCAACTTCAGCCTCCTGAGTAGCTGGGACTATAGGTGCATGCCACCACACCTGGTTGATTTTTCATATGGACGAAGTTTTGCTATGTTGCCCAGGCCGGTCTCAAACTCCTAGAGTCAAGTGAACCACCACCTTAACCTCCCAAAGTGCTGGGATTATAGGCATGAGCCACCACAATCGGTCCAAATAGTCAATATTTTAGACTTAGAGAGCCATAAACATTTCTGTCACAACCATTCAACTCTGCCTCTGTAGCAAAAAGCAGCCATGGACAATAGGTAAATGAATGCATGTGGCTATGTTTCAATCAAACTTTATTTACAAAAACAAATGGCCAGGAGGTACAGGTTCACAAGCAAAGTTTGCCAATCCCTGCCCTAGAGAATAATCCTTATCTCTGTGGTTGAAACTGTTCCCCATCAGTCTGACTATATCCAAGACAGGAAAAAAAGAGGGAAATGGGACAAGTAGCTCCCTTTTAAGGAGTAAGTGTGAAAGCTAAACACACACCTATCACATCCACTCACATTTCATTGGCTACAACCTAGTCACATGGCCACACCTCATTGCCAGGGAGGCTGGGAAATGCAGTCTCTAGCTAGGCAGTTCTGTGCCCTGTGCTTCAGGGGATTCTATCACCAAAAGGAAGAAGAGATTAAATAGTTGGTGACCATTAGTAGTCTTGACTACAGTCTCCAAGCCTAGGGCCCTGGCCAGCTCCTCTCTTCCTCCTCCAAGTCATTTTCACCCATTGTCCATCCAGACGGATCTTTCAAGAGTTCAGATATTATTATGTTGCTCCTGTGCTCAAGATTCTTCAACGGCTCCCTATGACTTCTGAAATAATAAAGTCAGTCAACAAATACTCGTTGAGTCCTGTTTTGTGCCAGATCATATGCCAGGGAATGGGTTGTCACTGGCCAAAGAATAGAAAAGACATAGTCCCTGCCTTCAAGGAACCTTTCAATCTAGTGGGAGCTAAGTAGAAGGTTCTTAATTTAGCCCACAAGGTTTTTAAGGACCTGAGCCCTGCCTCACTCTAACCCCATCTCCACCCAGCCCAATTTTCACCCTCCACACAAACACACCGTATTTTATCCTGCCTTTGGGCCTCTGCACATGTTGTTCACTCCTACATAAAATGCCGTCCTTCACCCTATCCCCATCCATCACCCAGCTAATACTCATGCCTTCTTTAAGGACCAAATCAAGGGCCGGACGCGGTGGCTCACACCTGTAATCCCAGCACTTTGGGAGGCCAAGGCGGGCAGATCATGAGGTCAGGAGATCGAGACCATCCTGGCTAACACAGTGAAACCCCGTCTCTACTAAAAATACAAAAAAATTATCCAGGCGTGGTGGCACACGCCTGTAGTCCCAGCTACTTGGGAGGCTGAGGCAGGAGAATGGCATGAACCCGGGAGGTGGAGCTTGCAGTGAGCCAAGATGGCGCCACTGCACTCCAGCCTGGGCAACAGAGCAAGACTCCATCTAAAAAAAAAAAGAGGAACCAATTCAAGCATTGCTTTCTCTTAGGAGCTTCCCTGGCCATTCCCTGGCTGGATCCGCCACCCCTTTTGGGCTCCCACAACCTCTCTGCTTCCCCTATATCATCACTAATCCCTCTGGGCTGGAATTGTGTTTTCTCCAAGCAACCTGCAGGCCCCTCGTCAATATAGGATTCTGATTCATTCACTTTATATCCTTAGGGCTTTGCAGTATGGCTCGTAAAGAATGGGGCTTAAATAAAATTTTGGAAAAGAGGAATGAAGAGAGGAAGAAAGAAGAGAGACAAAGGGAAGGAGAGAAGGAGAGAGAGAGGGAGGGAGGATTAGAAAACCCTCCGGGCCCCAAAGCTTCTCACTTCCCATCCTGCCACAGTCCCTAAATTTTGACCATTAGGAAGAAGGAATTAATGCAGTCTCTACTGACATTCTTAATCTGAGAATGACAAGTGTCCAACAAGGTTTACTTTTTTCCATTGTCTCTCCCTTGCCCCCTTTTCCATGTTTCCTCTTCCAGTGCTTTATTTATATCTGTCTATTTAATGGTGATACAACTCACATTCTCCTTTTTTCCTGCCCTTAAACTTCTGAATTTTTAATCGAGCAATGTAAACTTAATTTTTTTTTTCTACCAGATATGAAAGGTCTTAAGCCATGACAAGAAAATGAGTGATGAATTATGCAAGCAGCGAGCGCCAATCTGACTTCTGTGATGTGTTGGGTTATAATTGCACAAACTATTGCATCCCTGGATCCAGGAAATCTGGTTTTGCACTTTCTCAGACATCCTTACAAAAGGGTGACAGCAGATTTCACAGTGGATAGAAACAAGAAAACTGGACTTTTTTTTGAAACAGCATGGACTGGAGTGCCCATCTCCTCCTGGCCCTTCCGGTTGTGGACTCAGCTTCCCTCATCCACATTTGGCAGGAGGTACTGGTGTCAGCTCCAGCTGAGAAATAAGACCTGGTGCCTTCCCACAATGATGGCTATTTATCAGGCATGACACTCGATGACTCAGGGGACTGGAAATGGGATGTGGCATCTCCTCTCTGAGATTGAGGGAGTCAGAATCTATCCACAACACAGGCATGCCCAAGTAACATGGCATAAAATTCATTTATTCAGTACTTTATTACACTAATATTTATTAAATGCTTATTCAGGCATTGGGGATACCAGTCCCACTTTTGTGAGACATATGTTTTCATGCTGGAGACAGAGAAGAGAATAGAATATACTGACTAGGTAATTCCAGCTGGTTTGGTGAATGCTGAAAAAACAATAGAACAATGGGTTGGGAAAGAGTGGTGATGGGGGATGGAGTGGGTAGCACTTCTTTAGATAGCGATGGGTAAGAAGGCTTCTCTGTCGAGACGATGTCTGAGCTGACATCCTGCTGAATCGAATGGGGAGCTTGTTCCAGGCAAGAAAACATCCAGAGCAAAGGCCTTGTGATGAGATTGAAAATGAAATGTTTTCTGGATGGGAAGATGAGCCAGGTGACTAGAACGTAGTGAGTAAGGTGCCTTTTCTTATCAATATTACCAACATTGAAGTCTGGCATTTGGACATCATGTCTCTTTTCCATTTTTTGAATAAAGTATTTTATGTTACTACTTGGATGCCATAGAATGTCAGAGCCAGAAGTATTTTAGAGGTGACTAATTTTAGCAGAGAAACTGACTACTCAAAAATGTCACTGGACTGTCAAAGGCAGGGATATATTGACTTATCGAGGCACTGGAATTGACAATATTGAAAGCATAGAGCTCTTTGTCTTAGAAATTATTCCCATACCTATGATCTCAGTAAAATCCTCTTAAAATGGCTCCCATTTTATGGATGAGAAAATTGAGTTTCAATGATATGCCCAAGTTCATATGGCTAGTAAGAGGCAATGCCAGAATTAGGATCCAAGTATCTTGCCTCTGTGTTATCTTCTGTTTTCAGATCCCCCAAATCTTCTGAGTTTTGTCCTGTAGTAAGAAAAGCTCCATGTTGGAAATGAGAACAATAGGATTCTAGTCACCACCCCGGCCCTCTTGATCTGTGTGACCTTAGCCAGGTCTCTTCTCTCTCTGAAGTTCTTCCTCGTCTGCAAAAATGTGACAGTGGTGACTGTCTTATTATATGCTTGACAGGATTAATTGAGATCATGGTCAAAGAAAGGCATTAGAGTTTCATGGTTGAGAGCAAAGTTAGACCGGTGTGAGTTCGGGTCTCAACTCTGCCCCTTATCTGCTGGATTGCTTTGAGCAAACACTTTGAGTCTTGTTTCTTTGTAACTAAAATGGAAATAATAAACATAGAGTTATTGTGATAATTATGTGGTGATAATGCATATAAAATACCTGGTACATAACAAAATTCAAGAAATGGTATCATCATTATCATCATCACCATTGTCATTATCAGCCATCATCATCGTCACCATCATCGTCATCATCACTATCATCATCACCATTGTCATCATCATCATCATTACCATCATCACCATTATCACCATTATTGCCATCATCACCATCACCATCATCACCATCGCCATCAGCACCTTCATTGTCATCACCATTATTATCAACACCATCATCATCATCTTTCTAACCATTATCATCCTATTATCATCACCATTATCACCACCATCATCATCACTATCATTATCACCATCACCAATATAATTGTCATCATTGCTATTATCACCAATACCCTTGCCATCATTACCATCATTATCGTCACCATCATCACCATCGCCATCATCAAACATCACCATTATCTCCATCACCATCATCATTTTCATCAGCAGCACACATTGGTATTGAGTGTTATCTAAACTATGAAGCACAGCCCAAATACAAAGAACCATTATTATGACTGACTTTCCTTGCTAACTGCCAACCCCTCTCTTGAACTTAGTATAATGCCTGGGAGACACTTAACCATGAACCCCTATATCCACCCATTTCTTTATTCAACCAACATTTATTGAGAGCCTTCTGAGTACCAGGCACTGGGGAAGGCACTAGGGACCCAGCTGTGAATAAAAAATGGACGTAATTCTTGCCCTCATGGAGCTCACAGGCTAGAAGGGAGCCCAAGAGTACACAATTAAACCAACAAATCAATGCCCTAATTACAGGTTGCTGTGTTATTTAATTAAAGAGGATGATTAATGGCTCCTAGACTTGGAGGAACTTTTCAGAATGTGTAGTGCTTTAAAGGTGATGGGCACACTGCATTCTTAAATCAACAAAGCATTGGCCTGTAGTCAAACAGCCTCTCTTAGGAGTAAGGAAGAGGCCAAATTGGAAGCTGGTGAACCTGGCTTTGGCTTTGGAGCCAAATACCCCACACTTAAGAAACACAAATTAGAAGTGCCCCAAAAATCTTACTGCAGCACTGTGGGGGAAGAAGGAAGGGAGAGGAAGAATGGGGTGCATCCTTGATCCTGGGCTTGTGCTGCTTCATTTAACTTTCATGAAGAAGTATTAATCCCATTTAACATAGAAGGAAACTGAGGTGCCAGGTGAAGAAGTCATCATGGTCACATAGCTAGGACAGGCAGAGGAGGGAGAATACCCATGTCTGCTGACTCAAATGTGTCTGATTGTGACCACCATGCAACTCAGCTTCCCTTTCCTAAGGATCATGAGTGTTTAGAGTCTGGTGATCAGCTGCCATGACTCCCTCCCCAACCCCAACAAACACACACAAACGTGCATCCTCTGGGGCCATCATCAACCACCTCCTCCAGCAGGGAAAGAAGGAAGCCCTTGGACTTCCATAGATAATGTAGTGGAAAAGAGCACGGATTCTGGCCTCAGATCTGGGCTTCAATGTAGCTCTGAGTCTCAGTTTCTGCATCTGTACAGTGGAGCCAATAGTTGTACCTGCCTTATAGGGTGACTGTCAGTATTCAAGGAATAAATACATTCAGGTTCTTAGCACATAGAAATAATAGCATTTGATAGTGATTATTGTCAACGCTACAGCCAAAAGAGATGCACCAATATCTAATCAGAGAACATGACAGCTCACTTTTGATAAAGAAATTGTGCCTTCAATCCTCTCTTAAAAGTATTCCCCAAAGCAGGACTTTTCCCAAGAGGCTCTGATAGAGAAATCACTTACTTGAGGATTTCTAGAATAGATGTTCCCTCCCAACCTAGTTTTTTTTTTCCTTTCCTCATAGCAACCTGTTATAGTTCTTTCTTTTTCATACCACACTGTGGTGTCTCACAGATACAGTTGTGTTTACTTGTTTATTCATTTCTTTGCTCCTGTTTGCCTAATATTTCTCTGTAACCTCAGCTTCTAGCATCCTACCTAAAGAATACTGATGGAGTACATCGATGACAGTGAGGCTGAGAAGAGGCCCCAATGAAGACACTGGATCATACTTTGTGAGTTAGTGTCTAGCTGAAAAGTCACCGCTCCTCAGAAGTCTTCTAGGATTTCTTCCTTTCGCAGAGGGGCACTAAGGACTGTGGAAGGAGTATAAAACTAGATCTTTCAGATCTAGTTTGAACATCCTCTACCACTTTTCAGCCTGAGATCATCTCTGAGCCTCAGTTTATTTATCTAGAAAATTGAACCTCCTCCTGATGAGGACTCCCACCTTTACCAAACATTAGTCAGTCTCTTCCGAGACCTCTTCCTAACTAGACCTTTTCCTTGACCTGCCATCCTTGGCCTGCAAAACTCAGGTTTAGCAAAAAAAAAAAAAATCCTGCTAAGCAAGTTTAACAAGAATCTCCCCACTCTTATGTCTAATCAAGTTCCTCTTAGTCATTTTCCATCTACTTATTCTCTCATCCTGCCCATTGGCTATAAATCACCAGATGTCCTTACCAGATTCAGAGTTGAGCTCAGTTCTGTGCTTAAGTCACTCTCCTCTATTGCAGTAGCTTGAATAAAGTGTATCTTGCTGTTTTCGCCAAATGTCCAGTGTAATTTCTCTTTGATATTTCTCAAGATTAAATAGGAAGTTAGGTAAACTGCCAAGCCCAGAGCTGGACACTCAGCTTATGTTAATAAATGTTAGATGACTGAATGGATAGATGAATGGATGGGTGGATGGATGGATGGATGGATGGATGGATGGATGGATGGATGGTTGGATAGATAGATTAGGGGATGGATGGATGGATGGATGGATTAGTGGATAGATGGACAGATGGATTGATGGATGGATGGATGGATGGATGGACGGATGGATGGATGGATGGATGAATGGATGGGTGGATGGATGGATTAACAAACAATGCCCTCTGTTAAGACTTGCTCTGTGGGTTTGAGGGTCCACTGATGAACACAACTACTTATGGTCATGGTACACAGGAAGCTCGTAGTGTGGGTGGGAGTCAGACATCATTAGTGAAAGTACCAGATAGACAAATGTAAACTTTCAACCACAATAAGTGCATCGAAGAAGAGGCACACGGCCAGAGGGCTCAGAGACCACTTCCTGGAGGAGGCGAAGGTTGTGATGAACTCTGAAACACAAGAAGGAGCTTACTCAGGAGCGGAAAAGAGATGGCTCAAGCCAAGGAAAAGGCATGTGTGGGTTTTTAAACAACCTTGTGTAAATATCAGGCTGATATGAAGCTGCCATCTTTATAGGTTAAACATTGTCAAATATCATCAACTTCATATGGTTTAACTTTCTGGTCTCAGGACCCTTTTATCCTCTTAAGAATTGTTAAGCACTCCTCAAAGCATTTGTGTAGGTGGGGTATAGCTCTAGATATTTACCATATTAGAAATTAAAATTAAGAAATATTTAAAACATGAAAATATACAAGATATACAAGCCCATCTTCCATTAATTGTCAAAGCGATGACATCATTCCATGTCACATAGCCTCTAGAAAGTAATTGGCACATAGCAAATAATAGCATTTGTTGGAAAACTCTGTTGTGTACTCATAGGAGAATGAGAGACAGAACAAATGATATCTTAACATTATAATAAAAATAGTTTTTCACTCAGGTATCTCCTGAAAGAGTCTCAAGTTTACCCAGCAGTCTCATTTTAAGAAATGCTGGTTTAACCTAATAAATTCCAAGAACTTCTGCACATGTTCAGTGTCAGAGTTAAAAGTGACCCATCCATACAGATAGTTGCTGGGCTTCTCCTACCCTCTGCCTTTCTGCAACAGCATATTAAAGCATAAGGGAGCCATTGGGCACTCTCCAAGTGCACTTGGAGAGAAGGATTCTAGTTGTAGTAGTTATCAAGAAAAGGAGGGAAGACCTGGTGGGAAGGGAACATGAGGCAATGGTGGGGACCCTTCCAAAGTGCTCATGGGAAATTCTGAGCATGGTTATCGTGTAAACAAGCTCAGTGCTGCTGTATGCCAGAATCACCATGTTGAATGTGGTAATGAGAAGTTCAAGAATAGTGTTCCCTCAGGGATGGCTTTCAAAGATCAAAGACATTGACACAGAAACGGCCAAACAAGGGGGGCTTAAGTATTAAGTCTTATCACTTCCATTGATATGTTCTTTTTCAATTCCCATAAAAACAAGCATCGTTGCCTTTTTAATGAGGAAAAAAAGAGAAATGGAAGAAATGTTGCTGTTTTCAACATGATACTGTAATGCAGAGGCTACTCAACTCATGGCAAGTTCATTGTCTCCTTGATTCTATGGGTTCAGTGGCTAAGAGCTTTCTATCGACTAAACCTAGGCCCAATTCCCTGCTGTGCCATTTTTCCAGATGGGTCAATTCACCTTCAGAGCCTCAGTTTTCTTTCTTCAAACAATGGGAAAGATAATGGTGCCTACCTCATAGATATGGTACAGAGTTGACCAAAGTGTGGGCCATAAACTGCCAAAGATATACAATCAAATTTTAAATAGGAAGACAATTAAACATTTTATAATTAATTTAAGTCTTTAGTTTAAAAATTAGCTTGTACTTACAGAAAGTGATTTCACTTTTCTATTCACAGAGGGAAACTAATATTCCCATGAAAAGTAATTTTGTTTATTTAAAAAGTAACTGAATTGATTTGGAGAATTTTATTAAAAAGGTCATATGAACAGGTGGTAGGTGAGCACATTAGGACTGAAGGTATTGTGCTCATCACCAAGTTGGACAAATCTTGAGATAAAGTATGTACAGTGCTCAGTTCTGTGTCTGACATACCCTAAGCACTTGATACATGATGGCTATTATTTTCTAAATGGTTTCCTGGAGATTAAAATTGGTACTTGGGTGAAGAAGCAATACTAGACAGAGGGCAGGCATTGGTGCAAGGCACAAGTTCAAATCTTGGTTCAGCTTCCCACCTGCTGCAGACACGGGAGCACTTCTCTACCTCTCTGAGCCCCTCTTGTGTTTCGGCTTCCACTAGAAGTGCACTTGGAGAGAAGGATTCTAGTTGTAGTAGTTGACATGAGTGATGATCCCAAGAAACACAGATATAGGAGTAGGGAAGTGAGACAGGGAAGGGAAGAAAGTCAATGCAGAGTAGATGACCAAGCAAATAACCACAGTGGGCAACTGTAGCTCAATCCCACTGGAGGACTCTGGGAGACAGCATAGAGCATGTGGTTCAGTTTTCCCGCCTGGGAGACTGAGGCATTAGTGCACCAACTCCCCTCTGTGACTGAGAACTGCCCCAAAGCCATTAACTCTCAAGCACTTCTGACATATTTCATGAAGAGGCTAAGCATGGCCCTGTGGCCAGTAGAAAGCGCCCATGCTGAGAGTCAAAGGTGTTTGTATCGACAAGAGTGTCAAAGGGCTCCCCCTTTGACAGGTCCCTGGCAGCATCTATTACAGCCTCTGCTGCTACATCCCTGCCTTCCTCCTCTCAGAAATGAGGATAATATCTATCCCCAAAGAGTACTTTGAAAAAAATAACTAATGTATGCATGTGTCTAGATAATCCCTGGTACCTGGGTCATTCATTTATACAACAAATAATTATTGATCCCCTACTATGTGATACATCTGACATCCCAACATGAAACTGCACCTCTCTCCATCCCTCATGTTTTTGCTACATTTCAAGTGGAATGTTTTGCAGAAACCTTCAGTATCATTGGGAATCGCAAGGGCAAAGAGAAGGGAAGAGAGTTCTTATAAGAGGTTTTCTCAGCCACCCCTTCAGGTAGACCTCACACCTCATGTGATTGGAGATATTCCATTGCTCCTCCCCACCTCCATCCTTCCTAATGTCACTGACACCCCACTGGGTAAATGGCTGTCAGAAACCCAGAGTTTCCCTAGATGAGGATGCCATGAAGCTGTATGTTTCCTCTGCAATTTAATCTGGGAATATTTTGCATGTCAGGGGAGGGAGATAAACAAAATACAGCAAGTCTTCATCACAAAGAAAGGTGGGTCAAGCTGCAGAGCCTCTCTAATGATGTTCTATCTGCCCAGTGTGAGCATCCGTTGGACTATCCCACTCGCTGTCACTCCCCTGATGAGCACTTGATCATCACTGGTTGGAACTGAGTCTGAGGAACAATGACTATATCCACAGAAAGCCACTTTGTGGTTGTGGGATCTGTATGACCTCCCCCAGGGATGAATTGTAAGATGTCAGAAAATCTACAGGCAGTTTAACTTGAAGTTCCAAAACCAAACTCTTAATGTTGAACCCATGGATAGGGAAGGTTGCTTTGAGGTCTTTCTTTCTTCCTTATTCTCTGCTTACCACCACTGTGACCTGGGGCATGCCATTTTAATTCTCAGAGCCTTGGTGTCCCCACCTGTAAATTGGGCATACATTATTGCTGTCTCCTAGGGTTGTTGTGAGGATTGAATGACAAAAGGAATACCACAGAAGATGGATGAGAAAGAGGGTGAAAAGAAAAGAAAAAAGAGAAAGAGGAGGAGAGAGAGGAGGAGGAGGAGCAAGCCAAGAAGGAGAAGAAGGTAGCCCTTATCACAAGGAGCCTGGCACATGGTGGATTTACAATAATTATTAGTCGTCCTCTCCTTTCCATAAGGTATGACATAGCAGAGCAAGCACTGTGATAAGAGTCTTGGAAGTTTGGGTTCTAGTCCTGCCTATGAAATGGCAATCCTCCCACTTGTTGTGAACACAGTTCAGCATTATCTTGCCTTTGTCCTTTAGTTGACAATGGTCATTGCCCAGACCAGATACCTGCCAGCCATTATCTTCTCCTCCAGTCTCCCAAATCAGTGGTTTGTGATCTTTTGTATAATAGGGGCAGGTGTGCCTTATATCATTACTGTAAGGTGAGTCCATTGATGTAGTAAACAAATACCCAGGTTTCAGAAACCGGGGTTAACTCTCGGATCTGTCACTTAGAAGCTGAGGGACACAGGGACCCACTATCCCTCTAGTTACTATAGTGATCCACCTATAGAGATACCCTCTTCAGGGCTGGCACACCCACCCTGCTATCCTCAGCTGCTGAGAATTTTGGTTCCTGATGGCTTATAGCTGCATCCCTCACTATGATGCCCTTGGTGGGGAGGAATTGCACTACCCAAGGTCATATCTCTTCCCAGGGCTCAGCCCTCATCTCTCAACTTGGGATGACTCTGAAGTTCTATTCCCACTCCAGAGCTCTCTGTATGATCCACTAAGATCTCAGTAGCAACTGCATGGTGGATCAACCCTCTGCCCAATCCTTCCCTCCTTCCCTTTCTCCTTCTCTCTTTCTCTCCCTCCCTCCCTCCCTCTCTCCTTTTCTTCCTTCTTTCCTTTCTTGCCTCCTGTTTTCCAGGTACATCTCCCAAGCACACTCCCCAGTAAACATTCCACATACAAATTTCCATCTCAGAATCTGTTTCCTGGGAACCTAATCTAAGTCAACCCCTGTGAGTTTCCATTCACTTATTTTAAAAATGCAGATGAGGGGAACATGTCCTAATTATAACTGGCCCTCAGGAAATGTAACTTGAATGACAACACTGTGCTTGAATGCAAAGTGGCCATTCTTTTGGGGTTGAATGGGGTGGGATACATACATTTCAGTTTAACCCCAAATATTAAGCTCTGATACATATCAGGCTCAGGGCTGGGTGCTGGATATGCAAGAGCACCAGGTCTCAGTCTAAAACTCTAGTCTGTCCTGCTGCAGAAAAATTTCCTGTGGCTCACTGAGATCTCATCCAACTCAATGTGACAAGCGTTTATTGAACACCTACTGTAGGTCTGACCCTGTGCTGGGGATCAGAAATATGAAGGTGAAAAAAAACACTCCTCCTTCACTTAAGCAACTCATGGCCCAGGAAAGGAGGTGGACAAATGGCCTGACAATGACAGCACCATGTGGTACGTGCAGAACAAGGAAGATTGTGTCAGGTAGGAAGCACAGATCTTTTAGTCTAAGGTTGCCTAAATTCATATCCCACAATTGCTACACGCCAGCATCATGGCTTTAGGGCAAGTTACAAATATTCATTAAGCACCTGCCATGGGTGAAGCCCTGTGCTAGTGCTGGATAGATAACATAAGCAAAATAAACAATACAATGCGGATCTCGCCCTCATGGAGTCTGCCCTGTAAGCTGATGCTACCTTTTGTAATTTGCCCAGTGCCACTACTATTAGCCTCAAAGCAGCCAGGAGATGTGTGGTTTCCCCATGGTGACCTGTTTGCCCACAGATGACTTCTGGCCAGTAGACCCTTCCTCTAAGACCCAGCTGTAGGAGTCACCCTCCCCTAGGCCTGATCGCTGAACTCAGAGAGCAAGTACAGTGGATTCCCCAGAATGCCAAGCTCTTCCCTCCGCTGCTACTGACCATTTAGCTCTTAAAATCACTGCTGACAGTGGTGGGGCTGCCATGGTAGCATGTTCATTAATTTCTAATTAGATCCTGCTCACCAATAGCAAACAGGGTACCATTTTAACAGAAATAAACACAGACATCCTTAATTTGTCAAAATATGTCTCAATGAGGAGCTACCAATGAGAAAATCCAGATACTGGGTGCTTGTAGATATCACATTGGAATTCAATAGAACATTTACCTCGAGTGCAGGTGACCAGGCTGTTGGCAGAGGGTCCTATGCATGGATGTTGATGTTTTAAAATCAAATTTGAGTAATCGCAGTCCCACCAGCGCACTGATCAGGAGGAGCTGCAGAAATGCCGGCTCCATTGCAGTGAGGGCATAATTCACAGATGCATAAAGCTGAAGCCTGGGTCCACACTTCCCTCCTGATTTTACAAATGGAAACACTGACTCCCCTTTGCCTGTGTCACTCCTAGGCCTGATATGTGAATCAGGAATATGACAAAGCAGCCTTCTGATATCCCTAATAAGAGTTTCCCTCCAGGTATTTGCACCCTGTTGGAAACTCAAGAGACAACTAAAATCATGGGATGTTGGAGCAGAAAGTAATCAGAAAATCATCTTGACCCAGTTCCATTTTACAGGTGGGAAGACTGAGGCCCAGAGAGGGGAAAGGAGATTCTCAAGGTCACACAGCAAACTCAGAAACAAAGTCCCGGTCTCCCGACTTCCAGTCCAGAGTTCCACAAACCACACCCCGCTATCTTGTGTTAATTTTTAAACTCTAACTCTAGTGTGGTTTCTACAAATGGATTTGAGTAAAGCTTCGCCCTTTAGCCAAAGGAGAGAAGTGAGTGCCTTCGATAATTCCACTGGAGAATGTACTGAGTGATGAATGGATAAATAAAATGTGGCATATCCATACAATGGAATATTATTGAAACACATAAAGGAATGAAGTTCTGATACACGCTACAACATTGATGAGCCTTAGAAAACATTATGCTAAGAAGCCAGACACAAAAGACGGTATACTATACAATTCCGTTGATATAAATTTAATTCAGAATGGGCAAATCTACAGAGACAGAAAGCAGGTGCTGGGGGAGGGACGTGGTGACTGATACTGCCAGGATTTCCTTTAGGGTTGATGAAAAAGTCAGAACTGGATAGAGATGACGGTTGCACAGCATTGTGAATGCACTAAATGCTACTGAATTGCAGACTGTAAATGGTTAATTTCATATTACATAAAATTTATCTCCGTAAACAAACACACACACCACAATGCACCGAGCTCCTCCCAGAAGCCCCACATTTCATTTGTGTTATCTCAATAAACTCTCCCATACTCTGGGGATATTGATATCGTTATCCTATTTGACAGGGAAGCAAACTAAGTCACAGAGAATTTTAGTGACAAGCCAGGGAAGCTCAGCCATCAAGCGGTGGATCTGGGATTTGAACTCGTGTCTGACTGCTAGGCCATCTTCTCCCCTGTAGCACCTGCCTTTAAGGAATGCAGAGCCACAGACAAGCTCTGAGGAAAAGATGTCCATGACAATTCTCCAACAGAGTCTGAAACTCATCTCTTCTGGGCACAGAGGAGAGGTCATTAGTTCTTCCTTGAGGAACTGGGGCATCTGAAAAGTGTCTTTTCTTAAAACGTAAACTTTTCATTGGCAAAGAAGGAAGAGTAGGGAAGGAACATTGTTAGATGAAGCTGATACTTCCCAAGTGAGTAAGTTCCATGCTGCACTTGAAAAAGTGATTAAGTTCAGAAATCTTTGGATGAAACAAAATTCAATAGGTTTCATTACTGTGGGCCTTCTCAGGGCCTTTAATTCCCCAGTGAGTTTTGATTGTTCATGAGTTCCCTACATTGCACAGCATTCCTCAGTGTATTTGATCAGAGGCCCTTCTGTTCCCCTCCCATGACCACAGGTACCTGGAGTTTACATTCAGTGTCACGTATTTGAGGAAAACCCTAAATTAATGGTTCCTGTGGAGGAAATAAAGCAGGGCAGGCAGGCCATGGTGGGGACAGTTAGAGTGCAGCTAGATCCCAGCTGGGCTCTCTGGGTTCTAATGGAGTCGTCTCTTTTCCTACCAGGTTCTCATGTCGAAGGTAGTCTGAATTCTCTTTCCAGGAAAGGACGAGAAGCTGCGAGAAGGGAGGTGAAAGGAGGAAGAAGGGAAGGAGGCAGACAGAAAGGCAGAGGAGAAGGGGAGAGACAGATAACCAGGGAGGGTGAGAGGGAGAAGAACCCAAGCGAGCCCCAGTGTGATTGGATCCCCTCCAACCCAGCATCATCAGCTGCAGAAAAAAAGAAAAGAAAAGAAAGAAAAAAGAAAAGAAAAAAAGAAATCCTGAAGGCTATGGCTGTTCTGGAAGAGGCAGGCAGGCAGCCGCAAAATTAACGAAGTATTACCCAAGATGAAGGAAACAATTAGGACATTTAGCAGCAGAGATAAAGCAAATACTCTTTCCATCAAAAAAATATTAAAGCTAATTCAATTGGAAAAGAGGCGATGGGGAGAGGGCCTTAAAAGCCCAGGAAGCAGGAAGAAGGGCTGGCTGAGCAGTCTGCAGAAGAGAGAGATTTATCCAAACTCAAATATGTGCTGGGGGAGGGAGGGGCTCTGAAGGGCTCCCCAGCTGGGCTTGAATAAACAAGTCGATGCCGGCTTCTATAAGTGAGAGGGTGATGGGCAAACCGCACTTCCCCCAGTTGGCGGACTTGAAATGAGTGATCGATAGGGCAATATCACCAAGCTAATTAAATCAGAACTCCATGGGGCTGATTCCTTCTTTATAGCCCGGGACCAGCGTCTGATAGGCAGGACCGGACGGCACTTGAAGGCCTGGTCCCATCTCTGGCCCTAGCTGGATAGGTGAAGCCCTCCTGCCACACCTGCCCCTTTCCATTTCTGCCCTTACCCACCTAAGGCAGCATATTCTGCTATTTGGAAACACTAATAATAATAAAAATAATATTGAACAGCCTAACACTGAGAAGCTCCAAGCATTGGACTTTGAGTTCAGTTTTGTTTTTGTTTTTGTTTTTGTTTTTTTTGAGACAGAGTTTCCCTCTGTCACCCAGGCTGCAGTGCAATGGCGTGATCTCGGCTCACTGCAACCTCCAGCTACCAGGTTCAAGAGATTCTCCTGCCTCCACCTCCCAAGCAGCTGGAATTACAGGCACCTGCCACCATACCCAGCTAATTTTTGTATTTTTAGTAAAGACGGGGTTTCACCGTGTTGGCCAGGCTGGTCTCGAACTCCTGACCTCAGGTGATCCGCCTGCCTCAGCCTCCCAAAGTGCTAGGATTACAGGCATCAGCCACCGCGCCCAGCCAAGTTCAGTCATTTTTTTAATCTCATTTTGTCCTCAAGACAACTTTCTGGTGGGTACACTGATTACCACCATTTTACAGAGGGAGACACTGAAGATGAGAGAGGTGAAGAGATTTCCCAGAGTCACACCTGCTGAATGTTTGAGGCAGAATAAGAATCCAGGTCTCCTGGCATCCCAGTGAGAAGCTCTCGACCACTGATTCTGAGAAAGTCCAGCCAAATTGACCATTTATTCATTCACTCTTGCCCGTGTGTATAACTATGAGCCAACCACTGAGTATGGCAATGGGGACAAAATGGGAAACTCGTTCTCAAACTAGAGGGAAAAACACAAGGTAACCAAGCAGCAAGTGGACACTTAAAAGGTGTAGTAGGTGCTCCGTGGAGCAAAAGAGGACTGTGACCCAGAACAAAGGGATGCTCCTACAGAGGAAGTCAGGGAAGTCTTCCTGGAAGAGGTGGCGCTTACAGGGCGGCCCAAAGGATGAGCAGAAGCCAGCCAGGTGGAAGGTGGAGGAGGCGTTTGTGAAGACCCTAGGGTGGGAATGAGCCCAGAGTTTAGGGAATTAGCAGAATGGACCCCTGAGCAGAATGACAGGCAGTGGTGAGCAGGGTCAGATCCCAGACGTGCAGGAGCAGCAAGGGGAGACTCAGAGCAGGCGAGTGATTTTTTCAGAATAACAATGCAAATTCGTGACTGCAAGAGACCAGAGCCCAGGCCTCCTGATGCCCAGCCCAGAGCTCATGCCTCTGGCCACACAGCCTCTCCTGCCAGGTGGTTAAGTGTCACAGAAATGGACACCTTGTCTTTTTTATTTGTTACTGTTTCCCAGCACTCAGTCCTAGATCTGGTACATACTAAGCACTCACTGACTGTTTGTTGAATTAATGAATGACGCCGAAAGTGTGTCATGAATGAATGAATGACTGGAGAAGGATTTAACACCTGTTGAGCACCTAGTGTGTACAAGCACCATGATCATTACAAGGGGACCAGAGCGATGAAAGATCGTCCTTTTTTTAAGGGATTCTTAGTTTTCTCTCCTGTCACTTCCTAACACACAGCCTCCACTCTAACGAAGTCAGCCTCTTCCTTGACTGTGTCACACACGCAATTTTCCTCCAACTCTCTGCCTTTGCCCTTGCTGTGCCTCCCACCCGAGCTATCCTCCCTCAATCTTTTTGGCTGCCCGAATTAATTTGGTCAGCCCTCCAAGATCCTCCTCCTGAGTGATGCCCTCCCTTCACTATTTCTCTGGACTGTCTCTGCACACACTATTTATCTACATCTGGCCCCTCGCCCCTCTCAGTAATATGTCATCTCCTCAAGAGTCCAAGCCACAGTTCCTGTTTTCCCTGCAGGACTGGACCTATGGGAACAGGTGAGTAAATCGTTGCTGAAGGGACTCCCGAGAGGCTTGGGCAAGTCACTTCCACTCTTTGAGAGTCTTGACTGCACATCTGCAAGAGAAGGAGATGAAATTTTATAAAGGATGGCAAATTTGTGCATCCACATCACTGCACCCTCTCCTTTAGTCAAAGCAGAGATTACTGATTGATCACTGATTTTTCCCCACCGTGACCAGATGTAGCTTTCAAATCCTTTCCCTATGTAACATTCCAAGCAGACTTTACAAAAAAATACAAAAAAAAAATGCAAAATTTGTGAGCAAGATGAAATCTACTTGCCACTCTTCAATGCAATAGACTCTAACGGATTTTTCTCTGGCCTTTGGGGACCTATCACAAGCCTGATGCAAAGAATATGAGATTAGAAGCCTGAAACCTAATTTACAGATTATGCAACCTTGAGTAATCCCAGCCTCCATAAGCCCGAATTCCCTTCTCTGTCAGGTGGCAGTATCTTCTGAGATGTGCTCTGTATAGATATCACTGCTTTTTACCTGTTTTGGAAAAAAATGTAATCATCAGGCTTGTTATAATTGTGTGTAAATATAAAGTTATTAGGACCAGAGTGAGGCAGCCTGAGGGTGAGTTCTAGCAGTGCAGGAACTGAATGTACAGACTTGGAAGATCTTTTTTCAGCCTGCTTTCCTTCTGCTTGTTGGCTGTGCTGCACTTATACAGCCGTCCCATTAAACACTTCCAAGTGAGTGGGAACCTACTCAATTCACTGTTCCCCCATCGTCCTCTCTCTGGACAACACTGTAAATTCCCAGGCGTTATCTATAATTGTGGATTGGCTCAGTTGTCTTGGCACAAATACAGCAGATAAGGGAATTCCATTCCTCAGTGTTCCCCAGCTCACCAGGCTTGAGGGCAGGGGTTCTGCCTCATTCACAGCTGTGTCCCCAGTAGCCAGCATTGGGCCAGGAGCTCCACAGACTCTCAATCAGGATTTGTTTAATGGATGGAGGGAGGAAGGAAAGGCACAGATACCATTTAATGCCCCATGCAGCGCATTCTGCATGCCAAACCCGTGCGCACAGTGCTCTAGCTTGCTCGGACACAATTATGTTAAAAGAGCAATTAGCAACCTTTTAAGCCTGATTGCCAACTCCCCCATTAATCACTTGCAATTATAAACCCCAAATCTTCAAAACAATTGGTCCCAGACGCCCACTAGAGAGAAACCTTAATAACCTTCCTTTTTCATCGGAAATCTCTGCTCAGTTGGAGTCTCTGGGTCACAGAGGGGTGGAGCAGCCACAAAGGGCTGAATAGGCTGACATGGGAGTGGCGACCCTGGAGAAAGGGGTAAAAGAGTCACCCCGCAAGGGCCAAAGGACACTCTGGGAGACCGCCTCATCTCCCCTCTGCCAGCTTCTCCCCCATTACCACAGCCAGCCTGGGCCATATATCTCCCCATGCTTTCACCAAACCACTCTAATTCCACATTATGAAGACACTGTCTCTAATTACTGCAGCTAATTAGCTCCTCACAGCCACCCCAGTTGAGGCACGTGAGAGACAGAGCTGCCCCCAAGGCCTTGGACGTGGCTGGCTGCCTCCGGCCGCCAGCCGCCACTTTGCCACCGCAAGGACACCCTGTGAGCTGACCCCCTTGTTTCAGGGGAAAGGGAGGAGGAGAATGAGGGACGGTAGAAGCCTTGCTCGGTCAATCTGAACCCCCTCTCTTCGCCAGTCCCCTGCTGCGGGCAGCAGGCAATTCAGACCTGAGTGCAACAGCTAATTAAATCAATATGAGATAATGAACGGCAATTAGAGGTCCGGCTAGGCACATCTTCTCTTGTAAATACTGTTTCTCTCCCAACGGGGAGCTCTTTTTTAATAATCTGTTTGTGTTTCATTTCCAGGAGCCGTAATTCCCCCAAGAAGCACTTTGGGAAAGTGATTTGTTTGTCTGTATAATCGCCAAAGCATTCCGTTAGACTTGTTTGTTTTGCTGAGTGCCTGCTACTACTAGAGGGAAACCATTTTTCTTCACTCTTTTATTTTTTTTTAAATGTCTGCTTCCTTCCTAAACATCCTAATGTTAGACCAGTCCAGGGCCATGCATCACGGAGATGTAATGAGCTGCACTCTGCCCCTAGCTCCCTCTTTGCCATTCTGGGAGATGAACAAATCTAAAATCCTTAGATCACAGAATGACAGGAGGAAGTCTAGTGGCTTCCATTCTACGGATGAGAAAACTGAGGTCTAGAGCGGCCATCAATGACTAACAACCTAAATTCTCCCATCCTCCATTCGGATAGCTCACAAATCTCATGTGGTGCCCAGGGGGAGTCTTGGGGAGGGTATTATAAGGAGACCTCTACCCTCAAGAAGCTTGCAAATTTATCTGGTGAGACAGGCTAAGGCACATATCAATTAGAAAGCAATTAAGTGCCTAATTGTGTGGCACCAACAAGCTCAAAGAGTTCAGGAAAGGAAAAGATCCTTCAGGGAATAGAGTGGAAGGAGAGAACGTCAGAGCCATTTGCATCTTAGTTTTGTCTCCAACTCCCATCAAGACCGGTTTTCTGAGTTCTAAACTTTTATATCTTCATTGGGATGCCCCATGGCACCATAAAGTCAATTTGTCCAAAACAAAAAGCATCACACACACACCCAGCCACGTTTTCATTCTTCTCCTCCCTGTTCAATAAATGGCTGTACAGACATCCAGTTTTCCCGCTAGAGAACTCAATTTCTTTTCTCACACTGTCTACGCCCAGTCAACAGGACCTTGTAAATGTCTCTCAATTGTACCCAGTTTTCTCCTTCCCTACCATCACTGCCCTAGTACCAGCCACCACCTGGATGCACCCTAGCGGTCTGCTGAATCTAACCCTTCCTCCCCTCCAATCTAATACTGCAACCAGAGATGCTTTCTGCAATGTAATCTGACCAGATTATTCTCCTGATTAAACTCCTTACTGCTTTCCTCCAGATAAAGGTCACTTTAATGTGACCTATGAGACCTCTGGTCCTTGCTTACATTTTTAGGCTAGCCTCTTGACATCTATACTCCCTTTTTTTTTATTTTATTTTGTTTATTTTATTTTATTTTATTTTACTTTTGAGATGGAGTTTCACTCTTGCTGCCCAGGCTGGAGTGCAATGGAGCAATCTCAGCTCACTGCAACCTCTGTCTCCCGGGCTCAAGAGATTCTCCTGCCTCAGCCTCCCAACTAGCTGGGATTACAGGTGCCCACCACCTTATTCAGATAATTTTTTGTATTTTTAGTAGAGATGGGGTTTCACCATATTGTCCAGGCTGGTCTCGAACTCCTGACCTCAGGTGATCCACCCACCTCGGCCTCCCTAAGTGCTGGGATTACAGGCATGAGCCACCGCACCTGGCCGTTACTCCCCCTTTTATACACACACAGCTCATGCTTCAGCTGCGGCCTTACAAATATTCAATACCCCTTAGATACCCAAGCCTCTGCAAGTGATTTTTTCTTTTTTTTTTTTCTTAGAGAGCTCCTCCCGCCAGGAAGCATTGCTCTTCTTCACCACCCCAGGCTGAGTTACCTACCTCTCTTCTGAGCTGCAGTCGCCACCTGTGCTGATACCAGTTACAGTCTTAGAACTTAACAAATCATGTGCCATGGTAATTATCTGATCATTGTTCTCCCTGCCTCACTGGAATAAGAGCACTTTGAGGCCAGGGTCTTGTTTTGTCCTTCATTGGAACTTCTACTACTTAGCACACAATAGTTGCTTAATAAGTACCCATTGAATGTGTATTAAATAAAAGACTGGAACTACCCTTAACATTTATTTAATACCACCTGTTGCCTTTCAGATGGCAAAAACTGATACCTCAGAAGGGAGCAGAGGGTTTCCCAGGGCCATGCAGAAAAATGACAGCAGAATCAGAGTAGATCCAAGTTGTCCTGACTGCTGATTCAGTGTTCGATCTGCCATATTTATTTGATTTTAATCAAATCCATACTATCCATAAATATGTTTGACTAAATAAATATGGGGTGAATATGTACCTTGGGAACTTAGAAATGGCTAAGACAAAAATAGATATAGCACGACCCCAGCAGAGCGATTTAGTGGGGATTAGAGTGGGGACTAAAGGCTTCCCAGAGGCCAGGCGCAGTGGCTCATGCCTATAATCCCAGTACTTTGGGAGGGCGAGGTGGGAGGATCGCCTGAGGTTGGGAGTTCAAGGCCAGCCTGGCCAACAGGGTGAAACCCCATCTCTACTAAAAATACAAAAATTAGCCAGGCATGGGGGCAGGTGCCTGTAATCCCAACTACTTGGGAGGCTGAGGCAGGAGAATTGCCTGAACCTAGGAGGTGAAGGGAGGTGGCATTTGCAGTGAGCTGAGATTGTGCCACTGCGCTCCAGCTTGGCAACAGAGCAAGACTCTGTCTCAAAGAAAAAAGGCTTCCCAGAAGGTGGTGGGCAGTGTGTTTGAAAAAAAGTGAACCTTTGATGGACCAGAGAGATAAAAAAAAATTGTTCAAGCCACATACCTGGTCATGAAGCAGTCATGATTCAAACCAGGTCTTTCTACTACCCTGTGCCTTTCTTTTTAAAGATGGTTTAAAATCTTCCCAATATGTGTTGCTAGAGCATAGCTGGAATAAAAGTTGGGGCCTAAGTCAGAGACTCAAGTTTTCCTTCTGTTTTCCAGCTAGAGTTTATCTACAGGAGCTGTTGGTCATTAAAAGAGACTAGAACAGAATCAGGGCTATTAGATGCCTGAAGGTTTTTTTTTTTTTTTAACATATAGGATGTGTGTCAGAACTTGCAGATTGTATCATGGGGAAGTGAACTCAGAAGGATCTCTCAGAATAGAGACCATGAACCAGAGCCAGAGATGGGTTCCCCTCCACAATGCCAACACAAAGGTTTCAGAACCACGGACAGCTCCTGGGTGGCAGGATCCCTGGGCCTGGCCTTCCTGGTGTAGCTTGCATTACTGCATGGCTTCCTGGTGTGCAGTAAATGGCCACCCAATTAATTTAAAAAGAAAAAAAAGAAGTAAGGTCTTAGTGTATACTTTTCTCCCCCAGAGGATCACAATCTCTTTCTTTGGTGGAATGAGGTATAGAAAGGCCTGAACTTCCCATAAGCCACACCAAAACTCCCATAACTCCAACTCTTCCATAGAGCTCCACCTAAGGTAAGAGCTGCTCATAAAATGCTTGACCTGGCCTCCTCTGAGGCATCCCTGTCCACATTTGAGGAAAGGTGAACCACAGAAAATCTGTCTTTCTGGGGATTCAGTCTTGCCAAGGTTCAGGCCAGGATTTTTCCAAGCCCAAGTTTGTGAAAGACAGTGCAGACTTCAAGAACAAGATATGGAGAAAATACACCAGCTCTGTCAGTTTTCCCATGGAGAAAAGCAAGGTGCTGAGAGAGACATCGATTTAGTTTGCATTACGAAATTGGGAAAAATTCTAAGTTGTGACTATATTAATGATAGTTCATATCTGCTATCAGGACTTTCTATACTTCAGGCACACTTATAAACATGATGTCATTTCATCTGCCCAACCACCTGTGAGAAAAGTACTATTAACCCTCTTTTATAGATGAGGAATCTAAAGCTCAGAGAAGGAAATTGACTAGGCACAAGTCACAAAGCCAGGGATTGGCAGATCCCCCCTTCAAGCCCAGAATGTCTGACTCAAAGTTTTTGATGTTTCTACCATGCTACATTTCCTTTGGTGTTCTTCCATGATCTTTGAGCCAACAAGACTTGCAGCTTTTGACCTAGGAGCAGGACACAGATGACCTATCACACAGATAAGTTGAGCTATCTCCCCTAGTCCTTGCAGGCTGCTGCATGAGTCTTTTATGGGCCATGATTCTATTATGGGCCACGATGCCCATAAAGACCAGGCCAGATTTTACTGCTCCTTAAACCTCCCATCCTTCCTCCCATGCTCACCAGCTTAAAAACATGAAACAAAATTTTCTCAGGTCAGCAAAAAGCCCCGAACAGGAACCTCTCACCCACAATTCACTGTTGACAAAATGCCAAATTCACTTCTCCTCCTTCCTTCTTTCTTGTTTGTGTAGTAAGGTCCAGGGCAAATCTGTAAATCTGGTCTTTTGATCACACTCTCTACAACACCAGACACACCTGCTGTCCACTTAGCTCTCTCTCATCTTCAATTTTTCATCTTCTCCTCTCCCTTCAATCTATCACAAGCCACTTATGACTTGAAAAAACCCTGCCCAAGCTGCTGCAATGGAAGAAAATGGGCCTTGAAATCACATAGAGAAGAATTCAAATGCAAGCTGTACTCTTTCGAGTTCTGTGACCTTGGACACATTTCTTAGCATCATTGATCTCATCTATCAATTGGAGATTGTGACTGCCTTTGGCTGCTATAAGTCACAGAAGCTATGACCTATATATACATCATTGCTAATTTCTATTACTGCTAATTATAGCAGTAATAATATTGACGTTAATAAGAAAAATAGTAATCACTAACTTATCAAGGGCTCACCTTGTACTAGGCACTGTTCTAAATGTTCTACAGATAGTAACTAATTATATATAAATTACTAATAACTGATATATGTAACAACGAACATGCAACTAATTATATGTGATAGGCACAAGATTACACAACTAGTAATGTTCAGGCTTGCACACAGTAGGTGTTCAATAAATGAGAATTCCATATCTCACTCTCCTCTTTCAGTCTCCAGCATGTGTCTCCTTTCTTACACTGCTGATGATCCAACTTATCACCCGAACCACTGTGAGCTCCATATTCCTCATCCATGAAATGGTATCATGCCCTGATTTCTAGAAATGCACTGAGAACTCAATGGTATAAATGTGAAGGTACTCCACTCATAAAATAGGCTTAATAAATATTTATCAGAAATTAATAATGCTTACTATACTTTGCTCCATCTTCTTCAGCTTCTGGATTATAGGGCTCTGATGCCATCACTCTTACCAAGATTACCCTCCAAATAATCATTAATCATAAAATTGCTAAATCTAAGACCTGATTCCAGCTCTCATACTTGACCTTGCCACTGCTGATCAATATCCCCAAGCCAATTTCCTTCTTGGATTCCAGAATTCTAGGCTTTCCTGTTTTTTGCTTACCCCTCAACTCTCTTCCTTATTTCACCTATTACATGTATCCATACCTCCAAAGAATGATTCTGATTTCTCTACTTAGTCCATGGTCCAGTTCAGTGGAGAGGATTCCCATGTGAATTTCAGCTCCACCACAAGGAGAGATCCTCAGCCAAAGTTTTGAGGACAAGTAGTTTATTTGTGGTCCCAGGAAACACCAGAAAGGAGGATGCAGAAGTGAAAAGGAAGGAAAGACAGATAATCAAGGGTGCATAATCAACTCAGAAACTCCCGTGGGCAGCTGGAGAATGCTGGGAAGCAATGCAGAACATGTTTGTTGGAGTTATCCCGCTCGAGGAGCCAGGGTTCTGAGCCATTTATTTACCAACTCCTGTCAATCCTTAGTTGAGGGTTGCTCCTGGAGGATGGTAATTCTCAGGCACTTCTAGCTTGCATGCAGGTAAGCCGAATAGGCCACAGACAATAGCAAAGCCCTTAGACTGCTGGAAGTCATCCCAGCAAGCCCTACGAAGGCAAGGCTGCAGGGATATGGGTGAGGACACCAACAGTGTCTGCTGCAACTCCCAGATCTGGATCTCTATCTACAGCTCTTCTCCCAAGTTCCAGCCAGACACAAATTTCCAACTCAAGGTGGTTTTCTCCCTTGGACCTTCCTAGGCTCCCCATATCAGCAGTCCTGTCTTGTCATGCTCATCATATGTCATCTATATGCCCAGAGTGGAATTCAGGAGTCCCCCCATTATCCAAGGTGGGGAATATGTTCCAAGACCCTCACTGGATGTCTGAATCTTGCAGATAGTAACTAACCCTATATACACTACATTTTCTCCTATACATAAATACCTATGACAAACTTTAAAGTTAATATAATATAAATTAAACATAATATTTATGTTTCTCCTATACATAAATACCTATAATAAAGTTTGTAAATTAGACACAGTAAGAAGAGATTAACAACAGAACAATACTTAATAATAAAATAGAACAATTATAACAATATACTGTAATAAAAATAAAATAAGGTGTTCTTTCAGTGCTAGCACTGTGATATCTCAACAGCCAATGTGATAACCAAGACAGCCACCAGTGGGTAAGGGGCAAGTTGTGTAGACAGATTGGATACCTAGACAAAGGGAAGATTCACATCCCAGGCGGGATGGAGCTGGACAGCGTGAGATTTGATCATGCTACTCAGAACAATATGCCATTTAAAACTTATGAATTGTTTATTTATGAAATCTTCCATTTACTATTTTCAGACCATGGTTGACCATGGGTAACTGAAACCACAGAAATCGAAATTGTGGATAAGGGAGAACCACTGTCATTTTACCTATTGTGTATCCTTGACCAATCACTCTCAGCATTACCCCAGAGACAAGATGTCACCAGGGCAAATACCAGTTCAGCTGTGGAGGTGCAAAAGTTTGAATGCTGGCTCTGCCCCCTTCCCAACTGTATCCACATAGGTGAATCCCCTCACCCCTCACTTTCAGTTGCATCACCTGCAAAGGAGAATTTTAAAATCATATTTAGGGAGGGTGGGTAAGAATATGTATGGAAAGGTGCCGGTACCTAGTCCAGTTTATAACACATAGTGGGTATCTAGTCCTTTAGAGCTGTGACTATTCCAATCAGTGGTCAAGGTATACTTCTCTTTTTGTTTTACCAATTCAATTGCATATCTCATATTAGCCTCTCTTGTTTATATTTTCTTGGCTATTTCAAGAGTTTGCAAGCTTGGCAAAATGCTGAATGCTCCAGTGAATTGTTCCTAACCTTTCTACAGCCCCCAATTTCTTTCCCCTAGAGTCTTCCTTACACATCAATGCCAAACTCATCTCATTGAAATACCACATTCCTATCAGGTATCACCAGTGGCTCACAGTTGTATTATGGTGATGTTTAACCTCCTTGTTCTGGCATTTAAGGCCCTTCACAATCTGACACCCTGATTATATTCTTTACTTTATCACTGCTTTTCTTTGGTAAAATGCCTCATGTTCTCTTCCTTATGTTGATTTATTCATCAAATGCTTATTAAGCATCTCCATGTACCAGGCTCTGTACTAAGCCCTGAGAAGGTTTTTATAAACAAGAAAAAGATACATCCTTTTCTCTCCTGGAATCCTCCATGATAAAGCCTTTGATGTTCTCCAGTTGACCACCCCCACTCCTACACCATCAACTCCTGTCCAGAGAGGCATGTCATTGTACTGAGAGCAGGGAAAGGTCAAGGTTCAAACCCCAGGGTGACCATTTATGACCAGTGGCCTTGGGTGGTCGCATTCCTCTCTGGGCCTCTGTTTCCAAATGATAAGAAGTCCTGCCTGCAAGTGTTGATGTGGTCTTCTGAATAATGGTCCCCCAAAGATATGCATGTCCTAATCCCTGGAACCTGTGAATGTCACCTTACATGGCAAAAGGGACTGCTCAGATGTGACTAAGTTAAGGATCTTGAGATGGAGGGATTATCCTGCAGTCACAAGGGTCCTTCTAAGAGGGAGGCAAGAAAAGCAGAGTTAGCAGGAGATGTGACTGTGGAGGCAGAGGTTGGAGTCATGAGCCAAGAGATGCGGGTGACCTCTAGATGCTGAAAAAGGCGAGAAAACGAGGTCTCCTTTGCAGCCTCCAGAAGGAACCTAGCTCTGCCAACACCTTGATTTTGAATTTCTGACCTCCAAAACTTTAAGATGATAAATGTGGGTGTTGTTTTAACCCCTAAGTTAAAACAACAATAAGAAACTAATACAGTTGTTTCTTAGTTGAAACTAAGAAAATAATACAGTTGTCATGGAGAATACAGACTAATGTATGACCTTGGCCTCCCCAAGGTCACGTGCCATAAATGGCCAGACTGGAGTTTCACCTGGGACTATTCCTGCTCGCAGGGCACTGAGATGTCTTTCTGGGGAGGACTTGATGGAGTATAGAAAGTCCACCACACAGTGACAGGCCTTCAAATGGAATCTTAGGGAGGGTGAGGGGCAAGGGAGACCAGCTCAGGTTCCCTCTTCTTCTGGGAGACTTCGCTAATCATTGTAGCACGTATTATCTGTAAAATACAGACAATATTTCTATGAGGGATGTTTACATATAACAATATCTTTGCGTAAGGTGTCCTAGGTGTATTCTTGAATGTGATATGCATAGCAGGTGAACACCATTTCATGGGTGAGACTACAGAGGCCCAAGGGGATTAAGTGATGCCCAAGATCAGTCAAAAGAGCATAGCAGATCAGGGATGCAAACCAAGTTGTCCTGCCTACCAGTCCAGCACCATGTGGGTTTCTAGCTGGGCTGTCTCTGCATTCATCTTGTCAGCATCCCCATCTACACATTGGCAGCTGCCAGCCCCAGAGAAGTCAGCTCCCCAGCCAGAACACAGGAGTCCCACGGAGGGCCCATCCCCAGTCCCTCTCTCAAGAGAAATGACAAAGGGACAATGCCAGCTGGGAAGAAATGATAATTTCCTGTAAGTCAATAACAGGATGAGAAATGGTCCCAGGATAAAATATGCCCCATCTCCTACTTGGCTTGGATGCACGCCCAGGAGATGCCGTGTGCTGGGACTGGATTGAGAGGCAAGGGGAGAGAAGGAAAGCCTAGTGGGAAGGGTGGAGAAAGTCCTCTACATCACCAGGACATTGGGAAGTGAGAGCCAGGATCCTTGCAATATGTTGAAGAGTCTTGGTGTCTGCTCTCAACTCTGGGGGGCCAGGGCTGAGCCTGTCTTAGCCACTGCAGGATCCCCAGGGACTACAACGGTGCCTCATGCAATATCTATGCTCAGTAAATGCTGGTTGTATGAATGGAAAACTTGGAGTTAGAAAAACTCCCTACAATCCATAAGCTGGGAATCATAAATTCCACTTCCTATCTCTGAGCCCTTGCTTCACCATCTGCAAATCTACTCACCAGGTAGTTTGCAAAAAAATAATAATAATAATAAAAATAAATCAAGTATGCATTAGTCAAGTTTATGCACCCAGACTCTGGAGTAAGACAGTTTTTTGCTCAAATTCCCTCTTCATCCCCTTCCACCATTTGCTTCATCTCTCCGAGTATCGTTTCCTCCTCTGAAAAACAGACCTATATAAGAATGATTATCATATTGATTATTAGTTGGCCATATCAGTCATTCACACTTAGCCCTAAATAAAGGGCCTGTGTGCAGACTTTTGGCAGGAGCTAAAAGACACTGCTATTTTCTGTGTTTACTCTTTGCCATGTACTCTTTTAAGCACTTTGCATTTAAAAATGTATTTGATTTTCACCACAACCCTGTGAGGTTCAAAGCAGGGAAGGAAATGCCGCACAGCCACACAGCTGGTAAGTGGCCACGTCAGGATTATCTCAAAGTCTGCCTAGTTCCAGACCCTGGACTCTTAATACTGTGTTACCTCTTCAGATCAAATTTGCCTATAGGCCATGAAAATTAGCTTAGAATGTATCCTCTAGTCCAATGCTTTAAAAACTACTGTGAACAGGAATCAGATTCTGGATAAGCAGATCTGGAGTGGGGATCAGGAGTCTGCATTCTAACCTGCTCCCAAGAGTGGCCGAAGCTGCAGGTCCACTTTGAGTGGTAAGGTTCCAGACAACAGGATTCCACGGATGGTATTTCAGCAGAACGTGAGAGAGTCAGATCTGGCCTTTAGTAGCTTGCGGGGCTACCGTAAGGAGCCTGGATTAGAGGAGGGGAAGCTGGAGGTGGGTGTTTACGCCTTGAGGCTCCTTCCAGCTGAAACACTTCATGGTTTGATTCTTAGAGGCGCTCTCAGCCTCTTTAGAAAACGGGTGGAAAGAAAGAGTGTAGGAGTCATTCAGCTCCACCCCTTCTCCAGGCCTAAAAAGAATATCAGCTCTGAGGCAGCTTCTGCTAAAAAAGACTGCTCTGAGCAGTCGCTCAGTATTCCAGGGACCACGCTGGATTCAATATATCAAAGGTTGAAGGATCATATAGCCCCATTAGCTGCAAAGTTTAATTTCCCTTCGGGGCTGGTGGTTACAATGAAACTACAGCAGCAATTACAACTTCCCCTTCACTGACAACCTGCTCAGATCAATAAAGCCTGCGTCACCAGGATCAGCCTCATTCGTCAGGAACTTTGGGCCACACAAGGTCCCATACTGCACACCACACACCCTTCTTGCTGGGTGGCCGGGGAGAAAGCATGGGGACACACACATTTTAGGATGCTGTTTCCCTCTCTGAGTTTGTAGAGGGGAAGCCTGAGGCCAAGAGAGCCAGAAACCTCATTCATTCATTAATTCACCATATAGTTCATTCATTCATTCACCATATAGTTAATCAAGTGTCAACTCTTCTAGGCCTCAGGGATATGGCTGTTGAAGGCAGCAGATGACATACTTATCTTTGTGGAGAAACAGAGGTAAAGTAAACAAACATGTCAGAAAACCTAGGAAGGCCACATGTGCCTCTTTAGTAGAGGGGCCGGGGATGGTGACTTAGTGACATTTGAGCAGGGCCTGAAGGAAGTAAAGGAGTGACCCATCTGAAGATCTGAGGAAGGGCCCTCCAGGAACAGGAGACTGCAAGTGAAAAGGCTGCGAAGTGGGAACAAACTTAAGAAAGAAACAGAAGAGAACTGGACATTGTGCTTCCTGAGTACGGGCAACAGGGCTCGAAAATGAGGCCATAGGGCTGCCAGAGACCAGGCCAGGGCTTTGGATTTCACTCTGAGTGCCCTAGGGGCCCAGGGAGGGTTTTCTGGGGGAAAATGGCTTCCCAAAGACCACACATGAAATCAGGAGCCAATCTGAGTTAGAACTAATGTCCCCGTAGACCCCATTTTGGGACTTTCTTCCCTATACCAGGCTCTATTTCATAGGAGTGTTGGTTAAACCAAAGGGTCCTCTGCTTGTTGATTTATAGTCAGATGATTGGAATCAGTGGTTCTCATTCCAGCATCCAGATGAGCAAATGGAGATCCAGCAAATGTCTGCAAGATCTGATCCGGAGTTGCTGGACTTCGTGTTCCCTGTTGCGTGTGTGTGTGGCCATTGTTTTTCAAGGATATCCATTTTCTTGTCAGAACTTCACAGTAAGCCTTGCATGCCCACGTCTGGGGTTCGTGTTTTATTTTGACAAGTATAGATGCCAAAGGCCGGAGCAGTAGCAGAAGCAGCGCCACCCACCCTACGGCCAGTCTTAAACAGTCCTCTTTCAACCTGCTTCTCCTAGGTCCACGCCCAGCTAAAGTCCTACCCACCAACCCTTATAATCACACCTGCAGGCACTGATGGCAAAAGCTAGAGTCTTCTCTTTCAAGACTTCTACGAGACTGGAACCAGCTTCCTCCCTCTCCTCCCTCCCTCTGTGCCTCCACATTCATTCAATCTTCTTTTCATTCTTTTTTTCAATACTGTCATTCTTCCTTTGATTTATTAATAAAGCCATGATTAAATCCTGCTCCAAACTAGACAGTGTGAAACCTATAAACAGAGACACAGAAAAGATGAAGTGGGAAGAAGGAAAGTACAGGTGCCAGAGAAAGAAGGGAAGGAAGGCAAATTTCAAATCACATGATGTTCTGTTGGTGCCAAGTATTATTCCACCCAGGCTTAATTAGCTTATGCCTTTCCTGTATCTATATCTTCAATCTAGATTATGGTGGTCTTCTTGATGGCAAGCCACCTATCTCCACCTTTTTTGCAGTGTCTAGCACAAATCAGTGGGTCACATGCAGCACAGCGTGAATGCTGAGAACACGCACTCTGGGGCAGGATTACCTGGATGTGACTCCCAGTTTCACCATGTGCCAGCGGCGTGACCTTGGACAAGTGGCTTCACTTCTCTGAGCATCAGTGTCTTCACCTGAAAAATGGGGATGAGCATGGTGTCTCTCTTGTGCAGTTTCTGTAAGACACAGTGATATGGTGTGATGAAGTCACCTGCACAGAGGACTATCTGAATCGCGGTGAATGAATCACTTATTGTCTGGTTCCTGGGGTGCCCTGGGCAATCCACGTCATCGCCTCTGAGCTTCAGCTTCTGCTTTTGTATGTCCTCATGGTACAAAAGCCAGATGGGGTACAGTGGCAAGAAACAAGTGCAGATCCAGCCTCCCACAAGACTTGGGAGGAAGGTGAGAGATGGAGGAGATGTAAGGTGGTCCCTTTGCACAGCTGGTCCTCAACCAATAGAGCCCTCTGTTGTCAAGATGGGTGGGCTCTGAGAACCAGCCCAGCAGGAGGCTTGGGGGGCAGTAGGGGAACTGGAGAGAGGGATTAGTCAGGGCATGCACCACAGGACAAGCACAGATGGTTGTGATAAGACAGGAAGAGAGCCATTCTCTGGTCATGAAATATGCCCTCCAGCTGGTATAAACGCCTTGGAAGAATTAATGCACAGAACTTTTTTTGTTTTTTGTTTTTTGTTTTTTCTTTTGAGACAGAGTCTCACTCTTTCACCCAGGCTGGAATGCAGTGGCTCGATCTCGGCTCACTGCAACCCCCGCACCCCCTCCCCAGATTCAATTGATTCTCCTGCCTCAGCCTCGCAAGAAGCTGGGATTACAGGCACCCGCCACCATGCCCAGCTAATTTTTGCAGTTTTAGTAAAGATGGGGTTTTGCCATGTTGGCCAGGCTGGTCTCCAACTCCCGACCTCAGGTGATCCGCCTGCCTCGGCCTCCCAAAGTGCTGGGATTACAGGCGTGAGCCACCGCGCCACGTCAAGAACTTTGATTTGTAGCTTCTCTGCCAGGTAGAAGCGGAAGCATGTGTGTGAGGCAGGCAGTGTCTAGGAATGGATTCCCAACACCTGCCAAATTCCTGGGAAACCAAGGGCATGCCTCCTACTCCATGGAGGACGGAGTCGCTTACGCAGAGAAACCAAAGTGGAAAGAATGTTTCTGTCCTTATATAGCTCAGTGGGGAAGATGTGGGATGGGAGCCAGAAGGGCACTCCCTGCTGGGCTGGTGCCTTCACATGACACCTCAAATGAGCCTCCCCACAGCTCGGAGAAAGGCGTCCATTGTGCAGATGGGAAAACCGAGGTTCAAGGAACAGAAGTAACAATGTCACATAGCAGAACAGCATTTTTACTCAGGCTTTCTTTCCCCAAAACACTCCTCTTCTAATGAGAAAGTCAAGGGAAGAAGAGACAATTAGGGGTATGTAACTCAACTCCCTACACCGGTCAGAATCTCTGCAAGCAAGTACCCTCTTGCAAAGCGCTGATACATCTCTGCTGAACATATGAAGTGATGGCTGGTCTACTCCCTCCAGCACAGCCCCAGGACATCTAAAGACAGCTCTTTTCCTAGTCCTGGTGGTGCTTACCTGTTTATCAAGATTTTATTGAGAGAGGGAAGGAGGAAATGAAGCTCTGTGGAGGAAGTATATATATATATATATTTTTTTGAGACAGATTCTTGCTCTATCGCCAGCCTGGAGTGCAATGGTGCAATCTTGGCTCACTGCAACCTCCACCTCCTGGGTTCAAGCTATTTTCCTGCCTCAGTCTCCCGAGTAGCTGGGCCTACAGGCTTGCCCCACCACAGCTAATTTTTGTATTTTTAGTAGAGACAGGGTTTCACCATGATGGCCAGGATGGTCTCGATCTCTTGACCTTGTGATCCGCCCATCACAGCCTCCTAAAGTGCTGGGATTATAGGCGTGAGCCACCGTGCCCAGCCGGAAGTGTATTCTTGATCCGATGAGGTTATTTAGCAGAATAAGCAGAACGAGAAATGTTAATATTACAACCATTCCAAGAATTCGAGTTCAAGTCTGTGCCAAATCCTGTGGCAGCCCCCTGCTAGCTAAGTGACATTAGGTACTTCACTTCACTTCTTTGAACCTTAGTTTTCTTTTCTTTAAAATGGATATATTAACTCAAAAGATGATTGTGAGGTCAGCAGAAAAATGAATCAACAAACTATGAGGTTTCCATACAATGAAATACTATACAGCAATGAAATCAATTATTGATACATTCAGCAATATACAAGAATCACAAAATCACTGTGCAAAATGAAAGAAGGCAAATATAAAAGGCTGCAAATTGTGTGATTCCATTATATGACATTCTGGGAGAGGCAAAATTATAAGGACAGAAATTGAATTAGGCCTTGTCAGACATGAGGTTGGAAGTAGGAGAATGAATTCAATGTGGTATGAGGGAATTTTTGGAGGAGGTGAAAATGCTGTATATTTTGATAGTGTTGGTGTTTATACTATAGTACACAATTGTCAAAGCTCATCAAACTGTACACTTGAAAAAGGGTAAATGTTATATAAATCGTACTTCAATAAACTTGACTTTTTTAAAAAAAAAGTGAGGATTCCATAAATACTCAATGCATGACAATTAACTTAGCACATTGTAGCCATTCAATAAGTGTTTATTTCTTCCACCTCTCAAAGGTGGTAAAATAGATAGAGCCGGGTTGCTATAACCAGTTTAACCAGTAGCTGTCGCTAACAGACTCCTGGCCATCTTGGTTTGACAATCCCATTTATTCATATCTTAAGCATTGGATAAAACAAATCTTGGCTAAAATTGTAATTTTAAAACATCCTATTGAAAGCAAAGGCTATTTTATGCATCTAACAAATTGACTAGGTGGTAAGTTTGGCCCTCTCCACCATCCAGATGAATGATATAATGGACTTGGCCCCACTCCACACACCAAGCAGTGGAGGTATGACCCACTACGTCACTGGGCTGCATGTGACATCTAAAGTCGTTTTGTAGCTACCTGCACTAGGCATGGCTGGGACATTTCTTGAAATCTTCCTGCCCATGGAAGAACGCATGATATGCTGAGGTCTTACCAGGGCCAGGCCTGTGGGCAGCAGCAAACTTTGAGCTTAGATGGACACACCCCTCCCCAAACCCTCACAGCTGTGCCTCTTCCAATAACAATATTTTCTCTGCTCCCTCTGAAGAGAAAGTCATGTGTTAAATGGAAGATTTGCTTGAGTGAGTCACTGGGAACCTAAGCAAAATCATATTAAGGAAGTAATATTTATTATATCCATAAAGCAACCCGCACAGGCGAAGTGTGGGGGCCAGATGGGAGGCCCAGATGTGCAGGGAGCCAAATCAAGCCTGTCAAAAGGGGGGCCTGGGCCTGTGAGTTAAAGCCCTTCAGCCAGGGCAGAATTGGAGATGGATTTGGGCAGTGGCAGGGTTCTTTGGCAGCCTCAGAGGTGCAGGCACTCAGGGCAAGAAAAACAAAGGACAAGGGCTGCCTGCAGTAACAGAGGCTGCTGAAATGGTCCTGGGTAATGCAGGGTACAGGTTAGCTGGATGGCCAAAGATGAAAGGGGACATATTTTCAGGACATGCATAATAAGAACTGGGAGGAATGGAGGAGGATGAGGGGAGGAAAAAATGAAAGGAAGAGGGATAAGGAAGGAAGAGGACTGCAGGGTACAGTTGTCTGACTCATTGCTTGTTCAAGATGTCCAGTCAATGGGGCAGGTAGGGGCTGAAAACCAATTCACAGTGTACTTTGAAGCTATATCTGCTGGACAAGATTGGGTTCTTTCCAGAGGAGGAGCCTACTACCAATTTTCTCACAGGTGCCAAATGGGCTAGCCACAGTCCTAGATAAAAGGATGAAAGGAAGATAGAGAAAGGGAAGGGAGGAGAAGAAAATAGCCAGCATCTTTGATCCTTCTTCTCCACACATTGCTAGACTGCCCACTTTATGGCTAATATATATGCCCACTCATGGTTAATATATTCTTCCTTTCAAATGCATTCCCCTTGGTCCATGCCAATCTCACCTATACTTCCAAGCCCAGATCAATCATCACCAACTCCAGGAAGCCTTCCCAATTGCCCACATCCCCCAAAGGGAGCTCCTGGTTCTGTTGAGCAATCTGAAGCTTAATCTACAAGCCAGCCCCTGCCCTGAACACAGCTATGACGCCTTCCCTGCCATTGGTCAGTGACCCTTTTGATGGCATTCCTCTCCCCATCCACACCTCTCTATGCTCAGAGCTCTCAGTTACGCTGAATCCTCCTTTATAGTCATGAATGCAAGCAAATGATAGTCCTCCTTTTATTACCCTTTAAATTCTTGCTGTTGATGAAGACCACAATGCTGGTAATTCTGACCCTGTGCCAGGCAAGTGGGCAGGGTCATTGTAAGCAGAGACGCAGACAATGTAAGTAAGTATTTGTTGTGCTTGCCACTCAGCATCTATTTCCCCATCTTCTGGGAACAGGGTGCTTCTATTCCTTTAGAGACCCTTCTTTCATCCTCAGTCCACAGGACTCTTGCTGCACTAATCCTTGCCCCTGGCTCCACAGGCAAGTCCTATTCCTCCAGATCACTGTGATTGGTCCACAGCCCAAGCCATTCAATGAGAGCCAGTCCTGTGACTTTTGCTACAACTCTCAGGAAAGAAACTCCTTTTCTGCTGGCAATGAGGGACAAACAATTCCAATAGAGTTACTGCTGCTAGTGGCCTTCTTAACACAGTGAAGAGAAATTCTTGCCCCAAGAATGGAGCCAGTTCAGAGAAAAGCAGAGCCAAAGATGGAAAGACAAATATTCCTGATGACATGGTTTGAGCATCTGGAGCTCGCTAGCCACACCTGAAGCTGTCACCCATTTCACTCACATAAACCAATACCTTCCCTGTCTAAGTGAAGACAATTTCATTTGGGCTTCTGGTATTTGCCACTGAAAGGGCCCTAATCAATAAGTAAAACTGTCAAAGTCTAGTTATTTTAAAATCATTAAAATGCAGGACAAAAAAAAAATGGAACTGAGAGTTAAAAGACATGAGATTTTACTCTAGATCATAGATTAAGCAGGTAGGTGAGCCTAAGATACTCATTCCCTCTCACCAGGCCTGCTTTTTGATTATGTAAAATAAAGATTGTCTTTGGTTTGGCTAAGTTTTTATTTTTATTTTTAAAATAAAATGTTCTGGCCTGGCACACTGGCTCATGCCTGTAATCCCAGCACTTTGGGAGGCTGAGATGGGCAGATCACCTGAGGTTAGGACCAGTCTGGCCAACGTGGTGAAACCCCATCTCTACTAAAAACACAAAAATTAGCTGGGTGTGGTGGCACGTGCCTGTAATCCCAGCTACTTGGGAGGCTGAGGCAGAAGAATCACTTGAACCCGGGAGGTGGAAGTTGCAGTGAGCTGAGATCGTGCCATCGCACTCCAGCTTGGGTGACAGAGTGAGACTCCATCTCAAACAAAATAATAATAAATACATAAAAATAAAAATAAAATAAAATGTTCTTTTCAAATCTTTGTGAGAACCATGACTTCTTTGGTTAGTGAGGAGGGCTGCATTGTCATGGCCACATCTCTTCAGCCACTCTCTGTCTTCCCTGGATTACCTGCAGTTGTGGGCACTGCAGTCTTCCCCGTCTCGTCAAAGGAAAGGCTTCAAGAGACAGGCGTCCACAGTTACCAAAAGCTCCCACACTTTGGCACCAGGCAGACTCTGGCTCATATCCCAGGGGACCTGCTCACTGGCGTGAGAACCTTGACAAGTCCCATCACTTCTCTGAATGTGTTTCCTTCCTGTAGGATGAGGATCATTATCTTTCATCTTCACAGCCAGAGACTTCACTAAATGCCTTCTGTGCATCACCACCTTTAATCTTCACAACAGCCTTATGAGTTAGGTCCTGTTATTATCCCCATTGTGCAGAAAAGGAAACCCAAGGTCTGAGAGGCTAAGCTGTGCGCCTAAAGTCAAGTCTTGAGCTAGGATTAGAAACCAAGTCTGTGTGATTCCAGAGCTCAAGCATGTTCCAGCACTACATACACAAATATCTAAGTCATGACCCAAAACACGATTGACACTCAAGAGTAGATACAAACACAGTACTCTGCAGTAGAATTTTTCTCTATTAATGATGGAATATTTTAGAGCTGTGCTGCTCAATACAATAGTCACACATGGTTTAATGATGGAGGACCTGATTTTAAATTGTATTTGATTTTAATTAATTTACATTTAAAAAATCATATGTAGCTGGTGGTTAGTATATTGGCCAGTGTGTAACTAGACACTCTGCTCCCTAAAGGAAAGATAGAAGATGTTTGTAAAATATATATAACGAGAGTCAGGCTGACCTATATTCAAATCCCAGTTGGCTATTTCCTAGCATGTGGCCTTAGAAAGCAATTTCAATAATGTGGCAAAAGCCTCTACTTCACAGGGTAGTCACAATACTCATTCATACATTGATTTAACAATGTTGAGCACCTCCTGCATCCAGGGCTTTGTGTTAGATTTTGGGAGTATGGTGAATAGGAAAGAAAAGAACTCAGCCCTCCAGAAATGTCCAGCAACGAGATGCTTGTCTGTAAATGTAAATACTGCACATGAGGTAGGGAACACAGAGCCTGGCACGTAACACATGCTCGCAAAATGGAAGCTTATTTCAAGAAGCAGACGTCTTCTGGAAGAGACTTGGCAATGTCTCCAGAGCATTTTGTATCAACTTGAGAAAGTTGGGAGGGTTATGCAAATGGGCCTGTTGAATAAAGAATATTCCTAGTAAAATCATTATGCAGAACGGTTTCCCCTCTGCATAAGGTGGCAAAAATTATCTCTCTGGTGCCAATTATGTGCTTGTTAGCACTGACATTCTCAGAGTCATTACACCGAATGGGTGCCGTTTATGTAAGATCTACACTGGGTTCCATTGTAATTTTTTCTCTGTTTACAACCTGGTGTAATCAAATGTCATTTTTTCAAATGTTAAGGTATTTGGTATTTAATCTATCATTAAGGCTTGGAATATGTTTGCCCCTAAAAGGCACTCGCTCCCATCCAAACACCTCGAGTGTCATGGAATGGAACAAATATTCAGGGCTGCTTGATGAGGATGGGGGTCAGGAGACAGGGAATCCATTTCTGACGTGATGTCCTTGACCGGGGAGCTTTCCTCCCTGAGACTAATCATGCCATGTGTGACGCAACGGGATCAGATCAGGTAATTTCTAATATGCCTTTGTAGACACCATTTCCGATAAGCCCATCGAGAGGCTCAGCTTTTGCAGTTGTTTATTTAAACCATATTAATAGCATATTTTAAAAAACAGACAAGTGGAGCAAAATGGTGATAGATTAGATAGATAGATAGATAGATGATAGATAGATAGATAGATAATTGATATAAGATAGATAAATAAATGATAGATGAATGATAGATAACAGGTAAATAGGTAGACGATAGATAGATGATAGATAGATGATAGATAGATGATAGATAGATAGATAGATAGATATAAGAGAGATAAATAAATGATAGATGAATGATAGATAACAGGTAAATAGGTAGATGATAGATAGATACATGTATCTATCATATATGTATGATGAACTGTGCTAAGTAAAGTTAAATCTTTTGCCCAAGGTCCCAGAGTTTCAATCTACATGATGATAGATAGATACATGTATCATACACACATACATACATACATACATACATACATACAGCACCACCAATCTCAAAGAGTGAGGAAATGATGGATTATTCAATAAAGTGTATTGAAAAATTAAATCACTCTTTGTGGAACAATCAGCTGGATTCCAACCTCACACCACACACAAAAATAAACTCCAGATATATTAAATACCCAAACATGAAAAGTGAAAGCAAAATGGAGGAGAACATTTTTGTGATCTGGAATGGGAAGAGGAAGGACTTCTTGAAAATATTCAAATAGCAGAGGTCATGGAAGTGGTAAAAGGACAGATGTAGTTACGTCAAAATTAAAGAGATCTGACCCATGGACACCAGAGACAAAGCTAGCACGAGGCTAATGGAGTGGAACAAGAGATTTGCAAAGAATAGCTGTCTAGAAAACACAGAGATATACAAATCTGGCGGCAAAAAAAAACACTTTAAAAACCTGGTAGTGAAGTGAACAAAATATATAAGTAAACAATTCACAGCAAGTGAAAGAAAATTACTAATAAGTATATTAAAGATTTGTTCAAAATTACTAGTGGTGAGTGACAATAACTCAAAATCACCATGAAGTAGCACATTATTCCATATTTGACTAGCAAAAGTCAGAGAGAAAGGCAGTATCGTATCTTGACAAAAAATGTGGTGAAAGAGGAATTCACACGTACAGCTGGAGAGAGTGTGAACAATGCAGCCATCTGAGATCTGAGTCTGGCTAGACTCAGTGAAATTAAGTGTACAGATACCAAGAGCCAGTAAGCCCATCTTTGGTGATGGAGCTTGAAGAAATCCTTTCCTGGGGCCACAAGAAGATATGCACAAGGATGTTCGTTGCATCCCAGTTCTATTGACACAAAGTTGGACTCCCCCTTCATCAGAGCAGCCGCGAGGAATCCGTGGTGGGATGCGCACTAGGAACATACTCTGTAACTATCAGAAGAAACTAGCCAGATCTAAATGCAGCAACACAGGCAGATCTCAAGACCATGCTGAGCAAGTAGAGTGAGAGCCAGGACTGGAAACCATGTCTGTACTTTGCAGAAGCACACACACACACACCATACATATATATACTTTTCCAGAGTGAAAATAGATACCAATGGCCAGTCAGTGGGCTGGAGGAAACATAAACCAGGATGATGGCCAGGGTGGGAGAGGAGAGGTATTAGGATGGAAGGATGAAGGCCAGGTGCAGTGGCTCGTACCTGTAATTCCAGCACTTTGGAAGGCCCAGAAAGAAAGATCACTTGACCCCATGAGTTTGAGACCAGCCTGGGCAACATATTGAGACCATGTCTCTACAAAAAAATTAACAATTAAGGCCTGGTGTGGTGGCTCATGCCTGTAATCCCAGCACTTTGGGAGGCCGAGGCAGGTGGATCACTTGAGGTCAGGAGCACAAGACCAGCCTGGCCAACATGGTGAAATCCCATCTCTACTAATAATACAAAAATTAGCCAGGCATGATGGCGCATGCCTATAATCCCAGCTACTCAGGTGGCTGAGGCAGGAGAATCACTTGAACCCAGGAGGCGGAGGCTGCAGTGAGCTGAGATCACGCCATTGCACTCCAGTCTGGGCGAAAAGAGTGAAACTCTGTCTCAAAAAATAAAAAATAAAAATTATCCAGGTGTGATGACACATGCCTATAGTCCCTGCTACTCAGGAAGCCAAGGCAGGAGGATCCCTTGAGCCAGGTTGGAGGCTGCAGTGAACTACGATCGTGCTACTGCACTCCAATCTGGGCAATGGAGTGAGACCTTGTCTCTAAAAAACAAAACAAAACAAAACAAAACAAAAAAGGATGGAAGGTGAAAGACAGGGAGTAACTTAAAAGAAAAACCTTTGCAGAGGGTGTCTACTCAACTCTGTGCACCTGAGTCCCCCTTCCAAAAAAATAGATACTATACTTTTTTGGTTGTTCCCAGGCACTATGCTAAGGGACATATAGATTTTATATATAGATTGAATTAGATATATGTGGATATATCTTTAATCTATATTTAATATAGATCATTTAATCTGCACAATAAATCAAGACTATAGGCATCATTATTAGAGTTTACAAATGAGGAAATTGAGTCTGAGTTAAACAAAATCATTGTTCAAGTTCACCAAGCTCAAAGGTGGCTGAGTTGGGACTTGAACCCAGGTTTTCCCACGCCAAAGGCAATGCAGTGAAACCACTCCACTCTGTTAGGGTCTGTTCAAGTAGCTCCCGTCTTGCTATTTCCCTATAGACACCTTCAGCATCATTTGGAACTGAGCACAATTGTCTGTCTCAGGCCAGACCCAAGCCTGTGTCGCCAGGGTGGGGACCACATCTGGTGCACCACTGTGCACCCAACCCCTAGCAGACAGCAACCACCTGTGGTCAAGGAAAGGATGTTCACCTGTTGTTCTGAAGCATAAAGCATGCTGTGAACTCACCTACTATAAAAAATAGGTGTTTGTCTCACAAACATTAGGATGGCTAGTATAAAAATGTAAGAAAAAGAGAAAGTAACAAGTGTGGGAAAGGGCGTGGAGAAATTGGAACCCTTGTGCACTGTTGGTAGGAATGTAAAATGGTGCAGCTGCTTTGCAAAAATGTATGGCGATTCCTCAAGAAGCTACAAATATAATGATCATATCACTCAGAAATTCCATATTTCATATCTGGGAATATATCCTGGGGAATGGGAAAAAAGGGAGCTTGAACAGAAATTTGTACACCCAAGTTCAAAGCAGCACTATTCACAATAGCCAAGAGCACTGTGAAGCCAACCCAAGTATCCATCAGTGGATCAATGGATAAGCAAAACGTGGCATATACATATGGTAGAATATTATTTAGCCTCTAAAAAGAAGGAAATTCTTACTCATGCTGCAACATGGATGAATCTTGAAGATATTATACTAAGTGAAATAAGCCAGTCACCGAAAGTCAAATACTGAATGTTTCCACTTATATGAGACATCTAGAGTAGTTAAATTCACAGAGACAGAAAGTAGAATGGTGGCTGCCAGAGGCTGGAGGAAGGAGCCAACGGGGAGCTGTTTAGTGGGTAAATAATTTCAGTTTTGCACCATCAAAAACTTCTAGACTTGGTTGTATAACAATTTGAATATACTTAACATTACTGAACTGTACATTTTTTAAATGGTTAAGATGGAACATTTTATATGTATTTTAACACAATTAAATATATATATATACATATATATATATATATATCTCCATATATATATGTTAGAAATCGAGAGAACTGACATTCCAGAAAAAAACTCCCATGCTGAAACAGCATATTCAAAGTAAATGTGATGGGGATGGGGGTGGAAATGATGCCTTAGAAAAGAAATATTTCTTCCTAGATAGATCCTCTTTCTAAAAAAGATTTGCTGTCAAACTTCCCAGTTTAGCCAATATCCTTCATATCTCAAGAGTAGTATTCTTCCTATACTATTCTAAAAATTAGTTCCAAATGGTCATAAAAGTTTGTAGTTGAAAGAGCTCTGGATTGTTTTAGCATTGTATGCATATTTGACCACATTTTCTGTAAAACCTCCCAAGCCCTCAAAAGCAAAGGATCGTGTCTGGATTTGCTGTTGTTGTTGTTGTTGTAGTTGTTGTTGTTTAGAGACAGGGTCTCACTCTGTTGTCCAGGTTGAAGTGCAGTGACATGATCATAGCTCACTGTAGTCTCAAACCCTTGGGCTCAAACGATCTTCCCACCTCAGCCTCCTGAGTAGCTGGAACTACTGGCACAGCCACTGAGTCTGGCTAATTTTTTTTTGTAGAGATGGGGTCTTGCTATGTTGCCCAGGCTGGTCTTGAACCCCTGTCCTCAAGCAATCCTCCCTCTTGGGCCTCACAAAGTGTTGATACTACAGGAATGAGCCACCACAATTGGCCTGTTCTTACTCATGAATTTATCCCTAGCTTCTAGCACATAAAAAGGGCTCAGTAAACATTAGCTGAATTACATAAAAATAAACATATCACACTTTGCATTCTTATCTTTTTAAAAAAAAGAGATTAAAGCAGAAACAAAGAAGGGGGGCAGAATTTGTCCTGACTCTTGACATCAGTAATAAAAGGGACCTCCTTCATTCCTCTCTCTTCTCCTCCCTTGACATCACTACCCAAGTCAGAATCTATCAAGATAAATCCCCCTCAGGACTGAGTCTTATAATTTACAGCAAGGCTCCAGGAAAAGCCTTCGCCTAGAAGTTGGGATCGTTCTTAACTTGCTGTGTGACCTTGGGCTTTTTGAATGTGTTTCTTTATGCCCTTCGCCATGAGCCCAGAGCTTGCTAAGTGCTAGCAACTTAGCTAAGTAAAGTTAAATCTCTTGCCCAAGGTCCCAGAGTTTCAATCTACAGATTCAGCATTTGAACCCAGCCCAGGAAATCAATTCAAAGCCTTTGATCCAATACAAAGACAGCTTGTCCACAGCCTCCAAGAACACAATATGATTCAGACATTGCACACCCCATTCCTCAGAGTCCCTGACTTTTCCCTGGAATCATAGGGAGCCTGGGATCTTGTGGAGCTCTTGGACTGCTCCTGCCCCAGAGAAGCGTGCAAGGAATGTTTTGCCAAACCTGCTGCTGGCAGGCGACACTATGCCACAATAAACCCCATGACAGATCTGGATCTGCAAGCGGCCAACTGTCCCCAGCCTGGCTCATGATAGCTGTACTCAGGTCAGAATAAAGTGCCTCCAATAACCAGGTTATTAATCTTGAATCACTCTCTCCCCAGCCTCTCCCATGTGCCACGTCTCTGGCCAAGAACAGGCTGGCCCCAAAACGCCTCTCTATCGGGCACTCCGGCTGCAATCCTGGTAGATCCCACAACCCAAGTGTGCCACAGTCATCTGTGAAATGGGAGCTTGCTCATTTTGGGTTTCCTCTCAATCAGAGAAACATTCATGTTTTAAGGGGATTCAGAAAATAGCCACCTGGCAATATTGGTGTGCATACCCCCAATTTCAAACAAGTAAACTGAGGCTCAGGGAATTGTGGATGAACTGAGCTGAGATCCTAAGATTTTTTTTTTTTAACTATTCAGGGACAGAAAAACCAATATAGTCAATAAGGCTCAGCTTTACTTTCTAGGCAAAAAAAAAAAAAAAAAAAAAAAAGTAACACCACTAAGGTTTCTGAGGAATGAGGCATGATATAATTCATATATTTGCTGTGCCTTGGGCTATTGGCATCAGCGTGTGGACAACGGCTTCAACACTACTTGATTGTTCCATCCAGTAGTTATTCATCCCATGCCAAATTTGAGCCGAGCCCCAAACTAAATGACGGGAAACAGAAGATCGTGGGCACAGACTCTTCCCCAAAAAGACCAGACCCAGAAACTTCATGGTCTCATGATGCTGTATCTGATGGCTTCAGAGGTCAGAGGGGAGAATCCTTCCAGCTCAGGAAGGTAGATGGCCTATGACATCTTCATGCAAGGGGCTGCACTTGAGGTTTGACTTTCAAGGATGGGGTAGAGGTGGGGAAGAATCTCAGCAAAGAATTCTTCATTCTTCTTGAATCCAACTTCTCCCCATTCCCCACAGTCACTTCCCATGTCCTCACAAATCTGGACAGGCCAACATCATCTTGCAACCTGCAATGCCTGTTGTAGCTTCTTCACTGGTTGTTTCCACACTTCCCTCCCAAATCCCCCTGATACATTTGAATTCTAAAATTCAAATCTGGTCTTGCCACTCCCCTGCTCCAAACCTTCCCATGGCCCCCTATTGCCTTAAAAACAAAGGCCACTCACCTTACCGTGCCCTGCAAGATCCTACACAATCTGGTCCCTGCCACCCTCCCCAGGCATTCTCTGTCATGAAGTTTACACTCAGCATATTACCAAGGTGCTCAGGGTGCCTGGACACACCGTGCTGGGTTTGCCTACATGTCTCTGTGTATAGCATCACCTCTGCCCAGAATGTCTTTCCCACCACATCCTCAATAGTGTACCTGGCTAATTCCTACTCATCTGTCCCCTGCCTTGGTACCACCTCCTGAAGGAAGCTTTTTAACGCCCACCACCACCCCTCCTTACTCCTGGCTGGGGCATGAGCACTGACATTCAGTCTTCACAGTAACCCACAAACTAGGATTCAAACAAAGGTCATCTGTGTGACCCTGGGGCTCCAACTCTCAAAGAAGATGTCCTTCTGCTGCAGTGAACTGGGATTGGGACACAGGAGACAGTAGAGGGATGATGCTTCCACTCAATTCCATCCTGGTCTTTAAGAGCAGAAAGAGGAGAGAATGGGAGGAAGCACTCCCACACAGATGTGGGATGCAGGGCAGTGGGCAATGGAGTTGACTGGGTACTGTCAGCAGGAAGATCAATGGTTCCTACACTTCACACAGTGCCAGTGTTAGTGTGGATCACAGCTCCAGAGTGGACCCCAGCACCCAAATGTTTCCCCAGCTCAGCTCCCCCAGTGATTCTGCAGTGAGGCCATTTGAAGGGGCCCTTGCCCAGAGGGGAACAGACATTGAGCCAGGATGTGGGTGCCAGAGACAAGACCAGGGCCCAGAAAGAAATAGACTCTGACCTTCCCTGAGGGGGAACCCATGTTCTCGATCCAAATGTTTGCTTTTCATTTCACCTTTTTTGGATGAAGAAGAGAGACCTCAAAGGCTGGGCCAGAGAAAAAGCCAAGCCACAAAAGGGGAGACTGTTAAGGTATGCGAAGGCCACTCGTCAAAGGTCCAGTAGGTTTAACTCTTGGGTCTAACTCAGCCACCAGTCAGCTGTGTGACTGTGGGTAGGGCAGATGTCCTCTCTGGGCTTCAACCTCCAACTCCATAAAATGAACAGGGGGTGGGCAGATAGTTTATTTATTCATTAATTCAACAAGTTTTCATTGAGTGCTTTGCTAAACCCCAGAGACCAAGTATTGACCAAGACAAGGTTGCTGCTTTCAAGGAGCTTACAACATGGAAGGGCAGATGTCAACTAGAAAAACACATATGCAGGAGGAGTGAGCAATAGGGAAAGGGGAAGGAGAAGACACTGGAGGGCAACACAGAGCCAGAACTTAGAGGAATTTGCTCCTAAAGTCTGTGAACCTCTGCCACTTGTCACTCCTAAACCTCCTTTGTTCCTGCATGAATGAAGGAAGCATCATTCAATGGTCATATCCCTAGGTTCCAGGGCCAGGTGCTGCCCTGCCCAGTGCTTTGCATTCAAGATGGCAGCTCCATTCCATCAAGCCTTCCAGCCCAAACAGCCCGCTCCATCCCTTCCCCCACTCTGCTGGATCCTCATCCCCTAGATTTCCACTTTCCCCCATTTTGTTCTGTGCACTTCTCGCCTTTCATTTCTGACCAAACTTCAGATGACGGGAACACTGATAAATTAATGATTGTAATTAATAAAAATTGACTCTGTGCTAATAAATTATTATGAAATGGCCTGTCATGTTTTTTAATGAAATGCAAAAAGCGCAGTAATGAAATGAGTGTGTGCACTTTCCCAGCCAAGACGCGAGAAAATACATCCATGGGGTGCTCAGGGGTCTACAAAGAAAGAATCTGGGAGAAGAAAAACAGGATTGGATCAATGCGTTAGGAGGAGTTACTGCTGTGTGAGTACCTACTATGTTAGACACTTAGCCGGTGGTATTTTATATTATCTGATCAGCCCATGAGGTAGAGGCTATTATTACCTTTTGCTTTTACAGATAAAGAAACTGAGGCCCTGGCCAGGCGCGGTGGCTCACGCTTGTAATCCCAGCACTTTGGGAGGCCGAGGCGGGCGGATCACGAGGTCAGGAGATCGAGACCACGGTGAAACCCCGTCTCTACTAATAATACAAAAAAAAATTAGCCGGGCGTGGTGGCAGGCGCCTGTAGTCCCAGCTACTCGGAGAGGCTGAGGCAGGAGAATGGCGTGAACCCAGGAGGCGGAGCTTGCAGTGAGCCGAGATTGCGCCACTGCACTCCAGCCTGGGAGACAGAGCGAGACTCCGTCTCAAAAAAAAAAAAAAAGAAAAACAAACTGAGGCCCAGAAAGGGTAAGAAACAACCCTAGGTCCAAAGCAATTATGCTGTAGATCTGTGATCAAACCAGATATTTTGAACTCCAGACCCCCCTCCCACTTAGTTAACCACTTAATTATATAGCATTGATTCAATGCTGTTTTGTAGATCCAACCCTGCTTTGTAGACCTGTGATCAAACTAGATATTAGGACTCCAGACCCCTCTCCCACTTAGTTAACCACTTAATCATACAGCCTTTTAAAAACTCGGGACTTGAGGCCAGGCACGGTGGCCCACGCCTGTAATCTCAGCACTTTGGGAGGCCGAGGCAGGCAGATCACCTGAGGTCAGGAGTTTGAGACCAGACTGGCCAACATGGTGAAACCCCATCTCTACTAAAAATAGGAAAAACTTAGCTGGGCGTCGTGGTGCATGCCTGTAATCCCAGCTACTTGAGAGGCTGAGGAGAATTGCTTGAACCCGGGAGGCGGAGGTTGCAGTGAGCCGAGATTGTGCCACTGCACTCCAGCCTGGGCAACAGAGTGAGACAGTCTCAAAAACAAAAGCAAGAAAAAAAAAAAAAAACTTGGGACTTGGAAGAGGCATGAGTTCAATGTCTGATTCAGTCATCTGACATTGTGATTTAGGTCAGTTTGCTTAACCTCTCTAACCCTCAGTTTACCCACCTACACAATGGAGATAGCCATACCTCTTTCCCGTGCTTTTGTGCATGGACATGTGAGAATGAAGCAAGATGATGTGTGTGAACACATGAGGCCCTAACAGCATCCTTCCTCTCCTTTTCCAAGCGTTTGGCATAAGAAGTTCTGTCTGTGAGAAGGTGAAGCATTGCAAAGAAAAGGGTTCAATGTCATGGAGAGGAGGCATGGTGGTACCCTCATTTATGCCCCATCCCAGCTCTATGGAGTGTTTAATATTACAAGGTTGTCCCAGTTCTTTGTAAACTATAGCCATGAATGTAAAACAACCGATTTTTACAACAGAATTGTTTAACCCTGCACCGATTAAAAGTACCTGTTATTAAAAAAGGTAATTATGCTGTAATTAGTTTGACACAAGACATTAAGCAGATTATTATCAAAGCCAGGGAAATAGTAACTTCAAAGCAATTTCCTCCCTTGAAAGAGGCATTTACATGCCGCCATCAGAATATGATCCTTACTCCAGGCACTTTTGAATGCAGGGAAATGTGATGTCTAACTCTTCCAAGCAGCTTGGAGCTTTACGGCAGGGAATGCCCACATTACAAACGAACTTGGGTGGCTGGGCTGCAAAAATTCTTCCCAGGAAACCCACATTCTGGGTCAGGGACTGGCTACACATTATCAGCATGGCCTGAGCAAATATAGGCAGAGGCTACTGACAAGACCAGAAGAAGGGCTAAAGGACATGTACTCAACACCCACATGCACGAGCACCAGGCTTGGATTTTTCAATATTCTTTCCTGGACTCCCCAAAACCAACCTGTAAGGTAGGAATAATGAGACACTATTTGCAAGAGACAGAAAACAGGTTTCCAACCACTAGTGTGGCAAGAAGGGGGAAAACTGAATGTCTCTCTTCCAACTAACGAGAAGAAAGCCACTTTCCCTAGCAACAGTGTTGCTCAAACTACATATCAAATCAAGTCCCCTTTTTCCCCCAGAGCAATCGTTCAGGAGCTGTATCCTTCTAGAAGACTCTGATCCTCTCTCTCACTGTCTCTCTGCATCCCACCTTCCATGCCCTTTCCCTACTTTCTCTTCTCTCCCTTTTCAGATTTCTGGGGGAGGCAGGATGGGCATCATCATTGGAGAACCAATATTCCAAAGAGCAGCTCAGCTCCAGTGCCCACCGATGTTTCAAGACCAAGGTCAGTGGCACAGGTGCTCTCCTTCCCATCCCCATCCTCGACAATAAAGTCCACCAGCGACTGAGGTCCCGTCTCTGCCCCTTACCAGCCCTGTGTGACCTTGGATGACTTATACAACCTCTCTGAGCCTCAGTTTTCTCTCCTGCAAAATGGGATAACAAGAGCATTTAATTTTAAGAGCTATTGTAAATCAAATAGTTGTAATATCAAATGGGCAACCGGAAGCCTGGCACATTGTAAGTTCTCAATAAATGAGAACTATTATTATTTTTAACCTATGTTTTCTGACTGCTGACCAGTGTGCTCCCATGAGCCCATAGAGCTCTGTTCTCTAAAAGATAGAAAGAAAAATATATACATACAAAAATGTAAGGCAGGAAAAGGGGTGAAAACAGATGGTTCAAGAAGTAAACTAGATCCCTCTTCTCCCAAAGCTATACAAACACTGTCTATTTTATTTAGCCAGCAAGATGCAAATTTCTCTTTCTCTGGGTAGGCTTGTAATATTAATTATTATATATGACATTTATGCTTTGCCAAGCATGCACTAAGCATGTTACATAAATTACATCATTCAAAATCTCAACCACTCTGTGAGGAAAGTAATATATAACATCAACTTTATTCATTCTGCAGATGAGGAAACTGAGGCCCAGAGATGGGAGATCACGTGCACTGCCATCCTGAGGATAAGTGGCAGAGTCAGTATTTGGACTCAGGTGTCTCTACATCTAGCCTCACTCAAGATGCCTCCCTGCTCCGGCAGATCACATAGTCTGGTGAAGAGACATGTTATTAAAAGCTAGCAGTAAGTACCAGGTACATAGTAGGTACTCAGGAAATGTGTTCTCTCCACTCTCCTCCTTAGTGCTCAGTTCTCCATGACTCAATTGAGGGGTTTGGACAGGTCTTCTCTAAGGTCCCATGGATTCAGTAGATGTTGTCAGAAGGGCATCCCAGGTCCCAGTGCCTGCCCTGTCACTGGCTGTCACCCTGAGGCCCCAGCCGTTTTTCTCAGGGCCCCTATCTGAGCTTCTTGCCTACCATCAAAGGCTCTAGAATCTGCGAAGAGCTACAGGAGCTGATCCCAGCAGTGGGGCCTCTAGCCCATCCTGGTGTTGCCATGACAACAATGCCAGTATCAATCTTCTTCAAGCCCTCTTCCCAGTTCTGCCTCTCCCTGTCTCCTGTCATGCCTGTCTCTGCTGGCTGCCCCAGCAGTAGAATGCAGGGTGAGGGGCCAGGACCAAGAGCGAATGCAGCGATGAGGCATGAGGAATAAGCAGGAAGAGAAGAAGGGTGAGGACTGGGGTGGATCAGGTTCAGTAGGGGGCAAGGAGGGATCCTAGGTCCCCCACTAACCTCAGAAAACCCAATTTCTTCCTCTCTCCCTTTTAATTTCTGAGCACACAATTCACATCAGGCACTGTGCTAAACTTTTTACATCCATTTCACCCATTGAAGTTCAGCTCAAGTATAACCTCCTATGGGAATTTTTCTGTAATTATTGTGCCCTCCTTCGCCTACTAGCGAGGTATCACTTCCCACACTTCTTCATTTCTCCTGCGTCATAATAAGTATCTTAGTCCATCTTGTGTTGTTATAAAGGCTGGGTAATTTATAAAGAAAAGAGTTATTTGGATCACAATTCTGAGAGCTGAGAAGTTCAAGACTGGGCATGTGATGGGGGCCTCAGGCTGCTTCCACTCATGGTGGAAGGCGAAGGGAAGCTGGTGTGTATACAGACCACATGCAGACAGAAAACAAAAGAGGCAGAGGGAGATACCCAGCTTTTTTCAACAAGCAGCCCTTGCAGGAGCTAGCAGAGTAAGAATTCACTCACTCCCGAGGGAAGGTATTGACCTATTCATGAGGGATCTTCCCCATGATCCAAACACTTCTCATGAGGCCCACCCTCCAACACTGGGGACTAAATTTCAACATGAGTCTTGGAGGAGACAGTCATCCAAATGATAGCACCATTTTACTTGAACTAACATCTCAATTCTCGTAATGGCCTTATGAGGTAGGCTCTATGGTTATCTAATGTTGACTGTTAGTATCTTCATTTATCAGGTGGATAAACCAAGGCTCATGCAGGCTAACCATTTTGCTCACAAGCAATCGGCTTAGCCACCATTTATTTATTTATTTATTTATTTATTTATTTATTTATTTATTGAGATGGAATCTCACTCTGTCACCCAGGCTGGGGTGCAGTGGCACGATCTTGGCTCACTGCATCCTCTGCCTCCCAGGTTCAAGCAATTCTCCTGCCTCAGCCTCCCAGGTAGCTGGGATTATCATGTCCGGCTAATTTTTGTATTTTTAGTAGAGACGGGATTTCACCATGTTGTCCAGGCTGCTCTAGAACTCCTGACCTCAGGTGATCCAGCCGCCTATGCCTCCCAAAGTGCTGGGATTACAGGCATGAGCCGCTTAGCCACCATTTAAACCTCACTCTATTTGGCTGCAAAACTCAAATCATTTCACTGCACCAGGAGGACTCAGAGATCCGCTTAGCTGAGAGAAACAAAAAATATCAACATGTTCGGCTGTTGATTTGCATCACGAGTTTGAAGAGGAGCTGATGTGGCCAACAACGTGGACTGGATGTCAGCAGGGACCAGTCAACTGGATCTGTGGTCTCCGAATGCTCCCTTGGTTCCAGCCAACTTCTCAGGAATACATGAGCGTTCCCTGGAGAAAGAAGCAAGCGGGTCAGGGGTGAATACCCTCAGCTCTGAAGCCTGAGAAAATCTCTTCCCAAGGAGTTGGTGCAAGGTACCATGTTTACAGAAAACCTCTCTGAGGGCCTTGAGTTGGCTACGAAAGCCCACCCGCCCTGAATCCTCACAGGAGGCTCACTGCTGGTGGATGTGATAGATCACCCCTCCCACACCCATAATATAGACTGGAAAACTTCTTCCAGAGTAGGAACAAGTCCAAGGCCATTAGAAAGAGGCAGAGCCTGGACTTGAACCCAGGTCTGTCAGATTCCTAATTTAGGTCTCTTTCTTCTAGTCCCACATTAAAGCAGCCAGGGAACTAAGCCAGGAGGACCAGTGGTTATTCCACCTGTGGCATCAATAAAAAGGGTACCATTGGCCAAGGGCTGTGCTAAAGACTTGGTGTAGTACATTAATTCAATTTTCAATACACTACAAAATAGAAATGGTTATTAAACCCATTTATTAGATTAAAGAACTAAGGGCCTATATTACTTTTCTATTGCTGCTGAAACAAATTAGCATATATTAAGTGACTTAAAAGTATTAGGAGCTTATTATATTACAGTTCTGAGGGTCAGAGGTCTGAAATGGGTCTCACTGGGCTGGAGTGAAGGTGTCAGCAAGGCTGTTCTTCCTCTGGAGAACAGGGGAAAATCAGTTCCCTTGCCTTTTCCAGCTTCTAGAGGCTGCCCTCATTCCTTAGCTCTTGGCCCCCTTCTCCATCTTCAAAGCCAGCATTTTCAGGCTGAGTCCTCCTCAAGCTGCCATCTCCGTGGTTCTCTCTCTCTTCCGCCTCCCTCTTCCACTTTTGAGGACCCTTGTGGCTCCACTGGGCTTATCCATATAATCCAGGATAATCTCCCCCATTTTAAGGTCAACTGCTGTGCAGACTTAATTTCACCTGCAATCTTAATACTCCTTTAACACAAACCCTAACATAGTCACAGGTCCACACAGGGCATCTAGCGTGAGCCTCTGATGGTAATGAGTTTTCTGCCCTCCATGGAGTCAGTGAAGATGGAGCTCAGGAAGACAGGCATCCAAGCCAGTCCGTGGAGACAGGGTGGGTTGGGGGTTAAAGCCTGCCTCTGTTGGGTGTCAGGGAAAAAGCAAACTGTAGGATAAGTGTGTCCAAACCTTCCTCAACTCATCACATCTCTTGACCTCCCCACACCATATACTTCGTGCTCCCACCACTTGGAAATTTTCCCGGACCCCCAGTACAGCTGGGTATTTTATGCTCTGTGGCTTTTCATGTGCTGTTTCAGTCTCCGTGACTTTCCCATTATTTCACACTAGGGAACATTGGTGGTTCAATGGCAGAATTCTCACCACCCATTATTTCAGACTGATTAACTCCGTCTTATCTTCCAGGTCTCCTCTGCCAATGCAAGTGGGATTTGGCTCCTTTTAGCGCCATTTTTCCCTTCCCTCTCACTTCCAAGGTTGCTGGTTATTAACACAGATATTTTAACACACACACAGTTCCACTTGGGTTAAGAAATGCTGTCATTACACTAGAAATTTCTGGTGTGATTCTACAAAAGGGAACTTTCTTTAAACGTAATCTTTTAGCTAGTATCCACTTTAGACTCAGAAAATGTAAGTTACCTACGGGCTGACAAAGACTAGTACAACCTATTCCTGTCTCAAAATGTTTCTAAAATTAGAGTGAACATCGTGTTAACCGCCACAGTTAAAATCAAAATGATGGATTTCTCTTCTGAAATCAATCCTAAAATGCTTCCTCTCCTGGCAGTCGGAAAACTCATTCACCATTCGTACTATTATGATCCTTGTAATCACTTTTCAAAATGGCATTGTGACTACCCTTCACTCCATATGGATTATGGTGGCCTTGGAGAAAAGAAGAGAAATGCTGACCTCACACAGAGTCACTTCCTGTCTCGGCTGTAAGACCTTTAGATGCTTCCTGTAAGGTGTGAGCCAATCAGAGCCGAGCTAGGCTGAAACCTCCCAATTAAAGGAGGACTTTGTTAGCAGAGGGATGACGATAGCTCTGATCAATCAACATAGAAAATGTCTAATGTTTCCAGTCATCGGAATGCCAAAGAGACACATATAACTGGTGGATGCTTCCATTCAGAGCTGTTAAATAATTCTGAGCACTGGAATGCTGCAAAAAATAAAAAATAAATAAATAAATAAATAAATAAAAAATAAGGAATCCCTCTCATTTAACAGCTGAGAAATTTAAAATATTAATCCATATATAATGCTCTTCCCCCAGCCTGATTTTGAGATCAGGGCACCTCCCCTTGCTAATGGATGCATGACTTTAGGCAAATTGCTTCCTTTGTCTAGGCCTCAGAATTCTCCTCCCCAAAAGGGGGAATCATAGGCATTGCTGCCCCGGGACATTGGGACTATTCAAGGAGATAATATAAGTGCAAGACTTGGCATGAAGAAAGCAGCCATGAATGTTTCCTTCTTGGCCAAGGTATTCGTGTCCCACTCCCATCCCCACTGTGCTCAGCCAGCACTTGGCTGTCTAAGGGACAGGAGGAAACATGTCAGAGTGGGCCAGTCACTAGAAGTTAGTGATTGTCCTGGGTTTTGTTTTAATCTGTGCTGCCAACCAGCTGTGTGAGCTTCAGAAAATTGTTTAAAACTCTCTGAACATCATTTTTCCATAAAACGTGCAAAGAAATCCACCTCACCTAGGAGAGCTGTGGGGAGCAAATGATTTAGCGTGTCAAAACATCTTGAGGACCAGCACTGTCTCCACCCTGAAGAGGTCATCAGGGACCAAAAGCAATGTCATGATCTGCCTTCCAGAAGAACTTAGAAGAGGACAACTCAAAACACAGCACTCTGAACTTTCTGCAAGAACTCCTATCTAATGGTGAGGTTTGGGCTGTACACCAAGGTGGGGGAAAGGGAATATTTAAGAGTAGGGCCAGGTTCGGTGGCTTATGCCTGTAATTCCAGCACTTTGTGAGGCCGAGGAGGGTGGATCACAAGGTCAAGAGATCAAAACCATCCTGGCCAACATGGTGAAGCCTCGTCTCTACTAAAAAAATATAGAAATCAGCTAGGCGTGGCGGCACACGCCTGAAGTCTCAGCTACTTGGGAGACTGGGGCAGGAGAATCACTTGAAACTGGGAGGCAGAGGGTTGCAGTGAGCCGAGATTGCACCACTGCACCCCAGCCTGGCGACAGCGCGAGACTCCGTCTCAAAAATAAATAAATAAATACATAAACAAAAAGAGTAGGAATTCAGCACCTCCCTTATCATGTGAGGTCTTTGCCCACAGCCTCTTCTGTATAGTCATTCTGGACCCAACCCCAAGTCAGCTCCAGCCCCTTCTAAAGTTCTTGGATGTCAGCACCATCCACATTGGCAGTGAGGTTGGTCTTAGCCAAATGCTATATATAGTCAGCTGGGGGCAGGGAACTTAATGTGAAACACCAAAGCTTAATTTCTTAGATTCTTAAGAATCTGCCCCCAGATTCTTAAATTAGCCTGGAGCAGTTGTTCTCAATTGGGGGTGATTTTTGCCCTTCAGGGGACATTGAGCAATGTCTGCAGACATTTTTGGTTGTCGTGTGACTGGGACATGGCTCCTGGTATCTTCAGGATAGAATCCAAGGGTGCCATTCAACATCTACAATGCACACAACAATTCCACTACCCACTACCTGCCCCAACAAAAATTATCCAGCCCAATACGTCAATAGCGTCAAGGCAGAGAAACCCTAGTTAGGGGTGAGGCTCAGTCATTGGTATGTTTAGAAAGCTCTTCAGGTGATTCTAATGAGAGCCACTGGGTTAATCAAACGCTCAACAATTAGCCTTGGGGAATTAGAGTCTTTTAGATGAAGCCTCCATAATCAGCCAGCTGTTATTAAATCATCAATAGCGGTAGCCAAATTAAACCCAGAGTTAAGAGTGCTTCAATCATTGACTTGTCCATTCCTGCAAAGGCAATCAACCATCCAGTTTTTCCAGGACTAAGGGAGTTCCCAGGATGTAGGACTTTCCTGTTTTAAGAATGGAGCAGGTCTGAGAAAACTGGGACAGGTTAGTCACCCTTGCTTCTGCCTCTTGTTTTCCTTCTCCACTCTCCATCTGTCCTTGGTTTATTGTGTTTGTACGATGTGCCATGTCTACGCACACACTTTACCCATATTAGCTCACAGAATGCTCAGAGCCCGAAAAAGTGGGTATTAACATCTCCAATTCCCAAGAACCCAGGGCTTCAATTACTTGGCCACAGAGGCTGCTCAGATAGTTAAGTGTTTGAATTAGAACTCAAACCCAGGGCTGCCAACTCCATGGTCCTCACCACTAGATCACACTGCCTATTTCCTTCAGTAACATGATTCACAGCACTCTATGATGGGGTGACTCAGGGATGCTAAACCCCTATGGGCAGGAATGCCACACCCCAGTTCTGCAGAATCTCCCATTTCCATTGATCCCATTCCACTGCCTTTTGAGTTCGGGGCCCAGACAATTACAAAGAAAAGAATGGGGGCTCTGTAGATGACCTTCAGCCAAAACTAACTTACAAAGTCATCTCAGCATACTGCAATGCTGAAAACTCACAAGTAAATGAGAGAGAAATGAAAGGAGGCTGTGTGTGTTGGCTCATGCCTGTAATCCCAGCACTTTGGGAGGCCAAGGTGGGCAGATCACCTGAGGTCAGGTGTTCAAGACCAGTCTGGCCAACATGGTGAAACCCCATCTTTACTAAAAATACAAAAAGTAGCCAGGCGTGGTGGTGCACTTGTAGTTCCAGCTACTCAGGAGGCTGAGGCAGGAGAATTGCTTGAACCCAGGAGGCAGAGGTTGCAGTGAGCCGAGATCTCGCCACTGCACTCCAGCCTGGGTGACAGAGCGAGACTCCATCTCAAAAAAAGAAAAAAAAGAAAAAAAGAGCAAACTTACTGCTCCACTCTAGTCTCTCAGCATATCACATCTGTATTCCATAAAGTACAGATGATCATCTCCACGGTACAGAGAAGGGAATCGAGGCCAGAGAGGTGAATGCCAAGGCCGTCTTCCCAGTAGGTGGCAAATCTGGTGTTAGAAGGCATGTCTGTTTTCTCCAATGCCCATGCTTTTAGCATTTCATTCCACGCCGTGTGGGGAAGCCTGACTTCTTGTTGATTTAACAGCCCACTGTGGGTAAGCGCCCCTAACAAATCCCAGAAGATTGTCTCGAGGAGGTGTTCATGTAGTGCAAACAGCATTACACGTGTCCTGGGCTTTGTAGCACCGTTTCAAATATTGACGAGGCCCATTAAAGAATTCTGAGACAACAGGCTGCCTTAAGTGGAGCGGGTACTGAGTTCAGAATGCCTGGTGCAGTAATAAACGGCATGGCGCCCTGCCATTCTAGGCAGAGGCCACGTGGAAGTCTGCCTGCACGCCCGTGCACACACACCCCCACCCTCGGCAGACCTCCACCACCCACCCCTCTCCACGCGTGCCCACCGAGATGTGAACCCCACAGTGCCCTGTGCATTTCTATGAAATGATATTTTATTAAATAAACAAACTGGAGCTGTTCCCATAGATTTATGAACAGTTCCTCAAGTCTCACTTGTTCGACCCACTGCGGATTTACAGCCCTGCATTAACCTCGTGAGCGCTCATAACGTTTACTAAGATAATGTTGGCAGGAGGGAGAAGGGATTTTTATAGCTGAGTAATAATTAGGAAATGCAGGGAGGACTGGGGAACTTGTTTATTGGTTATGCTGGGTGCATGGACAACGATGGGATTGTACATTCTGTGCAGGTTTCTCTGGCGGAAATCAATTCCTTCTCTCTAGAGCTGGTTTTACCTCCATGGCTTGTCTGAAACCTGGTTTCTCCTTCTAGAGAATGTGTTATCAGTGTGGTCAGGCCTCAATCTTAGAAAGAGAAGGGGGGCAGCTGCCCAGGTGACCCCTGGTGCAAACTTGCCCCAGGTGCACTATTCAGATAGTGGGACCCGAAGTGCACCATTAGAACCTGGAGGGAGGTGACATCCCCTGGAAACAGTTCAGTTCCCGGGGGTGAAGCATTCCTTCCTCCTCCGAGTGGGAGCAATTGGTTCTTCAGCCTCTTTCTTGACAACGGGTTTGCTCAGGGAAAAGAGAGAAAGCATTGTGGCACTGACGTTTAAGAGGAGTTGAAGAAAAGGAAGCTTGCAAAATGGTCATAAGATATAAGGGGGGGCCAGGCACAGTGGCTGACACCTGTAATCCCAGCACTTTGGGAGCCCAAGGTGGGCAGATCACTTGAACTCAGGGGTTCAAGACTGGCCTGGGCAGCACAGCAAGATCTCGTCTCTACATTATTTTTTTAATTAGCCAGGCATGGTGGCATGTGCCTGTGGTCCCAGCTACTGGGGAGGGTGAGGTGGGAGAATCACTTGAGTGCACCACTGCACTCTAGCCTGGGCAACAGAGTGAGCCCCGTCTTGAAAAAGAAAAAAGAAACTATGAGGGCCATTAACAATAATGACATATTAGTAACAAGAACTACAAAAGTCTGGCTGCGTATAAGAGCCATGGTGGGCGGGTGTCAGGGGGAGAATTAAAAAGTACAAGTGCCTGGACCTAACCAGTTAAAGCAGACCGTCGGGGGATGTGGAAAGGCATTGCATTTTCACAAACTCCCCAGTAATGCTGATGCACAGAGAGGCTTAGACCAGCGAGTGGTCGCTATAAGGTGCTTTCCTATCTGTACGGCCCCGCTGCTCACAGGGTGGGCTGCAAGCCAGCAACACGGGCCTCACCCGGGAGCTGGTTGGAATGCAGAATCTCAGGCCCTGCCCCAGCCTTACTGAATCAGCACCAGTATCCCAACAAGCTCCTCTGGGATTCACCTGAGCGTTCACACTTGAGAAGCACGGCAATGCGGCATTTGACTCTCAGAACTGCTACCTCTCCCCAGAGTAGGTAGAGGAGCCATTCCTTCTGCTTTCCCATTTTACAAGGGGAACAAAAAATCAAGGTTCAGGGAGGTTTAGTCACTTGCCCGAGATCACACAGAGCCAGGACCGCCCAGCCGCCACGTCTTCCTCTGCATCTCACACTCACACAGCCACTGCTGGGGGATATCTGGGCACCGTGGCAGGTGCAAGGGAGGTGCTTGTGGGCCGGAGCTAAAAATGAGAGATGGAAGAGGGGCGCCCTAGGGAAGGGGATCAGTGAGTAGTTGTCAATTAGTCACCCGGCCTTCCGCAGCTGGCAGAGTGGGGGCCCTGTCTAGGCTGCCACCCCCTCCTCCCGCCGCCTCTGCCCTCTCTGCCTTCCCCTTCCAGAGCCTCCTTGAGATCTGAAACTCAAACAAGAGGGCATGAATAATGTAGCGCGATTGCTCCTCTCGTCTCTCCTCAATCCTCAGAGGGTGAGCGAGGCTCCTTGTCTGCCTCATTAGTGGCCGTTCAACCATTTGATTTCAGTAACAGTGTGCCTTCCTCGGAATTTTCATACTTACTTGCGTCACCGGAGTCAACACTGAATTTTTGAATCCGCATGAAATTTTAATGGGGTGATCTGCATACAGCATGGTCCCGGCTGGGGCTCCGACGGGCTAGGAGAGGGACAGCCTGATCTGAAGACGGGCTGATCACAGAGATATGGGTGGGAGCCTAGTCCACTCCCAGTTTGGAGTCCAGATTGGGGCACGGGGCGATAGGGAGGTCCCCAAGGGCTGAGAGGGTCCTGCCAGCTAAACTCCCTGTAGCCAAGATTAGTAGCTTCCAATTTCAGGTGAAGGGTTAAGGACTCCACTCTGGAGCCTGTAAGCCCTGAAGTCAGAACCCAGCTTTACCACTTCCTGGCTGTGTGACCTAGGGTAAATTGCTTTCCCACTCTGAGCCTGTTTGCTTATCTGTGAAATGAGGATTATAACAGAGTTGTTGTTGCAGAGCTTAAATGAGCTAATCCATGTAAATCCCTTAGCCCAGTGTTTGGCACGTGATAAGCAGTTAATGCTTAGTAGATATGATGATGATATCTAATGTTTAATAGATATGACAATGCGATGATGATGATGATGTTTGCCTCCATCTTTCACCCTACACACATGACTAGAACTATGTAGTTTGCAAAACATATTCACATCTGATTTTTTGTTTTTTTCATCTGTACTTTGGATTTGGTAGCAGACTGATCTCAGTTGATTTCAGCTTTACCTCTTACACACTATAGGAGTTAGAAGAAGTAACTTCATGTCCTCAATCCTCAGTTTTCTCGCCTATGTAATGGGGAGACTACACCCTACCCTGTAGGACTCTTCATCGGGATTCAATAGGAAAACGTCTGTAAAATGCTTCACCTTGTGCCTCACTTGGGGCAGGCACCATACACAGGATGATGTTCTTAATTCTAAGCACACGTTTCGTTCACATTTTCCATTTCTGAATTCAGGGTCCATCTGCCATTGTGAAAGCATCTTAAATCCTTGAACTATAATAATATTATTTCCATCCAGGGTATTTATTTATCGAGTGCTTGTTCGTGTTCCAGGCATGTGCTTAAAGCTGCATGAGAGCTGTGATAGTTCACGCAGTTCTTGCAACAACACAGAAAGTAGGTGTTTTTTCTAAATATGCTTTGAAAATAGGGAAATTGTGCCTCCAAGAGATGGTGGGTCCTCTCTGGGTTCTAGAGCTGGTTTGCATTACAGAATTCCTTGTTCTTAGGTGTTGTACTCTGGCAGGTCTCTCCCATCCCCCCCTCAATCCCGTGTGAACAGCTAAGGAGTGGAAGGGCCAGAAAGATGGGGCAATTTGCCCAGAGTGGCATGGCCAGTAAGTGGCAGAGCTGGGACTGGACCCCAAGTCCATAGGATCACAAATGTCGGGCTCTTTCTGCTAGAACCCACCATGGCTGGCAGGTGGATGGGCAGCATGATCCTTTTATTATGTGGCTCTGGTATAGTCCAGGACAACCTTGCCTGAGCCTGGAGACCGGCTTTCATTCCCAGGTGTCTTGCAAGTATCTCTGAGCCTCACTTTCTTCTCCTGTAACATGAAGGAAGTGACAATGCCAACCTCTCAGAAGTGTTGTGAGGATTAAACTGAGCAAAGCATAGAAATAGGTTCTGCCAGCCTTGGAATTCCCACAAATGTGAGCGATTGTTGAGGACAGAGAAAGGCAGGAGTCCTGGGAGCTGGGATGAGCCGCAGAACAGGACCATGAAGCTGAAAAGAGCCACCAAGGGGTCTCCATCCCTTCCCAGCACTGGCCTTCCTCCTGTGGGATGCTCAGTGTGGAGATTCCTCTATCCCCATCTGACACAGAGATGGGAGTGAAATGAAACACAGCCCCTACCCCACCCCCTGCTGCCCAGGATTTCTCACCCGGTGTAATGAAATGGAAGGAATTTCTGCTGAGAATGGTGATTACTGACCTGCCAAGATGAGTGAGAAAAATCAATTCAGAGAATGCAGGAGAGAAGGGACTCTACTGAATGGGAGAGGTATGGGAGAGAGGAGAGGGTGGGAGGGACAGAAAGAGAGTGACCTGGGAGAAAAGAGAAAAAGAAGGAAAAAAGAGAGAGAGAGAGAGAGAGGGAGAGGGAGAAGGTGAGCCGCACATCTATTCATCGAGGACAAACTTCAGGGAGATTTAGCCTCAATCCCTCTTTCACAGTTTCTCTCTTCAGTGATTAGATAAGGATAGCAGGAAAGTGGTTTGCAGAGGCAAACACATGCCATACAGCAGAGATTCAGTAGATCTGGGTTTGGGGTTGCCAACAATTCTGTATTTCTAACCAGCTCCTGGGGATGCCGAGCCACTGATCTGGGAACTTGACTGGGAGTATCAAGGCTAAAGACAGAAACCATCAACTTGCCCACTGGTGAACCGATATCACAAATGTTTCCCAAGTGTGTGCTATGTGTTTTAAACTGGAGAATCAAACACTTACTAGACACACAGAAGGCTTTGTTGAATGTTACTGGAGAGAAGTCTTAAGTCATTCATTGTTTGATTGAGGTGAAATTCACATTACATAAAATTAACAACTTTAAAGTATCCAATTCAACAGCATTAGTTCACTCACAGTGTTGTGCAACCATAGCTCTGTCTAGTTCCAAAACATTGTCATTACCTCCAAAGAACACCTCATACCGTCAGTAGCCTTTCCCTTTTCTTTTTTTTTTTTTTTTTTTTGAGACAGAGTCTCGCTCTGTTGCCAGGCTGGAGTGCAGTGGCACGATCTTGGCTCACTGCAAGCTCCGCCTCCTGGGTTCAAGCAATTCTCATGCCTCAGCCTCCTGAGTAGCTGGGACTACAGGCACACACAACCACGCCCATGCCCAGCTAATTTTTGTATTTTTCAGTAGAGATGGGGTTTCACCATGTTGGCCAGGATGATCCCAATCTCCTGACCTTGTGATCCGCCCGCCTCGGCCTCCCAAAGTGCTGGGATTACAGGCGTGAGCCACTGCGCCTGGCTGCCATTCCCTTTTCACTCTTTCTCCCAGCTCCAGCAACCACTAATCTACTTTCTGTCTCTATGGATTTACCTATTCTAGATATTTCATACAAATAGAATCGTATATAGTATGTGACCTTTTGTGTTGAGCTTCTTTCACTTAGAGTCAGACATGTACCTGCACATGAATGTTCACAGCAGCATTGTTCACAATAGCCAAAAGGTGAAAACGACTCAAATGCCCATTAGCAGATGGATAAGCAAAATGTGGTATACAATGGAGTATCATTCAGCCATAAAGAATGAAGAAGTACCAATCCACGCTGTGGCATGGAATAGCTCTGAAAATGTCACACTAAGTAAATGCTTTTTAAAATGCTGTTTCTTGCCCTCATGGCTGTCGCCATGATCCTGACTACCCCAACTCAAGTGTAGTCACCTTTCATTCCAAACAAATGTTAGCTGAGCAGTCACCATGGGCAGGATACTGGACACTCCAGGAATGTAGGTCAGTTGGACCACGACTGCCACCTTGGGTCCTTACTGACTTGCTCTGTGGCCTTAGATGAGTCCCTTCCCCTCTCTAAACCTCAGATTTCTAATCTGTGGAATGGGATTCCAGATTTCTCACCAGGTTGGCACAAGCATTAGGTCAAGATGAGGTCTCTGAGTAAGCCACTGAACTGGACAAGTGTCAGTCACTGCTATGAACTGAATATGTTCTCCCAAAAATCATATATTGAAATCCTTACCCCCAGCATGATGTTGTTAGCAGGTGGGACCAGTGGGGGTGATTAGGTCATGAAGGTGGAGCCCTCATGAATAGAATTAGTGCCCTCATTAAAGAAACCGCATGGGGCACCCCAGCACCCTTTCCACCATGTGAGGATACAGCAAGAAGTTGGTAGTCTGCGACCTGGAAGAAAACCCCCATCACCCCCACCAGAATCAATTCTGCTGGCCCTGTTGTAGGACTTTCAGCCTCCAGAACTGTGAGGAATAAATTCCTGTTGTTTATGAGCCACCCAGTCCATGCTCCTTTGTTATAAGCAGCCTGAACAGACTGAGACAGTTACTGTCACTGTGAGTTGTACAAGGTGGGAGGGACCTCAGAACCTGCCATCGTCCTCAGAGTTTGGGAGTCAGAAACTGAATGTGTGGAAAGAGAATTAGCAGTCCAAGGGGAGCACTGGCCGGAGTAGGGATCCCAGAGAGTGACTGCTGTTATGTAAAATCCATGTCTGTGGCCCACTAGGCACATCCAATCCAGCTCTGACTCACTCGCAGACTTTGGCTGGACCCTAGAACTCATCCAGCCCAACTTCCTCATGCCACAGGTGAAGAATCAGAGGCTGTAGGGAGAGAAGTGACTTGCCCACAGTCTATCAGATAAATTTCCTTTCATTTGTTACTGACTTCCAGGGAAGATAGTGGATTGAACACACTCCTCTAATATATTTCCTTCCCGAAAAGACAATACTATTATAATAAAGGATTTGTTTTAAAGGCATAAACTCATAAGGACAAGGAGAATGGAGGAAAAGATAACAGTTATAAGGTTTGGAAATGGGAAAGTGAGTAGGTGATGGTGGTAATTGACTTACCAGATCCAACATGGATAAGAAGTGGAGACGGTGAGGGACCAACCCAATTTACACCCATTCATTATGTCATTCAATTATCTTTCAATTGTCAGTTTCTCTGTTCAGGCCCAGGATGAAGATGAATAGGACTCTCCAGACCATGCCACCCAGTGGTGCGTGATCTTCTGGTGGCAACAGGGAAGCAAGCAAGGCAACATGTGGAGCCCTGTAATGCAGACATACAGTTGGCCCTCCATATTCTTGGATTCTGCATTTGTGGATTCAACCAACAACACATTGAAAATAATCAGGGGAAAAAAAGGATGGTTGCAGGCCAGGCGCAGTAGATCATGCCTGTAATCCCAGCACTTTGGGAGGTTGGATGGGGAGGATCACCTGAGGCCAGGAGTTGGAGACCAGCCTGGCCTAACATAGTGAGACACCACCTCTGTTAAAAAAAAAATTTTTTTTTAAACTATACTTGAGAGCTTATTGGAAGAGTCAAAAAGCAATTCACCTGAATCTTGTAAGGCAACACAATCTACAGGCCCTTAGGTTTCTGTTTCTCTGTTATATTTAAGGATTCTCACTCACTTACCCACTCAATGTAACATAAGAAGATGTAACACAAAAAGTATTTTCAGCCAGGCACAGTGGCTCACACCTATAATCCCAGCACTTTGGGAGGTCGAAGCAGGAGAATTGCTTGAGCTCAGGAATTTGAGATCAGCCTAGGCAACAAAGCAAGATCCTGCCTCTCCAAAAAATCAAAAAATAAGCTAGGTGTGGTGGTGCATGCCTACAGTTCTAGCAACTCAGGAGGCTGAATGGGAGAACCCCTTGAGCCCAGGAGGTGGAGGATGTAGTGAGCTATAACGGAGCCACTGAACCCCAGCCTGAGTGACAGAGACAGACGCTGTCTCAAAAAAAAAAAAAAAAAATGGTTGTACTGAACATGTACAGACTTCTTTTCTTGTCATTATTCCCTAAACAATAGAGTATAACAAGTATTTACATAGCATTTACATTATATTAGGTATTATAAGTAATTTAGAAATGATGTAAAGCATACAGGTGGATTGTGTAGGTTATATGCAAATACTATGTCGTTTTGTATCAGTGACTTGAGGATTCGTGGATTTTGGTATCCTGGAACCAATCCTTCATGGGTACCCAGGGATGACTGTGTATAAGGTACCAACAGGAAACACCAAACTCTCATTGGAGGGATAAAAGGTAAAGGGTGCAAGGACAGAGGAGTTTGAGTTTGAGTTGGTTACTGAAGAAGGGCCAAGAAAGAGGAGGGAGCACTCCCAGGAACAGGAGGAGCTCATGGGAAGGCAAGGAGCAAAGATATGAAACTTTCAGAGCATTCCAAGTCCCTTAGAGACATCCTCAGGTGCAGATCTTGCAGGACCCTGTAAGTCAGAACATAGGGGTACTAGGAAGCCATTGAAAGGTTTTGAGCAGTTAAGTGACAAGGTCCGGAAAGATCACTCTGACGGGGGTTGAACAGAGGGGTCTTTAGAATTCCCACTTAGGTCTCCTGCCCTTTCTCCATCCCTTCTTCCACAAGCTTTAACTGAGCGCCTACAGTGTGCATAGCCCCACACTAGGGACCTGAGACCAGGAGCCAGGTATCCTCACACAAGTGCATGGCGTGATCAGCTGTGAGCAGCAGTAATTGGACCCCGTCTGCATCTGCTGTCTCCTGTTGCTTGGAAAACACTTCCCACTGAGCTTCAAATGTGCACCTGCTGGCCCTCACACTCACATAAAAGTCTCTGAAAAAAAAATTGATTATATTCATTCTCTTAACCTCACCCCAACCCGAACATAAATCGTCTCTGTTTATAACACTTCTGGCATTTTGTGCATTTTGCCGAGTGACATAAAATGACAATAAATTTAGGCCCCACCAGCAGAAAAGTACCTAAAATGCCACATGTCACTAATATTGACAGGTTCTAAAAGTAAAACTTGGAAATGGTTCAGGCGACATAAATTAAAATAAAAATATATACTTTGTCCTTGAGAGAGAATCAGCTAAAATTAAACCTCGGTGTGGGTGGGATGTCCAGGAATATGAGGGAAGGAAACATCAGGGATGTGTGGTTCAGAACAGAGTCACAGAAGGGGAGGCCGAGAAGGACCCAGAGAAAATTCAAGCCAGGACCTTGAAGGAAAAAAGGACTACTCTTAAAGCTGCACCGTCCAACACTGTAGCCGCTACCTTTATGTGAGCATTTAATATAAATCTAAATACAACAAAAATTCAGCTTCTCAGTTGCGCTAACCACTTTTCAAGTGCTCAGTAGCTACCCGAGTCTACTGAGCACTTGATTTGGAGGGCAGATTAGAGATCACAGAAAGTTCTATTGGACAGCTCTGCCTAGGAGCGGGAGCATCCCTGCCGCCCTGCAGGGTGACTGACACCTGAGTCTCCTCTCTTTCCTCCCAGCCTTCTCTCCTCCACTTCCTCCTCTCTTCCTCTCTCTCCTCTCTTCTCTCTTTCCCTCACTCTTTTCTCTCTCCTTCTCTCTCCCTTCTCTTCTTTCTCCCCTCTCTTCCTCTCCCCTCCCCTCTCTCACTTTCTTTTTCTCCTCTTTCTTCTCTCCCCTCTCTTCTCTCTCTCTTTTCCCTTCTGCTCTTGTCTTTCTTTGTTTTTTAAGTTTTACTCTAAGTTCAGTGGTACATGTGCAGTTTTACTATAGAAGTACACCTCTGTCATGGGGATTTGTTGTACAGATTATTTTATCACCCAGGTATGAAGCCCACGACCCATTAGTTATTTGTCCTGATCCTCTCCCTCCTCCCATCCTCAACCCTCCGATAAGCTCCAGTGCGTGTTGTTCCCCTCTATGTGTCCATTTATTTTTGTCATTTAGCTCCCACTTATAAATGAGAATATGCAGTATTTAGTTTTCCATTCCGGTGTTAGTTTGCTAAGGATAATGGCCTCCAGCTCCATCCACGTTCCTGCAAAGGACATGATCTTTTCTTTTTCTCTCTTTCTTCTCCTTTCTTTCTTTTTCCTTTCTCTTCTCTCTTTCCCTTTTCTCTCTCCTCTCTTTCTTTATTCCTTTCTTCCCTCTCCTTTTTTCTCTCCCTTTCTTCTCCCGTCTTTCTCCTCTCTTCTCTCTTTCCATTTTTCTCTCTTTCTAAATGACTGCTTGCCTCCCCCCAACTGTCTTTCTCTTTGCCTCTTTCTCTCTTCTATTTCCCTTCTATTCTATATGCTTTTCTAAAACACAAATGCACTGAATTCAGAAGGCAGCGCAGGATTTGGAAACCAGGGGTCCAAAGCCCTGCTTGACCATTTTGCAGCTGTGAGGTTTCAGGCAAGTGACTCCAGCAGGCTCGGCATCCTCCACACTGGTAATTATGGGGAGAATAATCCCTACTGTGCTTGGCCATTGAATTACATCACCTGTTCAGTGGCACGCAGTAAGTGCTCAGTGGATGCAACTTTCTTCTTTCTTCTCCTCGATCACAAAGCTTCAGAGGTTCACAAAAATCTACCAGAATTTTTTCAGCCTCTTAAGCTTAGATTGGAGCCTCGCCATATTTTCCATCTTTCATCTCTGGCTTTAACCCACTCAATCCTCTTCCACGTTCCAAACATTCCATGCACTTTCCGGCCACCAGGCCTTTGCACATGCTGTGTGCCCAGCCTGGGTTGCCCTTTGCCCTTTTGCCTGTCTTAGCCTGCTTCCCTCAGTGGAGAATTCGGCTCAGAAGTCACCACAGCTTCTTCACCCTCTGCAGCTACTAACACAGGACAGGCTGAGGAACCCAGTAAGGAAAGAAGGTGTAGACAGAACCCCAGAGAAATCAGAGAGCTGGTCAGGCTCATTTCAGGCAGACTGAAACCTGGTCTCAATCTCTGGCTGAGATGACATATTTCATTCATTCAATCAACAGTTTTGGGCATCTACTGTTTGCATCAGGCAAGTTCCTTTCTGGAGGAGTCACAGCACAGTGGGGAAAGAGACCTTCCCCAGTGCGGTTACTATACAGCGTGGTAAGTTCTGGAATACAGGTGGGTGAAGGTTCCCTGGTCGCACAAAAGGGGGCTAGCAGTCCACTTGAGAAAGTTATGGGGACTTCAGAAAATGCCCCAAGAGCAGAGTATTTGGTGCAGCAGGAGGTGAGGTTGCCACAGAGAAGCTAGCTTTTGTGGTAGGGACATTCCAGGACAGGTGACAAGACAGGAGCGGAGGAGGCTTGTGAGAGCCAAAGGAGTCCAGGGACACGAGCTTTTCAGTGGGACTGAGCTTAGCTAGGAAGAGGGGACTAGAAGGAAGCCAGGTCAGGAGGGTGAAAGGGGCAAGACCACCACGAGGAGTCACATAGGTTGGCTAGGGAGCCGGGACTTGACCCTAAGTGCAGCCAGGAGTCCCAGAAAGGGTTAAAGCAAGGGAGACCCGTGACCATAGAGGCAGTTTAGAAATCTGACTGCTCTGGGCCGGCCCTATGGTGGGGGCAGTGTGGGGTCCGGCCCAGAATGGAGGTGGGGGCCGAGATAGGCAGGGGTGGCCCTGGTGCAGACAGAGGAGGGCAGAGGTGGAGAGAGTGGCGAAGAAGGAGCGGGTCCCATCTCGGGCCTCGCCCTTCCCCCTTTGGCGGCGGCTGCCTCGGGCGTCTAACCACCTCCCCCTCCCCAGCCCTTTCCCTCCCCACCCCCTCCCTGCCTTCTGGCTGCACAATTTGTGAAGAACATTATGTAAATGGGCTTTATGCAAATCCAGCCTCTCCCCCTGCTCGCTCGCTGGACTCCTGAACCCTAATTAACTTGCCAAAGCCTAATGTTGCCGTCCCCTTTACACAGGCCCAGCCCCCCAGCCCGCTCCCCCTACCAAGAAATCCGTCTTCAGAAGCAAGCGCGGTCTAATCGCTCCCTCATTTCAATGTGCGGGCTGTCGCACACACCTTTAGCCCGCAGGAGAAGGCGGCCTTTCAGCCCCTGACACTTGTGCTTCCGACATGGCTCCAAAATAAATGCTTCTTTTTTTTCCCCCCACCCCCTCCCGCCTTATTTTTGCTTGCTTCTAGACCCAGAAACAGCCTGCTTAAAGTTGATGCAATTTCTCATTATCTTCACGTCTTTCGTCCACCACTTAGCATCACCCTCCCCTCCCCGACCTCAAGGTCAGGGATCTAATACCCTCTCCCCTCCATCGCTCTCAAAATAGCCGCTCAGGAAAGGAGCAAGAGCCAGCGCGGTGGCTCTTGCCTGCAATCCCATCACTTTGGGAGGCCGAGGGAGGCAGATCACCTGAGGTCAGGAGTTCAGACCAGCCTGGCCAACAAGGTGCAACCCTATCTTTATTAAAACAAACAGGAGGCTAAGGCAGGAGAATTGCTGGAACCGGGGAGGAGTTTGTGGTGAGCCGAGAACACGCCCACTGCACTCCAGCCTAGGTGGAAAAGGAAAGAAAGAAGGAAAGAAAGAAAGGGAGGGAGAGAGAGAGACAGAGAAGAAAAAGAAAGAAAGAAAGAAAGAAAGAAAGAAAGAAAGAAAGAAAGAAAGAAAGAAAGAAAGAAAGAAAGAAGGAAAGAAGGAAAGAAAGAGGGAGGGAGGGAAAGGAGGGAGGGAGGGAGAGAAAGGAGGGAAGGAGAGAGAGGAGAAAGACAGGAAGGAAAGAGAGAGAAAGACAGGAAGGAGAGGGAGAGAGGAAGGAAGGAAGGAAGGGAGGGAGGGAGGGAGGGAGGGAAGGAGCAGGGAGGGAGGGAGGGATTGATGTTTTTTGAAATCAGAACAGCAAGGATGTATTCAGCTGCTGCTCCCTGCAAGGCACTGTTGGTCTGCCTACCACCTAAATGAAGGTATGTCATTGACCTAGAAAAGACTCTGGGAGCATTTCTTCCAGCCTGCTTGTTTTTTTTTAAAGACAGGGTCTTGCTCTGTCACCCAGGCTAGGGTGCAGTGGTATAATCACAGTTCACAGCAGCCTTGAATTCCTGGGCTCGAACAATCCTCCAGCCTCAGCCTCCTGAGTACTATAGGTGCACACATGCCACCATGCCCAGCTAATATTTTTAAAATATTTTTTGCAGAGAGCTTTGTTTCTCAGGCTGGTATCAAATTCCTGGCTTCAGATAATCCTCCTGCTTTGGCCTCCTGAGTAGCTGGGACTACAAGCATGTGCCACCATGCCTGGTTAATTTTTTAAAAAAAATTTTATAGAGACACAGGTCTCACTATGTTGCTGAGGCTGGTCTCAAACTCCTGGCCTCAAGCGATCCTCCTTGTCTGGGCCTCTCAAAGTGTTGGGATTATAGGCATGACCCACCATGCCAGGCCCTTGATTTTTTTTTTTTTTTTTTTTGAGGCAGAGTCTCACGCTATCGCCCAGTGGCACAATCTCGGCTCACTACAGCCTCCGCCTCCCTGATTCACGTGATTCTCCTGCCTTCACCTCCCGAATAGCTGGGACTACAGGCACACACCACCACGCCCAGCTAATTTTTGTATTTTCGGTAGAGGCAGGCTTTCACCATGTTGGCCAAGCTGGACTTGGACTCCCAACCTCAGGTGATCCGCCCGCCTCCGCCTCCCAAAGTTCTGAGATTCCAGGCGTGAGCCACCGAGCCGGCCCAGCCTTGATTTTAAAGATAGTTGAACCTACGTTCCACCACCAATGATGCATCCAAGGTCAAGCAGCAGGGATGGGCTGGAAGGCAGCCTCCCAGTCCCCCATCAGCCTGGGCCTTTCTGCTTAACATCCCTCGTTCCAAACAGCACAGCCTAAAGTAGCTGAGCTGTTCTGGCAGCCTTGTGCATGCTCCCTTCAAGTGCAGAACAAAGCAAAATAAAGGCTTTCCCTGGAAACGGGAAGAATTGTGTTGTCAGCCGGTTCCTGCTGCTGCAGCAAATCTCCTGGATGCGGCTCCCCAAACAGAGATGGGAGAGAGGGTGGCTGCCTCTGGAATCTGGGGGCAGAGCAGGCAAGGCGTCTAGGGCTCGGCGTTGTAAATGGGTTTTTGAAAGATGCAAGATGTCGGACATTTGCTGGGGTGATAACAAGCAGGGCTGTCATTCATTTGTTCATTAACTTATTCAACCATCATTTATTCAGGAAATATTTATTGTCCATAGTGCCTGGGCCAGAGTGATTCCTAAAATATATTTCTGCCCGCAGAACCTGGTAACCCACTTGTCACCGGCTACAAGAAACGAAGATCACCATATGCAAACAGCCGTCTGACACCAAGTCTTTCTTGATGGCCAAATCTCCTCCCTCCTCCCCCAGCAACCTGGCATCTGAATAAAGGATCCACATTTGGAAATCCCCATCATCATCTTGTTCCTTCATTTTCATTTCTGCAAAGAAGTAATATATGCCTGCGCTTAGTCCTAAGAAGGACAGTTCGTCCTGAAAGGCAGTTTATCCTGGAGAAGGGGATCTGGAGTCACACATGGGTTCAAATCTATAAGCTTTGGCAAGGCACCACTTTCAAAGCCTCTTCATTCTCATCTGTAAAAGGGGTATCACAACCATGCCTAGCTCTCAGGTTGAAGGGGGATTCAATGGGGAAATGGGAAAATGTAGAAAATATCACCCTCTTTCTGAGATAAAAGCCTGTTCACAGAATCTCTATTGAAGCCGTCAATTTCTCATTGAGGTTTCAAAAACGAGGATAGAAAGCCAGAATTCTTCTAAGTTTTTGGTGAGGATTTTGTTATAGCGGAGATATCTTTGAAGATGGTTTTTGAAAGCACTTTGATCTGGTCACTCTCTGAGCCTCAATTTTCTCAGTGCTAAAATGGGAATAATAAAATTAGCCACCTCAAAGGGTTAAAGGAAGTAATTAATTAGGGAGGTCTTAGCACTGTGTGAGTCACATAGTTACGGCTCTGTGAATCTCTAAGAACATAGACATAGATACACTCAATTACACTAGGCAACGGGGAATTTTTTGAACATCAATTAATTAATTAGAAGTTAGTCTCCCAGTTTCTCTATTAAGAAAAGTTTTTTTTTCTTTTTTCCCAGACATGTGAAGGGTGATTTAAACAGAAATGTTGGATTATGTCTTTATTTCTATTTGGAAAGAAAAAACAAAAAACAACACATTTTAGTGATCATGGAAACTACATAAGTTTGCTTATTCCAACAGAAGGCATTCAGTGAGCCTGTATATCCTGAGGTCCCAAACGCTTAGCCTAAGTAAACAGAGGATATGGTCTGACCATACCTTCTATGGATATACTTAAGGATATATTCATATATCCAATGGCAAATGCTAGGATATATATAGTATACCTTATAATTTTATATAATTATTATAGAGCCTTCCCACAATGCCTTTCCATCCCCTCTGCTTTGAAATGCTGTCGTGCGGACAATAGAATGCCAGCCACTACAGATGGTACTAGGGTTCTAGTTCATCAGCAACAATCTCACATGGAAATGTTACTTAGTCCCACAGTGCAAACAGGCCTCCTTTAGCACGCCAACTCCCATTAACTGGTAGCCGTGGCCTGAGGTACGGTGTTAAGAAGGATTCTGATGTCTTGTTTAAGCCCAATGCCAAAGAGTGCCTAATTGATGAGTGATGCCCAATATGGAACTAGGTGACGGTCAGTGCATGGGCGCCTCTTGTTTGCTAATCCCAAGCTAGTATAACCCCTGTGTGTGATAATGGAAGTAGCTGAGATTCAGAAAGGGGACTAGATTTGCCAGGGTCACCCAGCTATTTAGGGACAGAGCCAGAACTAGAATAAATACCTCCTGGCTTCATGCCCAGGTCTCTTTTCTCCCCATCAGGATGCATGCGAGTTCTTAATCAAGGCTCAGGAGTATCTACCTAACAGTCATAACATTTGGCATTTGTCACACTATTTGCCCCCATATGGTTCCAAAGAAATGTACAGTGATTACACACCAGAAATACACGTTAGAGAGAAAAGTGCACATTACAAGAGGATTAAAATAAAACAGAGAAGGTAACCAGGGCAAAGAGAAAATGAGAATAAAAAATAGGATGGAACCAAGAATGAGTTTGGCACACAAAATAATACACTGTCCAGATGCAGTCGCTAAGCAACTGGTGGCCAAAGCAAAGAAGGGAATAGGAATCTATGTGTTTAAAGATGGAAAATATAGTCAGTTATTCAAAAGAAGCAGATTTCCTTGGTATTGCCCTGGAAGCAATATCTCCTAGGTGCTCATACCAAGGCAGTTGTCATGCAGTAGAGGATGCTTTTCAAAAACAGGTCTCCAAGAAATTAAGCAATTTTGACACCATTGATTCTTGAAATGTCTTACAGGGAGGTTGATGAAACAATGTCAAAGTGCAGTCCAAGAATTCAGAACTTTTGATGTCCAGGTGGCCAAAGACCATCATGTTTCCAAAGCCAGTAGTCAGAGTCCATTGTTCATCTTGACCTTTCCGCCGTATTTGATACCACTGATGGCTTCACCTTTGTGGGTTGATGTTCTCTCCAAGGACACCACATGCTCTTGGCTTCCTCCAATGTCAGTGAAATCTCCTTCCGGATGTCCACTATTGGGTGCTTCTCCTTCTCCCAATGCCTAAACGTTGCAGGCTTCAGGACTCAGCCACAGATGTTCCCTTGTACTTATCTGTCCTTGGTTCTTGGTGACCTCATGGCTTAAACCCATCCTTAGGATGCCTTCATATTTTCTCACTCCAGCCTGACCTCTCTCCCAAAAGAGGTCAGACTCACATATTCACCTGCTCCCTTGACCTCTCCATTTGGAAACTAATGGCATCTCAAGCTTCACAACCCCTCACCAAAATCTAGATCCTATGCCACTCTTTCTCTAACCTGGTACCACCTCCAGTCCTCATTTCAGGAACAGGCACCATCATGCAAATAGGTGCTCAGACCTAAAACAACTCAACCTTCACTCAAACGACCCAACCTTTATTCCTCCCTCCTTGTCACATCCAATGTCCAATTCATCAAGTCCTGGCAGCTCCACTCCAAAAATGATTTCAAGTGCACTCCTCTCTCCCCTTCTCTACCTCTTGGCCTTGGCCACCTTCCTTTCCCACCTGGATAGCAGGAATGCCTCCGATCTTGCTCCTGGCCCTAGAGTCATTTGTCCAGACGGTATCTGAAACAATTATTTTTGAAATGTCTATCTGAGTAGGTCGCCAGCTGGTTCAACCCTCCCCTATGGCCTCCCCATCACCAGAAATCTAAGGTCTTGGCAGCTCATGGCCTGAGCCCTGACTCCACTCCCCGATCCCCCCATCGCTCACTCTTCCGCAGTCACAGTCACACTGGGCTTTTCCCTGTTACTTGTGTGTGCTGGGATGCTGTCTTCTCACAGCCTCTGCATTTACTGATCTCTCCTCCTCAGAGATCTACCAATGCTCTTTCCCCAGGCAGACCCCGGCTCACTGCTCCACCCTTAAAGCAAAGGAAACCCCACCTCCTCCAGGGGACTTCCTTGACAACTTTATTTTAAATGGACTCTACATCCTCCCTCCCACCCCTTACCAGCCTCCCCTGTATCCCTGTAACTTCCCCCTCACCTCCCACCAGCCTCCCTTCCCACTCTCCACCAGCCTAGCTTCTCTCCCACTTCCTACCAGCTTCCCTCTCACCCATTACCCGCATGTCTCCAACCTCCCACCTACATTGGCCTCTGCCTTACCTCCTATATGTAGAGGATGAGGTCTCTTCTCCACAACACTATGAGAGCAGAGATATTTGCTTCATTAGTTGACCACTGTATTCCCAGGACCTTGCACATAGTAGGTGCTCAATAAACACATGTTGCACAAATGACACTCTAATGGTCTGATTTATTCCAAGAAACTTCTTCAGCTGAAAACTCCAAGGAGATCAGCCCGTGGGAAGAGCAGGGTGGACTCTGAGCCCCTCAGTGGTGGCTGACGTGCCTAGAGAGACCCACACTGAGGGTTTTGCCTTCGATGATGACACACGGAGTCACGCCTGGCAGTCCCCTTGGCTGATGCCACCAGGGACACCCTGGTAGTTCTGTAGCTTTCCCTTAATCATAAATATCTCTCTTTGGTGTCGCAGACCCCTTGGAAATCACCAGAGGAAATATTGTCATCAAACCCTGATAAATTCCTAAATGCCCAAGCCGACCGCACCAATTTACAGCAGGTTTTGACTTTAATAATGTTTTGTCTTAGATTTGGCCCTAATTATAAATCATTTGCAACTGTGGTTTAAACCATAAGCAAATCTTACATGGCATTCTTATTATCTACTTAATATCGCAAAGAGAAAGATTTATGGAATCACATTCTGGGAATTAAGCAAACGAGGAAACTTTTAGGTGAGGGTGAAACACGTGAAAATTATAGTTTTGTCATAAAACGTTGATTGATCAATGATTATTGTAAAACGGTGGTAACTGTGCTGGCGTCAACATAAATCTGTAATTGGCTGGATTTATTCTTTTTCAAAATACTATATTTCCTACAGTTTTGACCATCGTGTTAATATGAATCTGTCAGATTTACTGTGGTTTTAACTTAATTAACTCCATTTAGCTTATGCATATATGTGTGTGTGCGTGCGTGTAGGATGTGTGTGTGTGTATATATATATATATATATATACACAGATTTATATATGTTATACATATCCTTAAAATGCATTGTCCACAGTCACTTTTACTTTTTACATAATGGTTTGTGGTTTTCTTCAAATGTAATTTTTTTTTTTTTTCTTTTTTTTTTTTTTTTTTTATTATACTTTAGGGTTTTAGGGTACATGTGCACAATGTGCAGGTTTGTTACATATGTATCCATGTGCCATGTTGATTTCCTGCACCCATTAATTCGTCATTTAGCATTAGGTGTATCTCCTAATGCTGTCCCTCCCCCCTCCCCCCACCCCACAACAGTCCCCGGAGCGTGATGTTCCCCTTCCTGTGTCCATGAGTTCTCATTGTTCAATTCCCACCTATGAGTGAGAACATGCGGTGTTTGGTTTTTTGTCCTTGCGATAGTTTACTGAGAATGATGTTTTCCAGTTTCATCCATGTCCCTACAAAGGACACGAACTCATCATTTTTTATGGCTGCATAGTATTCCATGGTGTATATGTGCCACATTTTCTTAATCCAGTCTATCGTTGTTGGACATTTGGGTTGGTTCCAACTCTTTGCTATTGTGAATGGTGCCGCAATAAACATACGTGTGCATGTGTCTTTATAGCAGCATGATTTATAGTCCTTTGGGTATATACCCAGTAATGGGATGGCTGGGTCAAATGCTATTTCTAGTTCGAGATCCCTGAGGAATCGCCACACTGACTTCCACAATGGTTGAACTGGTTTACAGTCCCACCAACAGTGTAAAAGTGTTCCTATTTCTCCACATCCTCTCCAGCACCTGTTGTTTCCTGATTTTTTAATGATGGCCATTCTAACTGGTGTGAGATGGTATCTCAGTGTGGTTTTGATTTGCATTTCTCTGATGGCCAGTGATGAGGAACATTTCTTCATGTGTTTTTTGGCTGCATAAATGTCTTCTTTTGAGAAGTGTCTGTTCATGTCCTCTGCCCACTTTTTGATGGGGTTGTTTGTTTTTTTCTTGTAAATTTGTTTGAGTTCATTGTAGATTCTGGATATTAGCCCTTTGTCAGATGAGTAGGTTGCAAAAATTTTCTCCCATTGTGTAGGTTGCCTGTTCACTCTGATGATAGTTTCTTTTGCTGTGCAGAAGCTCTTTAGTTTAATGAGATCCCATTTGTCGATTTTGGCTTTTGTTGCCATTGCTTTTGGTGTTTTAGACATGAAGTCCTTGCCCACGCCTATGTCCTGAATGGTATTGCCTAGGTTTTCTTGTAGGATTTTAATGGTTTTAGGTCTAACATATAAGTCTTTAATCCATCTTGAATTAATTTTTGTATAAGGTGTAAGGAAGGGATCCAGTTGCAGCTTTCTACATATGGCTAGCCAGTTCTCCCAGCACCATTTATTAAATAGGGAATCCTTTCCCCATTTCTTGTTTTTGTCAGGTTTGTCAAAGATCAGATAGTTGTAGCTATGCGGCATCATTTCTGAGGGCTCTGTTCTGTTCCATTGATCTATGTCTCTGTTGTGGTACCAGTACCATGCTGTTTTGGTTACTGTAGCCTTGTAGTATAGTTTAAAGTCAGGTAGCGTGATGCCTCCAGCTTTGTTCTTTTGGCTTAGGATTGACTTGGCGATGCGGGCTCTTTTTTGGTTCCATATGAACTTTAAAGTAGTTTTTTCCAATTCTGTGAAGAAAGTCATTGGTAGCTTGATGGGGATGGCATTGAATCTATAAATTACCTTGGGCAGTATGGCCATTTTCACGATATTGATTCTTCCAACCCATGAGCATGCAATGTTCTTCCATTTGTTTGTATCCTCTTTTATTTCATTGAGCAGTGGTTTGTAGTTCTCCTTGAAGAGGTCCTTCACATCCCTGGTAAGTTGGATTCCTAGGTATTTGATTCTCTTTGAAGCAATTGTGAATGGGAGTTCACTCATGATTTGGCTCTCTGTTTGTCTGTTATTGGTGTACAAGAATGCTTGTGATTTTTGTACATTAATTTTGTATCCTGAGACTTTGCTGAAGTTGCTAATCAGCTTAAGGAGATTTTGGGCTGAGACAATGGGGTTTTCTAGATATACAATCATGTCATCTGCAAACAGGGACAATTTGACTTCCTCTTTTCCTAATTGAATACCCTTTATTTCCTTCTCCTGCCTGATTGCTCTGGCCAGAACTTCCAGCACTATGTTGAATAGGAGCGGTGAGAGAGGGCATCCCTGTCTTGTGCCACTTTTCAGAGGGAATGCTTCCAGTTTTTGCCCATTCAGTATGATATTGGCTGTGGGTTTGTTGTAGATAGCTCTTATTATTTTGAGATACGTCCCATCAATACCTAATTTATTGAGAGTTTTTAGCATGAAGGGTTGTTGAATTTTGTCAAAGGCCTTTTCTGCATCTATTGAGATAATCATGTGGTTTTTGTCTTTGGTTCTGTTTATATGCTGGATTACATTTATTGATTTGCGTATGTTGAACCAGCCTTGCATCCCAGGGATGAAGCCCACTTGATCATGGTGGATAAGCTTTTTGATGTGCTGCTGGATTCGGTTTGCCAGTATTTTATTGAGGATTTTTGCATCAATGTTCATCAAGGATATTGGTCTGAAATTCTCTTTTTTGGTTATGTCTCTGCCAGGTTTTGGTATCAGGACGATGCTGGCTTCGTAAAATGTGTTAGGGAGGATTCCCTCTTTTTCTATCGATTGGAATAGTTTCAGAAGGAATGGTACCAGTTCCTCCTTGTACCTCTGGTAGAATTCAGCTGTGAATCCATCAGGTCCTGGACTCTTTTTGGTTGGTAAGCTATTGATTATTGCCACAATTTCAGAACCTGTTATTGGTCTATTCAGAGATTCAACTTCTTCCTGGTTTAGTCTTGGGAGGGTGTATTTGTCGAGGAATTTATCCATTTCTTCTAGATTTTCTAGTTTATTTGCATAGAGGTGTTTGTAGTATTCTCTGATGGTAGATTGTATTTCTGTGGGATCGGTGGTGATATCCCCTTTTTCGTTTTTTATTGCATCTATTTGATTCTTCTCTCTTTTCTTCTTTATTAGTCTTGCTAGCGGTCCATCAATTTTGTTGATCTTTTCAAAAAACCAGCTCCTAGATTCATTAATTTTTTGAAGGGTTTTTTGTGTCTCTATTTCCTTCAGTTCTGCTCTGATTTTAGTTATTTCTAACCTTCTGCTAGCTTTTGAATGTGTTTGCTCTTGCTTTTCTAGTTCTTTTAATTGTGATGTTAGGGTGTCAATTTTGGATCTTTCCTGCTTTCTCTTGTGGGCATTTAGTGCTATAAATTTCCCTCTACACACTGCTTTGAACGTGTCCCAGAGATTCTGGTATGTTGTGTCTTTGTTCTCGTTGGTTTCAAAGAACATCTTTATTTCTGCCTTCATTTCATTATGTACCCAATAGTCATTCAGGAGCAGGTTGTTCAGTTTCCATGTAGTTGAGCGGTTTTGACTGAGTTTCTTAATCCTGAGTTCTAGTTTGATTGCACTGTGGTCTGAGAGACAGTTTGTTATAATCTCTGTTCTTTTACATTTGCTGAGAAGAGCTTTACTTCCAACTATGTGGTCAATTTTGGAATAGGTGTGGTGTGGTGCTGAAAAAAATGTATATTCTGTTGATTTGGGGTGGAGAGTTCTGTAGATGTCTATTAGGTCCACTTTATGTAGAGCTGAGTTCAATTCCTGGATATCCTTGTTAACTTTCTGTCTCGTTGATCTGTCTAATGCTGACAGTGGGGTGTTAAAATCTCCCATTATTATTGTGTGGGAGTTTAAGTCCCTTTGTAGGTCACTGAGGACTTGCTTTATGAATCTGGGTGCTCCTGTGTTGGGTGCATATATATTTAGGATAGTTAGCTCTTCTTGTTGAATTGATCCCTTTACCATTATGTAATGGCCTTCTTTGTCTCTTTTGATCTTTGTTGGTTTAAAGTCTATTTTATCAGAGACTAGGATTGCAACCCCTGCCTTTTTTTGTTTTCCAGTTGCTTGATAGATCTTCCTCCATCCCTTTATTTTGAGTCTATGTGTGTCTCTGCACGTGAGATGGGTTTCCTGAATACAGCACACTGATGGGTCCTGACTCCTTATCCAGTTTGCCAGTCTGTGTCTTTTGATTGGAGCATTTAGCCCATTTACATTTAACGTTAATATTGTTATGTGTGAATCTGATCCTGTCATTATGATGTTAGTTGGTTATTTTGCTCGTTAGTTGCTATAGTTTCTTCCTAGCCTCGATGGTCTTTACAATTTGGCATGTTTTTGCAGGGGCTGGTACCGGTTGTTCCTTTCCATGTTTAGTGCTTCCTTCAGGAGCTCTTTTAGGGCAGGCCTGGTGGTGACAAAATCACTCAGCGTTTGCTTGTCTGTAAAGTATTTTATTTCTCCTTCACTTATGAAGCTTAGTTTGGCGGGATAGGAAATTCTGGGTTGAAAATTCTTTTCTTTAAGAATGTTGAATATCGGCCCCCACTCTCTTCTGGCTTGTAGAGTTTCTGCTGAGAGATCAGCTGTTACTCTGATGGGCTTCCCTTTGTGGGTAACCCGACCTTTCTCTCTGGCTGCCCTTAACATTTTTTCCTTCATTTCCACTTTGGTGAATCTGACAATTATGTGTCTTGGAGTTGCCCTTCTCGAGGAGTATCTTTGTGGCGTTCTCTGTATTTCCTGAATCTGAATGCTGGCCTGCCTTGCTAGATTGGGGAAGTTCTCCTGGATAATATCTTGCAGAGTGTTTTCCAACTTGGTTCCATTCTCCCCATCATTTTCAGGTACACCAATCAGACGTAGGTTTGGTCTTTTCACATAGTCCCAAATTTCTTGGAGGCTTTGTTCATTTCTTTTTATTCTTTTTTCTCTAAACTTCCCTTCTCTCTTCATTTCATTCATTTCATCTTCTATCAGCGATACCCTTTCTTCCAGTTGATCGCATCTGCTACTGAGGCTTCTGCATTCTTCGCGTAGTTCTCGAAACTTGGCTTTCAGCTCCATCATCTCCTTTAAGCCCTTCTCTCCATTGGTTATTCTAGTTATCCATTCTTCTAATTTTTTTTCAAAGTTTTTAACTTCTTTGCTATTGTTTTGAATTTCCTCTCGTAGCTCAGAGTAGTTTGATCGTCTGAAGCCTTCTTCTCTCAACTCATCAAAGTCATCCTCCATCCAGCTTTGTTCCGTTGCTGGTGAGGAACTGCGTTCCTTTGGAGGAGGAGAGGTGCTCTGTTTTTTAGAGTTTCCAGTTTTTTTGGTCTGTTTTTTCCCCATCTTTGTGGTTTTGTCTACTTTTTGTCTTCGATGATGGTGATGTACAGATGGGTTTTTGGTGTGGATGTCCTTTCTGTTTGTTAATTTTCCTTCTACCAGACAAGACCCTCAGCTGCAGGTCTGTTGGAGTTTACTAGAGGTCCACTCCAGACCCTGTTTGGCTGGGTGTCAGCACCGGTGGCTGCAGAACAGCGGATTTTCGTGAGACCACAAATTCAGCTGTCTGATAGTTCCTCTGAACGTTTTGTCTCAGAGGAGTACCCGGTTGAATGAGGTGTCAGTCTGTCCCACTGGGGGGGTGCCTCCCAGTTAGGCTGCTCAGGGGTGAGGGACCCACTTTAGGAGGCAGTCTGTCCGTTCTCAGATCTCCAGCTGCGTGCTGGGAGAACCACTACTCTCTTCAAAGCTGTCAGTCAGACAGGGACATTTAAGGCTGTGGAGGTTCTCGCTGAGTTTTTGGTTGTCTGTGCCCTGCCCCCAGAGGTGGAGCCTACAGAGGCAGGCGGGCCTCCTTGAGCTGTGGTGGGCTCCACCCAGTTCGAGCTTCCTGGCTGCTTTGTTTACCTAAGCAAGCCTGGGCAATGGCGGGCGCCCCTCCCCCAGCCTCATTGCCGCCTTGCAGCGTGATCTCAGACTGCTGTGCTAGCAATCAGCAAGACTCTGTGGGCATAGGACCCTCCGAGCCAGGTGCGGGACACAATCTCCTAGTGTGCCGTTTTCCAGGCCCGTTGGAAAAGCGCAGTATTAGGACGGGACTGACCCGATATTCCAGGTGCCGTCTGTTTTCCCTTTCTTTGACTAGGAAAGGGAACTCCCTGACCCCTTGCGCTTCCCGAGTGAGGCAATGCCTCGCCCTGCTTCGGCTCGCGCACAGTGTGCTTCACCGACTGTCCTGCACCCACTGTTAGGCACTCCCTAGTGAGATGAAACCGGTACCTCAAGCAGAAATGCAGAAATCACCCGTCTTCTGTGTCGCTGGGGCTGGGAGCTGGAGACCGCAGCTGTTCCTATTCGGCCCTCAAATGTAATTTTTTACACATTTGGGAAAAACCCATTTTGCGTATGAAGCCAACTCTTGCTGCAGAAATGGGTTCAAAGCACTGTTTGAGTTTTTCACCTGTGGGGTGACCACATCAGGTAACAATATTGCATCTTAGGAGACAGGAAAGACTGCGAAAAGATCCTGAGTCAGGCTCAAATCTTGACTCTGCCATTGAGTGGCTGTATCACCCTAAAGAACCTATTCTACCTCTCTTTGCCTGTCTCACGTGTAAAATGGGAATAGATTAATTGCCCCTACTTCAGAGGCTACTGTGACGCTTAACAAAGTGACGAATGTTATGTGGTTGGCATGAGGCTTGGCATGCAGTGGATGCTGAGTGCATGTTGTAGACGGCCCTTCCTTCTGCTTCCCAGCCAGGGAGTGGACTTGTGATGTTTGGGGTAGCATGCCTCAAGGAGTGAGGTCAAGGGAGAATCCCAACCCTCAGAGGAACCACCTTAGGAAGGGCCAGTCCCAGTGCCAGAGGGAACCAGCCCAAACACCAGAATCACCTTCTAACCCAATAGGACCAGGGAGATGGTGGGTTCAGATCAAAGCCATACAGGGACAGATAACCATATACTAAATCAAATTTAAAATAATGATAATAAAACAGTAGCTCCCACTTACCCAAAAACACTTGCTTTGCATCAGGTCCTATGCATTTTTTTAGTGGAGAGTAAAGGTCTCACTCTGCCACCCAGGTTGGAGAGCAATGGTTCAGTCAGAGCTCATTGCAGCCTCCAACTCCCGGGCTCAAGAGATCTTCCCCCTCATTCTCCCACGTATCTGGCACTACAGGTGCTCATTACCACACCCAGCTAGTTTTTCTAGTTTTTGTAGAGTTGGGAGTCTCGCTATGTTGCCCAGGCTGGTTTCAAACTCCTGTCCTCAAGGGATCCTCCCACCTTGGCTTCCCAAAGTGTAGTATTACAGGTGTGAGCCACAGTGCCTGGTCCATAATTCTTTATAGACTTGATTTTGTTAAAGCTCAGCAAAGCCCGCTAGCACATCAACCTGGAGATGAGAAAATTATGATTTCAGAAATGTGACTTGCCCAAGGTCACACAGCTAATAAGTAGTGGAGCTGAGACTCCAGGCCCACATTCTGAGGCACGGAGTTTTACTACCTCTGACTGTTATTGGGCCACACATCCCTCCAGCAGCTGCCCTCTCTCCTGGCAGCATGCATTCTGAGCCGATAATTCCTTCCAAGTCTAAGCCAAGGAAAAAGGAGGCCCAGTTCAGCCACTGCAGTCTCTTCCTGTCTAATTGCTAAGGACAGAGCTGAGAAGTCGTTGCTTTGAAGCTGAAACTCTTCTCTTTCTGTGGAGTTTCACATTTGTATTTAATCGTGCTTTTTCTTGATTCACACTGTGGAGCCAGTCAAAAATATTTTCTGAGGGCCTATTCTGAGTCATTGATTCGTGGTGTCTGTTCTGAAGTTGCCCAGGGTCAAGTGAGTCAGCTGTGGGTAAATGAACCCAGACATCAGATTTCACTGAAAAGTAAACACTCCAAGCAATGGAAAAAAAAAAGTTGGTTTCACATATAACTTTCACATGCAACCTTCCCTCCAGTCTTCCCCTTCTTCCTCCATTTCTCCCCCATCTCTTTCTCCCTCTCCCTCCTTTCCTTCCTTTCCACGTTGATTTTCCTTTTTCTCATCTCTTTCTCCCTCTTTATTCCTCTCTCCTTCAAACCTTTTCCTCCCGTTCCCTTTTCTCTCTTATTTCTCTCTCTGTCTCCCTCTCTTCTTTCATTTTTCTCTTCCTTTTTCTATTCTCTCGTTTCCTATATTCTTTTCTATTTTGCATACAGGATTTTGCTTTTATTTAGGTAAGACCCACACAGCAGGAAGATGACTGCTATTGAAAAGATAGTTTATTACTCATAGTTCCCAAGAGGAGGGAACACGTTACACAGGGCAGAAGAAGCCAGGGGAAAGCATAGGTCAGGGCCTTTATCATGGATTTTGTTTTCTCAGTTGATGGTAGCCAAAATAAAATAATAATAACAATAATAGGCTGGGCATGGTGGCTCACGCCTATAATCCCAGCACTTTGGGAGACGGAGGCAGGCAGGTCTCTTGAGCCCAGGAGTTCAAGACTAGCCTGGGCAACATGGTGAAACCCAGCCTCTACAAGAAGTAGAAAAAATTAGCCTGGCACAGTGGTGCACACTGTCCTCCCAGCTATTTGGGAGGCTGAGGTGGGAGGATCGTTTGAGCCTGGGAGGCAGAGGTTTCAGTGAGCGAAGATTGCGCCACTGTACTCCAGCCTGGGAGACAGAGTGAGACCTTGTCTCAAAAACAGTAATAATACTACTCATAACAATATCATGGGTTTTGCTGGAAAGAACAGGTGAGCCAGGGTAGGCAGACTTAGCATTGGCCATTTTGAATAATTTCGGCTGACTCTGGGCTATAGGGGCAGTCCCTAGCTGTCTGGTTCCTGGTCCTGGGGTGATTTGGAACAGGGGGATAGTGTCCTGGAGGGCAGGAGGTTGAAAAAAAGACTCAGGATTGGTTGGTTTGCATATCAAAGGCTTGCTCAGAAGGGAAGTGGTTTGCTATCTGTAGGAATTACCTAACCCTGGGAGGGGCACTCCCTCCCCGGATACTCAAGACCTCCACAATTCCCAAGCATCATCAAAGACAGAAAATTAAAAACATGATTTCTACATCTTTTCTCCCTCCTCTCTTTTATTCCTTCCCCTCTCCTCTTCTCTGTTCTCCCTTCTCATTCTCTCCCCCTTTCCGCCTCCCCAAGGCCTGGGAAGAACTCATCGCAAAGGTTCAGGTAAGCAGTAATAAAAGCCTAGGTTGAGTGGGTGACAAGAAGCCAAGAGAGGAACAGGCAGCGTCACGAACTACTTGGGAGGTAGAACGCTCATTTTCAGTGACTGGATGTGGCTCCGACAGCCCTGCTCAGCTCTGCCTGCTGGCCCGAGCTCCGCACCACCACTTCTGGGAAAGCCGCCCCTTCCTTGCTCCAATGGTGGCGGCTGCTGTGTCCTCACCCTGCCACTATCCCGTGGGTTGGTTGTTTTGCCCAGGCCTGGAATTACCCAAATCCCCTTAAATACACGGCTGCAAATGAGGACCCTGGAAAAAAAGGCAGTAATTGTGACAGTAACTCACGGGGCCAAGCCTGACACGTCTCTAATTGCCTGCTAAAATTGTCGCTGTCTCCTAAAGTGCAAATTATCACCCGAAATGACAAGAATAATGAATGAGTAACTCTGATGTAATGCAACAATTAGTCCTCAAAGACACTGTCTAATATGGTAATTCAGAACACCCACTCCTTGTTATTAAGTGCCTGATAATTATTTAATTATCTATCTGCCAGCATGATTTACTTGGTTTATTTAGCTGCAGATGTGGGCAGGAGCGTTCGGGTTTAAGGTCAGAGTGAGCTGGCCCCTCCGCTGGCTGCCACATCGGTTTGCTTGGGTGCTGGAGGCTGCCGCCCGTCTGACTTCCCTAATTGGCTTTGGCAGTCCTGACCCAAAGTCGGAAAATTGCCTCTTCTCCACCCCCGGCTCCAGTCCAGGGTCACTCAGGGGCTGAGGGTCTTAAAGACCAGGACTGAGAGTGCCTGCCTTCCCCTGCCCCTTCAGACCCTCGGACAGGTGATCAGAATATTTGGGGGCAGTAGTTGCCCCCACTGAGCTTGATACGAGTGTTTACTGTGCTGGGCACGGCGCCAAGTCCTACACAAGGGTTAGCTCGTTTAATCTTCACAATAGTGCCAGGAGGTAGAGACAACTGGTGTCGGCATGTGACAGAGGAGGAAACTGCGACTTGGAGAAGTGAGGTCATTCGCCCAAGGTCCCACGGTGAACGAATGGTGGGCCGGGACGAGCCTCCCTGTCCCCAGAGCCACTCTACTCTCCTGGGCCCTGACAGTTGCAATGTGAGGCTGGCCCCAAAGCTGTGAGTCACAGCTCATCCCAGGCCAGTGCATGCCCAGAAGGGTCTGGGCAGGGACTCAGGAGGATCAGCGTCCTGCTCTCCAAATCATAAAATCACTGATAGGGAAAGCAGAAAGAGTGGATCTAATCTCTGTTAGCTCAAGAAATTAACCGAGAGCCAAGGAGTAGAAGGTATTAAAGAAAGACAGACGGGATCTACAGAAAGCGCCGCTTGCTAGCTGAATGCACTTGGGCAAGTTCCTTACCCTCTCAAAGCCTCGGTTTCCTCATCTGTAAAGTGGGGATGGTCAGAATTTGCCTATGATCACCTGTTGAAAGTACCCTCATCATCAGATGCTCTCCACCTTGCACCCTGTTGGGTTTCCTTTACTAAATGTACCTGACTCTCCGATTATCTTGTTCATTTATTTACTTATCCCCCCTCCTACCTGCCCCCACCCCCACCCCCACACACACATAGAACATAAACTCCAAGGGAGCAAGGACCCTGTCTGTTTTATTCCTTCTTCATATTCCCCGCATTGAGCACAATGCTTGGCACATCATAATCTCAATAATCTCAATAAATATCTGTAGAATGAATGAACAAATGAAAGAATAATCAGAAGCCAGGTGGGGTCCCCAGCCAGCTACCCCCTTGCCCAAGTGACTCCCCAGCATCTCTGTGCACACAGCTCCCTACTCCCCATCTGTCCTGGTCATTAATGCTGATGATGCCTTACCTTCATGCCCGTACATTTTCACCACGCCAAAGGCCATGATGACCACTCCAGCCACAGCTGTAACTTCCTTGCTCTGGTGCCTCAGCTGACCTAAGACTCCAAGCTTACACCAGCTTCCTCATTCCACATTTCTGAGGGATAAGTCTGATTGTCCAGGCCACCTGGAGCAGATGATCTTGGCATCCCACACACCCACATTTCCATAATGCTCCCCACTTCCAAGCACATCTGCCCAATCTCTATCTTCCAGCACATGACTCTGTCTGCTGCTGGAGCTCTCTGTGGCTACACACAGGCCACGCTGAGAATTAAACTCCCCGGGAGTCACCTTCAGTAAGGGCTGCCAGGAGTTGGTGGGTAAATAGCCCAGCTCTCTCATCCCTCAAATTGAGACCACATAGAAGTGTGAATTCTAGATTGCTTCCCCCATTTTCCCAGTAGGATAAAGCTCCGTCTCTCACGTAGTAGATGCCATTGGTGCCCCACTCAGATCCCCTTTGAAAGGTCAATGCATCCAACCTCCTTGATTGTACATTAAATGTACATTAAACTGGTGTTGTACATTAAATGTATATTAAACTGGTAATGTACATTGGTAAGTCCAGCCCCCTGCTGTGGTGAATGTTTGCTGCTAACACAGCAGCACCCCACAGCTAACATTGCCCTCCACCAACAGGAGTTGCCTTACTTGGAAATCCTGGGGAGGGTACACTCTCCCCTCTGCACCAGTTGGCTACATTGGTGTCATGTAGCCAATAATTGACTAATACAAGGGTACAAAAGGCCAGCCTCTTTACTCCAAGGCAGGACAACTCTAGGGTACAAGTCACACTCCAGAGTTCCTCATGGGACCAACTGGAAGCGCAAGACGTTACCTGAAACCATGTCTTTTTCTAGCTCGGAAAAGGCACGGCCAAATCTCTCTTGCTCACTGCTGCATCTCCCGCACATAGCACAGTATTTGTTGAGTTAGTAAATGAGTGCAAATGAGTTCATTCATTCATTCATTCAATTCATTGATATGGGTGAATGAATGCATATACATGTATAAACAGATGTATGTACATATGCACATCAATGAATACATTCAAGCCATGGTAATTCCCAAAGCAGGACCTAAGCACCTATTTTCTAAATTATTAGCATGTGCATTTAAGTGGCCAACAATCAGCAAAAAGGGAGGTCCGGGCTGGAAGTCAGACGGACGACCTCAGTTTTCATCCTTGACTCATGGGTGACTTTGGTTTTTACATCTGTTAAATCAGAAAAGCACATCTATTTTTCTCCATGTTTTTTTCCCAACTTAAACACTGTATAAGTTTATGTTGTGTGTGTGTGTGTGTGTTTTAAACTTTTTAATTTTGATATCATTTTAGACTCCCAGAAAAATTTTAAAATACTGTTTCTGGCCCGGTGCAGTGGCTCATGCCTGTAATCCCAGCACTTTGGGAGGCTGAGGTCCGCAGATCGCTTGAGCCCAGTTCAAGACCAGCCTGGGCAACATAGCGAAACCGTCTCTACAAAAATATAAAAATTAGCCGGGCACAGTGGCATGCACCTGTAGTTGCAGCTACTTGGGAGGCCAAGGCAGGATAATTGCTTGAGCCCAGGAAACAGAGGTTGCAGTGGGCCGAGACCGTGCCACCGCACTCCAGTCTGGGTGACAGGAGTGAAACCCTTTCTTAAAAAAACGAAAATAAAAACAGAGCGATTTCATCTGCCTTTCCCCCAGCTTGCCCTAATGTTCGTGGTTTGTGATGTTGAAATCCTCCGTTTAAGTGTCTGGTGATGATTTTAAGGAGGGAGAGGCGAACAAAGCCGTAGAAAGGAAGTCAGTTTCAGAAAACACAGGATGAAAATTCACCTGGCTTAGCAGCCTTCAAAAATGAGGCGGCGGCAGGCAGACAACATTCCTGCCCCTCTCTGTCTCTCTCCATGCGTGGTGCATCTGCGGTTTTCTTTTATTTGTGGTCTATCACCTCCTATGCCACGGCAAACAAGAGACTTTATAAATATTTCAAACACTAATAATTTGTGCTGTCCCTACTTAGACTTTTAAATGAATCTAAGAGCATTTCTCTTTGAGGAACCTGCCAAACTGCAGGCGGGTGAAAGAAATACCACCGCCCCCTGTCTGAGCTGGGTACTTGATGTAGACATGGGACCAGAGGCTATGACTGCGGGTGTGGGATGCCTCTGCCTCTCCCACGCACCTCCCTTATCCCAGCATCTGCTCTGGTGAAGCTCTACCTAGCAGGACAATGGCCAACCTCATCTCTGCATCCACAGGGTGGGGAGATTCTCTCTGCTCCCACAGATGGAGAAATCGAGGGCTACTAATTTCATGGTTGCTGTTTTAAGAACTCTGGATTTTTTTTTTTTTAGATGGTGTCTCGCTCTGTCGCCAGGCTGGAGTGCAGTGGCACGATCTCAGCTCAGTGCAACCTCCGCCTCCCGGGTTCAAGCGATTCTCCTTCCTCAGCCTCCTGAGTAGCTGGGACTACAGGCGTGCACCACCACACCTAGCTGATTTTTGTATTTTTAGTAGAGACGGGATTTCACCATGTTGGCCAGGATGGTCTCAATCTCTTGACCTCGTGATCTGCCCACCTCAGCCTCTTAAAGTGCTAGGATGACAGGCGTGATTGGCCCAGCTTTGGCTTTTAAGTCAGACATTCTTGGTTTAAATCCCAGCTCATTCACTGTGTCGCCTTGCGCAAGTCACCTCTGTGAATCTTTGTTTCCTTATCCATGAAGTAAATATTCTCATGATTAAATGGAATAGTGTGTATAAAGTGTGCAAGGCCTAACATAGGCCATGAGCTCAATGCACAGTAGCTAGTATTTTCCCTTTGACTATTTCCTAGTCATTTATAATGGCTCAGACATAATAGAAGTTAATTTATTATTCACATAAACTACCCAATGAAGCTCCAGCTTTGAAGCCATGGAAGATACTCCATAAATTTGTTCCTACCCAACGCCCAGCAAGCAAGGAGGAGGAGGACACGGAGCATCGTCCAGGAGAGGTTCCTTCTGTCCCTCACAAAGCTCACAGTCTAGGGAGAGAAGAACTATGGAAAAAACAACCCATAATATGCAAGGTGGATCCTCAAGAGAGCAGGCGCCAAAAACACTTTGAGAGAATAGAGAAGGGGAAGTTGTTCTGAAAAGCAGAGAATATCCTGGCTCGCCCTGTCTGAAACCCTTCAATGGAGAATGGTGTCTCATTATTCTTAGGCAAGATAATGATTTCCTTCTACAACCTTCAAGGACTATGTGGTCTAGTCCCTGCCAACCTCTCCAGCATGGCAGTCCTGACACTCCAGGCTTTTTTTTTTTTTTGACATGGAGTCTCACTGCACCCAGGCTGGAGTGCAGTGGCGTGATCTCGGCTCACTGCAACCTCTGCCTCCCAAGTTCAAGCAATTCTCCTTCCTCAGCCTCCTGAGTAGCTGGGATTACAGGCATGAACCACCACACCCAGCTAATTTTTGTATATTTAGTAGACACGGAGTTTCACCATGTTGGCCAGGCTGGTCTCAAACTCCTGACCTCGTGATCCACCCACCTCCGTCTCTCAAAGTGCTGGGATTACAGCCGTGAGACACTGTGCCCAGCCAGCTTCTTTTTATTCAGTTAGTCAACCATATAATTTACCTTCCAAACCAGGCCACTTTGGAGAAAGGAAGAGAATGCTATTAATCAATAAGCCAGGACAATAGGGACTGCCTGGGGTAGACCAAGATGGGCAGTCACCGTACACCATCATTCCTGCCACAGAACCTTTGCACATGCTTCCCTCCCTACTCCACACTCACCTGGCTAACTGGAGCTGAAGCTTCAGCATCCCTTCTTTAGGGAAGCCTTTTCCAATACACTAATTTAGTCAGATCCCTTGTTAAGCATTCTGCTAGAACTTGTTTCATTAGGGGCACTAATTTAGATTTCTAAATACATACTCAATTGTGTCTGTATTTGATTAACTCTCTGTTTTGAACAGGATATAAACTCCATGAGGTTAGAAACTGTCTCTCTTTTTGTTCACTCTTTATCCCCTACATCTGGCACATAGTAAGCATTCCACAAATGCGGCATTGGAATGCATGAATAATTGCTGACCTCCCCCTGGAGAGCTCAAAATAGAAACCTTCTGATGTGAGAGGACATTTCAATGTGGTCTAGAAGAATAAGTAAAGAATGGGACTCCGATCTGGCGGCAGCCATCAGGTAAGCCAAGATGGGTGCATACAAGTACATCCAGGAGCTATGGAGAAAGAAGCAGTCTGATGTCATGTGCTTTCTTCTGAGGGTCCACTGCTGGCAGTACCGCCAGCTCTCTGCTCTCCACAGGGCTCCCCGCCCCACCCGGCCTGATAAAGTGCGCCGACTGGGCTACAAGGCCAAGCAAGTTTACGTTATATATAGGATTCATGTTCCCGTGGTGGCCGAAAACGCCCAGTTCCTAAGGGTGCAACTTACGGCAAGCCTGTCCATCATGGTGTTAACCAGCTAAAGTTTGCTCGAAGGCTTCAGTCTGTTGCAGAGGAGCGAGCTGGACGCCACTGTGGGGCTCTGAGAGTCCTGAATTCTTACTGGGTTGGTGAAGATTCCACATACAAATTTTTTGAGGTTATCCTCATTGATCCATTCCATAAATCAGAAGAAATCCTGATGCCCAGTGGATCACCAAACCAGTCCACAAGCACAGGGAGATGCATGGGCTGACATCTGCAGACCAAAAGAGCCGTGGCCTTGGAAAGGGCCGTAAGTTCCATCACACTATTGGTGGTTCTCGCCAGGCAGCTTGGAGAAGGCGCAATACTCTCCAGCTCCACCGTTACCGCTAATATAAGTAAAGTTTGTAAAATTCATACCTAATAAACTGAATGGGACTCCATGGAGAAGCAGATGAACAGCTTTCAAGGTGGTGGGAATTGCAGTGAGCAAAAGGAAATGTTGGGCCACAGCAAAAGCAGTCATAGAATGGCCTGGAGTTGAATAACTGGAACACCAAAGAGTGGGAGTGAGCTGAAGGGGGCAGGTCAGGTTGGAGAAGCCTTGAGTGCCGAGCGAAGGCCTGACTCTCAACAAGCAACAGGGAGCCATGGAGGACACTTACCATTGGGTGCCTTTGAGGGCCATGGTGCTGGAGGCAGAATACAATCCCCACCTCCTCCAAGTAAACCTAGAGTCTGCTGGCAACAGCAGCTTGTTAAGCTTTTCTTACTTAGAGCACAAGTCTATTTTTTATTTTTCTTTCTAATTTTTTAGAGATGAGGTCTCGCTCTATCACCCAGGCTGGAGTGCAGTGGTACGACCATAGCTCATTGCAGCCTCAAATTCCTGAGCCCAAATGATCCTCTTGTTTTTGCCTTTTGAGTAGCTGAGACTACAGACGTGCACCACCATCCCTGGTTAATTTTTGAAATATTTTTGTAGAGATGGGATCTCACGACATTGCCCAAGCTGATCTAGAACTTGTGACCTCAAGCAACCCTTTTACTTCAGCCTCCCAAAGTGCTGAGATGACAGGCATGAACCACTGCATTCAGCCACAGATCTATTTTTAATGGAGGCTGGGCGTGGGGGTGAGCACAGCCACATCTGAGGCACTTCTGTTCCCTGAAGGGTAGTTTGAGAACCACAAACACAAACATGGCTATTTTTTAAAGCTGTATCCAGGGCTTTCCCCATCAGCTGTGGCATACAGAAAGCAGTTGATGTACTAAGGTCACCCAGCCAGGAATCAAGCCCTGATCCTCAGTCCTGTGTCCTCCCATTTTGCTGCTCTGCCTCCTGAGTAGGGCCTGGGAGAGGACACCAGTGGCCCTTCAGAGGGGGTCTTATCTAGCTCTGGAATCAGACAGAGCTATACCTGTCCCGAGTGATGGGCAGCTTTCACCATTCCCATGCACGCCAAGGGAGGGGGCAGAGCAATTGTCCTTGATGACCTGGTGTCCCCCCAAAAAAATCACACCTCCCATTCCCAGAGCATTTCCTGTGATCCTTATTCCATCTGAAACCCACATCAACTCTTGGAACTGGTCATCATTCTCCTCTTTTATTTTAACGGTAAGGGAACTGAGGCTCAGAGAGGTTCGGTAACTTGCTCAAGGTCACACAGCTTGTGAGTGGCTCAATTCAGATTTGAACACAGATCTGACTCCAGAACTTTTTAACCCTGCACTTACCATTGCCAAGAGAAAAATAAAGAGTGTCCTGGGGAGAGTTTCCCTTTCTCTGTGGAGACTTATAAGAAAAAAGGCAGGCATCTTCCAGTCTGAGATGAGCTGAAGAGGGTCCCACCAGACTCAGTGGAAGGACACGATGACTCCAATGGGCCTGCCATCCCTCAGATTCTATTTGCAGGGCTGTCCCTGTCAGGACAGATGAAGCATCATCCAGTTAGGCATGCTGTCCACTTGGCTGTCAGCACAGCATTATTTATAATGCCTAAGCCATAGCCAGGCTGTGATGAAGAATTCAGCCCTGGCTCCTCGGCAGGGAATGCAGTTGACTTTGGAACCAGCTGTCCTGGCAGGCCCAGTACAGCAAATGTGGCTTAGATGTGAGCCCCAGTCTGAGGACTTAGGGTCAGCCACAACTCCTGCCACAGGCAGTCTGGCACCCAGAGAGATGGTGGTGGCCAAACTGTTCATACGGGGCCATTTGTGTGTCTGAGAGCCTCAAGCACTTGTCCAGTAGTTCAGATGACGGAATGGGTATTTCTCATAATGGAATGTGGAGTCCAACAAATGTATTCTTCATGACTCAAGACAGAGAATTGCTTTAAGAACTGGTCACTCTCTCACTGAATCTTCACAACAACCAACGAGGATGTCTTCTATGCCCCATGATCCCCACTTTGCAGTTGAAGAAACTGAGTGTCAGACAGAGAAAAGGCCTGGTTGAAAACTCACCAATGGTGGCCCAGAATAAGCTACCTTCCTACATGGCAACCCACTGCTCAGCATACGAGGCTGCTGTAGCTGAAGCCTTCAGTCAAAGTTAGCCCCTTCCAGTCTTATTTCTGCATCAGGTTCTCCACTAAATTGTAAGTTCCTTGGGGACAGGGCTTGCATTGCTTTTAGCTCTCTACCCACCCATCCTGGGAAACAGTGGGTGTCCAAATGATTGTGATTCTCATAGTGTGTTGTACCCTAATTATTTAAATGTATAAATTCATACTTCCACCAGATCAATCATTCACAGGCTTATTTGAACTAACGAATCATAGTAAAATACCAAACAAATGGTGGTTATTTGGCAATTATGCCAATGAAATTATCACAAGAGAGGGTATTATCCTACAAGGGATCCAGAGAGAGTTTTGAAATTTTCTGGTCCACAGAGGCTGCTGTCCCCAAGTCACTAAAAGAAAATGCTGAACAAGGAAACTCAGGGAAGAAAATATAGTAGATATTTATGCATCCTCAATTATATGTCAGATATGGCGGTAAGTGCTTCACATGTGTCAACTCAATATTTATGCCCAGAACAGCCCTAGAGTCAGTAATACATCCCTCACTTTATGAACAAGGAAACTGAGCCCCAGAAAGGTGGTATGACTTGCCCAGTGGCACGTAGATAGTAGGTGGCAAAGCCAGGAGTCAAACCTAGGTCTGTCTGTGGGCCCTCCTGACAATCCTCCTCAGCCAGGTCCCCAAGGGGGATAAAACTCTACTGACCTCCAAAACTGTATAACCTTCACAAACTTCTTCTCCTAGTCATTCATACATTTAAACTACATTTTCTTAATGCCCATCTAAATGTACTGAAGGGAGATGAATTTGACATCGTTCCTGCCCCCAAGCACTCACAATCTAGTTCAGATGAGACCAGTAACTCCATAAAATAAAGTGTGAGGATTCAGGGGCCAGAGAGGGGAGAAGGCTTTAATTCCTGAGTTTCAGATACCTCACACACTGAGGAGGTTTGGAGAGGCTATGATTTCAAGAGTTCCACTGAACGCTAATGGTAAACAAATAGACATTTTAGAGACATTATTTTGGTCTTCTGTCCAAAGTACCTTACCTTCCTTAGACAAAACAGTTGTTGAAATAGTTTATTAAATTGCACTAGATTGAATTTCATTGGGTTGTGGGACTATCCTGTGCTGGGAGTTGTGTTGACTTGGATTGGCTTGTATTGGGCTGACTTAGGTTATAGGGGCTGAGAAGTGGTCTGTTGCATCGTGTTGAAATGTAATTTCTTGGAATTTGTTGGGTTCAACTGGTTTTTGTTGAATAAGGTCAAGTTGAATGGGGTTGTATTGTGTCAGTGGTGAGGTTGTACTAAGTTGGGTTATGTCGGTTTATTTCAGTTGAATTGATGTGGATTGAGTTGGGTTAAGTAGATTTTCTTGGGTTTAGTTGGCTTGGCTTGGCTGGAATGAAACTGATTGGTATCCATCTATTGAGAAGGGTGTAGAGCCATTTCCTGTCCAACAAATAGAACTGCTCTGGAAAGCTGCATATTTAGGACCAAAACCCATAATGGATGGAGCCATTTTGCATTTGAGGAAGTGTGACCCAAATAAATGGTCCTTCCATCTCTGCTAAAATCTAGTTTACTGGCTGCAGAGATGGCAATGAGGTATTGGGAGTGAATATTGCTGCAGAGATGGCAATGAGGTATTGGGGGTGGATATTGCAAAGGTCACATGGTTTGTATGCAATTCTGGCATCTCCGTCGGTCCTATTCCATTCATCAATTTGCAAAGCATCATGGAGCTCTCTACATGTGCTGGATACAGAAGATCAAAGGATGAATAATGCCCCATTCCTGTCCTTAAGGACTTAGTGATGTCACGCAATTACTGTTTACTATAATACTGTCTCCCTTGGGCAAACTCCTTATCCTCAAATCTGGCTACCAGCAAGATAATTGCCAACACTCTGACCCCAAGACATTGGAACAATAGAGAATATCCACAAGCACAAAAAATACTTTTGGTCCGGAGCAGTGGCTCACACCTGTAATCCCAGCACTCTGGGAGGCCGAGGCAGGCTGGTCACTTGAGCTCAGGCGTTCAGTACCAGCCTGGGCAACATGGTGAAACCCCATCTCTACAAAAAGAATACAAAGGTAGCCAGGTGTGGCATGCGCCTGTAGTCCCAGCCACTCAGTTGGCTTCAGCCTGTGAGGCAAAGCTTGCAGTGAGCCGAGATCATGCCACTGCACTCCAGCCTGGGCAACAGAGCCAGACTCTGTCTCAAAAACAAACAGACAAAACAAAACAAAACACACTTTTTAAATAAATTTATAAAAAAGAAAACCTCTAGCAAGTCTGATTAAGAAAAAAATGGAGAAAGGGAGTGAGAAGGGAGAGTTATACAGCATAAGTCTTTTAACTACAAAAACAGCAGAGCTTTTACAAATTATTTCAAAAATACTACAAGCAGACCGGGCACGGTGGCTCAAGCTTGTAATCCCAGCACTTTGGGAGGCTGAGACAGTCAGATCATGAGGTCAGGAGATCGAGACCATCTTGGCTAACACAGTGAAACCCTGTCTCTACTAAAAATACAAAAAAGTCAGCCAGGTGTGGTGGCAGGCACCTGTAGTCCCAGCTACTCAGGAGGCTGAGGCAGGAGAATGGCGTGAACCCAGGAGGTGGAGCTTGCAGTGAGCCGAGATCGCGCCACTGCAGTCCAGCCTGGGCGACAAAGCAAGACTCTGTCTCAAAAAAAAAAAAAAAAATACTACAAGCAGCATACTTACCAATACATTTGAAACTTAAATAAAATGATTTGAAAGAAATAAAAATGGCCAAAGTTGGCAGAAGAAGAAAAATGTTAGACTTAAAAGCCTAATATCCATTAAACATTGTACAAAATCTATTATTATCCCCTCTCCTGACCATCGCACCTCATTCCCTGGGAGCTTAACATTTTCTAAACCTGTTATGTCAAACCTTTAATGTACAGGTAAATCCAATAGTCTATGCATTAAAGAATGAGAAAGGTGGGGCATAATTCAAATTCATTTGAGGCTAATAAGATCTTTATACCAAAATCCACTGAGAATAATACAAGTAAAGAAATCTATAGAAAAATAGACATGAAAGTGTAAAATGGAAAACTAGGAAGTCAGATTCAGTAATATTTTAGAAAATACATTATGAAAGGATAGGGTGGATCTAAGAAATGCAAGGATGGTTCCATATCAGAAAAACTTTTTGTATAATACATCACATTAAATGAGAAATTTGCATAATTCGCTAAATCTATTCTGGAAAAATTTTGAAAAAATTCAATCCTCATTTATAATTCAAATTGTCATTAAAAGAGGGATTGAAGGGAACTTTCCAGGAGAATTTATAGACAAGGTTTTAGGACTAATAAGAACACTCAGTGAGATTCCAAAATATAAGACCAGCATTCAATAACCAGTAGTGCCTTCTGTTTCCGAGAAAGATATAATAGGTCACGGTAAGACAGCATGTGTGCTGACAGCTAGAAAACACTTAATGCAGAAATAGTATTTTTAAGGGAATCCAGAACTGTGAAAGCAAAGAAAAAAAGTAAAAGGACTACAGTTCCAGAATAGTAAGAACCGTTCAAAAATGGGCAGACAATTGGCTACTGCTGTTTCAGCCTGGAACATTGTTGATATTGGGCTGAGGCTGAGAATCTTCACTTGCCCAGACAGAGGGTAACTGCCCGGGGAAACCAAAACAGTGGAGTCCAAGGATGGGCAGTGGGAGTGGTCTGCCCCTGATGCAGCCAACAGAGGCGTGCAGAGACTGTAGTGAACATAAAAGCAATGGGCCGGCGCAGTGGCTCACACCTGTAATCCCAGCACTTTGGGAGGCCGAGGCAGGCGGATCACCTGAGGTTGGGAGTTCGAGACCAGCCTGACCAACATGGAGAAACCTCTCTCTACTAAAAACACAAAATTAACCGGGCATGGTGGTGCATGCCTGTAATCCCAGCTACTCGGGAGGCTGAGGCAGGAGAATCAGGTGGAGCTTGCAGTGAGCCGAGATCATGCCATTGCACTCCAGCCTGGGCAACAAGAGCAAAACTCCATCTCAAACAAACAAAAAAAAGATAAAACTAAACATCAATCTGCTTTTCGTTATCACCATGAGTTAGTAATTCTAAACAATTTCAGAGATGAAATACTGCCCCCCCAATTATTTTTTATAAGTTCTAAACAATTGCCGTACTTAGTGTTAAGGTTTAGTAATAAATGTAAACTTCAAATTAGCACATTTTTAAACTTATCTTTTAATAAATATTGTATTCTACATACAAGCTAATTTAGAAAACTCAATTGTATAGTCAACTTTGACTATATACAAATTTGACTAAAGACATTCGTTCAAAATTAAGTTCATAATGACTTAGAGTCATCTGCGCTTATTTGGGGTGAACTTTGTGTCTCTCACCTCTACACTACCCCATATTCCTTCACTTAAATAATAGATTTCAAATAAGCCATGATAGTAAAGAACTTGAGTTACTTAAATTCCATCATTCTATATGAGACCACTTGGAGTTTTTACTTATGTTAAATTTTAAAACAGTTAAATTGAAAAATAGAGCATAGGCCGAGCACGGTGGCTCACACCTATAATCCCAGCACTTTGGGAAGCTGAGGTGGGCGAATCTCCTGAAGTCAGGAGTTCAAGACCCTCCTGGAAAACATGGTAAAACCCCATCTCTACTAAAAATGCAAACATAGTCGGGCATGGTGGTGCACACCTGTAATCCCAGCTACTCGGGAGGCTGGGAGAGAAGAATCACTTGAACCTGGGAGGTGGAGGTTGCAATGAGCCAAGATCACGCCACTGCACTCCAGCCTGGGAGACATAGGGAGACTCCGTCTCAAAATAAAATAAAATAAAAATAGATCATTAACTATGAGAAGTAATAGTTTTGTTTAGTAAGTACAAAGTTTAGTTCACATGGAAAATATTGAATTTAAAGAGTATTTTAAAAATGGAAAAAATTAACAATTAAATTTAAAAAAATTATTTATTATAACACCAAAATAATGATTATTCCTGATTGTTACATGGTTACTATTCAAACTAATGTTATCATATGAAAAAAGGAGGTGGTGTTAATAAATTATTCACTCTTGGTGGCCAATATGCGAGGCGTGGCACTGGAGAAACAAGCAAAGCTTTTGGCAGTTGTGGGGCTATGGTGATAAAATTTGAAATTTGAAAGGCCAGTTTTCTCTACCCACAATGTGTTTTGTAATGACTTCCACTACTTCCTGGGAGGCCAAAGAACAAGGCCAAAAGCTTCTGAAAAGCAGAGTGAAATTTCCCACAGGATCGCAATACAGTCTTCCCTCGGTATCCATGGAGCGCTGGCTCTAGGACCCACTTCCCGCCGCCCATGGATACCAAAATCTGAGGAAGCTCCAGTTCCCTACATAACCTGCATACACACGTCTTCCGGTATACTTTAAATCATCTCTAGATTAGGTATAATACCTAATACAGTGGAAATGCCATGTAAATAATTATGGCTGTCTTGTCTTTTTTTTGTGTTTTTAAAATTGTTGTATTATTTTTTATTGTTTTTCTTGTCTAAGTATTTGTATCCAGGGCTTGTTGAGTCTGCAAATGTGGAACCCGCAGATCTCAAGGGCTTGCTATACTTAAGAAAAAAGACCTTCCATGAAAAGGGGGATGGTAAACTAGAAACAGGAGAACCAGAGAGGAAAGTACCAAAATGAATGGGGCATTGACATGAGAGTGCCCAATTCAGCCTGGTTTGCCTGGGGCTATTTCAGTTTTAAAGCAGAAAGTCCTGTGTGTCAAGAATCCACTCGGTCCCAGGCAAACTAGCATGGTTGGTCACCTCCATGAACACAGAGGAGCAAGGGCTCTTTCCCCTGGGAGCATCTGCTTATTCAGGAATAGCTGGCAGCTGAGATCTCGGGTCTGGATCCTAGAAGAAGAAAACTGTTGGGGAAGTGAGGAATCAGCAGAGATGCAGACATTCAATCAAAACAGCTGTAAGCAATTGGAGACCGAAGGGTCACAAGCACACGGATAGATTCCCCCTTAAGACACGTGTTAAAATTGAAGTTGTGTGGATATAAGACTAAAGAGCTATACTGAAAACCTCTGAAGGGCAAAACAGAATCTTCCTGAGGCTGGCAAAACTGAGGATAAAAATATCTGCTAGACTTTCAGTTAAAAACATTAGAGGGCCATGCCCCAGAAACAGGGCAAATCAAAGATAGACTAGATCTTACTGAACCTGCAGCCTCACAACTGCACATACAAGTGCTTGTTGGATTGAGGTGATTAGCACTTCATCCTATCTAACAGAGTAAAGGCCATCGTGTTATCTTCTGGCAGATGATAACTTATTTTAGAACCTCTAACATTCTATCATTTATGATTTCCAACATAAAATTTGAAAGTACTAGGCATGTGAATATGCAAGATGCTATGAAATCAAAAACAGACACTAGAAGAACCACAGTTGGTAAAATTATTAGAATTAGCAGACAAGGACTTTTAATAACTACAATTTTTAACAAAATAGATTAGAAAATAAAGAATTTCACCAAAAAAATGGAGCCTATTTTTTAAAAGAATCAAGTGTACATTCTAGAACTGAAAATAAAATATTTAAAATTAATAACTCAATGGATGCAGACTTTTTTAAATGACAGAGGAGTGAATCCTCTTACAGATAACAAATATAAACACTAGATAAAATAAAATAAAATTTATTTAAAGACACTAGAGATGAATACGATCCTGAAAAATGCAATTAAAAGTGACAGAAATTGCAGTTTGTGACTTTCTAACTAGAGGATACTCCTCAAACCTCAGAGCTGTATATATAATATATATTTTATATATATGTATATATATAACACACATATATTATATATATAATACACATATATCTTATAAATATATAATTTGACTAATACAAATATCTAGGAGTTGAACGACCACTCCTGCTCATTCATATATCTTTTCATGTGCTTATTTGCTATTTACTATATCTTCTTTGGACACTTGAAAAGATAGTCAACATCCTTAGTCATTAGGGAAATACAATTAATATCACAATAATATGCCACTGCACACTTATGAAAATGACTGAACTTTAAAAACAAAACTGACCATACTAAGTGTTGGTAAAGACATGGAGCAAGGGGAACTCTAATACACTGTTGGTGGGAATGTAAATGGAACAACAACTCTGAAAAAGAGCCACTTCCAGAAATTTAAACATACACCTACCATATGATATAGTCATTCCACTCCTGGATATTTGAATTAGTCAGGGTTTGCTAGAGAAACAGACCAATATATTTCCAAATTTATATTTATACACACATATACACATAGAAAGAGATTTATTATAAGGAGTTGGCTCACATATTTATGGAGGCTGAGAAGTCCCAAATCTGCAGTCAAGAAGGTGGAGACTCAGGAGAGTCAACGTATGGTTTCACTTCAGGTCCTAAGAGAGCAGATGTTTCAGTCTGAGTCCAAACACCAGTAAAAACCAATGGTCCAGCTCAAGCATTCAGGCAACAGGAGTTCCCTCTTAGTCTTTTTGTTCTATTCTCATCTTCAATGGGTTGGATGAGGTCAACCCAACATAATGGAGGGTGTTATGGTTAGGATATTTGTCCCACCAAAATCTCAAGGTGGGACCTAGTGGGAAGTGTTTGGATCATGGGGGCAGATCTCTTGTGAATGGCAGGTGCCATCCCTACAGTAATGAGTTCACATGAGATCTGGTTATTTAAAAGAACCTGGCACCTCCACCTCTCTCTTGCTTCCTATCCCACTATGTGACCACCTGCTGCCCCTTTGCCTTCTGCCATGATTGTGAGATTCCTGAGGCCCTCACCAGAAGTACATGCTAGCACTGAGCTTCTTGTACAGCCTGCCGAATCCTAAGCCAAAATAAACCTGTTTTCTTTTTTTTTTTTTTTTGAGACAGAGTCTTGCTCTGTCCCCCAGGCTGGAGTGCAGTGGCGCAATCTCGGCTCACTGCAAGCTCCGCCTCCCGGGTTCACGCCATTCTCCTGCCTCAGCCTCTCCGAGTAGCTGGGACTACAGGCGCCCGCCACCACGCCCGGCTAATTTTTTTGTGTTTTTAGTAGAGACGGGGTTTCATTGTGGTCTCGATCTCCTGACCTCGTGATCCGCCCGCCTCGGCCTCCCAAAGTGCTGAGATTACAAGCGTGAGCCACCGCGCCTGGCCTAAACCTGTTTTCTTTATAAATTACCCAGTCTCAAGTATTCCTTTATAGCAGCACAAATGGACTAACAGAGAGGAAAATCTGCTTTACTCAGTCTACCGATACAAATGTTAACATCATTCAGAAACACCCTCACAGATACACCCAGAATAATGTCTGGCTAAATGTCTAGGCAAACTGTGGCCCAGTAAAGTTGATACATAAATTAACCATCACAGTATTTACCTGAGAACCAAAGCATATGTACCTACATGGACTTGTACATAAATGTTCACAGCAGCTTCATTTGTTATAGCTCAAAACTGAAAACAACCCAAATGTCCATCAACATATGAAAGGATAAAAAATTGTGGTATATCTATACAATGAAATACTATTCAGTAAAAAAAAAAAACAGAGAGAAACTTAACTGTTGATACATAAAACATATGGATGAATCTCAAAATAATTCTGCTATGTGAAAGAAGTCAGAAAATAAAAAGAGTGCATACCATATGAGTACTGTACAGACTGCATTTATATAATCCATAGTGACATAAAGGAAATCTGTGATTGCCTAGAGTTGGAGAGTTGGGGTGGAAAGATAGGAGAGAAAAACTAAAAAGAAGCAAGAGAAAAACTAAAAAGGAGCACAGGGAAAATTTGGAAATGATGAATATGTTCATTACCTTAACTGTGGTGATGATTTCACAGGTAAATAAATATGTCAAAACTTATCAAACTGTGCTCCTTAAAAATCAGTAGTATATTGTATGTCTGTTGTAACTTAGTAAAGTTATTAAATAACTACAATGTATTACAATATGTGGCATATTGGTAAAATAGTGGTTAGAGGGAAATTTATAGATTTAAATGTTTATATTAGAGAGAGTTTAAACACAATTATCTAATCTCTCACATTAGAATGCTACAAAAAGGAGGACAAATTAAATATAAAATAGGAAAGACAATAATGATTAATAAAATGCAATTTAAAAAGTAAAAAAAAAACAAAAAACAAAACAGATGAACACCAAAGAAAATCAATGAAACCAAAAGCTCATTCTTTGAAAAGATTAAGAAAGCTGGTAAACTTGAAGTCAAACTGTGTGGGGAAAAAAGAAAGATGGTACAAGTTACCAATATGGAGAACATAAGTGGAAATATCACATCAGATCCTACAGACATCCTAAAGACTCAACTTGCCAAACTTGGCATTAGGAAAAAAACAGAAAGTCTAAATAATCTTTCATGTAAAAAAGAAATTGGATTTGTAATTTAAAGCCTTCCCACAAAGAAAACTCCAGGAAAAGACTGCAAAACTGATCAATTTGATCATACATTTAAGAAAGAAATAATACCAGTTCTACATAAACTCTTTTAGAAAATGAAGGTTAGAAGAAACAAATAGAACATCATTTTATGAGGCCAGTATTACCCTGATATCAAAAGTAGATGAAAAAATACAGAAAGAGAATATCGCATGCCATTATTCATTATGAACATAGGTGCAAAGATTCTGAACAAAATATTATAAAAATGAATGCAGCAATATGTGAGAAGATAATACATCATAACCAAGTGAGGTTTAACCCAGGAATGCAAAATGACTTAATGTCTGAAAATTAAACAACGCAATTCAAGATTTTATGAGAATAAAGGAAAAAACTTCATGTGATTGTCTCAACTGATACAGAAAATTATTTTCAAATTTAGCAGCCATTTGTGATAAAAACTTCCAACAAACTGTAAATAGAAAAAAGCTTTCTCAAATTTACAAAGAGCATGGAAAAAAATCCACAACTAATAAAAGTAATGCTGGAATAGTTATCATTTTCTCTAAGATTAGAAAAAAGACAAGAATGTCCACTCTTATCACTTTGTAATTTAACATTGTCCTAGCTATCATAGCCACTGAAATAAGACAAGAAAAAGAAATAAAAGGCATACAAACTGGAAAGGGAGAAGAAAGCTGTTTTTATTTGCTGGCCTTATAATAAGTGAATTTAGCAAAAATCAATAGTATTTTTACACACTATCACTGAACAACTAGAAAATAAATTTTAAAAATGCAATTTTATTTACAATATTACATAAATATGTAAAATATTTAAGAATAAATGTAATAAATCTATGTAAAACTTATACTCTAAAATCATATAACATTAATATATAAACTATAAAAGTAAAACTTTAGGAAATTTATAAAATTATGTAATTTACTTTAAACATTTATAGTTTCATGTAATTTAATAGAGTAATTATTTAAATGTAAAGGAAATATTTCAAAAGAAGGCAAAGGTTGTTAGGCTCAATTAAAAAGAAAAGTATATGCTGCTTATAAGAGACATATTTTAAACATAACCATACAGAAAGATTGAAAATACAGAAATGTAAAAAAAATGTGCTATGCAAACATTAACCAAAAAGGAAGCTGGTTCAGCTATTCTAACATAAAAGTAGACATTAAAGGCAGAAAGTATAACTGAAAATATGGAAGAGTAAATCCAACAGGAAGATGAGTATGTCACAATCCTAAATTGGTATGCATCCGGTAACATAGCTTAAAATATCATGTAAAATATATCAATAATGTAAAAATTCAGTTAAGAGAGACATAGACAAATGCTTAATAATGTGGAAAGAATTTAACACATCTTTCACAATAACTGATAGAGCAATAAAATAAAAGCTCAGCAATGACAAAGATCAGAATAACACAGTTAATTTTGACTGGATTGACGAATAGAGAACATCACACCCAACAAGGATACATTCTTTTTATATCCACGTGTAACATTTATATACCACGTGACCAAATGCTGGGGAGCCCAAAAGAAATAGGAATTAAATTAATACCAAATGGATTACCAAGAAATCCCCAATTGCTTAGAAATTAAACCATATACTCCAATCTCTGTGTCAAAAATCAAGAAGAAAAATTAAAGTTATTTTAATTAATGATACTGAAGCTATGGCATATCAAAACATGAGATCCAGGCAAAGCAGAGAATACAGAGATCTCCCTATCCTCAAAATGCATATATTGTTAAAACAGAAAGACAAAAATTAATAATTTATTCTTCCATCTCAAAAAGCTAGAACAAGACTAAGTCAAATGCAAGGAAAGCAGAAGAAAGGAAATAATAAAGATAGCAGAAATTAAAAGTGTTCAAAACAAAACAGTAATAATACCAGAAGTTAGTTTATAAACTTATTAATGTTAATAAACTTGACAAATTTCAGGCAAGAGTAATTAAGAAAAAAGGAGAGAGAAACCTGTCAATACCATAAGAAATAATAAGAGACATCACTTCAGACTCTATAGATGTCTAAAAGATAATAAGATGTTGTAAAGAGTTTAAACCAATAAATTTGACAACCTGAATTGCAATGGACAAATTCCTCAAAAAAAAATCCACCTTTGCAATGCTAACAAAAGAATAAATTGAAACTCTGAACAGTCCAAAATCTATCAAAAAACTGAACATATCATTTAAAACTTCTCATGAGAAAACCTCAAATCTAGATAAATTCACAGTCAACTCTTCTTCATATTTAAGAAAGAAATAACACTGATTTTCCACAAACTATTCCAGATAATATTTTTAAAAACACTTCCCAATATTGTTCATGGGGCCAGAATAACTCTGATGTTGAAACCAGAAAAGTACAAAAAAGAAAAATTACAAACCAGGCTTTCTCATGAACTTACAGGCAAAAAGCCCAAACATAATTTTGCAAATCAAATCAGTGGTAAATAAAAGCTATGATACATCATGACTAATTGATATTTATTCTAGAAATACAGTGATCATGTAGTGTAATTTTCCACTTCAACAAGAGAGAAAACAATCATATAATCACCTCAGTAGATATAGAATATCATTTGACAAAATTCAATGGACATTCATGGTAAAAGCTTTTAAGTAGAAATAGTGGGGAATAATGTTTAATTTGGTAAAAAAAAAAATGAAATAAACATCAAACATTATTATTATTATTTTTTGAGATGGAGTCTCACTCTGTTGCCCGGGCTGGAGTGCAGTGGCACGATCTTGGCTCACTGCAACCTCCACCTCCCGTGTTCAAGCGATTCTCCTGCCTCAGCCTCCTGAGTAGCTGGGATTACAGGAGCCTGCGACTACGCCCAGCTAATTTTTCGTATTTTTAGTAGAGACAGGGTTTCACCATGTTGGCCAGGCTGGTCTTGAACTCCTGACCTTGTGCTTCGCCCTCCTCTGCCTCTTAAAGTGCTGGGATTACAGGTGTGAGCCACCACGCCCAGCCACAAATATTATTCTTAATGGTGAAACACTGGAACATTTCCCCACAAAACAGGAAACTAGACAAGAATGCCTATCACCAAGCATTATCTTTTTCTATTCAGCACATACAGAGTATTCTAGCCAAAATAGCAGGAAAGAATAAGAAATTGAAGGCTTAAGAACTGAGAGTGAAGAAATAAAATTGTCTTTATTCACTGGTAATATGATTACATATGCAGAAGATCCAAAAATATCTATAAACTATTGGCATTACTAGTTCAATTTAGTTCAATTTAACAGTGTTACTGGACACAGGATCAATATACAAAGATCAATTTTATTTCTATATATCAGCAATAAGCAAATTGAAAATAAAATTTTAAGAAAATCATAAAACTGTAATAGCATCAAAAATATCAAATACCTAGAAATAAACCTAATGAACCACATCCAAGTTAACTACACTAAAATCTACAAAACATTATTGAAAGTGAGTGATGAAAAGAGGGACTGTTTCTTAAATTGTACTGGGACAACTGGATGCATATATGAAAAATTAATAAATTAGATCCCTACCTCACACATTACACAAAATAAGTTGATTGTTAATCTAGGTTGATTAACGACCTAACAGACGAAACTAAAACCTTTAAATTGTACAGTAAATTATATAAATTTTCTATAATAAATTATAGAAAGATATAGCCTCAGGATAGACTGTTAAACCAGACACAGAAGCACAAATCATACAATAAAAGATGGATAAACGTGACTAGATTAAGTTTTAAAACTTTTACACAGCCAAAGACATCTCATACAATATTGAAAGGCAAAGAATGTACTGGCAGAAAAAAACTTCACTTTATATAATCATAAAGAATTAGTAACCAGAATATATTTTCAGAATTGATTTACAAAAAGATAAAAAACACTGTAGGGGGAAAGTGGCATAAAAAATGAATAGATAATTCATAAAAGAGAAAAATAAATGACCAAGGAACATAAATATACAATCTCACTAGTAACCAGGGAAATGCAAATTAAACCCACAAAGAGATATCATTTTACAAAGAGATATCATTTGGAAAATATTAAACCATCTGACAACATCAATTGTTGGCAAGAACTCTCATCTACTGCTGGTGGGAGAGTAAATTTGTACAATCATTTTGGGGAGCAATTTGGCAAAATCTAGCAGAGATTAATACATGCATATCCTTTCACCTAGAAATTCTACTTCTAAGTATATATCCTAAAAACTGCTGCATATGTGTACCAGAAAACGTGTACAAAAATTGGAAACAGCCTACATGTCCATCAATGAAAAAAAGAATAAATTAATGTTAATATATTTATACAATGGAACACCATATAGAAATTAAAATGAATGAACTAGAATTACATATATCAACATGTATAAACCTTTCAAAAAAACATAAAATGTATTTAAAAATAAAAGTTGTGGAATGATACATATGGTGTAATATCATGGATATAAATCTAAGAATATGCAAAACAATACCATGTATTATTTATGGACACATATGTAGTAAAAATATTTTTAAAACATGACAAACACCAAGTTTGGGATAGGACTGTATTTCTGGAACAGAAAGCAAATGAATGGGATTGTAGAGGGTAATACAGATGGGACCAACTGCCTTTGTACTATTTTAACTTTAAAATAAAAGGTCTAAAACAAATATAGCAATATGTCAAGATGTCAAAGCTAGGTGGCGGGTACACAAGTGTTTGTTATATCATTAATATTAGTCTGGTGGTATGCTGGCAATTTTTTTTTGAGATGGAATTTCGCTCTTGTTGCCCAGGCTGGAGTGCAATGGTGTGATCTCGGCTCACCAGAACCTCTGCCTCCCAGGTTCAAGTGATTCTCCTGCCTCAGCCTCCCGAGTAGCTGGGACTACAGGCATGCGCCACCATGCCCAGCTAATTTTGTATTTTTAGTAGAGACAGAGTTTCTCCATGTTGGTCAGGCTGGTCTCAAACTCCTGACCTCAGGTGATCTACCCACCTCGGCCTCCCAAAGTGCTGGGATTACAGGTGTGAGCCACCGCACCTGGCTGGTAAATGTTTAACAACTGGCTTTTCTAGGAGAAAACCCTGATTTGTAGTGTTGGCCAGTTTTCATGATGTAATACTCCCACCATGGCCAATTCCAAGCTATCAATTTGATTTCACTGATTACAGAGTAGGGGAAAAGCTGCACACAATAGGTTCTTGTGAGCCAGAATGAACCAGCTTCAGCATTCCTCTGTATTAGTCTCTACTACTTTCTGCGTGACATAGAGGAAAATAAAACACTAATTTTAAAAGCAAAACTAATTTTAAAAGCTCAGTTCCATATGGAAGGAAATCAGAGTGCAGGTGCTCTGTAAAAGCAGGGATGGTGGGCCCCCACCCTTCCTCTTCCTTCCATGAAAGCTACCAAGACACCAACATGTAGACCACTAGCCTAGACAATCTCTGATGTGCTATGATTTGCCAAAATGTTCTCACCTCCTTTGTTGATAGTGGCACTTCCTCACTCAGCAAGAAAGCAAAGAGGCATCTAGAAAGGTGGCAACATAGGGACCTGAGAGTCCACGCACAGGACTTGAGGCACAGGCAGGTTTGTGAACTGGGGGGAATTGTAGAGCCATATTCCAAAGCAGATATAAAATAAATGGCCAAGACCACTGTACCCACTTAGCACTGAAATGCGCAGGTCAGAGATCATTTGGTTATCTCTTTTAAAACTGTACTTTATGGAACACTGGTGCTCATTGAAAGTACCTCGGGGACCAGAGTGGGGCGAGGGAGTGGGATCAACACCCCTACTCCCTCTCTATCCATACTCCCTCTCTTGTATCTGACTTAAGTGTAAGGCTTTCTGATAATGATTTCATTAGAGTAGCTGGTTCCACTACTTCAAAACAGAAGCAGTATGGAAGAGCCGCTGAGATGTTCATCTAATGCATATATTTTTGCAGTTATCGAAACCAGTGTTTACAAAGAGAAAGGGATGTTCCCAAAGTCATACAGATGACAAGGCCACAACTCAAGCCCCTGTGTTCTGACTCCTGGCCCAACTGTTCCCACCCTCCCATACCCTCAATCCAGAAGAAACTCCTGCCCTTCCCTCTTTCTGCCTCATTAAGAAAGGAAGCCCATGAAGATCAGCAAGAAGAGAGAAACAAGCAGAAGGCGGTGCATAAAATCCAAGCACCTCACTAGAGTCATCCAAGAAACATTGCTCCTTACAAGCACCTGACACAGACAGACAATGTCTCTACCTCCCTGACCAAGGTCCAAAAATAGGACAATGGTCAGCCAGGGACTTCTCCCAGATATTCTTCATTGAGCTTCTGGAGGAGGACACGGAGAAGAGAAAGACATCACTCTCCCTTTTTGGCACTGCAGAAAAGTGGACAAACACAGGCTTCCCACTACTGTCAGGAAGATTAACTTCTCTGAGATTCGGTCTCATCATTTGCAGAATGGAGTATTCATTGGCCCAGAGAATGGTCGTGAAGGCCAAGTGATGTCACAAACAGAAAACCTTCAATACAGACACTGATCCCATAGTAAATGCTCATAATATATTGATCCTTGGCTCAACATATGCAAATCCATAAATGTCATATGGCATATTAAGAGGAGGATAAAAATCATGTTGTCATCTTCATGGATGCAGAAATACATTTGACAAAATTCAGTAACCTTTTTTAGTAACAGGAGGAATGTACTGCAACACAACAAAGCCCTTAGATGAAAAACCCACCAATAACATAATAAACAATGGTGAAAAGTTGAAAACTTTTCCTCTAAGATCAGGAACAAGACAAGAATGCCCACTCTCAACACTTCTAGTCAACATAACACTGGATGTTCTAGCCAGAGCAATTAGACAAGAAAAAGAAATGAGGCAACCAAATAGGAAAGGAAGAAGGGAAATAGTCTCTGTTTGCTAATGACATGATCTTATATGCAGAAAACTCCAAAGACTCCATGAAAAAAAACTGTTAGAGCCGACAAACAAACTCAGTAAATTTGCAGGGTGCAAAATCAATACACAAAAATCAATAGCATTTCTTTACACTAACGATCAACTATCTGAAAAAGAAATTAAGAAATCTAACACACTCACAACAGTCCCAAAAAGAAAAGCTAAAATACTTAGGAGTAGCCAGGCGCGATGGCTCATGCCTGTAATACCAGCACTTTGGGAGGCACAGGTGGGTAGATTGCTGGAGCCCAGGAGTTCGAGACCAGCCTGGGAAATATGACAAAATCATATATCTACAAAAATATATATACAAAAAAACTAGCTAGGCATGGTGATGTGTGCCTGTAGTCCCAGCTACTTGGCAGGTTGAGGTGGGAGGATCACTTGAGCTCAGGAGGTCAAGGCTGCAGTGAGCTATGAACCCACCACTGCACTCCAGCCTGGGTGACAGACTGAGACCCTGCCTCAAACAAACAAACAAACAAATGTAGGAGTAAATTTTACCAAGAAGGTGAAAGATCTGTATACTACAAACCATAAGACATTGGTGAGAGAAAATGTAGAAGACACAAATATAGTCATGTGTTACTTAATGATGGGAGTATGTTCTAAGAACTGTGTGGTTAGGCAATTTTGTTTTTGTGCAAACATCATAGAGTGTATTTGTACAAACCCAGCTGGAATAGCCTACCACACACCTAGGCTGCATAGTAGAGCCTACTGCTCCTAGGCTACCAACCCATCCGGTACATAACTGTAGTAAATACCATAGCCAATTTTAACACAATGGTATTTGTGTATCTAAACATAGAAAAGGTACAATACAAATACAGAATAAAAGATAAAAAATGGTACAACTGTGTAGAGCCCTCAGCAGGAATGGAACTTGCAGACTGGAAGTTGCTCTGAGTAAGTGAGTGAGTGCTGAATGAATGTGAAGGCCTAGGACATTACTGTATACTACTGCAGACTTTATAAACACTGAACACTTAGGCTGCCCTAAATTTAGGTTAAAACATTTTTTCTTCAATAATAAATTAACGTTAGGTTATGGCAACATTTTTACTTCATAAAATTTTTAATTTTATTAACTTTTTGACTCTTTTGTGATAATAGTGTAAAATACACATTATACAGGGTACAAAAATATTTTCTTTCTTTATATACTTATTCTTCAAGCTTTTTCTAGTTGTTTTACTTTTTTACTTTTTAAACTTTTTTCTTAAAAACTAGGAGACACACACACAGACATTAGCCTAGTTCTACACAGGGTCAGGATCATCAAGATGTCACTAGGAAATAGGGATTTTTCAGCTCCATTATAATCTTAGGAGACCACTTTTGTCTATGCAGTTCATTGTCAACTAACTGAAATGTCATTATGGAGTGCATGACTGGAAATGGAAATGTTTTTGTGTTCATGGATTGGGATTTAATATTGTTAAAATGTCCATACTACCCAAAGTGATGTACAGATTCAATGCAATCCCTATCAAAATTTTAGTCATTTTTCACAGCAAAGAAAAAACAATCCTAAAACTTGTATGGAACCACAAAAGACCTCAAATAACCAAAGGAATCTTGGGCAAAAAGAACAAAGCTGGAGGCATTGCACTACCTGATGTCAAAATCTATTACATAGCTATAGTAATCAAAACAGCATGGCACTGGCATATAAACAGACACATTGACCAACAGAACAGAACAGAGTTCAGAAGTGAACCCACACATTTATGGTCTACTGAGTTTTGACAAAAGCACCAAGAACACACAATGGGGAAAAGATAGCTTCTTCAATTAATGGTTTTGGGAAAACTGGATATCAACAAGCAGAAGAGTGAAATTGTACCCTACCTCACACTATATACAAAAATCAACTCAAGATGGATTAAAGACTTAAACATGAGACCTGAGTCTGTGAATCTATGAGGGGACATAGGAGAAATGCTCCAGAATATTGGTCTGGGCAAATACTTCTTAGGTATGATTCCAAAAGCATGGACAACAAAAGCAAAAACAAACAAACGGAGTTACATCAAACTAAAAAGTTTCTGCACAGCAAAGGAAAAATTGATAGAGTAAAGACACAACTCAAGGACTGGGAAGAAATATCTGCAAACCATACAACAGATAAGGAGCTAACATAAAAAATATATAAGAAACACAACCCAATAACAAGAAAATAAATAACCCAATCAAAAAATTAGCAAAGGACCTAAATAGACACTTCTCAGAAGAAGGTCTACAAATGGACAAATGAGGAATTAAAAAGTGCTGGTCATCACTAATCATCAGGGAAACACAAATTAAAACCACAGTGATGTATCATCACAATTTGTTAGAATACTATTATCGAAAAGACATAATAAGTTGATGCCGGTATGGAAAAAAGTGAACCCTTGTGCACTGTTGGTGGGAAAGTAAATACAGCCATTATGGAAAACAGTACGGGAGTTCCTCAGAAAACTAAAAATAGGATTACCATATGGGGTGTATATCCAAAGGAATTGAAATCCTATGCCCAAGAGATATTTCCACTCCTATGTTCACTGAAATGTTATTCACAATAGTTAAGATATGGAAGCAACCTTAATGTCCAACATCAGATGAATGGATAAAGAAAATGTGGTATATGTACACAATGGAATACAATTTAGCCTTTACAATGAGGGAAATCCTGTCATTTGCTTCTGTGAACCTGGAGAACATTAGGCCAAGTGAAAGAAGCCAGACACAGAAAGACACACACTGCATGATCTCAGTTATATGTGAAATCTAAAGAAGTTGAACTCATAGAAGCAGAGCGTAGAATGGTGGTTACCAGAGGCTGGGGGAAGCAGGTGGGTAGAGAAATAGGAGACAGTGATCAACGGGTACAAAGTTTCAGCTGACAGAAGGAATAAGCTTCAGTGACCTATTGTATAGAATGGTGACAATAATAAACAACAATGCAATATATAATTTCAAAATTGCTAAAAAGACTAGATTTTAAATGCTTTCACCACAAAAAAGGTAAGTAAATGAGGTGATAGATGTGTTAATTAGCTTGATTTAATCATTCCACAATATAAACATAATCAAAACATCTCATTGTACCTCATAAATATATATAATGGTCACTTGTCAAAAATACAATTTTTAAAAATATAGTTTAATATACTTTCGCCTTGATTTACTTGGTAAGGAAATTTCCAAATCTCATTGAAAATAAATGTTGACTAGGAAAAAAAATACTCTCATACTTTAATGTGTAAAACTCTCAGTATGAGATCACTACAAGACAAGAGAGAACAACAGCCAACATGTATTGAGCACTGACTGTTGTGAAGCAGTACCTGGAACACCTCCCTTCATCTTCACAACAGTTCTGTGAGGCAGGGGTGGTTATATCCATTTTACAGATGTGAAAGCTGAGGCTTAAATGGCTTGCCTAACTGAAGCTTAGCGCATGGATTTAGTGGCAGAAGATCCCAACTGAAGGGATCTGACCCCATAGTCCGTGCTTTTGGCCAGCCTACCAGACTGCCGCATTACCCCTTTCCCTGGTACCAACTGTTATGAGGATTCAAAGGATAGTGGGGCAGGACTGAAGCTTTCTTGGAGGATGTGACCTTGTAGAATGTATGGGAAAGGGTGATCTGCTGGACTGGATGAGCAAAGTCAACAGAAACAAAAAAACAGGTCAGGGCTGGGTTGCCTCACGGGTGGTCTGACAACAGACTCATATACCAATGTGGATCACTTCTACACTGATCCACAGCATGCCAGGTGGGGCAAAAGGGCAGTATCTTGAGATGGGGCACAATATACATAAGCTCTACACACACAGGGCCTGAAGTCAGAGCTTAACTCTGCTTTTTACCAGCTGTGTGTCCCTGAGTAAGTTTTTTACCCTCCCTGTGCCTCAGTTTTCCCAGCTATATAAGGGGTTAATAACAGTACCTACTTTAGAGTGACATGTAGATTAAATAAGGTGCTGCTACATAGTATTCCATCATGTATATGTGCCACACTTTCTTTATCCAGTCTATCATTGATGGGCATTTGGGTTGGTTCCAAGTCTTTGCTATTGTGAACAGTGCTGCAATAAACATATGCGTGCATGTGTCTTTATAGTAGAACAATTTATAATCTTTTGGATACACACCCAGAACGGGATTGCAGGGGCATGGATGAACTTGGAAACCATCATTCTCAGCAAACTAACACAAGAACAGAAAACCAAACACCGCATGTTCTCACTCATAAGTGGGAGTTGAACATTGAGAATACATGGACACGGGGAAGGGAACATCACACACTGGGGCCTGTTGGGGGGTGAGGGGCTAGGAGAGGGATAGCATTAGGAGAAATACCTAATGTAGATGACGGGTTGATGGGTGCAACAAACCACCATGGCATGTGTATACCTATGTAACAAACCTGCATGTTCTGCACATGTACCCCAGAACTTGAAGTATAATTAAAAAAAATTATCAAAAGCAAAAATAAAATAAAATGAGGTACTGCACATGAAGCACTCAGCGCAGTGCCTGCATATCGTTAAAGGTCTCAATGAAACTTAGCTATTTCTGCGGTTATTGTCAATATCTTTCTAATTCCACTATACTTTTTAGCAGTCCTGAATATTGGACTGTGGGATTAATTCATCCTTAAAATCAAACACCTTGGGAATTTGGACTCATAAAATTTCAACATCTCAGAATCGTTAAACATTAGATTCCTAGAATTATACAACCTTCAAAACTTAGAATAAAAATACAGTGTGAGGCAAAAGAATTTGCAATAGAAATTTCCCCCAATGCTGCCCTCCTCCTCTCTCTTTGGAGGATTAAAACTATTATTTTGTCAGATGGATCCTTGACTTTTCTCCTCAGAAATATATGTATTATTATATTTGTTTTGTTTCAAGAAAACGCATTTATGCCCTTTCTCCCCCCGCCCCTCCTTTTTCCTCTCTCCTGTACCGAGGATATGATGTGATGGGTAAAATATCAAGTGCAATAAGTCAAAATTTCTGACAGAAATAATAGAGCCTGCATCCATTTCTAGCCGTTCTCCAAGTGATAACAATTAAGCCCCGGACAGTTTGAACTTTTTACAAAGAATTAATGATGCATGTGAACACAGGGGGGAGAACAATTGCTAATAATTTATGAAGTCTTCGCTGGCTCAAAGTACTAAGTTTGGTAAAGTGAGGGAGAAAGCTTTGAAAGGTAAACACTTTGAAAAGCCATTCTGAGGATCTGCCCTGTCAATTGAGAATTTACTACATTCCATTAAACAACCTAAAATAACTTCTATGGTAATCACCCTTCAGATACAGGCGCCAGTGCCGACAAAGGTATTATTAAGTTAAATTACCCTAAAAGTGTTGGATTGACAGAAAGTTTCAGTCAATGGTTTGGAAAGCCGGGGACCCTAAATGACACCAGCAAACAGATACTGATGTTCTGGGGTTGGAGAACTTGGCTTTACAAGACCTGGCGCTAACAGGATTTCAATTTGAGCTTTTAAATATTTCATGCTACCCCTGCAGATCTCAGGAGGAGGGCTGTGGGATTCACAGAGGTGGAGGCCAGGGCCCCTCCTTGCCTCACCTTTCTGGGCCAGCATTTGAAACGTAGCTCTGGGTGGAAAAAGCAAAGAGGCATATGGCAAGGACGGCTTGTCTCTTTGAGGGGAGAAGGGAGCGGTGAAGGGGGAATTCACCAGCTGGGTTTGATTAGGGGAAGCAGTTAGGATTCTCAATTTATAGATAAGGGAAATGAGGTCTCTTACCTGAGGCCACCCAGCAGGTCCACGGCATGAACTAGAATGTAGACCGCTCCGTGATGCCAAGAACTCGCTCTCTCTTGATTCTGATGGCTTCCTGGAGTCAAGCTCAGTTTGTACATAGCTGGACCCCATAAATATTTTTAAATAAGTTCAATTAATACATAACATACATGGAGAAAGATGTACAAGTCATACGTTACTTGCATAGCTCAAAGAATTCTTCCAAACCAAACATACTCCTGTGTAACCAGCAATGAGCTCAAGACATTCAACGTTTTCAGCCCCTACCTTAGTCCCCAACCTTCAAAATGTTTTCACATTCCCAAGTCGACTCCCCAAGGGTAACTACCATGCTACCTTCCAACATGTAGATAAGTCTGTCCAGCTTTTGAACTCTATGTGGATAGACTCACACAGTATGTATGTTTCACATCCAGCTTCTTTTACTCAAAATTATATTTGTGCATTTCATCTAGATTTTTATATGTATTTGTAGTTTGGTTTTTTTTTTTTTTTTTTGAGATGGAGTCTCGCTCTCATCTCCCAGGCTGGAGTGCAATGGCATGATCTCGGCTCACTGCAACCTTTGTCTCCTGAGTTAAAGCTATTCTCCTGCCTCTGCCTCCTGAGTAGCTGGGGCTACAGGCACCGGCTGCCATGCCCGGCTGATTTTGTACTTTTAGCAGAGACGGGGTTTCATGTTGGCCAGGCTGGTCACAAACATACATACTGTGTGAGTCTACCCACATAAGAGTTCAAAAGCTGCACAAACTTGTCTACCTGTTGGAAGGTAGCATGGTAGCTACCCTTGGGGAGTCGACTTGGGAATGTGAGAATATTTTGGGGGTTGGAGGCTGAGGTAGGGGCTGGAAATGTAGAGTGTCTTGAGCTCGTTGCTGGTTACACAGGAGTGTGTTTGGTTTGGGAGAATTCGTTGAACTATACACGTAAGACTTGTACATCTTTCTCCATGCATGTTATATATTAATCGAATTTATTTAATCACCAGGTCAGCAGTTCGAGGCCAGCCTGGCCAACATGGTGAAACCCCGTCTCTACTAAAAATACAAAAAAATTAGCCAGGTGTGGTGGCAGGCACCTGTAATCCCACCTACTCTGGAGGCTGAGGCAGGAGAATCACTTGTACTGGGGAGGTGGAGGTTGCAGTGAGCAGAGATTGTGCCACTGGGCTCCACCTGGGAAACAGAGCGACACTACATCTCAAAAAAAAAAAAAGGAAGGAAGGAAAGAAACAAAGGAGAAAAGGGAAGGGGAAAGGGGAAAAGAAAGAAAGAAAAAGAAAACCAAAACGCTGCTCCCAAGGAGCTTAGGTATAGCAGCGTGTCCAGAGTTGGTTTCTTCTGGTGGGTTCTTAGTCTCACTGACTTCCAGAATGAAACCGCCCCCACCTTCGTGGTGAGTGTTACAGCTCTTAAAGGTGGCACGGACCCAAAAAGTGAGCAGCAGCAAGATTTATTGCCAAGAGCAAAATAACAAACCCTTCACAACCCAAAACTGCACCCCGCCTCGTTGCCGCTCCTGGCTGGGGGTGGTCAGCTTTTATTCCCTTATTTTTCCCCTCCCACATCCTGCTGATTGGTCAATTTTACAGAATGCTGATTGGCCCATTTTACAGAGTGCTGATTGGTCCATTTTACAGACGCTGATTGGTCCATTTTACAGAGTTGCTGACTGGTGCATTTACAATCCCTTAGCTAGACACAGAGCGCTGATTGGTGCATTTACAAACCTCTAACTAGACAGAAAAGATCTCCAAGTCCCTACTCGACCCAGGAAGTCCAGCTGGCTTCACCTCTCAGCAGCAGCAGAAAAAGACCATACATATGTTAACAAATAGATAAGAATTCCAGAAAGATACTGAAAAGTGCTTTACTTATTTTTGTATTTAGAGGCAGGGTCTCACTCTGCTGCCCAGGCTAAAGTTCAGTGGAGCAGTCCCAGCTCACTGCAGCCTCAACTTCCCAGGCTCAAGTGATCCTTTCACATCAGCCTCCTGAGTATCTGGGACCACAGGTATGTACCACTATGCCTGGCTAATTTTTGCTTTTCATAGAAACAGGGTTTCACCTGTTGTTCAGGTTGGTCTCAAACTCCTGGGCTCAAACAATCCACTGACCTCAGCCTCCAAAAGTGCTGAGATTACAGGCATGAGCCACCAAACCTGGCCTATTTATTTATGTTTTAGAGACAGGGTCTCGCTCTGTCATCCAGACTGGAGCAAAATGATGGGATCACAGCTCACTGCAGCCTTGAACTCCTGGGCTCCAGCAATCCTCCTTCCTCAGCCTCCTGAGTGGCTGAAACTACAGACACACATCATCAGGCCCGGCTAGATAAACGCTAAAAGGAAAATTAAAAGGGTCGTCCGGATGGAGTGACTGGAGACTGGTCAGAGAGCCCTGTCTGGGGTGATAGTTGAGCTGGGAATTTAATGATGAGAAAAAAACTGGCCTTGCAAAGTCCTAGGGGAAGAGGACTCAGACAGAGGAAATGCAAAAGCCCTGAATGTTTGTGACTCAGAAAGGAAGGGAGAGTGGTTTGTGCACATTAGGTGAGGGGAGGTGGAATGGGAGAACCAGTTGGGTTGGGGATGGCCATGGTCATAGGTTACAACTGTAGGGGGAAAATATATCCGATTTTTAGTTTATATGATAGCTTTTGCTTCTGTGTGGAGGGTAGATTATAGAGTGCTAGGGGACCTACTCAGAAGTTGTTACAATAATTTGGGAGAAGGATGGAGGTGGGTCAGGATATGGTTCTAAAGGAGGTTGCAAGCAAAGACCAGAATGATTCTAAGGGCTGGAAAACAACTGTGAAAGATCAAGACATCCATACCCCTGTGGTTATGCAAATCACATTCAAGCCTCCTGGAGACAGACAAAGCCAAGATGATGATGTTTCCTACTGTTGTAAAAACCTTTCATGGTAGATCATTCCCGCCTTCCTGAAACCACAGCATCTTGGAATTGAAGGGGTCTTCTAGACCAATTCCCCCTGAATTTCCCTTTCTCTTTGTTCTGACCATGCTCAGAATATCCCCAACAAGGAATTAACCGAGTTACACTTGAATATCCCCACGACAGGGAACTCTTTGTCAGAGCACTACCTACCACAGCTCTTCGCAGCCATCCTTGGACTGAGCTAAACCTACCTCCTGAATACTCTATCCCCCATTTAACCCTCCAGAAAAACAAAAAAAAATGAATGAACTTGTCTGGACCGTTCATGTTGCCCAGGAGAGGCTTGCAGAAATTGAGAGCATCCCTTCTGAGGTTTAACAGAAAAATCCTCCATGGCTGTATCCTCAATTCCTCACCTATGTGGGTAGCCCATACAATGTAGGGCGTGAAGTCATTCACTATATCCCAGGAAAGAATGAGCAAGATTTATTTTCAGCATTTCAGGTGAAGTTACCCATGTACAGTGCCTGAAAGAGAGTAACCTCTCAATGCACGGTAGGGGCTGTTGCTATTGTGGTCATTGTGATTATTGCTTTTGCCGTTATTGCCATTAGGAGTAATAGTATTGTGTTATTAAAGGTTGTTTTGTTTGGGGATCTGTTCCATGTGCCCACTAGAATTTCCCCAGGCACCTGACAAGGCAGATGACACTCATTCTCATCCTTGTATCACTTTGCATTGATGTTCCTTTTATCTCTGACACCCTTCCTCCCCCTTTTCTCTTGTAAACTGCTATCTACCATTCAGGACCTGGCCTAAACACCAGCTTCTCTGTGCAAACTTCTCATCGTACACACACACGTGCACACACACACACACACACAGAAGAGAGAGCAGAGTGAGGCCCTTCCTTTTCTGGGTGCCTCCATTTCACATAGTGGGCTTGCATTCTTCTTTGTCCCTTGGGCAGCGGTTTCTAAGTCAACGATGGGCCTTCCAATCTATAGGAACTTCACTTCACATCAAGGGACTATGGCCAAAGGCATGATACAATGGGCACTGACTATGTACCAGACTCCGTACTACTCATTTTCACCTGTGTCATCTCAGTTTATCCTCACAAATATCCTGGAATGTAGGTGTTACTATCATCCCACTTTACAAAGAAGGAAACTGAGGTTTCAAGGAGTGAGGTGACTCTTCACCTGGTCATCTTTTGGTCCTGAGTGCAAACATTACTTCTGCAGGAAAGCCCTTCCTGGCCAACCCTGGACCAAGCTCAGGCCCTGCTGCTGGATCCCCTAGAGTCTGTGCCTCCCTAACATAACATGTAACCCCTCAGGTAAACGTGCCTTTATTTGTGCCAGCGTTTGATGATGTCCGTCTTCCCCCACTAGACTCTCAACTCCATGGGGTCAGGGTCTGCATGGTTCATCTTGGTATTTCCAGAGCATGAGATATAGAAGGTGCCTGAAAAAAATTAACTGTGAAAGAAGAATCATAAGAAAGACAAGGAGGAAGACCACACAGAAAGAATAAGGATGATAGAAACAGGTTTTCCTGTGGCACCTCTTCCAGTTACGTAATTTTAGAACTGCACGGGGGAAAATGACATGAGCTTCTGACATCTTCCTTCTAGGGGAAGTGAGATCCTCATGGGCTTTCCTACCTGCCAGGAGCCATTCTCGGCCACAGAGTTTCCTCTGATCCTGCGCTATAGAGGCCTGCTCTCTGCCACCTGTGTGCCTGCCCCTTCATCCTTAACCAAGCCAAGCTGTCACCACACCCCGCTTCCCTGCTGGAAGCCAGAGAAGCAATTAATCCTACAGGCCCCCGCAGTGCTCTTAGGATCCAGAGACTCCCGGAAGCACCTGACAGCTGTGTGTGTTCCCATCTGGGAGCCATCGAGGGCCCCCCGAAAGGCTACTTTGAGTGCAGGCTGACCTGTCAGGATGCTCAGGAGGGGGTGCCCTTCCGCAGGGGGCAAGGAGTGGAGAGTTAACTCTGTGAGAAAGCTCTTGTCTTTCCTCCTCCCATGATTATCTAGTGAGGTTGGGAGCCCGCATGCCTCCCTCCAAGAGAAAATCAGTTAACTAGAGGCACAATGAAGCAGACAGTGACCAACCTGGAATTCCAAAGACCAGGGAATGAGGCTTGCTTTGACCTCTAACGTGCCATGTGACTGTGGGCTAGTCACTTAACCTTTCTGAAGCTGGGCAATAATGGTAAATCAAAGAAATAAGAGTCCTTCTCAAAACTGTTGGGGACATTAAATGTGATATCTCATATAAAGGGCTTAGCACAGTGACTAATACATAGTAACACTCAATAAATCATAGCTATTATTACTTTATAAACATTGTTATCTATAGCTCTTAGTGCTGTCATTAGGATTAAGTGGGACAATGTATCTAAAGCTTCTAGATAGGGTCTAGCACAGAATAGCTGCTCAATAACAATTCCCATCCCAAATTTGGCGTGCCAACAATTAAAGAGGACTAAAATCTATCCATCATATCCACCATATGGTGCAGTTAGCCTTCAGAGGGTTCCTGATGTTTGGATGGATGGATGGATATAGGTAGATAAGTAAATCTAAGTAAAATGATGTACATCATAGTGACATCATGAATGGTTTCTAGTTTTGGTGAGTTAGCAGATATGGGCTTCTAGCTGCAAAATGTTGGGTACCATGACTGCTGGGGGAGATAGTTTGAGACCAGATGAACTGTGTCTCATCATATCAACTTCAGCGATGCTTAGGGCAAATACTGCCAACCTTCCCAGCATGCTTTGGACCATCCGCCTTTGGAAATCCCCATTGGCCCATGTTGGTCCTGATGCAGCTATTATCTGGAATTAAACATCCTCCCTCCAGGCGGAATCCTAGAACACTGGGGCTTAAAAAAGGACTGCAGAGATTTTGGAATGCAGCTTACTCATTTACCAACAGTAGCTGCTACAACTATTTACAGAGTTCTTCCAACTTCTAGGCACTGTGTTAATTATTTTATATGTACAATTGCATTCAATCTCACAGCATTCCAAGGAGCAAAGCATATTCTGTATATAATGCACACCCATACATTCCATATATAATTTTCAATTAAATATATTACGTACTTTTAAATTATTTTTCAGAATGACACGATGCTCTCATAATGCCAAAATTTAAGCAGCTTTTGATTCTAGACCTCCTGATTATCTCACACTTTTTCTTCCCCCGGTACTCTACTTTTCTAGTGCCCCAAACATGTGCTTAGCCCTTCTTTAAGGTAATTTGGCACTGCCTAAAGATATAGAATATCACTGTCACTTACCAGATGAGGCTACATGAGTCCAGATAGGTAAGGTAGAAAGGTTAAGGAAAGCCCTACAGTTAGCAAGTGGTAGAACCAAGATTCCAAGTCTGTGTGATTTCAAAACTCCCTCCTCCTCCTTAATAAAACTTCCACCCTAGATGGGGAAATTAGGAGGCAGCAAAGGGGGCCTGCCCAAGGTGACACACGTTGTTGAGGTTCAGAGCCCAGGTTGGAATGCCTGGTCTTTGCTTTTTTCACCAGCCAAATTTCAGAGCGTTCTTTTCAAAAATTCACCTGGACTCCTCTCTCCCTGGTGCAGCACCTCTCTCTCCAGCCACAGAGGTGCCCTGGGTTCACTTTGCAGCCATCAGTGACATAAAATGGGTGAAAATATTTTAGTTAGATTTTCTTCTCTTGATGAGGCCCGGGCACCGTTGAAATCTCCCAATGTCAGCCATCATCAGCTGTAACTGGCACCCCTGCTAATAAATTGAGAATGTCACATCTCCCAAACTGCATTATTACCGCTTATAATTTTGATTGTTCATTTGCATACGAAAATTAGTCCTGTGACATGCGTGAATTTTATTTTATTCTTGAACTAATTATAAACAAGAATGCCACATTATTTACATAACTAATTATTGTTCCTTATGTTCCCCTGTTTTTAAATGGGGGACCCATTCTTCGTTGGTTAACTACGGAGATGAAAAATCCAAGAACATTTCTAAAGTTTAGGAACTTGTTCTATTTGCATCAAATACAAATTCCTTTGAATGAGAGATAATATGCTTTCCATTTTAATAGGCCTAAATTAGGTTGATCTTAATTTATAGTTAATTTGAATGAATAATTCCTGTCTACCTGAGTCTGTTTTTTCAGGAGCTCGTTGTAAATGTTTATTAACCCATAAATCTGCTGCCTTCCTTGAGGAGATTTTAAGCCACCCCCCAAACTGGAGGGAGTTTGCAGAGGGGAAAAAAGCACAAAAGCAATTAAGAAATTCTGGAATAAGTCCCTAACTCTGTCTGTCCTATGCTGTTTGCCTTTTGGCAAATACCTAACCCTCTCTGAGCCTCAGGTTTCTCAGTCATTAAATGACTGGGTTGAATTAAATGGTCCGCAGGACTCTCTAATATTCTGGGGGAGATAAAGGGGTCTATGTATCTTCTTCATCTTGCCTTTTACTGTATCTCTTCCCAAATTTCTGTTCTTTCTCAAAATTCAACTCTTCCTTTGCTTAAGATCTTAAATGTGTCTCCACTCATGGGAAACTGCTTTATTTTCTTGGCTACTATATAAAAGAGGTAAAAATGGACCCCACCAAAAAGAGGACCAAAAGAGCTGGCAAGCTAATGATGATATTCCAGGCAGTGCTCAACCTTTGGAAAGACAGGAGTTCGCAGATAGTGTTCTGAGATTCAGTGGACGCTCCCACTGTCCATCAGGCAAACCATGAAGGTGTAAACTGCATGCTGTGTCTACAGGGGAAAAGAACTTTGGAATCCCAAAGACCTGGATTTTAACCCCAGTGCTGTCAGTTCCTCTAAAAATGCTTTAACCTATCTGAGACTTAGTGTGTCAGCTAAGAATAACAATCCTGCTTACTTCCCGGGGGATTGTTGTGATGGTTAAATGAGATAATAATGTGAAAATTGCCTGCGATATAGCTGGTGCTCAAATGCTAAATCCTGCCCTTTCCTGCTCATAAGTTGGCCTCTGGTGGTGAGGAAGAAAGGGATAATGATGGTAATTAACGTTTATTGAGTGTCTACTAGGTGTCGCTTCTTCAGATGTCAGCCTAAGAGTGACACTTCAGGAAAGAATTCTCTGACTTCCCTTATGAGGTTAAATTTATCATTGGAAACTGTCAGAGAACAACGTGCACCCTCCCTCCACTGCAGCAATTACAGCTCAATTCCACCTTTCTTTGTATGATGTCTATCTATACCCTCACCCCCACCATCCTGCTTCCAACAGAAATAAGAATCGTGTCTATTTTTGTCTCCATTATATCCCTCAAGTCCTGGCCAGCCCTCAGTATTTGAGGACATAGAGACAGCCTATGTCCTAGATTGCCTTATTTAATCTTCACAAAATGGGCTCTGCAACTGTCATGCCCATTTTACAGATGAGTAAACTGAGGCTCAGAAAGGGAAAGTCCAGCTGAGACCAGAAGAACCATCCAGCCTAGCCCAGCTTACCTGAGCCATAAATATTTATTGCCGTACGCTGCTGAAGTGTGTGGTGGTTTCACAGCATTATTGTGTCAATTAATAATGGATATGTATTTATATATCATTCTACACTTCACCAAGTGACTTCTCATAAATTGATTCTTCTGAGCCTCCATTTCCTCATCTATTAAAAAATGAATAAATTACTTCCTCTAACTTCCAGAATTAGCAAAGAAAAGAGCCTTTGTTCTCTTATTCATTCATTCCACACTCACACATACAATAAACAAGTAGTTAGTGATCATCATCTGTGTACTGAGCATTGTTCTAGATGTTGGGTTTTCAACAGGAAAAAGAGAGTCATAAAATGTTACCCTCATTGGGCTTAAATTCAACTTCCCTTTTAACATTCATTCATTATTAATGTATCCATTCTATATTTTCTGAACAATTACTAAGTGTTTGACAGCATACAGGCAAGTGAGGTAAATACTCTGCCCTTGAGGAGCTGAGAGTCTTATCGGGTAAATACTATTTTGGTTACTGCCCATCACATCCACAAGACAAGATTTCTAAAGACATGAATAACAGAGACATGAACCCCAAATAGATCACAAATGTGAGCTTAAAATAAAACAAGATTGATTAAGGCAGAGGTGAGAGCTGCGTTCTTATTATCCTGGCCTGGGAAGGACTTTGCATTTGTACAGTTATTCTTCTGCTAAATTGATATATTAATCTGTTCAAACAATTGTTTCTGTAATTAAATGAGAGTGAAGAGAACCTACAAAAAGGTCTTATTTAGCTATGTGAGCTGGAATCTGGTGACCTCTCACCCAGACTGTTCAGTGATCAGACAGTGGGAATATGACTATTAATTGGGTGTTTTAGGTACAGACACAGTTGTCCAAGCAATCATAGAGCTAACTGGCCCCAACATTGCCAATGAACTGTGGTCTGCGACTTTGTTAATGACATATTCTTTATTTTTCTCACTCTCATTATCTATTTATTATTCAAAGAGGTTTGGAGTTAGAGGGACCTTAATTGGAATGAGCAGCAAATCTCACTAGTGCAGACAACCTTTCTAGGCCATCCCTGAGAGATGAGTGCCCTCCAAGCTTCTCAAGAATGTCCATCAGTATGCAGCTCGCCAACTTATAAGAAAATGCAACCAAAAAGCAATGCCTTCTGAAATACCCATGTGAGGAGCTAAGCTCACTAGATCTTGGGTGTTGATCGAACACGGCCCTTCTTTCCCAGCATAGGTCAGCTAAGGGCATGTGGGCAGAGCTTATGTGTCTCTGTCCATGGTCTTTAATACCAGGGCAAAACAAAGAAGGCAGAAGGAAGAGAAGAAGGTAGAGGAAGCGGGGAGGACGGTGGGGGGGGGAGAGAGAGAGAGAGAGAGACTATTGGAGGCACACTATTGTTTTGACATGGTTTTCAAGTAATTGCAGTTACCAAGAAAGAAAATTGTTTTCCTTTGGAAAGTCAGGAGAGCATTTACTTTCTCTTCACCTCCCAAACTCCATCCTTGTGAGATCAAAGCTGGCAGTCAGTGGATTTGTTATGTTGCAATTCCTGTGTTAAGACCCTGCCCTGCACAGCCGTGGGTTGAAGAGAATATTAGGAATCCGGCTTTATTTTTAAGGAGAGGGGCTGCTCCTCATCTCCCCACTAGGGCTTGGACTGCAGCCATTATTGCCATCTTCACCTAGAAAGTGCAAGAGGGCAAATAGGAAAAGTGAGTTCTAATCCTGCTTCTGCATTCCCATGCTATGTGGCCACAGACAAGCATCTTGTCCACAACTAAGGGAGTCAGGCTAAACAAATGTTGAAGTCATCCATCCCCCTTCTAGTATTCTGAGATTCCTTGGCCAATTTTTTTTAAGGAGTGAAAGAAATGACCACATTTCTCACTTAAAATTGCTGAAAAGGGCATTTCTACACTATTAGGGAACTACTAGGCCAAACAGCAGAAATTCAAAAGCATCAGAAATACTTCTTTGCCTTCCATAAGGTTGACCATCCAGAGCCTTCTATGCTCAGTGCTGTACTCACTTACTCTTCACAGCACCTCAGGGAGCTAAATGCTGTTGCAACCCCCAACTTACAGAAAAGGAAACTGAAGCCCAAGATGAAGTGACTTATTTGAGATCACCTTGGAGAGGTGAAACTCTGAATCTTAGCTGCTTGAATCCAAATTATTTCCATTCTACTGGGATGCCACTCAAGGGTGGTTTTCAACATACAATCTGCCCTGGCCAGCCCCACCAACCAGGGGAAAATGCCCAGGCTCCCCTAACCCCTCTGAAGTGCTTCTTCTCTGGCTTCTTGGGTACCAAGTTCCCACTTAGTAATCTGCCAAATAGTCTTCTTTCTAGGATGCAGGTGATGCCAAGATCCAGTCCCAAGCAGAGAGACCTAAAGCTGGCTTTTAATTACGAGGCCCAGGATGGTTTGTTGTGACGTAGACAATGAGCATTCTGAGACAGGTTTCAAGACCTGGGGAAATCATCATTAAACAAGCGAAGAGGCAAGACTTGTGCAGGACTCATGTCAGAGGACGTAAGGAGGGAGAAGAAGGGATGAGAATCTTTCCTAAATAATGCACTGCTTCTTCAAGACCCATGCCCGAGACAAACAGGATTGTTAAGGTGGGAAACTAGCCTGTTTCACCTCTCTCTAATTAGAACTCCCTACACCTCCCAAACAAGAGAAGGGAAAGCAAGTCTGTTTTCTGTCCATGTCTGCCCAGCCAGGGAAAGGTTTCTTAGAATATTAAGTCTCAGAGCAAGGGTTGGGCACGGTGGCTTACACCTGTAATCCCAGCACTTTGGGAGGCCAAGGCAGGCAGATCATCGGAGGTCAGGAGTTTGAGACCAGCCTGATCAACATGGTGAAACCCTGTCTCCACTAAAAACACAAAAATTATCCAGGCATGATGGCAGGCGCCTGTAATCTCAGCTACTCGGGAGGCTGAGGCAGGAGAATCACTTGAACCTGGGAGGCGAAGGTGGCAGTGAGCTGATATCGTGCCATTGCACTCCAGCCTGGGCAAAAAGAGCCAAACTCCATTGCAAAAAAAAAAAAAAAAAAAGTCTCAGAGCAGGAAGGAACTTGAAGAACCCCCAGTGTAGGTCATCCCCTACCCACCCTAAACTTATGCTAGCTCTGGACATCTCTAAACATGAGAATGGTTTTCTTTGATTGTGGCAAGATCTGTGTCCCTGAACCTTGAGAGCTTCATCCATCTTAGGTGTTCTCTCTTTCAAAATTCACTGGGCACATATTTCCTGAAGTCTATATTGTATGTGTCAGATACTGGGCTAGATTCTGGGGACAGGATGGTAAACAGGAACAGTCCTTGTCTTCAGTGGCACACTGGTACTTGCCACATTCCCCAAGTCTTGTCCTTTCCAGGTTAAACTCTTATAGTTTCAATTGTTTGTTTTAGGCTATGGTTCTGGTCATCTCAAGATGAGCAATTTGTCCTCTCAGAGTCACACACCCTATACATAGGTCAGTTCCATGGGAGCCACAGTCGTTTCTCAGCCCTCACACATTCTACACCCAAACTCAACCATTTACAGTTCAACCATTCAAAACATAGTTACTGAGTACCTACCAGGTGCTGAGGGTCCAACTGGGAAGAAGAATAGACATGGGGGCTTTCATACTGTTGAGAGTAAGAGACATTCATCAAAGAGGCAGAAGAATAAATCTATTAGTGCCACTGGTGTCATGTGTGATGCTGGGATGAATAGGCAATGAGGAAGAGTCATGTATGGGGGTGGGAACTGACCCAGCTAGGGGATGCAGGGGAGGCTTCTGGGAAGAGGTGAGCTTCTGATCAAGACCTGAATGATGGGAGGTTGAGCCCGTGATGCCCAGGCAGAAGGATGAGCACTGGGGAGGCCCAAAGATGACCATGAGGATGCTCCATGAGGATGCTATATCTGAAGACGTGAAAAGAGGCCTTGAGGTTGGAGCAAGAGCAAAGGGATCTATGACGGAGCAGAAAAAAGAGCCAAAGCCAGGTCATATGGACCCTTCTTTGCTAAGCAAAGGCCTTTGGAATTTTCTCCAAGAGCAACTGGGAGCCATTGAAAGAGTCAGGGAATGGTGTGAGCTGTTTCATATCTTAGTACATGGAGGGGAAGGAGTAAGTGCAGAAAAGAGGGTGCCAGAAGGGAGGTGATTTTAATGGGCCACACCCCACATTCTCACATGCTCTTGTTCCTCACCCACTTCCACACATACTCCTAGAGTTTCAAGACGAGATGGGCAGACATAAAGGAAGGAAAGCTAGTCTGTGTGAGTGCCAGGGCATACATGGGGCTGGAGCGGTTGGGGTGCCTCATCTCCCATCTTTCTGCCTGGTCCCTCAGCCTCAGCTTCCTCATCTGTAAAATGGGAGCTTGAGGAGTAGGCATCACATATAGATGGGACTTCAGAAAGTCTCTTATATAAAGATTCTATGTGTGTGTGAGGCTTCTATGCCCAATAGAAATGAACATCCTGAAAGGTAATGAGTTGTCCATCACTAGAGGTATTCAAGCAGATGCTGGGAAACTCAAAAGGGAAGAATGAAGCTAAGTAGTGATTTTCCCCTTACTTTCTACTAGTTATTGGGACAGATGTTTTTACACCTTATGACATGCTTTTAACAAAAAGTAAGGTCAGGATTATCAACCTCCATTCACAGAAGAGGAAATTGAGGCCTTATATAAGCAAAGTGACTTGCCCAAGGTCACTCAACTAGGAATGAAGAAAGCTATGACGTTTCAGATGTGTACTGCATGCCACAGACTATGATAAGTTCTTAACCTTTGTAATACCATTTAATCTCATAATACTGTGAGGTCCATTGTTGTCCCTATTATATGGATGAGAAAACCGCGACAAAGGGAGGTTTGATGACTCGCCCAGCGCCATGAAATGAGGAGCTAAGAATGTCTGAATCCTATCTCTAGAGCCCTGATTCTGACCCTCAATACCAAATTCCCTCTTAAAATTTCAACTCTCATGTTCCAAGTCAATGCTGACTGACCCTGGAGTCCATCCTCTATGCCTGCCTATGCAGCAGCCCCTCAGCCTTCTGCTCAACTGTGTGTTTCCTTTTATATTCATTTCATCAGGCTACTGGAACAAAGGACCACAAACTGAGTGGCATAGAACAACAGAAATATGCTGACTCACGGCTCTGGAAGGCTGAAGTCTAAAATCAAGTACCGGCACAGCCGTGTCCCCTGAGGATGCTGTGTTCCAGGCCCCTCTCCTAGCCTCCAATAGCTTACTGGTTTCAGCAGCGTAACTCCAGTCTCCACATGGCATTCTCCTTGCGTGTGTGTGTCTCTGTGTCCAAATATCCCCTTTATATAAGGGAACCAGTCATATTGGATTAGGGAACACTCTACTGCCGCATAATCTCATCCTACCTAATAACATCTGCAACCACCCTATTTCCGAATAAGGTCACCTTCAGAGGTACTGGAGTTAGGGATTCAGCACAGGAATGCTGGAGGGGACACAACTCAACTCATAACTCCATCCAACGCCATGCGTCTTTTCCTACAGGGAGCAGGTAAGAAGATCTAATTGACCCTGGGTTGCTAAGGGCTTCAAATCCCCTTCTTCCATTCTGCAGCACCCACCAGCCTCACCACTCTGTCCCAGGTCCCCAAGGCCCTACATTGGATCCTGGCATCACCTTGCATTAGTGATGGCCTGCAGCCTGGCTTCCTCTGACGTGGATCAGTCAGGAAACGAAGAAGAAGCCCTTGTCCCTTCCAGAGAAGGCAGGTGAATATTTCATACAGTGCAAGAGAGTAGAATTCCATACAGCCACCTCCTGCAAATGCAACATGACACCTCGTAATGGGCGATATCAGTACAAATCCAGTCTCGTGGCAGCCCGGAGCCTCCTGGTAATTCCTCACATATTGTGCTCATGTCACTGTAAATACAATCGCCAAGCTCTGGCTCCTACCACGGCCAGTAGATGAAAGGGGATCATTCCCATTTCTGCAGCTGAGTAGACTGAGGCTCACGGAAGGTAATTTGCCTTTAATCACACAGAGGGTAAATGATGCTCAGGCAGAAGCCAAGGATACAGAGAAGGAATGAGCAAGGTTGGTCCCCCAATGCCATGTCTGCAAAGAGCAGGAACCAAAATAGGGGTGTTTAGTGGGACAAGAAATAGGGAAGTGAGGATGGGGCAGGAAGGAGGAACAGAGATGGTTGGACAGAAAAAGAGGTAGAGACTGGAGTATAAGCAGAAAGGAAATAGAGCCCAAGGAAATCACTGGAAATTGGATGGGCTTGGTCAAGAGGTTGAGTCAGCAGCTGGGGAAAGGAGAAACCAAAGTCAGACATCTGTGGGTGGGCGCTGACCCAACCTGGGTTTTGACAGAGAGGGATCCCAGGTCAGATGGAGAGTGCTTTCAGGCTTCTTCTTGACTGGGTCATTGGAGGGGGGCCCAGCCAATGCCTGGGAGGATAAAGAAGACTCTTCAGTCCCTAGGATGAAGATGGAACTTCAAAGCAGTCTCCAGTTTTTTTCTGCAGAAAATCTGTAGCACCAAAGAGGGAACCAAGACTGGAGCCTGGATGTGGGGAGATGGAGAGGATGCTGGTAATTCCCCTTCCTCCCCAACCCCCAAGTCTATTCTACTTTATTCTGTGTTCTGCTCTGGATCCCAAGAGGCTGGCCCCTGATCACTATATCACCTAGTCTTCTAGGTTGGGGTGACATAATGAAACTGGGTGGAGGGGGGAGGTGGTCAACCAGATACCAAAGAGCAAGTAGAGGTCTTGCCACAATGAAGAGAGGAATCGCTTGAGGATGAAGCCATCACAGAGGAAAGAGAGGCTGGAGAATAAATGCCTGTGTACTTTATTCAGGGACCTGGATTCAGCCATGCCTGAAGGCCTACTAATGATCCAACAAGTTTTCTTCTTCCCTTAAACTAGCCTCTGCATCTGAAAGAGTCCTGATCCACCCAGGCAACCTTGCAACATTGTAAAAAGAGTAATTAACTTGTAATTAGACCCACCAGGGTTGTAACCACAGCTCTGCATGACCTCGTGCAAGATACACTGCTGCCTCTGAATCTATTCTTTCACACTTGCAATCTCCAGGAGATAAGAACAAAATAAAACCATCCCTGTAAAAGCACCTAGATTATATTAGGTACATCCAAAAATGAGAGTTTATCTTGAACTCTCACCGCTTTCTGGGTCCCAGTACCATAATAAGAAAAATGTAATTCTTAGCATCGATGAGCTTATACATTCCATGAGTCAACCCATATGCTGTCTTATACCATCATGTTCTCTTCCGTCCCTTGAAATATTAGTAAAAAGCTATCAGCCTGTGAACATGTGCAAATGGTGTAATTTCCTTGTTACTCACTTTCCTCAAATGTATAATGAAGACATTAATATTATTTACCATATGGAATTGTTGTGAAACTAACTTAGTTCATGCATCCAAAGTGTTAGAACTGGGTGTTGAATGTAGTAAGTACTCAATACATACTGGTTATTTTGTTAGTGGTAGTGGTTTTCACAATAGTAGTAAGTATTGTTATTATAGAGAACTTTCTCTGGCATATATGTCTATATCTCCACCATCTCATTTACCCCTAGACAACATAACCCTGTGAGATTGCTGATGGATACTGTCCCAGTCGCACAGATCAGGAAACTGCCTTACAGAAGTTGCATTGCTTACCTGAGTCTTGAGCAGGGATTTGAATACAAGTGTGTCCAATTCCAAGCCCTGTGTGTTTAAGGACGACAAGGTATCACCTCCCCACCCAAGTCCAGCTGGACGTAACCTCTGCACTTAGAAATGCAGTCGGCCTGTGGGTCCTTTGGACACACTGCAACCACAAATTCTCCGGAGAATGTTCCCAGAAGTTTGCTTCTGAAGCCGTCTCCCTCTGCAAGTACACTTTCTGTTCATGTGAATGAAACCCACTAAATGGTATGGTGTCTGCTCTAATTATAGGCTCCCTAGCCGGTGCCAAGAGGAAGTTGGTTAATGTACACTTGAGTAGATTTCAAATCGGATTTTGTGAGTCCCCAGCAAGAGGGAAGGAGGCCAACTTCTCCCCCGGAGGAGAGTAACAGGAAATGCTGTCAGCACAGGAGTCTTCCCAGTTCGCCTCCTGCCAGAGCAGGTGATGCCCTCTACTTCCCAGGTTGCAGAGGCCTCTCCCTGACTCCTTTTCCTCTGCCCCTGGCCTGTCCCAGAAGCTGAGAGCCTGGCGGGAAGGAATGGGAAAAACAAGCCGAGGTGCTGGGATGGAGAAGGTGTGGCAAAGTGGAAGCAATCCTTTGGAATCAGATGAAACTGGATGCTAAGCCCAAGTATCACATTTCAGCTCAAGTATCACATGCGGGTGCCAGTATTTCCTCACGATGATTCCAGGTAGCTGTGTAGAAACATATGTCACAGTGTTTATTCCACATCTCTCCAATACTTATTCATGGTCTACTTGGTGCTGCACTGTACTGCCATGAATAAGATGGGACCCTGGGCTCCTTGGAACTCCTAGTCCAGTCTGGATGGAGTAAGCCATCTATGCGCATCCATTTCACATGTCGTGATGAGAGAAGGAGAACATGCCACAGGAAGGAGGGGCATCTGATCCACAATGGATGCATCAGGGAAGACTTCCTGGAGGAGGCACCTCTAGGCTGGGACCTCAAAGATAACTCAAATGAGCTCAAGGAAGGGCGGGAAAAGGAGCCCACTTCGAAAAGTCCGTGTAAAGGCCCAGAAAGAAATGAAAACAGTGCATTCCAGGAACATCATTTGGAATGGCTGAAAATTGTAAAGAAGAGGCCAAAATGGCAAAAATACAGAAATGCATTTTTGAAAATCATGAAATCTAACACAGCCAGTCCAAATAATATTAACAAGGGATATTTTACAGTGTAGGGATTCAGGAGTTATTGGGTGAGTTTAAAAATGATATTGCCACATGAGCCCTACTGAAACAAAAAAAGAAGAAAATAATATACGTGTGCATGTGTTCTAAAAGACTCTGGAAGGATATACATAAAAATGAGAATAGTAATTATCTCCAGGGGATGGAATTATGGATGAGTTTTCTTTTTTCTTTTTTTAAATTTCCCAATTTACTCCAATGAGCATGTATTGCATTTGTAATCAGAATATAGTTTTTTAAATAGAAGGAGTGTTATTAGTATAGATCATGATCTACAGATATAGATCTGCTTAGCCTCGTTGCAAGCATTAAGTTTGATTGTTGTGCAGAGCTTCTTATAGAGCAGTGCAGTGTAGACGTCCCTTCCATCGGAATGCCCATGCTCATTGTGGGAGCTCCTTGGAGCAGGGGCCAGAAGTCCTTTTCTCCCACGCTTTCACCCCTTCATTCCACATATATGTATGAAGCAGCATGCCGAAGCAGGGGCTGCGGATACAGAGTTTCACCAGACCCAACTTCTACCTTCCAGCGAGACCGGCAAAGAAAGCTGATGGTTATCATTTGGCGTGTGGCCAGAGCTCCGCACAAGAAAGAGCCGTCTAACCAGTGCTTCCGGCAAACCCAGTTTGCACACACACACACTCAGATACACTTACATGGAACTCACGCACTCTTCCTCACACACACCCACACACCGAACTTACCTATCTCCACCCACTCATCAACACACTCAAACACACTTGCACACTCCACACACATAAGCTCACCAGCAAGACCCCACACACACACACTCACATGCACATGGTCTTGTGTTAAACGTGGTCAGAGCTCTCTACATCAGATCTCTGTTTTCATCCATGCTCCTGATGTTTCCATCTCAACCCCAACCCCAGGCAACTCTTGCACACTCAGCTCCAGGTTCCCCACCTCCTCTCCAGCCCCTGTAGGCTATAGAGGGGTCCTCTGTAAAGGATGCTTTTTTGTCAGCCCCCAGTTTGGGAACTTGCACAGCTCCCTATGAGATCAAGTCAAAGTCCTGGCTGTGGTTGAACTATTCATTGATTCTCTCATGTGGACACACATTCACTCATGCCAGTGGCCCCAGCACTGTGCTAAGTGCTGAGCTGCCAGTCGAGACGGCCTCACCACCACTCCACAGAGTGGACAGTCATACTACTCAAGCCACCTCTCCCTGCCTTCCATTCTTGGCCCTGCAGTCCTCCCTTACCTGGGCTTCCATAACTTTCTAATCAGAAAACCATGTAACAGCTACATTTTAAATGTGCCAAACTACATGGCAGGCATTTTGCACTCAAGATACTTCATTTAAACTTCACAGGAACCGTTTATACGAGAACAAGTGAAGGAGAAAGAACTTTTTGAAACTTAAAGGATGAGTGTGGATTAATCGCAGCTGAATTGAGCATATATTCTAGCCAAACACTGATAAGTTCTTTATTTGAATTATTTTATTTAAGCTATGTAATAGATCTATGTTTTTGTCATTCCCATTTTACATATAAGAAAGGTCCAGGGAGGCAAAATTACATGCCTAATGAGTGTAATAGTAAGGACTCTTGGCAACTCTTGACGTAAGTCCAATTCAAAAAAAACACCTTAAGCCAATAAAAGGAGCTTATAGGCTGAAATAGCAGAAAAAGTCTAAGGGTTAAGTCACTGTCTGCAGAAGAGCAAAAAGAAAAAAGTATAAGGGAACAGCATCAGGTATGGCTGGATCTAGGTACTCAGGAATCTGTCTTCCTCCATCTCTTGGTATCTTTCTTTTGTGATAGCTTTATTTTCATGAAGACTTACCCCTCATGCAGGTAAGATGGCCATAAGCAACTAACTATAGGTGTTCTTCAAACCAGTTCAGCAACCACAGCAGAATCCTAAGTCTTATTGGACCAACTGAAGACCATATAACCATCCTACCTGTTCTGTATGGACAGAAGGATTGCAAAGTGCTGGCTGTCCAGGCCAGGGTTGCATGCCCATCCCTGAGGCTGGGAAGGGGTGCAGAGTATAGGGGAGGACCATTTCCACAAGGGAAGAAGAAGAATATGCTACCAAGCCCCTAGAACATTCATAAGGCAGCCAAGCTGCAAGTGCCCCCTACCTGGGGATCAGAGCGAGTGCCACCTCACTCACAGCCTGTGTGTTAACTGGTTTGCTCAATCCCTCCATTTTGATTGCCTCCTTCTAATTCCCTGGCCCTGAGCTGACCCCACTTGGAGCCCCTTCCCGAAGCCCTCAGCCCTGAGCACTGGTACTTAACCGTCATGCCAAGCGAATGATGGATGGTGGCTGCTTCCAAGGCTCTTCAAAGGAGACAGGCAGCTGCCGGCTTGGAAACGACTCCTGCAGGGACAAAACCCAAATGCAAACACACACTGTGGGACCACTTTGGCTTTTCGTGCAATCTCCTTTTTGGCCCCCTGCTCTTGTTTGCAATTTGCACTGCAGGGCATTGGGCAAAGCAAAATGTCCCAGACTGTACCGGAGAGTAGAAATCTTAACAGAAAAGGAATTGTGTGACTATCCTAGCACCTGAATAGATACCTTCCCCTTTCAATTCTTAGAAGTTGCCAGAGGCTTCTTGTCCTACCCTTCCTGTAAAGAAGAGGAGGTCCGGCTGGGTGCAGTGGCTCACGTCTGTAATCCCAACACTTTGGGAGGCCGAGGCAGGCGGATCACGAGGTCAGGAGTTCGAGACCAGCCTGGCCAACATGGTGAAACCCTGTCTCTACTAAAATTACAAAAATTAGCCAGGCGTGGTGGCACATGCATGTAATCCCAGCTACTCAGGAGGCTGAGGCAGGAGAATCGCTGGAACCCAGGAAGGGGAGGTTGCAGTGAGCTAAGATGGCTCCATTGTACTCCAGCCTGGGCAACAGAGTGAGACTCCATCTAAAAAAAAAAAAGGAAGAGGAGGTCCAGGAGGTACAACTTGCCCAAAGTCTGCACAGCCAGGGAGTGGTGGCAGAGCTAGGGTTTGTGAAAAGAAAGAAAAGAACTGATACTGACTGAGCACCGACTACATGCCAGTCTTATGCTGGGGGCTTTACCTGAGTTTTAGCTGCTTGCTCAAATGACAGTGCACAGCTATAGGGACAAAGCCTTGACGCATGAGGCAGAAAAGGGCCCAAGTCCAATACTATGCCCCAGCTTTGCAGTGTGTCCTGCCTGGGCCTCAGTTTCTCCATTTAGAAAATGGAATGAATGGCCTCAACATATTTGGATTGTGTGATAAAGACCATTATTGGGATCAGAGGGCCCTCTGGGTGTCTTTTTAGCCATGCGAACCAGAACTGGTGCCACAGATTGATTACATGAGCAGCTGTGGCATTGAATGAGGAAACACAACTAAGACAATAAGGTCTTAACTCTTTTTTTTTTTTTTTTTTTTTTTTTCTTTTCTTTTTTTTTTTTTTTATTATTATACTTTAGGGTTTTAGGGTACATGTGCACAATGTGCAGGTTTGTTACATATGTATCCATGTGCCATGTTGATTTCCTGCACCCATTAACTCGTCATTTAGCATTAGGTGTATCTCCTAATGCTGTCCCTCCCCCCTCCCCCCACCCCACAACAGTCCCCAGAGCGTGATGTTCCCCTTCCTGTGTCCATGAGTTCTCATTGTTCAATTCCCACCTATGAGTGAGAACATGCGGTGTTTGGTTTTTTGTCCTTGCGATAGTTTACTGACAATGATGTTTTCCAGTTTCATCCATGTCCCTACAAAGGACACGAGCTCATCATTTTTTATGGCTGCATAGTATTCCATGGTGTATAAGGTCTTAACTCTTAAGCCAAGCCTTTCCTGGTGCAAGCCCTGCCATCCCCTGCAGCCTCCACCTCTGACTCCATCTCTCTCACTCCGTGCCCCACCACTTCAAAACACTTGAACTTTTAGAACAATCCTGATCTCTCTCACGTCCAGGCCTTTGCCCAGGCTGTTTCCTCTGCCTGGGACTCCTTTTCCTTCCACCCATTCTCTCTTGCTAATTTTTACTTATTGTTATGTGTCTTTCTCTTTCTTTCTTTCTTTCTTTCTTTCTTCCTTTCTTTCTTTCTCTGCTTTCTTTTCTTTTCTTTCTTTCTTTCCTTTCTTTCTTTCTTTCCTTCTTTTTCTTTCTTTCCTTCTTTCTTTTCTTTCTTTCTTTCTTTCTTTGACAGGATCTTGCTCTGTTGCCCAGGCTGGATGCAGTGGTGTGATCTATTTCTTCCAGGGCTTCACCTCTAAAATTTCTTTAGGTGTTTCCTTTGTACATCCATGGGCTCCTGCATTCGCTCTCAGGCACTTTTTACCATGTTGTGATTTCTCATCAACTTGTCTGTCTTCCTCACCAAATTATAAACTCCATGAGGACAGGACAAAGTCCGTTCACAGCTGCATCCCTGGTGCCTAGCTCTGGGCCTGGCACACAGGAGGTATAAAAAAAGAGTGAATCCTGCTAAATTAGAGCAGCAATGGAAATCTATGATCTTCCTGGGAAGATTACGCCACAGAAGACCCCTCAAAGCATCAAACAGAGGGTCTTTTGCTCCCCTGTTTTCCAGAATTGCTTTCATTGAGACGTGTTCTCAGTAGTAACAGTGGTGATAGCAGACATAGTAATTGCATTTCTAGCTGTGAAATCGAGAGGGCCCTCTGACCCCCAGAATGGCCTTTATCAAACAATTCAGCATGTTAAGGCCATCGTTCAGATACTGGGAAGTGGCTTGAGTCTCAGATACGGGGAAGTGGCTTGTCTAAGGACACAAAGACAATCGCCCTCTTGTTCTGAAACCATTGTAACAACCTCCTCCTGGCCTTCCAGAGTCCACGGTAACCCTCCTTCTCCATATGGCAGCCAGAGTGGCCTTTGAAAAGGCAGATCAGATCACATTCCCCTCTGGCCACAACCCTTCAATGTGTCCCCATCTTACCAAAAGCCCAAGTCCTTAAAATTTCCTACAAAGCTTTTGCAGGTTGAATTTTAGAAATAAAAGGGCACAGGGAGGGCTTCTCTGATCCCAGCCAGAATGGCCTTATATTACACAATCTGGGATGAAAGAACCCTTCGGGTCATCAGTTCAATTTATACCTTTTGTTTTCCTTTTTTCAGAGAGACAGAGTCTTGCTATGTTGCCCAGGCCGGAGTCCAGTGGTGCAATCATAGCTCATTCCAGCCTCGAACTCCTGGGCTCAAGCAATCCTCTTTGTAGCTGGGACTACAGCGCTGTGCAACTGCACATAGTTCAATCACAGTAAATGGAGAAACTGAGTCCTGAGATGGCACTAAGCACGTACCCTTGGGATCAATACCAGTGAAAAGGAAGAAAAGGCATGAGGACTGGGCAGAGGGAGAAGCCGGGGAGGGATACAGGCCCATGAACAGCTTCCATCAGTCCCGCAGGGAGCCTTGGAACTGGAATGGCCCATCACAGTTGGACAGCACTGGGCAGAAATGGTCAGACCCTTATATCCCTACTGTGGTCAATCATCGGATGTGGGAAGCCAGCCACCTGCAGCTAAGCCACCTCTGAACAAGCTGACAGCTGAGGGTCATAGGCTAATGGCAGCACTCTCAGTCTGTGGTAATAAGCCTTTCCTCCAAGAGAAATCCTAACAAAAACCCCGCAGAACCTGCCCCCTACCCTCATTCCCTTGCTAACCTCCATTCCAGCCACCCTGGCTTCCTTATTCCTCAAACACATTATTGCGTTTGTACCTCACAGCCTTTGCCGTTGCTGTTCCCCCCACCTGGAGTTCTTTTTCCCCTGCTAGTCCGATGACTTGTCCCCTCACTGTCTTTAGGGCTTTGCTCAAATGTTACCTTATTCAGGCATCCTTCCTTGACCTCCCTCCAATAAAAAAAGCAGTCCACCTCTCCTCCCCAACTCTCTGATGCTGCTTCACCATTGCCATCTGACGCACGGTATAAGCCTTGTACGTGTCGTTTGAGTGCAAGACCCAACAGGACCTGACTGATCCAGTGCCAAGCCCAGAACTGGGTATTCTGTAGGAACTCAATAACGGTCTGTAGACTGACCCCATAAGCCTGCAATTCTTCACTTATACCAGAAAAAAGAACAATGGATTTGAGAAGAACCATGTATAGCGGTCCCATGCATTGGTCTTAGACAGGATGGCAGGCTTACGCATTTGTAGCATGGTAATAAAGTTGGGGCTGTTACCATTATTTTAATTCTCATTATCTCTGTTTAACACAGGAGGCAGCCAAGGTGGGCACAGGAAAAAGGACTCACCCAAGGTCATGCATCAGGGAGCAGCTGAGCCATCGTAAGAGCCTGGGATTGACCGACTTCACGGCTCCCCTGACACTGCATGGACGTGGAAGGAACTCCTCAGGGTTCCCCTGATATTGCAGGGGTGTGGAAGGAACTCCTCAGGGTTCCCCTGATATTGCAGGAGTGTGGAAGGAACTCCTTAGGGCAGCTGCTTCTCAACTCAGGGAGTGTTGCCACCCCCAGGGCCCCTTAGCTATTCCTCTTACTTCCTGCTTGAATCTGCAATTGTGTCTCTGAATAGAATGGTGTTTATTAACTTCCCACTGAGCTCATTACTGAGCAGACACCTTATCACCTGCCACCTGTATGCTGAGCTGAGACTAGTAATTCCCAGGCCATAAATAGCCCTAATCTCCATCCCACGGAGCCAGGGGCCAGCCGCTTTGCCCAGAAGTTGAAATCAAAGGCCAGGAGCTGGCTCTTTTTCTGTCCCCACCCCTGGCCACCACTCTAGGGCCATAATTCAGGCATGAGGTCATCGAGTCAGCCAGATATCTCTGGTCTCCCTGCTTCAATTCAGCGTTTCTCTTGGTGGCATGACAAATTCTCTGCCATGTGGCACTCATTCTCAGCATGGCTGAAGAGTACCCTGGTTGGAACTTTCTGTGATGGTGTGGCAAAGTGTCAGGCAGACACAAGCTGTGCGTCAGACTCACTCTGATCTCTTGGGTGAGCTGGCCAACCTCTCTGAACCTCAGTTTTCCTGTCTCTGTAATGGGCATAATCATTCCTGTATGACTGTTTGCTGTGGTTTAAATGAAACAATGGATGCTTTGAGCCCAGGACAGGACTGAGAGTTCAATCAATCAAGGCCAACTTCTCCATTCTGAACAGTAGGCAGAGTATCTGGGGACCACAATACACGTAGGGGCCCACAAAAATGCTTTCATTTCTTTTAATTATTATTGTTTTATTTTATTTTTGTAAAGAGGAGGTCTCACTCATCTTGCCCAGGCTGGTCTCAAACTGCTGGCCTCAAGCAATCTTCTCGCCTTGGCCTCCCAAAGTACTGGAATTATAGGCACGAGTCACTCACTGCCAGTGAGCCATGTGGACTTGGTAAAGTCACCAACTTCTCTGATTCTCCTTATCTTGAAAACAGGGGTGATAATGCTCCCCCCTACCCCACAGATGCTGCGGTGTTCCAAGCAGACCTCTAAGAGTAAAAACAGAGATTTTCCACCATAGTGTGCTATTTTTCTGTCCCTAATATTATACTCAATTTTTGCTTTTAATTTTAAAAGAAGTGAGGCAGCCAGGCGTGGTGGCTCACGCCTGTAATCCCAGCACTTTGGGAGCCTGAGGTGGGTGGATCACGAGGTCAGGAGATCGAGACCATCCTGGCCAACATGGTGAAACCCCGTCTCTACTAAAAATACAAAAAATTAGCCAGGCAAGGTGGCAGGCGCCTGTAGTCCCAGCTACTTGGGAGGCTGAGGCAGGCGAATCGCTTGAACCCTGAAGGCGGAGGTTGCAGTGAGCCAAGATTGTGCCACTGCACTCCAGCCTGGGTGACAGAGGGAGACTCCATCTCAAAAAAAAAAAAAAAAGAAAAAAGAAAAAAAAAGAAGAGTGAGGCTGGGTGCAGTGGTTCATGCCACTACTTTTAATGGCAAAAACTGCAATTACTTCTGCACCGACCTAATACAACCTGCATCGTATTCCTCTTTATACCAGCACAGTTCTAAGATGTATTTTTAATTTGTTTTTAATGGTGGGAAGGGCCCATGAATGCAAAAGTACATGAGGAACACAAAAGTCCTAATTTGGCCCGGCAAATGATGCATGCTCCCTTCTGTTTGAAAGCTAGAGGCAAGACCTGCCAGCAGCCTGGGAACCAGAGGGATCACTTACGCAGCTTACTTCGTAGCGCTGATAGTCGATGCACTGCGAGGCTTGACAGTCATCCAATCAGTCCACAATCAGGCCTTTTTCCAACAAAACCCAATCCTTCATTCTTGCAACAAATATTTATTGAGTTTCTACTCTGAGCCAGGCGTGGTCTGGGTTCAAATATCAGTGTGAACACTTGCCGACTGTGTGAACTTGGGAAAGACGCTTGCTGTCGCTCTATGTGCCATCTGTAAAATGGGAATGATAGGATTGTCATCAGAGATAGGAGAATTCATCCAGGTAAAGTGTCTAGAAGGGTCCTCCTTGTATGACAAGCACTGCATACGGTTAGCCCCAATTATCAACAGGGATGTGGACTCTGCCCCACTGGAGCCTGCGACAGATCATTAACAAGCCCTTGAATAGACACATATGTCTTTGTTATGATGAGTGCAATGATGGGATGAACAGAGAGCTGAGCTGAACGATAACCAAGAGGGTTGTCTTAAATGGTGTAGCCAGGGAAAGCTTCTCTAAGGCAGTGCCATCTAAACAGAGACCTGAAGGAACAAGGAAGCAGCCCTGGGAAGGGAAGAGGGAGCGGCTCATTCAAAGGACTAGAGAAGGGACACCAGGGTGACCATTGTGATGGAGCCCACAGTAGCCCAGGAACTGCCCCCCTGGAGTGCACGGAGGCAAAGCCTTGTCCAGGTGCCTGCTGCATTTAAAAATTCACAGCACCCCCTGGAGGCAGGTATGGGAATTATCCCCATTTTACAGATGGGGCAACCCTGACCCAGAATCCCTTGGAACCCAGACACAGTAGAAAGCACGATGTAATTATCCAGGGGACCCAGATCCTCACTCCAACAGTGACAGTGAGCCGTGTGGACCTGGTAAAATCACCAACTTCTCTGATTCTCCTTATCTTGAAAGCAGGGATGATAATGCTCCCCCCTACACCACAGATGCTGTGACGTTGCAAGCAGACATCTAAGAGTACAAACAGATATTTTCCACCATAGTGTGCTATTTTTGCTGTCCCTAAAAGCAGCCCACATCCCCATCTGAGTGCTAGGAATTTCCCTTAGGACCTGCTGGCAATCTGTCAACCAGGAATTTCTCTGCATCTTCTTATATTTAGAAATATTTTTTTTTCCTAGGCCATCTCTAATAGCCCAAGTTTCCTAGATACTACAGACTGGTTGGGAAAACAGGACAGTCTGGGATTTCATCCTAAAACAATTGCCCTTGATTCCATGGGAGGGGCTGGAAACAAGCTGGACGTGCGTCTTCTTCCCTCTCCCATATCTGCGACTTACTGCCCACTCTCCAGCCTTCCATCTCTCCATCTGTCCCACCCAAGCCACTCTTGAATGGCCCTTGTCTCTAAACTGAGATCTATACTTTCTCTTCCCCAGTCCCTTTTCCAACCAGGACGGATCTTGTCAAAACCAAACCCGATTGTGTCACTCCCTGCTTAAGACTCTTCAATGTTTTATTCCTGGGATCCAAAGCAATTCTTGATCATGGCCTCAAAGGCATGCATGGTCTGGGCTCTGCCAGCCTCCTCTTCTGTCCACCTTCCTCTCCTATCACTGTGCACTCTTCCCAGGTCTTAGACTCCCCATGACCCTGCTGCCACAGAGCCTTTGCACTGGTTTCTTCTGCCTGGAATATTCTGGCCACATGCTTCATTACCCACTCACTTGTCCCTGATGAAACCTTACCTCCTCCAAAACGTCTTGCCTAATCTTCTGGCTACAGAAAATGCCTGTCCCTTTCTGGCCAACTCCTTACTTGGTTTTTCTTCATAACCTGTATGAAACCCGTACAAAAGAGCATGGTCTCCCTGTGTAACATCTGTCCCTCCAGAGAATGCTGTCTCCATCTCTCCTAGAAGTCCCAGGGTGGGGCATTACCCCTTTCTGTCCTGAAAGCTGCTGAGGAACCCAGCTTGGGAACTACTGGATGGGCCCCAGAGACTCAAGAGGAGACAGACCCTCTGTCCTTGACCAGGAAGCACAGCTGACTCCAACGGGTGGAGGTAGGGGGGCATTCAGGGCTGGAAAACGCTTGCTGGGAGCATCTGTGGATGCATAATCCCTGCATCTGCAGACCAAGGGAAACAAGCTGTGGGGACCAAACACTTCTGTGCAAGCGAAGGAAGACAGGGCAGAGAGAAAAAGATCTGACTGGGCATGTGCGGTTGAGTTTAAATCACAGCAAGGAGACGGCTGAACCTGGAGCAGAGTGAGTGAAGAGGAGATGGCAGGTGGAGTGTGCAGAACCTTGTAATGTAGCCCTGGTAAAAACAATCAGACTTCATGCTGAGTAAGATGGAAAGCCACTGAACACACAGCGGCCTGGGCTGATTTGCTTTGTAAAACATCACTTAGGCCAGGCACGGTGGCTCATGCCTGTAATCCCAGCGCTGTGAGAGGCGGGCGGGGGCAGATCACGAGGTCAGGAGTTCGAGATCAGCCTGGCCAACATGGTGAAACGCTGTCTCTACTAAAAATACAAAAATCAGCCAGGCATGGTGGTGTGCACCTGTAATCCCAGCTACTCGAGAGGCTGAGGCAGGAGAATAGCTTGAACCCAGGAGGCGGAGGTTGCAGTGAGCCGAGATCGCACCATTGCACTCCAGCCTGGGACAGAGCGAGACTCCATCTCACAAAAACAAACAAACAACAACAACAAACAAAAACATCACTTTGGCTGCTGGGTTTTTCCTTCTACCATTATGAGCTGTTGACACCTACATTGTTCTACCTAGATCCGTGTGTCTCTCTGGACAGCCCTCATGGGATGATCTCCAGCTCCTTGACTTCAGTGTGCTTTATAAACTCAGTATCTTCCTTCCACCCAGAACTGCTTCTCTTCACAGGCCCCAGCTCAGCAGATGGTGCCAAACTCCACCTAGCCCCCCGGGCCAGAAAGCATCCTTGTCATCTCCTTCTTCCAGCTCCATACCTGGTCCATCACCATGTCTTGTTAGGGAGACCTCCCAGCATCGCTTACACCTGCCCACCTCTTGCCACCCTGGTTGTGCCCACTCTAGGGCCAGGCACCTTATCTTTTGCCTGAACAACCTCAGCAGCCTCCTCCGTGGTCTTCCTGCCTCCATTTTTGCCCCCTTAGAATAAACTTTCCGCCAGCACGCAGAGGACTCATTCTAAAATGCAAGTTTCTGCCAGGTGCACTGGTGGCTTGCACCCATAATCCCAGCACTTTGGGAGGTCGAGGTAGGAGGGTTACTTGAGGATAAGAGTTTGAGAACAGCCTGGGCGACACAGTGAGACCCTACACTATGAGAATCTAGAGACTAGATTTTTTGTCTCTACAAAAAATTTAAAAATTAGCCAGGCATGGTGATGCATGCCTGTAGTCCCAGCAATTTAGGAGACTGAGGCAGGAAAATACTTTGAGCCTGCCCTGGAGTTAGAGGCTGCAGTGAGCTATGATCACACCACTACCCTCCAGCCTGGGTAACAGAGCAAACCTTGGCCCCATGGCCAACAGAAAGAAACAAAACAAACAAAAAAAAAACTTGCTCTGGTGGTCCCCCAGTCCCTAACACAACAGACACATCTTTTTCTTCCCAAGCCAGAGGTGTGGGTTGAGGTGTGGATAGGTGGGTTTTATCTTTTCCTACCCAAATACATGGTTGTGAATACTGACCCCTTGAGAACATATATACTCATTGAAAGCTTCTTGAACAATTGAGCTCAGATTCAGAGCATACGCAGGACAAGTCACTCATTTGATAGACGAGAATTCTGCAGCATGGAGAGGCTTAGTGACTTGCACAAGGTCACTCAGGAAATCTGGAACTGGAACCAGGGCATGCCCTCATGCCCATATATGCCAATTCCCATGCCTCGATGGGAGTGCAGATATACTTGTGATATTGTCCCGGCTTGATTTCTGAATCCAAACTTCTCTGGCATACATCCACATCCTAATCTCCAAAACCTGTGAATATGTTATCTTACATGGCAAAAGGGGCTTTGCAGATGTGATTACGTTAGGGATTTTGAGATCGGATATTATCCTGGGTTAGCCAGGAAAGACCAATTGATCATGAAGATTCTTATAAAGGGAGTGGGGGGCAGGATGGGCAGGGCTGTAAGTTAAAGAGAAAAGATGTGGTCAGAGAGAGCAGGGGAGGGACTGGGATATGCTACCCTGTTGGCTTTAAAGCTGAAGGAAGAGGTCATGAACCAAGGAGTGTTTCTAGAAGCTGGAAAAGGCAAGGAAACTGGTTCTTCCCTGGAGCCTGCAGAAGGAATGTGGTTGGTCCTTTGGACACCTTGATCTCGAGATTTCTGACTTGCACATAAGATGGCCCAAAAGGAGCTATGTGGGTCAGAGGGAAATGGGTGGCACTCTCAAGTTAAGGTCAATTGAGGAGAGTTTATTTACAAAGGGACTCATTCGAAAGGTGTGGGTGGAATGTAGATAAGCTTGGCTGGAAGCAGCTGGGCTACTTCCCCGGCTTAGACCTGAATGAGGGGAGAGGAGGCTACCAGAACCTGGAAGGAGGGAGAGTGGGGTTAGATGACATTGACGACCTTCAGTCAAAGGCCACAGCCAGCCCAGGAAACCAGAGGATGAGCCCCTGCCCTTCCTCTCCCTCTCCTCTCATCTCCTGCTGGGGATCCTCATTGGCAGAACCCAGCCAGAGCCAGAGAGAACCTGTTGACCTAGTACACGCAGGTCCGTTTCCTGGGCTCAGGGCTGGATGGTGAAGGATGGAGATCAGTCTGGAAGGCCAGATTATATCATGCATAGAGCCTTCCCTGTTTCCAAGCTAAAATCATTCATTAGGTCCCCCTTTTGTCTACCAGTTCAGGTCCAAATTCCTCAGGACGCCCCTCTGCACCTTTCTTTACCCTGGTTTCCACTCAGCCCTGCCCCAGCACCCACTCCCATCTTGCCATCAACCCATAAGTGACCGCTTAGAGTCCCCCAAAGCATCAGGTCGACCATTCCACATCTCTGTGCCTTTACCCAGGCTGTGCCCACTGCCTGAAATACCCTCCCCACACCTGCCCCCTGGGCAAGACCAGCAGGATACTGAGGCCCTCCCCAGGCTGGAATCAGAATCCAACAAACACAGGCTCAAATCCTGACCCTGCCGCTTTCTGGCTGCTTAACCTTGGGGAAGCCAGTGCATCCGGATGAGCCTCATTTCATCACCTATAAAATGGGGAGAACGACAAAGTGCACATCATGAAGCTGCTATGAGATCCAAATGAAACAAAGCGGGTAAAGTGCTTGGCAGGTGGCCTCTTGATGAATCAGACCTTGGCAACTTTTAAGAGGCATGTCCCTGCTGATGTCATTCCTGATCTTCTGTCTTTCTAAGTATCATGATCTCGTTTTTTTCTGAAGCTTTCTAAGCCTTGTGTGGACACCTCTAGGGGTCCCTGAAATGCTGTAGTGTGTGGCTCTTTCCGTGGACCAAGCTGCAAGAGAGAAGGACTGGATAGTATTCATGTTTGTGTCCTCAGCATTCAGAGTGTGATAGGTAGACCCTCAGTGAATACTGAGTGAATGAATGAGTGAGTGGATGAATGTCAAAATCATCCTCAAATAAACCAGTCTGCCTGCCCCTCCATCTGAATAAAGGTTGATCTACTTTCCTGGTCATCCGTACAGCTAAACAGGGTGCAGGGTGACCTCTCCATGAAGCCGAGGCCAAGGTCACAGCAAATAGAAGGGGTGATAAGAGAGTCACCAGGCCTGGGTGGGGGCTGCAGGCCCCAGCTCATTGCAAATGCAGAGAGAATCCCAGTGGTGGCTCCTTCTCTGGCAGGGAGCGCAGGAAAAGACAAGAAAAATGAAGCCACCGCAATCTCATTTTCTGAGGCCTGCAAGTCAGCCAGGAAATAGCTATTTTTCCATCGCGCTGTCGGTATTAAGTTATTTCCTTCACTAAATACGGGAATGTTCATGAATATCTATTGAGTCCCAGGTACAGACCCCTCCTGGCTCTGGGGCTCAGTCACTCTGACTTTACATTCCTGCAACAACACCCCTCAATCTTGCTCTGAAGTGAAAGACAATAGTATTTTAAATTGGTTAATAAATCTCTGGATTGATGCTTCTTGAAGGCCCGGGAACTTCGTCTCTATTACTCGAATAAAAGGGATCACATTTTAACCACTGCCAGGCTAGGAATTTGGGGGAGCAGTTTGAGCCAGCTGCTCCTTCCTTTTCCTGGGGAAGGAGGGGGTTGAGGTTTCAGGATGTTGGGGCAAACAGACCCTCCTGGAAGCTGGGAAATACTCATTTTCTGGCCAATTTCGGCCAATCGGACATCTCGGGTCACTTTGGTTTTGATGGCTTTACATACAGCTAGTTTCCCCAGATTCAAATAAAAGAGACTCAGAAACAGAACTTCAGGGGGGGAAGTGGAAGTGGGTGTCTGGTAACCTTTTAAAAAGCTCCCAGGCAAAGATAAGGATGGGTCCTGCCTGCAGGGCCACGACTTCCATGCCAGCCGCACTTAGATGGGTGTGGAGTGTCAATCACACTGGAAAATAACTCCAGATGTGGGTTTGTACACCTCCTTCCTCCATGAGCACAGGTAAATGTGGGCATGCCCCTCAGGATGCAGAAAGTTTTGAAATTAGCCAAGCATGGTGTCACATGCCTGTAGTCCCATCTACTTGGGAGGCTGAAACAGGAGAATCGCTTGAACTCAGGAGGTGGAGGTTGCAGTCAGCCGAGATTGCACCACTGCACTCCAGCCTGGGTGACAGAGGGAGACTGTCAAAAAAAAAAAAAAAAAAGGCCCCGCTGATGGGAAATGTGAAGTCAGAGGGAAATGCCTCCCCTTTGTAAGTTTCCTGCCACCTGCTTTATGTCCATTTCTACAGAATCCATCCTTGCACCCTAGGAGGTGGAGGATTCTGACAATTGTCCACAAGCAAGAAAATCCGTGGGTCAGAATCTCTCCTGTCAGAATCTGTCCTGGAAATTCTCTCCGGTATATTAAGCCAGGGTCCAGCTGCAAGCAGGATCTCAGGAAATAGTGGCAGAATTGGCTGCTGTACAACGTCCCCGAATTACAGATGTGCAAACTGAGGCTCAGAAAGAGCGCATGGCTTGCTCAGCATCTTGCAGGGAGCTGGCCTGTCCTTGACTCTGCCGAGACAGTTTGGGCACCCATTATGCCCAGGTGCTGTCTCGGGTACTAAAGAAACCGAGATGAGGGACAAAAAGACATGGTGGCCACTTTCATGGAGCCCAACATCTCAGGAGGTGCCTGGGGGAGGCGGCTGGAGGGGACAAAGTGAACAGAGAGAACCACAATAACTTCAGGTGTGTCTAATCCCAGAGAAGGAAAGGAAGCAGGATGATGGGATCTGCAGAGTGATGGAATCCGCAGGGTGGGTTGTGGTGGGGCTTCGGGTTAGTGGCCATCAAGAGCTGCTCCTCGCTTTTCCTGCGGACCCTGGAAGGCTGAGGAGCTGACGCATGTCTCTGAGACTTGGTAAGGTTTTTGGGAGCAGGGATTATATCTGCTTTGAGACCTCAGCTCGCAGCACAAGACCTGGCTGGCAGCTGATGCTTAGTATTTGGGAGAGGTGGGTGACTGGAGGGGTTTCATTATTATTAATAATGCTCTGCTTAACATTTCCCTCACCCCTTTATCAGAACACCCCTCAAAACCCTGCTCTGGATGTGGTGAATATCTTAAGCCAACGGTCTCTTAATTCCAAGGGACATTGTGCCCTAAGCTAGGCCAGGCCTTGTCCCTCACTCTATGCCCTGGTCTCTCTCTCTAACAGGTCCCTCTCATGTGCATGCCTTTGTGCAGTCACTGCTTCCTCTTCTTGGACTGACTTCTCCTCCTCCCATCACCCCTCTTGCCACCTCCTTCAATCTGTGAGCTCCCACTCAAATGTCAAGACTCAGATCAGGAGTGACCTCCTCCAGGAAGCCTTCCCTGACCTCCAGGGAGTGTGTGAGCCTCCTCTGGGCTCCCACCGCTGCCCGAGCTTCCCCAATTACAGCACCGACACTAGATCACAATCATCCATTTCTACGGCTGTTTCTTACCCTCAGAATGGGACTGTCTCATATTCACCACCTCTGCCAGCACCTAGCAGAAGACTCAGCACAGAGGTGCTAGTAATACTTGTCAGTGAAACTAACTACTTCTGTGTATCCATTTCAGTAGGCAGATTGAAAAAAATAAGCCCCAAGGATCTGCCCTTCCCTATACCCATGCCCATTGCAATGTGACTGTGAAGCTCTGCCCATTGGAGGATGGAGACTTTTCATCACCTCTAGAATCTGGGCTGCCCATATGATTTGCCTTGGCCAATAGAATGTGGCAGAAGTGACCTCAAGCCAGTCCTGCACCTGGGTCTTAACAAGCTTTCACTTTCTCTTATAGAACCCTCCAAGCTTCCATGCAAAGCCCAGGCTAGCCTGCTGGGGGACACAAGACCTGGGGCCTAGTCACCTCCATCGCCGCTGCCAACAGCTAGTCAACCATAGAAGATGCAAGTGAGGCCATCCTAGAACAGTCAGCTCTAGCCAGCCCACCAGCTTGCATGAGCAAGCCCAGCTGGGATTAGGCAAGCCTGGCTCAGATCACTGAAACCACCCAGCTGACCTATGAGCCAAAGAAAAAAAAATATTGTTATATACTCTTGAGTTTACATTACTGTTTGTTATGCAGCATTAACTGTGCCAATACATAACTAATGTATTCATTGAAGAGATGTTTCTCCCATGCATAGCACTGGGCATAGCACGTCGCCAATCCAGGTCCCTCCTGGAAATTGTCACCCAACCAAAGGAATCAGAATAGCAGGATCTCTGTGAGATAGGTCAAAGCACAAATCCTAAGGCTGTCTCTGATGGAGCACGTGGAAAGTGACCCCCAGCTGACCAAATGACCTGTCATCACAGGTGAGGCAGAGGAGCCACGCCACAGGCGCTTCCAGAAAATCTCACAGTCTGGCAAAGGCCTTGCCCAGAATGCTGAATTCTATCTTGGGAATAAAGCCAGACACATCACTCTTTTGGACAAGCAATTTTTTTTTGCATAATTGACAATTCTTGGCATATTCTCCCCTTCTCTATGCACAGCCTTCGTTTTATGTCACTCATGTACATACCACTCTGAGGTGACTTCCCTGAAAAGTGAACGCCAAAGAGACCTCTGGCTCCTTACCCTTAAATATTCTACTTGTTATAAATTCCCCAAGGAGTCTTCTTAGCTCCAAATATCAGGGGAATTGGAAGGGGGAGTAAGGGGGAATAAAACACGTTCTCAGAGCAGCTCTTTGTACTTGAGATTCTTTGGTTTGTATTAAAATATTCTCATCTTCCCATAATTTACGGGCACTCCTGGAACTAAGAGGGTTCGCTCTGTCCCTGATCCTCCATTCCAGAAATAAAACTAACTGTTGGTGTCAGAGTGAATATCTCTGAGAGGGAGGGGGAATAGGACAGAAACTTTCAGAGCCTCCAATTTGAGTGATCAGGGAAAGACTCCGCAGACTCACTTCCTGGCCCCACTTGCCAGGGAGTGAGACCCAGCACCAGGCACCTCCCCATCCATGATCTCATTTGATTTTCAGAACAGTCCTGCCAGGATAATATTCTAGTCATTATCATGTTCCTTTCTGAGAAGAGGAAAGTGAGAGTCCTAGGGATGAGATGCCTTCTTAAGAGAGCAGAGCTGGTTTAACATGGATCTAGAATTCAAATCCATGTGCAGATGACACCCCAGCACTATTACCAGCCAAACATCCAGAGAAGGAGTGATCATGGAAGGCTACCTGGAAGAGGCAGGACTTAAACTGAGTCTCAGCACTCAAGAGTCCCAGCTAGCTGTACTTTCTGGGGAAAGAGGTACAATCTATCTTATCCACTCAATTCCCTATAAGACCCTGAAGGGGGCAAAATTCCTGCTGCATCCAGCCCTTTTAAAAATGCATGGATCCCATTTTTCCTTACATAAAAATCTCTGCTCTATTCTCCTGTGCCAGCTGAGTAAAATTTACTGTCCAGGATGTGGCATTCAAGGATCTTGTTAATTTGTCTCATTCTACCTTGTTAGCTTTCCATCCCACTGTGACCCCTACCTCCCACCCACACACACACAGATTTATCCTTTCAGATATTCCACGTGTTAGTCAAATAACACTTCACCTCTATATACATAATTTCTCTTCTACATCATTCATGCTAATCCCACTACCTACAACACTCATCTCTGCCTAATGAACTCCTACTCAACCCTCAGAGCCCAAGTCAAATAGCCCTTCAGCTGGGAAGCTTTCCCTTCACCCCTTCATTGACATAGTTCATTGTACACATATCTGGTCAACTAGCACAGTACCAATTGACCTGTAGCACCATGTTTATCATCTAGACAGTGAACCTTAAAGATGGGAGCCCAAGTTTTTATCTCTGAATCCTCACAGCTTAGTATGGAGCCTGGCCTTTTGCCCAGAGGTCAGTCGTTATAAATGCTTGTTGGATGACTAAATGAATGAGTGAATTAGTGAATAAATTTATTGTGGACTTTCAGAAGATGCCCATTGGATGAACCAAAACCTCTGTGACATCTCAGTGCTCAATAAGCACTTTTGATGGAGTGCACAGAAAATCACACTTCCCACTTGAAACCGCTTGTTTTCAGGAGAAGGATTAAAAACAGACAAACTGAAACAAAGCCTGGCAGGTGGTCCAACCCCTCAATGGCCCCATTGGAGGATAATAGACTTGTGGCATCCCTGAGCAGCTCTCTGGGTCTGCCTCGTTCTCTCACTTGTTCCAAGCCCCAGATTAATCTTTTTTTGACAGGTGGCCCATCTCACCTAATATGAGAAGGAATTGTGGGTTGTCAGACTCAGGGCTCACTCGAGGAGCTGAGGCTGGAGAGAGTCAGGGAATGCTTGACCAATGGGAGTCTGGGCGTCAGGCAAGGTGCACGCGTCTTTCTTCCAAGATGTCCAGGGCTGGGGAGTCTTGTGGAAATAAGACGGTTGTGCCTGGGAGGCCTCAATTCTGTCCCAACTCTGTCACTCCTTCCCTGGGGACCCCAGCTAAGCCTCCTGGCCTCTCTGGGCCTCAGCTTTCCCATCCACAAAATAGGGTGAAGGAAAAACAAGCTGCTGTTTGGTAGCCTCCATCCCATAACAAGGGGAGTCTAGAGACCATTGTCAGACACAAGGAGACTGTGGCCCAGAGAGGTGAGGTGACTTGCTCTAGGCCACACAGCCCAGAAGTGCAAAGGCCGGGATGTGTTCCAGGTCTTGTGACTCCAGAACACACCAATTTCCCAAGTTGCATCCCAGCTGGAGGAACATGGCACAGACCTATGAATCTGGGCATTTACAATGCCACTGACCCTTGGGGACCACAGCCACCTTGGGGAGCCAGAGCAGGCCCATTCACTTCTTTTTTATTTTTTTGGCATATTTAATGTATTTATTTGTATATGTGTTTTTTATTTCTTTACAAATTTTTGTTTTATTTATTTTTAAAATCACTTCATTGAGACATGACTGACACATAAAAACCTGCACCTGGCCTGGCGTGGTGGCTCACGCCTACAATCCCAGCACTTTGGGAGGCCGAGGTGGGTGGATCCCAATGTCAGGAGATGGAGACCATCCTGGCCAACATGGAGAAATCCCATCTCTACTAAAAATACAAAAATTAACTGGGTGTGGTGGCGCATGCTTGTAATCCCAGCTACTCGGGAGGCTAAGGCAGGAAAATCACTTGAACCTGGGAGGCGGAAGTTGCAGTGAGCCGAGATTGCACCACTGCACTCCAGCCTGGTGACAGAGCAACTCCATCTCAAAAAAAAAAAAAGAAAACAAGAAAGAGAAAGAAAGAAAGAAAGAAAGAAAGAAAGAAAGAAAGAAAGAAAGAAAGAAAGAAAGAAAGAAAGAAAGGGAAAAAGAAAGAAGGAAGGAAGGAAGGAAAGAAAAAGAAAGAAAGAAAGAAGAAAGAGAAAGAAAGAAAGAAAGAAAGAAAGAAAGAAAGAAAGAAAGAAAAAGAAAGAAAGAAAGAAAGAAAGAAAGAAAGAAAGAAAGAAAGAAAGAAAGAAAGAAAGAAAGAAAGAAAAGAAAAGAAAGAAACCTACACCCATTTAAGGCTACAACTACATTAGTTTGGGAATAAGTATACACCAGGGAAGCCATCACCACCATCAAGGCCTTAGGTATACCCACTATCTCCCAAAATTTTCTCCTGTGTCATTTGTATTATGAAGAGCATTTAGTGTAAGATCTACCCTCTGAGCATATTTTAAGTATGCAATACAATATTATTAGCTATAGGCACTATGCTGTAGTATCTAGCTAGTACTTGTCTATAGGCACTCTGCTGTATAATAGGTCTCCAGATAAGGCGTTAATATCCAAAATAAATAACAAATTCATACAACTCAGTAGCAAAAAAAGACAACCCAATCATAAGGACCTGAAACAGACATTTCTCCTAAGACAACATACAAATGGCCATCTACTTTCTTTTTTATTTTTTTCTTGAGATGGAATTTCACTCTTGTCGCCCGGGCTGGAGTGCAGTGGCACGATCTTGGCTCACTGAAGCCTCTGCTTCCCAGGTTCAAGCAGTTCTCCTGTCTCAGCCTCCCAAGTATCTGGGATTACAGGCACCCACCACCACACCTGTCTAATTTTTTTTTTTTTTTTTTTTTAGTAGAGACAAGGTTTCGCCATGTTGGCCAGTGTGGTCTCCAACTCCTGACCTCAGGTGATCCACCCACCTCAGCCTTCCAGTGTTGGGATTACAGGTGTGAGCCACCACACCAGGCCTGGCCATCTATTTTCAACAGACGTGGTTGAAAGACTCCAGGCAGCCTCTTCCTGTGGCTTTGAGCTCAGGGGAGTGAATGGGAAGAGACAGGATTAAGGACAAAAGTTAACCACTGACCAGGCTTAGCAGTTAAGAATTGCAACGTGGCATCAGGGGCCCCGGGATTATATACTGGCTATGACATGCATGCAGTATGATTCAAGGCAGTATTTCCCATCTCTGAGCCTCAGTTTTCTCCACTGCAAAACAGGGGTAGTAATATTTCCTTGCAAGGGCTGGTATGATTCTTAATGAGACAGGTCCTGCACCACAGCCCAGAGGTGCTTCTGACACGTAAGGAGCAATGAGCTATTATAATATTACATCTTAGCTAGTGACACAGGTATAAGGTATCATAAAAAAGAAAAGGAGAAAGTGAGCAAGAGAGAATGTGAGAATGCTCTTTTGCTTTACCTTCTGAGCCTATCTCCCCACTTCTAGAGCTGCGCTGTCCAATACAGTAGCTGCAAGCTACAGTAGCTATTGAGTGCTTGAAAGGTAGCTCATCTGAATGGAGCTGCGCTGTAAGTTCAAGTGCAAAATCTTTAGAATGAAAAAAAAAAACCCGTGAAACATCTTATTCATCACCGTTTCTATTGATTACATATTGAAATGATAATTTTGATGTACTGGTTAAATTAAATATTAACATTCATTTCACTTGTTACTTGTCAATCTTTTTTAGTGAAGCTGCTAGAATTTTTTTTAATTTTTGTATATATAGGGAGTACAAGTTCCGATTTCTTACATACATATATGGTGTAGATAGCGGTGACGTCTGGACTTTTAGTATACCCATCACCCAAATGGTGAACATTGAATAAAAAATTTAATTAACAAAATAATTAACAACAAAAATAGAAAAGCTTAAATTACTTATGTGGCTTGTATTACATTTGTATTGGACAGCACTGCTCTAGAAAACTGAAAAAAAAAATCTACATTTAGGAGCTTGGATTCTGAGTTCAGCTACTTTTTGGCTGTGTGAACTAGGATAAGATGCTTGCCCTCTCTGAGCCTTAGTTTTCCTTATCTGTGAAGTGGAGATCATTCTTTGAGAAGACATAATGAGAGCTAGATCATTATGTTTGCATCATATAGCACATATTTGATATATATGAGCCTCTGTTCTCTTTCATGGCCAGTTACCTGCTGTGTCCTGGGACAACTCCTGCCGCAGCTGGAGGCTCAGAAGGGATTCCCTGGCTGAGGCATTCAAGCTCTTCTAGCTGGGATCCCTGGGATCTCCAGGGGACACAAGCCTCAGGGAGGATCTTAGATAGATCCCTAGAACTGTGGCTGCAGCCTCTCAGCCTGGTTCCTGGAGCGAGAGGAGGCATTCTCAGATATGGTCAATTGCAAAATATGAATCAAGGTTCTTCCCAACCGTATGTGTGCACCCCGACTGGACCCCCAGCGTTTAAGGACTCCCTGTGTCTCCTGCCCGGTGTTCACCCCTTTATCTTAAAGCTACAGAAATAAGGAAGCAGCAGGAGAGGGGCGAGAGACAAACCTAGCCCTGCCCTTCCCTCCCTGGTTTCCACTCCTGTTTTTCTGCAGGCCGCAGGGCCCTGGACAGGTGAGGACACCCTGCTGGGAGAACTTTCCCTTCCCCATCATAGCTTGGTTTTCAGGGTTGCCTTCTCTAGCCGGTGAGAAGCCAGGCATTTAATTGAATAGAACCATACAAGGTGGCTGCTATCTTTGCATCCCTGAGAGCTGAGGACACCTGCTGTCCATCCTGCCGTGGAGATGAGGCCACTGAATGTTCCCAGGCAGGATGGAGGTTTGAGACTGTCTAGTAGACAGACTCTCCTACACTTTCAAATAGGAGGCAGAAGGGTTGTAGTATCCCCAGGATGGACCTTCCAGGGAGTAGGGAAATTGTGACAGAGCCCCAATTACTCTTTATCTCTAGTTTCCCACTGAAAACATCTGCACCTGCTTCCTCCTAACCTAGAACAAGTTGTGGGGTCCTGGTCCCAGCCCTTCACCCAACTTGCTGTGTGCCCTGTGCAATACTGAGAAAGTCTGTCCCTCTGATTCTTCTCTCTGGGATTCAGTAATATTTAAAAAACACTTCGTGGTACTTGAGATAGAGTCAGGGATTTGAATGAGGCAAGCACTAACATTTGCCAGTTGTTAACTTTGTGTAAGTGGCTACATACACCTCCCCAAGCCTCAGTGTTCCTATCTGAGAGATGGGTATATTAATAGTATCCTCCTTGCAATGTGGTTTAAATGTAAATGGCTTTTGGGGGGTTTTTGTCGGGGGGGGGCGGGGATGGAGTCTTGCTCTGTCACCCAGGCTGGAGTGCAATGGCGCTATCTCAGCTCACTGAAGCCTCCATCTCCTGCGTTCAAGTGATTCTCCTGCCTCAGCCTCCCAAGTAGCTGGGATTACAAGCATCCGCCACCATACCTGGCTAATTTTTTGTATTTTTCAGTAGAGACAGGGTTTCACCATGTTGGTCAGGCTGGTCTCAAACTCCTGACCTCAGGTGATCTGCCCACCTCGGCCTCCCAGAGTGCTGGGATTACAGGCATGAGCCACCACGCCTGACCAAATAGTATTTTTTTTTTTTTTTTGAGACGGAGTCTTGCTCTGTCACCCAGGCTGGAGTGCAGTGGCGTGATCTCGGCTCACTGCAAGCTCTGCCTCCCAGGTTCACACCATTCTCCTGCCTCAGCCTCCCGAGTAGCTGGGACTACAGGCGCCCGCCACCACGCCTGGCTAATTTTTTGTATTTTTAGTAGAGACGGGTTTCACCGTGGTCTCCATCTCCTGACCTCGTGATCCACCCGCCTTGGCCTTCCAGAGTGCTGGGATTACAGGCGTGAGCCACCACACCCGGCCAAATGGTATTTTTTAATAAAGCACTCAACACAGTGTCTGACACTCAGCAAATGTTCATTAAATGGTTATTGTCAGTGGTATGCTAGTAAAACGGCTCTCAGGAGTGGGGAGGAGTACTGATTTGTAGCACTAGCCCATTTCTGTGGTGTAAGTACTTCCACTATAATTTATTTCAACCCAATAGTATAACTTGCTTACAAAACTCCTGGATATTTAACAATGGACAGGTAGTCAGCTCCAGCACCACAAGGCCACTTATTATTGTTGCTAATATTGATGCTATTCAACCAAGCATCTTCGTGTGTTTATTTGTTCCTTTTTGTTTTTCCCTTAGGTGGCAAACCTACATAGGATCTCACTTCAACATTAGATTTTGCAAATTAAAATTAGTTTGAAAGCCATCAAACAAATGATCGGATAAGATCTCTTACAGCTCTAAATAACTTCCCAGGGGTTCTACACCCAAGCGCTCCCCTCTTAGACAGTGACCTAGACTCCCTGCCAGCCACAGAACCCTGCCCCATGCCCTTTTCCCTCATAGCCCTTCACTGGACAAGTCAAAAAATGCACCCCAAAAGAGGGGCACTAAGGACTAAGAAACAGAATTTTCCCCTGATGGATTCTAGCTGTGTAGGTTCAGACAAGTAACCCAGCTCCTCTGAGCTTGTTTCCCCATCTAACTCAGAGAGCTGCTGTGAGGGGTTGATGAGAAAATTTGCATAAAAGGCCCATCACCAAGTAATGCCCAGTAAAAACAGCTATTATTTAAAATACTACTAATAATACAACCACCAACTCTGGGGCCCCTGCTCCCCGATGGACAGCCTATGGGGGCCCCCAGTCCTCCTCTAAGTTCTGCAAATAGCAGCACAGAGCTGGACCCAGAATCTGAGCCCCCCTATCTTCCACTCCCCCCATCCCCAGCCATTTCTCTTCCACCCTCATTGTTCCAGGACTAATTTATTTATTTCCTTCTGAATCCTCAAAGTCTATCAAGCTGTGGAGTGGTTGGATGGATTTTTTAATTAATTGAAGCAGAATCGATGAAAAAGTGATTGTTTTGGCCCTGGCTGGGTGGGGAGCCCAGAGTGGGAAATAAATGGATGGCTTTGTCATGGCGGGGGGTGCCTTATCGAGCCGTGGATTGGCTATGGGTACTGAGACCAGAGAGGCCCAGCACGTGCCCTGGGCAGCAGGATGGAGAAGTGAAAAGTGACCAGCACACTCCCACTGCTCGGAGTCCAGGAGATCTGAATTCAGGCCACCCCACCCCTCTTACCAGCTGTGTGGCCCTGGACCAGTCAACCTAGGTGCCTCTCTGAGCCTCTGCTGCCTTGGGGGATAGCTGTGAGGATTAAACTCTGATACATGCTACCAGATGAATGAATATTGAAGACATCGTGCTAAGGGAAAGATGCCAGACACCAAAGCACAGATATTGATGACTCCACCTATAGGAAGTACCTAGGATAGGCAAATTCAGAGACAGAAAGTGGAATAGGGCAATGATCCCCAACCTTTTTGGCACCAGTGACTGGTGGGGGGCAGGGGGTGGGACAGAAAGCTTTCAGGATGAAACTGTTCCACCTCAGATCATCAGGCATTAAATTCTCATAAGGAATGCACAACCTAGTTCCCTCACATGCACAGTTCACAATAGGGCTGGTGCTTCTATGAGAAGCTAATGCCACCACTGATCTTAGAGGAGGCAAAGTTCAGGCAATAATGCTCACTCACCTGCCGCTCCCCTGCTGCTGTGCAATCCAGTTCCTCACAGGCCACCAACCAGTAGCTGCCCTTGGCCCAGGGGTTGGGGACCCTTGGAATAGAGGGTACTAGAGGCTATGGACTTATCATTTTAAAAGGGACAGAGTTTCTGTTTGGGACGATTAAATATTCTGGAAATGGATAGTGGTGATATGTTTGCACAACATTGTGAATGTTCCTAATGCCATTGAACTGTATGCCTAAAAATGGCTAAAATGGTACATTTTATCTTGCATATATTTTACCACAACAATAAATAAATAAATAAGGTGTGCTACGTGCTTAGCACTGCCTAGCTCCTAGTAGGTGCTCACTAAATATGCATATATTATTATTATTATTACTATTATTACTATTATTTTTTAAATTACTGGGGTGAAGTGTCTCAGAAGTGATAGACTACAAAATATGACCAAAAATTCTTTCCAACCTATATGCATTCCTCTTTGCAATGTGACTTTGTGACTCCCTTCATCAAAAGGTAGGATCTCAGCACTCCCATTACTGGGTGTCTACCCAAAGGAAAATAGATCATCATACTGAAAAGACACATGCATTTGCATGCGCATTACCATGCTATTCTTAATAACAAGGCATCAAATCAACCCAGCTGCCCATCGACAGTGGATTGGATAAAGAAAATGCAGCACATATACACCATGGAATACTACACAGCCATAAAAAGAATGAAATCATGTCCTTCACAGCAACATGGATGCAGCTGAAGGCCATTATTCTAAGCTAGACATCAAGTACTCATGGACTAAAGATGGCAACAATAAACACTGGGGTCTACTGAGGGGAGGGAGTGAAGGGGAAAGAACTGAAAAACTACCTATTGGGTACCATGCTCGCTCCCTGGGTGCAATATACCTATGGAACAAACTTGCCCATGTGCTCCCTGTATCTAAAATAAAAGCCAAAAGATTTTTTACAGGAAGGGTGGAGTCTGTTGTTTCCTTGCCCCTTGAATGTGGGCTTGGCCAGTGGCTTGCTTTGGCCAATGTTTCCCATGGCTGCTGTAACAAATGGCCACAAACTTAGTGGCTGAAAACAACACAAATGTGTTCTTATTTCTGAAGCTCAGAAGTTCAAAATGAGTCTAAGGGCTAAAGTCAAGGTGTCATCAGAGTTCTCCTTCTGGAGGTTCTGGGGTAGAATCTGTTACCTTGCCTTTTTCAGCTTGTAGGAGCTGCCTGTATTCCTTGGCTTGTGGCCTCTTTTTTCATCTTCAAAGCCCATGGTTCTAGTCTCTGCTTCCATCATCATATCACCTTCTCCTCCTCTGTAGTATCCCTCTGCCTGCTTCTTATAAAGACACTTGTTATAATATCAATGGGCCAACCATAATTCAAGATAGTCTCCCAATTTTAAGATTCTTAAACACAACTTTGAAGTCTGTTTTGCCATAAAAGGTAACATATTTACAGGTTCCAAGGATTAGGACATGGACATCTGCAGAAGGGGATGGGAGTGCATTATTCAGGCTATGACAATCCATGAGACTTCAGCCAATGTGACAGAGGAAGAAGATCAAGAGGTGCTTTGCCAAGGAACTTGCCCTCTTTTGCCGGGCCTGGAACCCCTCCACCACAAAGAGTGCAAGCCCATGCTAGCCTACTGGATAATGAGAGACAGGTAGCCTATTCACCCCTGCAACCACATCCAACAGCCAGCCAACCCCAAGGGTGGAACCACATATGCTGACCAGCAGCTGATGGCCAACGCTTGTGTGAACCCAGCCAGGACCAGCAGAAGAACCTCCCAGCTGAGCCCAGCTCAACTTGCCAGACCACAGATTCCCAAGTGAAAGAAGTTGTTCTTGGTTTAAGCCATGGAGGAGTTTCATGTGGTTTGTTACACAGCAAAAACTAACTGAATCACCAGAAGACAACTGCAAAGCTGAGGGAAGGTAACAATTATTAAACACCAACTGTAATACATGGCACATTTCTCACATGATCTCATTGAACACTCACAAATTCCTCACAGAAAGAGATTACTTGCACCCATACTACAGGTGAGAAAAACTGAGGCTCAGAGAGGGTCTTAAGCAATTGGCTTAAGACCACATGGCTAGGAGTTTGCAAAACCAGGTGCCTGACTCCAGGTCTGCCTGACTCCAAAATCATGAGTCTTCCAAGAGCCCCATCCTGCTCTACAATCATCCTAAGTCAGCATGTTCATATTTGGGGCTGGCTTGCACTTCCCCAGTGTCTTTTCCAACGAATTCCTACCATATGCCCATGGGTCCACCCATCCCACCGCTCAGCCATTCCGTGGTTATTTGTTGAGGCAAGAAAGCACAGCAGTTAAGCATTCAGACTCAGGAATCAGAATCCGATTCCAGCTCTGGCTCTTCCTGGCTGTGTGACCTTGGGCAAGTCAATTCACCTCTCTGAGCTCAGCTTCCTCTTCATTAATATGGAAAACACATGTGTTTCTTTACTTTACTAAATACTTTGCTTTTTCTGAACAAAGGGAAAACATCATAAAAATTAGAAAGAAGAATGGATTCTTACTTGGGATACCCGGGCCCCAACTCTGCCCTAAACTCAGTCTCTGACACTTCCTTTTGGAGGCCCTCAGTTTTCCCATCTGTATCCTGAGAGTATGCTTCAGACCTGTTTCCTCTCTTTCCACAGTTCTGTCACCTTAGGATAACAAGCTGTTTCTTCCCCTTCAGCTTAAACTGACATCAGCATGGACCTCCCAACAAATACATTCAATGCCAAGCAGGTTTTGATAACCCAAGGAATGCTGCTATTTATTGACAGTGTCCACCCACCCCATGATAAATTTGCATTGGGGGCTGGATTCAAAAAGAGGGAAAAAAAAGGGCTGTCTTTGAAGTGAATGACATGAATTATTTCGACCTAACTTACTAATTAAGACCTCATTAGCAGCCCAAATTTGTGATAGATCAGCAGAGGACTTGGCACAATGGTTTAATTTAATGATTTCTTGCATTACTTTGTTAATCATCTTTAGTCTGATTTAATTTATGCCAATGTGACTGTCCTAATTTCTAATTAAGGCATTGATGGCGGGGACAGCCGCCATAGCATAAGAATTTCAATCAAGGCTGATACAAAAGCAGATATGCATTTTTGAGGCCTATAAGATAGCTATTTGCTAAGGCGTCTGCTTATTGTTTTATTCCACCCCCCACTCCCCCTGCCAAAAGGTTGGGGAGGGTCTGGTCTTTGCCTGAGGCAGATGGTTTCTCACTAATCACAGGCTTTTACAATCATTGATTTTTTTTAAGGCTCTGAAAAAGACCTTAGAGATTAACCAGACCAACTTCCTTATTACACACTAGAGGCAACAGGTGCCAGAGAGGGTAAGGACCTTACCCAAGGTCACACAGCGAGTTAGCAGGGCCCCAGGAGGAGATCCCAGGCTCACAACCCCCTCCACGGCCACCCACTTGGGAGGCCCCTGGCAGCTCATGCTGGCTCTGTAGAAATTGCAGTTGCCTGGGATTTGGGTAAGTGAATGGGAATTGGGTGATAATTCTAATAACTCCCAGTACTTGAGGTGAGCCAGACGCTGAGCCTGAAACTTGGTGCATATTCTATTCCAATTCAAAAACCAACACTACCTGTGGATGTCATAACTTTGGTCCTCCCATTTTACAGATGATGCAAGCTCAGAGAGGGAGAACACCTGCCCAAGTTCCCACAGCCAAGAAATGGGATTTAAACCCAGATCTGTTTGATTCCCAAGTTTATGTTCTTATCACTCCTCTGGGTCATCTCCAAGGTCACCATTGGATATCCATAGTATTTGTATTAATATTGTAGCTAATGTGTATTTAGGACTTACCATGTGCCAGGCACTATACTAAGCACCTCACATGAGACTCTCATTTCATGCTCAGCACATCCTGTGAAGATAGCTTCATTATTACAGCCCACTATAGGTGAAAAAGCCAAGGATCAGAGAGGTTATAAGAACCATCCAAGGCTGCACAGCAAGATGGCAGTGCTCAAACTCTGGACCATTTCCTCCAGCTTTTTTCTGACTGAAACCTCCTACACCCCACCCAGATGCTCAACCAAAGACTGGGAGCATCCATGGCTGCTTTCTCTCTGTCTCCCAACATTCAGTCTACCAGCATATCCTGTCAACTTGACCTCCACAACATCCTGAAGCATAGACTTCTCTTCCTCCACCTTGTTGCACCTTTAATAACTGCACCTGCCTCCTCCCCGTTTCTCCATGGCCAACCCAGACCCTTCAATGCATTCTCCTCCCAGCACCCTAGTGACCTTGGCAAAATAGAAATTGGACCATCTCCCTCTCCTGAGTCCAACTCTCCAGTGGCTTCCTATCTCACCTAAAATTAAACTCAACCTTCTTTCTTGGTCTGTAAAGCCCTTCATGATCTAGTGCCCACCTCCCTCACAAATCACACACCTCCTGCCCCACTAGCTTTCACTCTTGTCTGTGAATAAGCCAAACTTGCTTTAACCTGAGAGCCTTTTCATCTGCTGTTCCCTCTGCCTAGAAGTCAGTGAGCGTAGCCCTCTTACCTGGCTGTCTCCTTATTGCCATCCTTCCTGCCTTTCCCATCTAAAGGATGCCTGTCCATGGCATTCCCCACCCCCAAAGCTTGCTTCATTCTCTTCATAGTGCGGATTCCTATTAGAAATGGTCTCATCAGTCTTTTATCCATTGTCTCCACTACTAGCATATCACCTCCATGAGAGCAGGGTTCTTGCCTGTCTGGTGCACCACAGTGTCCTCGAGGTTCAGCACTGGACACGCAGCATGCACCCATGCTGTGTAGTCATCTGGTGAACAAATGAAGGATGGCACTCATGCTCCTGGAATAGCTGTGATCTGAACTCCAGATGTTGGACATGTCCCAGAAGAGGAAATCTTAAGAAAGAACATCCTGAAGACCTTTGGTGTGGAGGACAGCCTCAGCCTCAATGAGGAAAATGGAGCACCAGGTTTCCAAGGACTCCCCTGCCCGCTGAAGATTGCCCTGGAAACTCAAGCTTTGTATTTCCACTGTACCCTTGAGCTCAATCCTGGAGAATTAAAAAGTTTCCAAGAAAGTGCATCTGCTAATGTGCAACATTTATGTTAGTCAATATAAATTTATTTAATGGAATAAATGATATAATTGGACTTTTATTTCCACAATATATTTTTCCAAGATAACTAACATTTTGAGTATCCGTGGCCTACTGATGTCTCCCGAATGAACATATTTCCTGTATTATTACTCTTGTATAAAACTGACATTTAAACAGTTTAATAAATGAGCAGTTGTTTGACTTGTATCAGTTTCAATACATTCTGGGATATTAATAAAATATATTTCATAAGCCAGCTCAATAGACCATGTCGTAAAAATTCAATGATTTATTAGCAATACAGTTGCTATTAGTTGGGACAGATACTCAAAATGCCATTAGGGTTAAAATAATAATCAATCAAACTAATTAGACCCTATTTTTCATATGCAAATATAATTAAGCATACATTTCTCCAGAACTTTAAAGAGAATTATTGAAGCTCAACCTTGTATGAAGAGCCCCTCACTTGAGTTAATGAAATGACAGTGTCTCAAGTTGGATATGCAAACAAAATTGATGAATTGTTCTGGGCTTGGAGGATCATAGGGAAATGGGGCACGAGAGAAGGGGCTAAAAGAAGACTACCCTATACACCCAAGTCTCTTCTTTCTATCATTGCTGATAAGGGGGGAGTTTTAAAGCCCAAAGTGGACAAGAATGACAGACCCAATATGGCACTGTGGCGTCCATAAGAACATGGTTCTGAACTGATTCTTGGGTTAGGCTGTTCTTGCATTGCTATAAAGAAATGACTGAGACGTGTAATTTATAAAGAAAAGAGGCTTAATTGGCTCACAGTTCCACAGGCTGTGCAGGAAGCATGGTGCTGGCATCTGCTCAGCAGAGGAAGCCTCAGGAAGCTTACAATCATGGCAGAAGGTGAAGGGAGAGCAAGCATGTCACATGGCCAAAGCAAGAGAGAGAATGGGGGGGGATATGCTACACACTTTTAAATGACCAGGTCTCATGAGAACTCACTCACTATCACAAAGACAGCATCAAGCCATGAGGAATCTGCACCATGACCCCCAACACCTCCCACTAGTTCCCATCTCCAGCATTGGGGATTTACAATTCAACATGAGATTTGAGCAGGGACAAGTATCCAAACTGTATCAATACTGCTGTGTTCAATCTAGTTTCATCAACACAGCAGACCTTGGGCAAGTTAAATTCTCTCTATGCCCCAGTTCCTCCATCTGTAAAATGAGAGGGATGATGATGATAACAGCAGTATACATCTTTGAGGTTTGTTGGAAAGACTGAAGGGGTACCTAGCCCGAAGCAAGCATACAATAAATGTTAGCTGTTTTTATCCAGGAAGCAGTTTATTTGCCCCCACACTTTCTCTGTGGGACTGCTCAATCACTGGCGGGCTGAGTGAGCCTGGCAAAATCTACTCCTCTCTCTCTCTCTGTCAGTTTCCATATCTGAACAGTTGGGGACTTAGACTAGATGATTCGGAAGATCAGAGCTCACAGTTGGGGAGGCTGAAGAAAGACTGCCACTTTATTTAAGTCTCTAGGTCTAATTTACAAAGATTATTTGGGCCCAAAGAATGGCGTCAAAGGGGCAGAGTACACCATAACCAAGTCAGACCAAGAAGTCAGAGCATAAGGGGCTGATCTGCTCAAAGAAACCAGTATTGGAGACCAGGAAAAGAAACTAGACTGGTTCTGGTGTTGTCAAATGCTGGTTTTATTAGTTAAAGCAGAAGTCCATAGATGCTTTCTGCAAAGAGCCAGATCATAAATATTTTAGACTTTGCACATCATACAGTCCCTGTTGCAACTACTCAACTCTGCTGTTACAACATGAAAACAGTTATAGTCATAAGTACCGATAAAACTTAATTTGTAGACACAAGCAGCAAGAGACTTTGGGCCCATGAGTTAAGGTTATATCAGCTGATGTAACAAACAAACCTCAAAATATCAGTGACTCAACTATGGTAGATGTCTATTTCTAGCTCATGAAAAGTCCAGTGCAGACATTTCTAGTCAGGTAACTCTCTAGGGTGACTGTCCTTCAAGAGGTAGTAGAGACCCAAGTTCCCACCATATTGCGGCTCCTCCATTCTCAGCTTGGAGTGTCCAAGCTCACCTGGCTGATTTGAACTAAATTAGTGGAAAGGAAGGAACATGGAGATTCATCTATAGAAGGGTTTGTGGACCAGGAGTGGGAGTGAAGCACATCAAATCCCCCCATTTGACTAGAACTTGCTCTCTTCACCACTCCAGCTGCAGATGAATCTGAGCTTTCACCATTGTGTTTCATCCATGCTGACTTCTTGCTGAAGGCTACCATCTTGACAAATGACATATTAGTCTCTTGGAGTTACTTTCCCCCAAAACACCTGGGATTACCTGCCCATCCTCTATGCTCCATATATTCTTCCTATATTTACCCAAAAGGGCCTCCTCATTTTATCTGTCTCTCCTCCTAGGCGGGGCTCTCTGCTTCTTGACAAAGAGGTCAAGCCTATGCAGCTCACTACTATGTCTGTCCTCCTATTAGCCACCTGGTGGATACAAGGAAGATTTTAATTAATTAATTAATTGGCATGTGAATAAATGAATGGAAGATGACTTACAACAATTGGTCACATGTGAAATGGGGTTAAAACAACAACTACAGAACAAAAAATAATTTAAAAGAGCAAAGAAACCCATGGGGTATTCCTGTAGGTTCAAATGTCCAGGAGAGGGCCCAGAGCTAAATGTAGGCACCAGGTATAGCCACTTATTCCTAAAGAATGGGGAAGAATGGGTTGTGTGTGCCCGTGTGTGTATGTGTGTGTGCATGCATGCACGTGTGTGTGTGTATGTGAGTGTGTTAAGTTATGCTGTTCCTTTTGTCTGAGATAACAGCTCCTGAGTTGCTCCCTAACTTGGCCTGGTTTTCCAGCCCTTTCTTTCCTCCTGGGATCGGAACACGTGGGGGATCTGGAGAGGAGAAAGGTAATTATGCCCAATGGGTGGACAGCAAACTCAGCATTTTTCACAAAAAGCTGTGGGCCCTCTAAGGGACATTGGAGGCCAGAAGCCTGGCTTCAGCCACAAGATGTATTTCCAGCCTTAGGGTAGAAGAGGAATGAGGTCATTGGGGCTTCTACGGCAACAAGCCTTTTTTAACAAATCATTTTAAAATTAAATTAAATGCTATTAAATTAGCAAAAGTGCCAGGGGAGCCCAGGAAGAGAGTCACTCAGATAAACGGCCCAGGGTGGTCATCTTAAAATCACAGAGATGTCAAATGCTGGAGCTGGAAAGGGCCCTAGATGTCCTCTGGTTTTCTGGCTCTTAACCAAGCAATGGATCTGGATTAACAAGGGAGTTTTTACAACCAGGTAATGTAGCCAGCGCAAACCAGGGTACACACTTCCTCAGAGAACCTGGTTCTGCAGGCTTGGGGTTGGTCAGGCTTTGTCTCTTAGGAAAGATCCTAGGAGGTGAGGCTACACACACACACACACACACACACACACACACACAGACACGGAGAGAGAGAGAATGAGAGAGAGAGAGAGAGAGAGAGAGTTACGAAGCACAGATGTCCTAGCCCCTTCATTTTGCAATCACCATGCAGGTGACTTGCCAGCATCTCCCAGCAAGTTACTAACAGCCGAGAGAGAGATCACTGATCTCTCACATCCCAAGAAGTTGACTCCTGAGGATTCCAGATACCAAACAGGACATGTAAAGGAAAGAGAGAGGGTGGCGGGGGCAGGAGGGCCTTCCCTGTTCTCTGTCCCTCTGTGACTCATACAGGGAGTGTTTCCTGTGCAGTCACTCTCGTCCAAGGACCACAGAGGGCAGTGGGGGCCCCATGGAGGCCAAGACCCAGCCCATAATAAACAAGATGATTTTAGCTACAGATAAATGCTGCAATGGAAACCAAATAGGAGGATGAGAGAGTTGACCCAAGGAAGGCCACATTGGCTAGGCAGTCATGATGCTGCTTTGAAGAGGTGACATTTCACCTGAGATGTGAACAATGAACCAGTCAATCCAAGCATGAGGAGCATGGAGGATCATGGAAATGCCTAATGGGGGAAGGAGGACATAACTCCAGAGTAGGGTGTTCAGGGGATGCTTCCTGGGAAAGCAATCTCTAAGCTGAAAATGAAAGGAGGGATCCAAGCTGGTCAGGTGAAGAAGCGGGAAGGGGAGAGATTCCCTGAATTCATTAAATCTTTGAGCAAATCCCTATGGAAGACCTACTGCATGCCAAGTGCCAGGCTGAGGGACAGAAATTCAGCAGTGCAAGGCAGACAGCCCAGCTCCCATTGAGGAGGACAGACTCTGCACAGCTAGTAGGGGAAACCTGGCTGTCTCAGGCAACAGTCCTTTTGCAGACATTCAAGGCCAAATCATTCTTTGTGGAGGACAGTGCTGTCCCATGCATTGTGGGATACTGAGCAGCATCTCTGGCCTCTACCCACTAGATTCCGGTAGCACCTGTCAGTTTCGACGACCAAAATTATCTCCAGACACTGCTGAATGTTCACTGAGGGCAGAAGGATTCCTGGTTGAGAAGCACTGCGCTGAAGTGTCACTCAAAAGAGAGGCAGCAAGAGACAGCAAATGAGACAGCAAATATCCTACAAAATGTTATTATATATTATAATAAGTATATATAATACAATAACATTAATATATAATATAATAATATACAATATTACAATAAGAGGAGGTCAGAAATGCAGGGAGCTTTAGGACGGACCTAATTAATTCAGATCCTAAAATACTCCCAGCTCAGAGGTCTGGGTGGTAGGTACGTTTCTGCAAACCCAGAAGACAGTCCAGACCTCTCATTTTATCAGAGAATAATCTGTTGATCTTTAACACCAGAATGAAGAGGCTGGGTGGAGAAAGTTGGAGGGGGCAGCCCGAAGGACACTTGGAAGGTGATGCCATTTCTGCCTCTCCCAGCTCTGTCCCAACCTTGTCCCAGCCAGCTGGCCCACGGCGCTCAGCAAAGGGTTAACAAGCAATGTTTATTTATGAACTTAGCCTATTACTATAGCATAATTTGAATACAGTGCCTACGAGGTTTTTTTTATTGCCAGCTATAATTTCATTTTTAAAGCTCTCCCTATGCCATACTTTAAAAATGATATCTCAGACAAGAAATAAATTCTGTTTTGCAGCTGTGTTAACTGTATTTACCCATGGGACACACTATTTTGTCCTTGACACACATCCCTAGGGATTTTGCTGAGAATTGCTTTGGCAGCTTTCTCTGGCTCTCTCTCGACTCAGGGAGAGCTCTGCTGCTATTCCCTGGGACACCCCACAGAGCCCCAACTACAGCCTAAGGGGGCATGAGAGGAAGAGGAAACTGACAAGAATGGCCTCAGCCCCTCAGCAATGGGCCGTGTGGCTAGGACAGCACCCCTGGGCAGCTTTGAACCTTCAGCTTATAAAAAATAAAAGGGTGTTGGACAGAACATTGTCATCATTCCTCTCTAGAGTCTCTGCCTCCTCTCTGCATCCCTGAATCGGTGACGGAGTTTAGGTAATTTCTCAGGCTGCAGAATGATGGCTCAGGAACTTCAGCCGGCTGGCTTCCATAATTTTTAGCTTTTTTTATTTTCCTCCAAGTGAAAAAAATATTGTAGGGCCTGACTGACAATAACAGTAGCTTACATTTATTGAGCACTTACTCTTTGCCAGACACTGTACTAAAAACAGTTGCATGCATGTTGGACACTAAGAGCAACCCTCTAAGTAGGTATGATCCTCCCCATCTTGCAGATGAGGGAACCGAGGCTCAGGGAGCTGGAGGGGAAGATCCACCCAGTTTAGCTCCATGGGGGTCAGGAGAGGAGTTCATAAGAGATGCCATCCTCAGCCCTGCACCCCAAGGTGGCTCACATTACCTTGTCAGATAAGCTCCTGCCCCCAGCAAGACCACAAGCAATGGGACATGGAAGAAGCAGGCTTTGATGGAAGAGGGAAAGGCGTGGGAGACAGGACAGCCGGTTGGAGGCAGATACCTCAGTGCAGAAAGGCATCAATTAATCAGATGGGGAGTAGGCAGGCCAAAAGGAGGAGCGAGGGAAGCCAGAGAGGGCCAAGTCCTTACACATCACACAGCGACTTACCTCCATCTTAATAGCTCAGCATTGCAGAGCAGAGTTCAAGGGCTGTTTCTGTGCTGCAAAACCACTTCTGGGTCTGTGACCTGGGCAAGAGACCTCACCTCTTGGTGATTTGGTTTCCCCATCCTTAAAATGCGGATGGAACCACCTCAGTTTATAAACATGGTATCTATTATTCATTATAATTTACTGAACACCTATTATTGTCATGAACATATAGTCTGGTTCCAGAAAGCGACAGAGAGAAAGAGAGGCCAGGACAGTTCGGGCAAAAGGAACCTCAAATACAAAGGCATGTTGGCATGGGGTTAGAGAGATCTGCATTCTAATCTTTTTTAAATATTTTTTAATTTTTATTTTCAAGATAGAGACCAAGGTGTCACTATCTTGTCCATGCTAGTCTTAAACTCCTGGGCTAAAGCAATCCTCCTGCCTCAGCCCTCCCAAAGTGCTGGGATGACAGGCATGAGCCACCACTCCTGGCCCTGTGTTCCAGTCTTGAGTCTGTCACTTATTTATTCCTTATGAGATCTTAGACGATGTATTCAGCTCCTGAGCTTCAGCTTTCCCATCCGTAGAACGGGCCTATCAGTACCAAAGGTTGTTTTTGGATAAAAGATAATTTATTCAAAGCACTTGGCATATAGTAGGTGTTTAATAAATGGTACCTGCTATTGTGATTGAAGGTGGCTCAGAGAATCTGGTGGTTGAAAAGAATGTGGTCTTTTCAATGTTCAGATCTTAGCTCCACCATCAGTGGCTTCCTACCTCAGAATCTGTTCCCTCGTCAGGAAAATGGGAATGATAATTTCTCCCCCAAAGAAATGCTAGGGAGAAGGATAGATTCAATATCTATTCAGAAACAATAATCTTGCACACCCGAGCCAAGGCCAAAAGAAGAACTTGTTGAGGTCAGTGCTGGTTCCAGAAGTAGGAGAGAGTTATACAGAGAGAGTCCAGCCATTGAGTTGAGCCCCAGCTGCTTGAGCAAGTCCAGCTAAGACCAGCAGAGCCACCTGTCTGAGCGCAGTCTAGATGAACCCACCCTCAGCCACACCACAAATCTATGAGAATAAACAGTGACTGTTTTAAGCCACCAAGTTTTGGGCTGGTTTGTTACACAGCATCATTGAGAACATGGCTAGCTGATACAGAGGTTGCATCCCACAAAGTATATATCTATTGAAGCTTAGATATGGCTACTACTTATCGAACACAACTATGTGTAGCAATGTGTTAAGCACCTTGTGTGTTTTACCTTATTAGATCTTCACAACAATCATATGAGTGAGGCATATTGTTACCACCATTTGATAGGTAAGGGAACTGAAGCTCAGAGAGGTGTGGTCAATTACCCAAGGGCACACAGCCAGGAATATGTCAAACTTGAATAAGAAACTCAGGTCTGTCTGACTCCAGAGCCCGCACCTTGAACTACTTGGCCCTGGGGGCCTCTAAGCTGTCAGGGGTTAAGCCCAGCGCAGGGCACATGGGTTGTACTACATAAATAGATGCTTTCTGTGCCTCGGGAAGGCGCCAGGGAAAGACCAGTTGGGTCTGATCCACCGGGACCCTAAATGCAAGCAGACATTTCCCTGTTCAGTGCCCTGCACCAAGCCCTACGACAGCTGCCGTTCGGGCTGAATACCTCCCTTGCAGCCCTCTGGCACCAACCCTATAAATATTAAACCAACGGTAATTAGAGGAAATCAGTCAGTCACTGCACTCCAGAGCTCTGCCATGTCTCCCCACCAGGCCCAGGCTGCCTTTGACGAAGGAGCTTTGTTTCTTTTAATTTGGGGACCTCATACAAGGCATGTGTCAGGCACCAGGACATCAAGCTCATCCCCATGTGAGCCAAGGCCCTGCCTGCAAAGTCCCACCCCCTTGGGGCCTTGTAGGCTTTGCCAAGTAGCAGAAGAGGGGCTCCGCGTGGAAGGCAGGTGGGGGGGAGTGGCAGGGCTCCTGTCAAGGCCTGAGACCCCCTGGGGGACCCACATCTTTTTGTTGATCGTGTGGCATCAGGCTCTGGTGTCACCGCTTTGTGGGACTGATGACACATAATGCACGGTGACAATGTGTCACATCAGAAAACAGTCCCGAATGCACTCAGGTGGTACTGCAAACCCCAGGGGTGCTGGGGAAATCAAAGATTGGGAATCTTCAGCAAAGGGGGCTGTGGGAGAATGAAAATGGCCCCAACCCACACCCCTGTTTTACCTGTTAGAAAAGTAAACAGCCACGTTTCCCACCAGTCCTTATGGAGTTCGAATGAACAGGAGGGTGACACAATGGCTGGGTCTCCAAATCCACACCATTCACGTAGAATTGTGGCTTCTGTGGCCATGTGGCTCTCAGGTGCCACACCATGGGCCTTCCGTCTCATATAACTAATCTTGCCCAATCCTAGCAACATGTTTGCTTGGAAGAAGTTACCATTAGCTCCTTATACAGGTGGGGAGACTGAGGCAACTGAAGGTAGGAAGGTGTAAGAGCTGCACGCACAGGCTCTGAAATCACAGGGAACTAGGACCTATTCCTGGCTCTTCCAATCTCTGGCTGTGTCACTTTGAGAAACTTATTTGATATCTCTGAGCCTCAGCCTCTTCATCTGTAAAACGTGTATAAAAATGATACCTTATCACGCAATACCTGATACACAGCAAAAATCAATACAGATTCTTGTAATTGTGATTATCAAAGACCACAGAGCTCAGAAGAGTTGGAGGTAAAATTCAAACCAGTTTCATGTAAAAGCCCATGAACTTTTTTCTGCCTTCCCACTCCCACCCAGCACCCTATCTGCCACCCAAACAGTTCCTGATAGTTTTCCTCTTCCAATATGGCAATTCATCAACCAACTCATCAGCACCATGGGAAGATCACAGCCTCCATATTTATGGGTCAAGATGGTCTCTGCAAGGTTTCCACACAAGCGTCAGAGAGGGAAGGTGGAATCATCCCCCTTTTGCAGCTGGGGAAATTGAGGTTCAGAGAGGCAAAGGTATTGTTTTAAATCTACACAGAAAGTAACAGGTGGAGCCAACGCTAGAACCTGGGTCACCTGCCGCCCAACTGCTGCCCTCCCGTTTTTAGTAAAAATTCCTCAGCCTGTCTAGCCTCATCCGGTTTGCACCGCAATCGCAGATGTTACATTTGATCCCATAAATCTTCACATTTCTGCATGGGGAAACTGGGGCTCGAGCAGGAGACCCGCCCTGCCGAGGATCTCAGTGTGAGTCAGAGTCACAACAGGAAACCTGGAAACCTCATCCCTCAGGCCCCTCATTCTCCTGCAAAAGGCAGTCCCTGCCACGGCGAGGTCTGGCCAAGTGCCTGGGTGGCCCCAAATAAAGCTGCCCCTCCAAAAACGGCAATAGCCTGAAAACAAAATCCCTTTGTGCACCCAGCCCATGGCCTGGAGGTCTGAACCCGCGGTGGCTGCACTAACCCGTCTCGTCCCCACAACCCACAGAGGAAGAAAACCAAGCCTTGAACCTGACAAAGCCCATACGAGTGGCAGGTATTAATTGGTGCAATTAGGCAGCTCTTTCCCAAGGCCATAGAAGCTTCAGCATCAATAATTAGACTCAGATTGGAATTCCTTTGGCCCTGCGTGTAAACAGGACACTCTTTCTGCAGTTGCGGTAAATGATTTGTTCAAAGGGGGGAAACATTTACTGTAATTTGAAAGAAGCAATTGACTGTATTATTAGTGGATGTGAGTGCCCAGATGACAACAGCCTCCACATTGTTCTGTCTTCTGTCCAGGCCTGGGGACAGAAACCTTTGGCAGCAAGATCCCCCAGTGGTTGAGGTGCGCCATTTGGGAGTCAGAAAGACCCAAACTGGGATTTGAGTCCCACCTCCCCGACTTAGGTGCTGTGTGACCTTGGGCAAGTAATACAACATCTTCGAGCCTCCCTTTCCTCATCTGTAAAGTAGGGATGACACCAGTATATATATCATGGGGTTGTTGTGAGGATGAGATGAACCGAACACACATAAAGTGCTTCATAAAATAAGCTGTTGTCCTTGTTGTTATTAGTAATCATCTTGGAAACACTCCTGAAGTCCCAGACTAGATCACAGACAGCTACCTATTCCCAAAGGGAATCAACAAAACAAACTATAACCCACACAACGGGTCATGCCTTTGACATCTATTGAGCACCAACTGTATACAGGATGGAGTCAGACAAGGACTCTGCTCACTGGGTGCTCAAAGTGTGTAGTGAAGACAGACACGTGAACAGATAGTGACCAGAACCTCACATTCACACAACACTTTACAGTTTACAAAGCATGTGTAACTCACCTTCGTTAGCCCCCAAGGCTCTCACTTGAAAGCTGGTGTTATTATGCCCATTTCATTGATGAGAAATCTGCAGTTTTAAATCACTTACCCAGAACTAGCATTTGAATTCAGGTCTGTCTGCCCTGATGCCTATTACGATCTCTGGCAAATTTCTTTCAGTGAGGGAACGGGGTAGAGAAGAGTTAGGAAATTCCACTATCCTGGGAATCCCAGAATTAGGTGTGAGGTTGGCTGATTCCATCATGGCGGCTTCTCCAAATACAGAGATGTCCTCACTGTTCCTTTTCCCACCTCCTACCCAGGCCCTACTGCTGTGCACTGGGTGATCTTCACATCTCATCAGCACCCACTCTGCATGCTCTCGTTTGGGGGTCCCATCCCTCCTGGGGCATCCCCATCAGTTCCTTGCAGGCAACCCTCTCAGACAGAAGGTTCAAGGTGGGACGGCGCTGAGTTTCAGTCCTGTCTCCATCTTGGATTAGCCAGGTGGCCTTGCCCAAGTTATCAGCACCTCAGTCACCACATCTGCTAAATGAGGATGATGGTGGGGTTGTTGCAGACTTAAAATGAGTTCATGAGGGCAAGAACCATGCTTCTCTCATCCACCGCTACACTCCTGGCACATAGCACATACTCAATTATGGAAGGAAGGAAAGATGGAAAGAGGGAGGGAAGAAATCTTTCCCATCTTCAAAACCCAGCTCCAAAGCCAGCACCTCTTTGAAGCTCCCCAGGGTCTTTCTAGAAGTAGGGTGAGCCATAAAATACATATAATCTTTCAATGGAGGTAGGTGGCTTCCTTATCAGTTGCACCAACTCTCCAGTGAGATAATTGGCTCCAATCCCAAATGAACAAGTCATTCCTCCTCTCTGAGTCCCATTTTCCTAATCCATGGGCAAGGAGGTGGGGTGGGATCACAGCACCTATCTCCTTTTGGTTGCTGAGGAATTTAGATGATTTGTAAGATTAATTGCTCTTATAGATCAACTTAGATGATCTATAAGGGCACTTAGCACAGTGTCTGACCAATGACAGGCATGTGATACTGTCTACCTGTGATAATCATCACCACTAACCATCACTTTCTGAAACTCAATATGGTTGTTTTGTTTTGTTTTTTTTGTTTTGTTTTGTTTTGTTTTGTTTTGTTTGAGATGGAGTCTCGCTCTGTTACCCAGGCTGGAGTGCAGTGGCACGATCTTGGCTCACTGCAAACTCTGCCTCCCAGATTCAAACGATTCTCCCCCTTCAGCTTCTTGAGTAGCTGGGACTACAGGGGTGTGCCACCACACCTGGCTGATTTTTGTATTTTTAGTAGAGATGGGGTTTTGCCATGTTGGCCAGGCTGGTCTGGAACTCCTGATCTCAGGTGATCCACCCATCTCAGCCTCCCAAAGTGCTGGGACTACAGGCATAAGTCACCGTGCCCAGCCTCAGTACAGTTTTAAAATCATGGACTTTGAATCCCAGCTTTTCTCTTACTAGCGGTAGGATCCTTTCTCTTCATAGGGCTTCGGTTTTCTTATCTGTAAAATGGGCGTGGTAATAGTTTCTAACTCACAGGTGGGTGTGTGGATTGACTGAATTAATACAGATACTCAGCACAGTGGCCTGGAGTCCTTTACTTGCCCATAGGGATCTCTGGATATGTCTTCCCACTCTTCCTCCCCTCAGCCAATTTGGCCAGGTCTGGTCTGCCTGTTTCATGACTCACAGATTCTCAAACCCCCCAAGTTCTGGACACCTGGTACGTCCTCAGTAAATAGGAGTTTGGATGCGCAGAAGGATGCTCTGAAATCGCAGCCTGGGAATGCCCTAACTGGATGACCTTCAACAGGTGACTGCCTCTCTGACCCTCAGTTTCTTCATCTGTAAAATGGAGTTAATAGTAACCCCTTCTTTTCAGGGTGGATATAAGGATTAACGAAATAATATATGTGCCTGGTTCCCAGTAAATACCAATAATAAACAGCAACTGTAAACGTTACTTGTTCTTCCTTCTGCCTTCACTCACCTCCTCTATCCTCTTCCCTATCTTCCTTTATCAAGGTAGATGTTCCCTAATTTCATTTCAACTTGATCAGCCAGAGAAGCCGGGGGGAAATTGCACAGAGAATAGATTCAAAGTTCTGTTGTAAGCAGGGGTAGCAGGGAGCAGTGTGGATGGGTGGGAGCACCCCAGCAGGAATGCTGTGTCTGATGGCACCATTCACACACTCAACACAGCCTCTCCTTGTGCGGCTGGAAAAAATGCACACGTATGAAGGCACTTAACCTGTCTTCACCCAAACCTGCCAGAGCTATCAAAAATCATCAGAAAGAGAAAATACCACCCCAAGAGGGTGGCAGCCCATCTCCCTACTGTCCCCTAAGGGTCCTGTGGGGTTGTCCTTCTTCTCATCTACTCTGAAGACTTAATCTTTCAGCAGAGGACAGATGTCTGTCAATGACAGGTGAACCCCAAGACCACTACTCATAGGCACCACCTCCTGAGAGGGTCTGAGGAGGAGAATGCAAAACTTCCAGTGGTCACCTGACTGAGATAGGAGTCAAGAGCTTGGGTTCAAGAATCAGGCAGACTCACCTCTTTGTAGCTGTGTGACTTTAGGCAAGTCACTTCACCAATCTGAGCCTCAATTTCTTCATCTGTAAACTGGGGATTAAAATGGTCTGACATGGTGTTGAAGAGTGTAGTCTGGAGCCAAACAGCCCTGAGGGGTTGAATACCAGACCTGCCTGTGAACTAGCTGTGTAAGGTATGACCCATTTCTTAAGCTCTTCGTTCCTCGGTTTCCTCATCTGTTAAATGGGCATGAAACCTTAGACGTTTTCTTGAGGATGAAATGGATTAGTACTTGCAAACCACATAGTTCCTGGGACATGGTCAGCTATAGTGCCTGAACATAAAAATAAGCAACTAAATTGTAGAGCCGTTGCAAGGATGAAATGAGATACTACCTGCAGAACTCTTAAAAACAACAACAAATTGCTATTATGCCCCTCAGTGAAGCCAGATTTCTTTGGGCCTCGCTGTGTGTATTCTCTTAGGACTTTCGCATATTGTCCGTGGAGTTAATTCTCAAGAAAAAGGGACTGTAGTTTGTTGTCCCTAGGATGTCACATTCTTTCTGCAGTGATGCCAGGCATTGCCTGTGTAAATGTTTATATATCTGCAACCGGGCACACCCACATGTGCCCACCCGTGTGCACCCTCATACAGATCGTCACAGACTGTGCTAACACGTGTGGGCACACATATTCACATATGCCCTTTTCCCCTCTCACTGTTCCCCAGAGAACAGCCTGCCCCTGTGCCCTGCGCCATGTCATTAACCTGCCCCAGAGACCTCCCTGATCTGGGGGCGGGGCCTGCCTGAGCCAGCACCTCCACATTCCCCAGGCTGCTTCTAACCCCTCCAGATCAGCCCACAGGGACTCAGCCCAGCCACAGAGCAGCAGCATCCCCTCCTCCCTCCCATCTTAAGCTTGGCCAGGGCTCCAGGGCCCCAGAATTGAGTTCAGTACCTTGACTCTACCCCCAGGCCTGGCCACCACCTTCCCTCCCTCCCCATCAGCTCTTAATTCTTAATTAGGCCCCCTGCCTCCACTCTTGCCCCTGATCAGTGCTTCAGCTCTTAACCACAGCCAAAGAAATGTTCTTCAACACAAACCTCCTTGTTACAGGCCTCTGCTTCAAATCCCTAGAAAGTTTCCCATTTTTCTTAGAATACACTTCTCATTGCCTTTAGAAGGAAATCCAGATATAGAGCCGCGGCCCCCTGGCCATGCCTGGCTGGCCCCTGCAGTTCCCCAGCCTTGACTCCTCCACTCCTCCTTCTTTCCCCCTGCTCCAACCTCACCCCCATGTTTGTCTTTTTTGTGTTGCTATAAACAAATACCCAAGACCGGATAACTTATAAAGAAAAGAGATTTATTTGGCTCACAGTTCTGCAGATGGTGCAGGAAGCATGGCATCAGTATCAGCTTCTGGTGAGACCTCAGGAAGCTTCCAGTCACAAAGGAAAGTGAAGGGGGGCAGCATGTTACATGGTGAGAAAGGGTGCAAGAGAGAGATGGAGGTACCAGGTTCCTTTTAAACAACCAGCTCTCACGTGAACTACAGAGCAGGAGCTCACTCATCACCAAGGGGATGGCGCTAAGCCATCTATGAGGGACCCGCCCCATGATCCAACACCTCCCACCAGGCCCCACCTCCAACATTAGGGAGCACATTCCATGAGATTTGGAAGGGACACACATCCAAACTATATCACTCCACACCCTCCCACCCCAACTCCCAGTCTCTCTACTCACCTGCTTCCACTAACCCCAGGGCCCTTGCACAGGTGCTTTCCCTGTCCTGAAATGTTCTCCTCTGCCCCTCTGTGCTGCTGTTAGAACCAACTGGCAGGCTCCTTATCTCACCCATGGCAGATCCAGCTGCATGTCCCAGAGTGTGTGTGACTGCCTCCAGGATCACCTAGAATCACACCTTCAGCCAATCATCCCCAATCACCCAGAACTTCCAACCATGACCAGGGAAGTGTATCCATCCACAGATACCCACCTGCTCTCTGGGGCTGCCAAGGAGAAGAGAGAGAGGCTGACATAGGGGAGGAAGGACACCAGCCTTTATGTGCGCCCACTGTGTGCAGAGAGTTCTATATACACGGCCTCATTGAGTCCTCACTGTGCAGATGAAACCACTCCGGCTCAGGGAGGTTACAGGAACCAGTCTTGAACCAAGAGCTGTGTCATGCCAAATCCTAGTTTTTCTCCACTGCTCCTGCCTGCCACAAACACTTCTGGTGGCCCCACCATGTGCCAGGCCTTCTGCTAAGAGCTGGGGATGCAGCAATGCGTAAAACCAACAGACCCTGCCTCGTAGGGCTAACAGTCCATCTACCTCCCTTGACATCATTCTCCCGCAAGGATCTCCAGGGGAGGAAAGAGGGAGATTTCCCCTGGATTTTAAATGCCAGATTTTGGGGGTCCTCTTGAGGAGGCTGTTTAGAAGGGTTGACTTCTACCTCCAGAAGGATCCCTGAGGGACCGAGGAGAAAGGAGGGAAAATCTGCAGGAGGTAATCAGGTTCCCATCAGAGGTATGCCAGCAGAGCCGTGAGCCTGGGATTCCGACTTTGGGAGAGGGAGGGGTTGGGGGGCTGTGAGGGGCATGCGGTGGGAAGACAACACTGTGAGCCTCCCACTCCTGCCTCGGGGGGGGGCTCTGGGGAGAGAGGAGGGGCACTGGTCCTCCTTGCCCCTTGCTATGCGCCCTGCACCGTCCCAATCTGTCCTTAGTTCCCCACCATTCCCCACGCTGCAAAGCTCGGTTAATGTGCAGGTCGGCAAGCCAGGGTAAGATTCGGTCCCAGATCCCCTCCAGCCCAGAACCCAGGCTCTTCGCAGGTCCAGGCTGCCACAGGAGGTCGGCCAGCCAGAGAGGCAGCGTGACAGTCCAGAGCTTCGTGTGTGCTGGGAGCCCAGGCCGGGGAGGAGAGAGGGGCTGTGAGCAGCAGCAGGTGAGGATATTTTAGTGCCCTATGAAAACCTGAATAAATAGTGTCTAACCTTTCCCGACTCCCACTTCCTTATCTCAATATTCTGTTCCGTAGAACCTTTCAGGCCACACTAAAAGAATACGAGGGTTGTTACATCAGCCCTAAGTCACTGTTAGAATGGGCCTGGCTGTCTCCGCAGCGGCAACGCCAGCGCTCGGTGCTTGGGGAATCCCGGCTCCCCAGTGCTCCTCGCGGGCAGGTGCAGGTCCTGTTCTTCCCAGAAAGGCCAGGCTCCCCTCAACCTGAGACCCACCAGGCCCCGGGGTGAAGGGTGATAAATAGTTGGACCTTGCTGGTAACCTACTGGATTTGTTATAGGGAAAAATGTCATAGACCAAAATCTCTATTAGAGTGCTAGGGCTGCCATACAAAATATACTGGGTGGTTAAGCAATAGGAATTTGTTGTCTTGAAGTTCTGGAGGCCAGAAGTCCCTGAACAAGGTGTCAGCAGACTTGGTTCCCTCAGAGGGCTGTCGGAGAAGGATCTGTCACAGGCCTCTGTCCTGGACCTGTTGATGGCCTGTGTCATCACATGGTCTATGTGCGTAATAATAATAATATGAAAATAAGAATAAAAATGGGTGAATCTGCTAACTCCTTCCAGGATGCCCTGCTCCGAGCCTGTCCTCTGCATTGTTCTCTCTTCACCTTCCGCACAACGCCACCAAGTGGCGGCGGGTGTTTGAGTGTCTCGATGCGGGAGGACCAAGGCTCTGAGAGGTAAAGAGACCTGCCCAAGGTCACCCAGCCCAGCTGTAAGCAGCAGAGTGGGATTCAAACCTAGGCCTGTGTGCCATTTCCCACAACCCTACCCCTGCTGGGATGCAGTCAGGACATCTGACGGCGACTGCCCATGCCGTCTGTGTCTATTGGGGTGTCTCGGGGAGTCCCCTGTTCCATCTGAAGCTCAGTTTTCTCATCATCTGTAAGATGGAGATACATAAAGTCTGGCCCAGGGAAGGCTGTGGGAATCAAATGAGGTTTGGGTTCAGTGACAGTGCTGTAAAAATGTATCAAATGCTGTTCCTCAGAAAGATGGGTAGAACTTAGCACAGACAGAGAGACAGATGAGTCCACACACCATGTGCACGGGTGTGCCGATGTCAATGATTACTTTTCGGGAGTGCTTGCCCATGGAAAGGACGAGGAAATACGTGCGTGTGTTCAGGGTGTGTGTGCTCCTGGCTGCAGGGGTAGTATTTGGAGACCTGCCCATGTGTGTGTCTTCTAGGTGTACACATGTTTACCAGCCTGTGTCTGGGTGAACAGGCAGGAGCTTATACATGCATGTGACATCTATATTTGTGCTTCTGTGTATTTCTATGTTCCTGAGTACACAGGCACCTACCTGTTGTGTGACTGTGTGTGCAGAGAGGCGAGTGTGGACATGAGTGGAGGAGGGGAACACACGTGCATCCATAATGTCTGAACTTGTATTTGCACACCCAGATGCATATGTGTGTGCCCCGTGCTGTGTGGATGTGGGAACATGCCTGCAGTTGTGTGTCTCCATGCACCTGTGTGTGTCTCTGTATACACCGGCTTACCTGAGCATGCAAGCCTGTCTAAGCACACTCTGTCGACCCAGGGCCCGAGACATGCATGTGGCTCTGCGAGCTCCCCTTGGAGCGTGTGTGGCCACTGCTCACAGGGGCCAGCACTGGGGTAAATGAGACCTTTTCCGCCCCTGGCTGCACCCACGGCCATGCAAGCGGCTGCACTAATAAGGCTGCTTTCCCTGAGGCGGTGGCTGCCGGAAGCAGGCTGGGGAGTCAGAGCCTCGGGGCTCAGCTCCACGGCCCCTCGCCAAGGTTGCCTCATCAGCAGGACCATGGCCCTCCACGATCCTGTACCCTCTGGTAGCCCAGGGCCAGCCATAGCCTCTGAGTGACCCCTGGGGAGAGCTGGCCCTCTCCAGCCTCGGCCTCCCCATCTCCACTGACCCACAGTCCCAAAGGGCCCGGAGAGGGACCCAGGTTCTCCTCCCTGCACCTCACCCTCTGGTTCCAGCTCCACCACTGACCAGCCTTGAACTTGGCCTGCCAAGGCCTCAGGCTCCTCTTCTGTAAAGCAGGGCAATGAGTTGACCTGAAGGCCAAGTCTGGGGCTCTTCCAGCTGGGGCATCCCCCTCAAACACTCTCAGTGAGATGAGTGAATGAGGATGGAGCAGACAGGAAACTGTTCTGTCTCCAGTAAGATCCTAATGGTCATCTGGGAATGCTTCATAAATGCTTATTGCAACCCTGAGCCAGGCTGGTGGGGGGATAAACATAACAACGGCAGCCACTGTTACAGCTCTTCCTAAGGCTAGCAGGGTGATGTTATGGTCACTATGATTATGGTAGACATCTCTGCTACCCCACTCAGGATCCATGGATGCCCCACCCACCATTCTCCCCACTCCAGGGAGCTGCCTGCCAGGAACTGACGCTCCCGACCTCCTCACCAGGGCTTAATTAGGTCTCATAGAAGGCAGAGATGGCTCAGGGCCTGCAGGGAGCTTGGGGCAGAGGAAGTTGCAGGGAGGGGAGGAGGTGTCTGCAGGGAGAAAGATGGGGCAGGATGGGAATCTCTTCTGACTGGGAATGCCCCTCCTTCTCCCCCACCAAGGCCTCTCTCACTCTGAAGTGAAGTGTGGTAGTCAGCTACACACACACACACACACACACACACACATGCATGCGCATGCTCACAGGCACAGCTCTTCAAGGTCTTCATTCATTCCTTAGCCTGGAACAAAAGCTCTGCCAAGTTATCAAGGCAGGATATGGCTTCATCATGATTCAGAGTCAGACTCACTGGAGTTTGAATCCTTGGCTCTGCTCTTCCCCTGCTGTGTGAACTTGAGCTCCTGGCCTTCCCCCTCTGTTGCTTCATTTTTGAAATAAGGGTGCTAATTGCACCCATTCTACAAGGCTGCTGTGAGGGTTAAATAGAAGCAAGTAAAGGGTTTCACCCAGCCGAGCACAGAGTCAATTCCCCTTTTGTGTCAGCTACATGGTTAGTAGCATAACCATATCAGTCAGGATAGGATTCATCCTGCTGCTGTAATAAGTAACCCCCAAATCGTCCTACGTTTATTTCATGCTTGTGTTGAATGCCTATTGGGTTGGCATGGAAAAGGGAGGCTCTCATTAATGTCACTCAGGGCCTCAGGTTGACAGGGCACAGTCACCATCTCAAATATTAGCCATAGCCAGAGGGAAAGAGAAATCTGTAGTCTCAAACCTGGAATCAAATGCTCCAGCCTGGACAGGAACATGTGCTCAACTCATTGGCCAGAACTATACCATAACCCCACCTACCTGCAAGGGAGCCAGGAAATGCAAGTTTCACATGCCCAGAAGGCAGAAAGACAAAAATGTGGTGAAAAACATGTCCAACTCCCACCCTAGCAATGGCTCATTTAGAATCCTAGAAGCTTACACATGGAAAGCAATCCTTCAGACCATTTAGTCCAACCCTCTAGTTTTTCAGATTCGGGACTCAGGACCCAGTGAGGGGAAGAGACTTATCTAAGGTCACACAGCCAATTGACTTCAAAACTGGGATTCTGTATTAATCTGTTTTCACGTTGCTACAAAGAAATATCTGAAACTGGGTAATTTATAAAGAATAGAGGTTAATTGGCTCATGGTTCTGCAGGCTGTACAGGAAGCATAGCAGCTTCTGCTTCTGGGGAGGCTTCAGGAAGCTTCCAATCATGGCAGAAGGCAAAGGGGGAGCGAGGTATGAACATGGCAGGAACAGGAGCAAGGTGCAGGAAGGTGCTACACACTTTTAAACAACCAACTCTCAGGAGAACTCACTATCACGAGAATAGCACCAAGGAGATGGTTCCAAACCATTCATAAGAAATTCATAAGAAATTCACCTCCATGATCCAATCATCTCCCATCATGCCCCACCTCCAACACTGGGGATTACAGTTCGACATGAGATTTGGTGGGGACACAGATCCAAACCATATCAGATTCCAACCCACGTCTCCTTAGCTCCAGACTAGGTCATCTTGGATTCCAGGACGCTCTCGTCCACCCAACAGGCTTCCTCCCAACCCCATTGGCTCGTATGAACCAACACAGTCCTGGCCAATGAAAAATGTCCTGGGAGAATCCTGAGAAAGGTTTCTTCTCTCTTTAAAAGGAGTCTGAGAAGCAGAAGTCTCTCTCCTAGGTTTAGATGCTGTTGTGGGAGCCGACTCCAACAGCCACTCAGTGACCATGAAGAAATAATGTTGAGTATTTTGTCCCACCCTCTAAAGAAGGCGGAAAAGAACTTGACCTTGGATGATGTCATTGAGCTACTGAATTAACCAACCCTGGAGCTGCCCACTTTTTTTTTCTTTCTTTTTTTTTTTTTTTTTTTTGAGACGGAGTCTTGCTCTGTCACCCAGGCTGGAGTGCAGTGGTGTGATCTTGGATCACTGCAAGCTCCACCTCCCCAGTTCATGCCATTCTCCTACCTCAGCCTCCCGAGTAGCTGGGAATACAGGCATCTGCCACCACGCCTGGCTAATTTTGTTTTTGTATTTTTTTTGTAGAGACTGGGTTTCACCGTGTTAGCCAGGATGGTCTCGATCTCCTGACCTCATGATCTGCCTGCCTCAGCCTCCCAAAGTGCTGGGATTACAGGCATGAGCAACCGTGCCTGGCCCCTACTTCTGACTTCTTATGACATAGTAACAAATTATCTTTATGGTTTAAACCATTTTGAGTTGGGTCTTCAGACACTGGCAGCCTAAGGCATCCTAACGGATAGGGCCCTCATGCTATTCCTCTACCCCATGCCCCTGCACTTCCTTCTCTCACTTGATGAAAACCCTTGCCTCAGGTTTTAGTTTAAGCATCTCTCCCTCCAGAAGTTTTCCTGAATCCCCACCCCCAGTCTAGAACACGTACTTCTCATACACTCTGAAAAACACCCTTTCCCTCACAGTGCTTTATCGCATTTTGTAATTAGAAACTCATTGGTGTGATTCTTTGATTTACATCTTCCTTCTCCGCTAGCATGTAAGCTCCATGAGGAAAAAGAAGAAGCTGCTTGGGCCCCATTTAGCCACATGTGATCAGCAAGGTGCTGTCCACAGGAAGCGCTCAATGTTTGTTGAATAACTGAAGTGATTCGTATGTTCTTGCTCCTTTATTCATTTTTTGATTCCAAAATATTCACCAAGTAAGCTTGAGGAGGCTGAGAGTCTTTCTTCCATTCATTGATAAATCCCAAAAGCCTAGAATGGTAGTCTTCCACCAGAGAAGCACTCAAATATTTGTTGAGTGAATTGGTAAATGAATTGAACTCCCTATAGGTACAAGAAGCCAGGCTAAGGCTTAGCTTAAAATGAGAGCAAGAGGAAGCTACAATGATTAGAGTGGTAGAAACGGTGCAGCCATGCTGCATTTCCACATGTGAACACAGGAGTAACATCTCAGCATTCTGCGGGAAGAAAGCTAACTGCAGGTTTAAAGGAAAGCAACATCCAGCGTTAGCCAATGTCACCATTAACCATGATTCCTGGGTTATCTGCTCCTTGAGGACAGGGACGGTTTTGGGAGAAGCATCTGTCCAGGGGGTGAGACCTGGGTCCTGCAGGGGGCTGGGTTCCCACCAGTCCTCATGCCAGATGGTTCTCCTGGGCCCCACATCCATCATGGCTGTTGGTCTTGGAGAAAACAGAAGTGACACTTGAGAGATGGATGTCGATGGCAAATGGGCTGTGATGATCATGCGTCTCCATTTTCCCCTTAATATACATGATGAATAAACTTAATTACACGGAAAATTGCTGCCATTGAAGAATGCGGCGCATGTGGCTTCCTCATGATGCTGAGTGACTCCTCGCTGTCATGGCAATCCAAAGATTCCAGGGAGGAAACCATCGTCACCCTCGCTGATGCCAGGACCGCCCTCCGAGAGGACAAAGTCACATTCAAGGAGAGTCAGAGGCAACTCACTGATGAATCTGTAGAATGTCAGCTCTGAGAAGACCTTGAGTGTTCATTTCATCCAACCACCCATTTTACAGATGGGGATAACTGAGTCTCCGAGGGATAGGGGTAGTGACTTTATCCAGGGCCATAAAATAAAATGCAGTCTCCTCCATGTTCAAATCCTTTATGTTTCTTTGATTCAAAAGACACATATTTCAAATGCCTCTTGGTTTCCACTTCTTTAAAAAAACACATTTGGGAAACTGACCCATACCGACTCCATGCTATGTAAAACGGTGAGCACTGTGCCAGACCAGAACCGATGCTCAAAACAAGTTAGCTGCCAGTCTTATTGATTTTGTTGTTCTTATCACTACTAATGTTAAACTTTTTATAAACGCAGTTCCCCCAGAATGGAAGAGAGGGGAAAATCAGGACCTGGGGTAGGCAATCTGGGTGCTGGCGTACCCTCTGTTACTAACAAACTTCAAAGCCATTCCCATCTCTGAGTCTCAGTTTCCTGCCCTGTAAAGTGAACACCATAGTCTTTTCTCTCTCTTTTTTTTTTTTTTTTTTGAGACGGAGTCTCACTCTGTCGCCCAGGCTGGAGTGCAGTGGCGAGATCTCGGCTCACCGCAAGCTCCGCCTCCCGAGTTCACACCATTCTCCTGCCTCAGCCTCCCCAGTAGCTGGAACTACAGACGCCTGCCACCATGCCCGGCTAATTTTTTATATTTTTACTAGAGACGAGGTTTCACCGTGTTAGCCAGGATGGTCTCGATCTCCTGACCTCATGATCCGCCTGCCTCGGCCTCCCAAAGTGATAGGATTATAGGCGTGAGCCACCCCACGCGGCCAGTCTTTTCTGTTAACCATCAGTAGGCTGTTGGAGACCTGAGGAAGCTAAGGAACATCTGAGTGCCACAAAGATGTTAAGAGGTTATACGATAGTTATAGCAGGAGGTTTCCACATCATAGCACTGTGCAGCAAGTCACTGACAGCATAAGCTCAAGAGAGTGTCCTGTGGTCTCCCAGTCCCTGCTGAGATGAAGACAAGACCGCCTGAAGCCAGGTAGCTGGGGTGGGGTGGCAAGGGGAAGGAAGATAATAACAGCTGACATCTGTACACAACCTTCAGCATTATTCAATAGATACCCACACTGGGGACATTATAGGACAAGGGAGGGGCACAAAAATGAGTAAGACGCAAGCACTGTCCTCAAGGAGCACATAGTCTAATAGGAGAGACAAACACAGCATCAGTCAATGAGTGTGGTGGCTGACTTGAAAACAGCCAGCATTAGCTCCATAGCATGAGGTACAGTCAAGGAGGACCCTCTGAAGGAGTGTAGCTTGGAATGACTTATTCATTCATGCATGGATGCATACATGCTTATCTGTGTGTATGGCATCTAATGACCTGGAAATACAGAGGTGAACAAAACAGACGTAATTTCCGCTTTCATTGAGGTTTTCACCCTGAAACCAACATGAGACTTGTCAGGCCAACAATGGGCAGTGGGAAGGGTGCTTCAAGCACAGGAAACAGCATAGGCAAAGGCATGGAGGTGTAATGCAAGTTGGTGTCACCAGCACACAAAGCACGCAGCACTAGGCACGAGACAAGACTGGATGGGAAAGCTCTCTCTTACTCTGAAGTTTCCAAAACAAAAATATATAATTCCCCACCTTGTACCATCTGCTCATCTTCTCTTGAAAGTGCACTGTGCAGTGGATGAATGGATAAACCCAATGTGGTTTGTCCATACAATGGAATATTACTCTGCCATAAAAAGGAGTAAAGCGCTGACCCATGCTAAACCAAGTGAACCTTGATGACATCATGCCAAGTAAGAGACATCAGGCACAAAAGGACGGATTGACTCCACGCAGGGCAAAATGCTGAGTGCTGCGCCAGACTAGAAGGCTCAGTAAGTTACCTGCCATTTGCATTGCATGATTCCACTTATAGGAGGTCCCTAGAGGAGTCATATTTATAGAGACAGAAAGTAGAAGTTACCAGGAGCTGGGGCAGGGGAAATAGGGAGTGAGTGTTTAACAGTTATAGAATATCTGTTGGGGAAGATGAAAAAACTCTATGGATGGACGCTGGTGATGGTTTTGTCCTCCCATCAGAAAGTACTTACCCCTGTCTAACTTTCCTCTCTCCTACTGCAGTCACCTCTTTTGATCTTCAGGGAGAGAGAGGCCATTCTTAGAAAGTGGCCCTCATGATGACCCTCCCAGCCTCCACATCCTCTCTAATCTCTGCACATACAAATGGTAAAGGTTATGTTATGTATAATTTACCACAATTAAAAAAAAACTTTAAAAAGGGCACTGTGCTACTCTGAGCTATTAATACATCTATATCTCAGAAATAATCAACAGTTCATTCATTCATTCATTCATTCATTCATTCTTTTATTCCACAAATATGTATTGAGCATCAACAATGTTTCTAGGCACTAAGGGTAGAGAGTTTGCAAGAGATGAAGACCCCGACAGTATGAAGAGGACAGAAACTCGGGAGCCAGACAGTAAACAATTAAATGCATTAATAAACAAGGTAATTATAGACAGGATGAGCTGGAAATGATATAAACAGGGAGATGTGCTAGGGAGAGATGAGGGAGGTTTTCTACTGTGGAGAATATAGTCTCGGCAGAGCTCCCTGGGGAACTAGCATATCCCCTGAGACCAGCAGGAATCGATCAGGCAAACAGCTGGGAGGAGAACAAGTCCTTCTGTATGACAGACACTCTTGCATATAATATATTTCTATCCCTGCCTTTCTCTCTCACCTAACCCAGGCCTCTGTGATCCTGGTTCCACCCTAGGAGGATACTAGGGCCTGGGTATGGACGCAGACATAGTTAAGGCTCAGGGCCCCCATGTAAGCATTTTCCAGGCCACCTCATCAGAAAATACTTCCACCTGTCTACTCTCCTCTCTCCTGCTGCAGACACCTCTGTTGAACTTCAGGGCGACAGAGGCCATTCTTAGGAAGTGATCCTCATGGTGACCTTCCCAGCTGCAGCATCCTCTACAATCTCTAACCGTGTCACCCGAGGCCCACAGTGGGGAAAAGGAGCCCAGGGCCAGGCGGTTGTTGTTGCTGAGATGCACCAGCAAGCTGGGAACTGCAGCTCATCAGCAGTAAGATAATTAAGTCCCAGGCTGGGGCCAGCCTGTGAGTGCCTTTAGATCATCCAAAGGCAGTGGTTTTCTTAATGAAAGGTTCTCTGTTACAAAATTGGGCTCCCATCCATCTCCATTATGGGGGGCAGTTTACCTGCTAATACATACACCACATGCACTCCCTGGCAGGGGGTGGCGGTGACAAGGAGGTGCAGACTGGCTTTCCAGACCCTGAGACGCTGATGAACGGCCTGTTCCTACTGTCACCGCAGCACAGGGAACATCCAATCCTCCCGGGGCGGCTGCCTGCCAGTGTCTGGAGGATGAGGGTGGATGGGCACTTGGGATGGAGCACATTTCAGCCAAGACTAGAAAGTTCCTGCTCCAGGGAGGGTGTTTGCTCCTTTCAGGGTGACATCCAGTTAGGCAACTGGGAGATGGGATTTTAATGCCAGCTTGCTCAGGGGTGTGCTGGTTGGGCCTCCTCTCTGGCCTTCTAACTTCTACTCTTGGCCCCTATAGCCAGAGGAAGCCTTTATTATTATTAACGGAAGTGAAATTCACATGACCCAGCAATCCCACTTCTAGGTAAATACCCCAAACAATTGAAACAGGGACTCAAACAAACACGTGTATACCCATGCTCACAGTAGCACTATTCACAACGGCCAAAAGCTGGAAACAACCCACATGTCCGTCAGTGGATGAAGGGATGAACAGACTGTGGTATACCCACGCAAGGGGACATAACTCAGCCTTAAAAAGAGAGGAGTTCTCACCATTCTGACTGGCATGAGATGGTATCTCATTGTGGTTTTGATTTGCATTTCTCTAATGATCAGTGACGTTGAGCTACTTTTCATGTGTTTGGCTGCATGTATTCAAAAGTCAAGAAACGACAGATGCTGGTGAGGTTGTGGAGAAATAGGAACGCTTTTACACTGTTGGTGGGAAGGTAAATTAGTTCAACCATTGTGGAAGACAGTGTGGCAATTCCTCAAAGAGTTAGAACGGGAAATACCATTTGATCCAGCAATCCCATTACTGAGTATATACAAAAAGGAATATAAATCATTCTATTATAAGGATACATGCATGCATATGTTCATTGCAGCACTACTCACACAGCAAAGACATGGAATCAACCCAAATGCCCATCGATGATAGACTAGATAAAGAGGAAGCCATTATCCTCAGCAAACAAATGCGGGAACAGAAAACCAAACACTACATGTTCTCACTTATAAGTGGGAGCTGAACAATGAGAACACATGGGCATAGGAAGGAGAACAACATTTCCTGGGGCCTGTTGGGGAAGGGCAGGGTGGGGGAGAGCATTAGGGAAAAGAACTAACGCATGCTGGGCTTAATACCTAGGTGATGAGTTGATAGGTGCAGCAAACCACCATGGCACACGTTTACCTAGGTAACAAGTCTGCACACCTGCACATGTACCCCAGAACTTAAAAAAAAAAAAATTAAAGGTCAGGCGTGGTGGCTCACGTCTGTAATCCCAGGACTTTGGGAGGCTGAGACAGGTGGATCACCTGAGGAGTTCAAGTTGGTTCAAGACCAGCCTGACCAACATAGCAAAACCCCGTCTCTGCTAAAAATACAAAATTAGCCAGGTGTGGTGGCCAATGCCTATAATCCCAGCTAGTTGGGAGGCTGAGGCAGGAGAATTGCTTGAACCCAGGAGGCAGAGGTTGCAGTGAAATGAGATTGTGCCATCGCACTCCAGCCTGGGCAACAAGAGCAAAACTCCATCTCAAAAAATAAAAAATCAAAAAAATTTTTTAAAAAGGCCAGGCAAGATGGCTCATGCCTGTAATCCCAATACTTTGGGAGGCCGATGCAGGCAGATCACGAGGTCAAGAGATCGAGACCATCCTGGCTAACACAGTGAAATCCCATCTCTACTGAAAATACAAAAAATTAGCTGGGTGTGGTGGCGGGCGCCTGTAGTCCCAGCTACTTGGGAGGCTGAGGCAGGAAAATGGGGTGAACCCGGGAGGCAGGGCTTGCAGTGAGCCAAGATCACACCACTGCACTCCAGCCTGGGGGACAGAGCGAGACTCTGTTTCAAAAAAAAAAAAAAAAAAAAATATATATATATATATATATATATAAAAAGAGTGGAGTTCTGATGTACACTACAACATGGATGAGCAGACGGGTCTGTTTAAGGCCTGGTATCTCCTTCCTCTGCACAGAACCCTCTGATGGCCTGTTAGTATGATGTCCTCTCACAGGTACAAAGTACCTATGAGAGTCTCCAAGGCCCTGTCCCCCCACAGCCTCTGTGATTTCATTTCTTACCATGTCTGGCTCACTACACTCAGTTTCTCAGTGTGGCCTTCAGTCTGTGACAGGAACACACTGAGACGGAGCCGGGCCCCCTTTTGGCAGTCTGCATGCCCCTGCCACCAAGAATGGAAATAGAGGAAAATCCTGAGTTCCTTCAAGGGAAATTCCAGACACCTAGCTAGCCCTGAGAAGTAAATAAGTAATTTGAGGCTGGATGTGGTGGCTCATGCCTGTAATCCCAGCACTTTGGGAGGCCAAGGTGGGCAGATCACTTGAGGCCAGGAGTTCGAGACCAGCCTGGCCAACATGGTGAAACCCCATCTCCATAAAAAATACAAAAGCTAGTCAGGCATGGCGGACACCTGTAATCCCAGCTACTCGGGAGGCTGAGATGGGAGAATTGCTTGAACCCAGGAAGCAGAAGTTGCAGTGAGCTGAGATAGTACCACTACACTCCAGCCTGGATCACAGAGTGAGACCCTCTCTTAAAAAAAGAAAAGAAAAGCAACTTGAAAAGCAAGAGGGTAATAGTAATAAGGCTAACACAGGAACCAAGGAAGTTAGTCAGATGTTTGATTCCCCTATAGAAACTAAAGGCAACATCTTAACATATGTCCCTGAGCTGTTTTCCAGAGCCCTGAACCCCCACCAATGGCCCCCACTGAACAGCTCTGCTGTCACATAGACCTCCGATAAGGGGGAGCTGAGGGCTGAACTCTGACCCCCATTTTTTGTTCTAAATTTCTTCCTGAGGAGTCTGGAGGGGGTCACACCCCAGAGCCAGTTAATGTTCTTCTCTGCTGACCCCAAATTTTAAACAAAGCTTCTCTTCCTTAACCAATTACAAATCAGATAGTCTTTGAATCTACCTATGACTTGTAAGCCTCTGCTTCAAGGTATCCCGCCCTTTTAGGCCAAGACCAAGGTGTAACCACCATGTATGGATTTACAATCTTGCCTATAGCTTCTCCCGAAATTTACCCCTGCCTTTAAAAACACTTACCTGCAAGCCATCAGGAGGTCAGGATGTAAGCGTTAGCTGTCTGGTCCTCCTTGCTTGGCACCTGGTAAATAAACACCTTTCTTTCCACCACTGCAAGAACTCAGTGTGGATATCTGGTCTTACCACACCAGGCGAGCAGACCCTAGTTCAAGTCTATTAAGTTGGTGCAAAAGTAATTGCAGTTTTTGCCATGGAAAGTAATGGCAAGAACTGCAATTTCTTTTGCACCAACGTGATATAACAACACTGATAAGAGGGAGAAAGTTGCTTGCATAGACAGGGAGGGCTTTGGGAGAAGGTGGACTCTATCTGGGTGGAATTTGGGGAATGCATCATTTCCTACCATTTTAACAACAAAACTCACAGTCCTGTGCAGTGCTCTGAGATGGGGAAAGGATGCAGTTTCATTCTAATATGTCTGGGAAATTTGCTCCAATCCTTTGTGGAGTGTCACGATACATGTCAGAAGTTTAAGTCCCTGACAAGGCCTGCAGTAAAGGCACCTGTCGGAGTCCTGACCTCTGTAACACATTTGCATGTGGATCTGAGCTAGAGTAATTTTAGTAAGAAGTTTCTGCTATTTTTAGCTATAAGTCAAGAAGTCTCTTTTTCACCTCTTCGTGGCTTGTGGTGAGGCAGAAAAAAAAGGGGTAGCAAAAAGATTAGCATTCACTGAGAATTTCCACTCCCGACATGGGGCTATATATTTCACACAACTTGTCTTATTTGTTCCTCACAACAGTCCTATGAGGTGTGTACAATTATGATCCCCATTTGCAGAGGAGGAAACTGAGCTCAAAATGACTCTGTCATTCCACATGACTAGGGAAGCCATTTTTTCCTGGCTCTAAGCTAGAGCTCTTTGGGTCCAACCCACCTCATCTTATTACCTGGAAGCTTGACTGTGGTTCCCAAACCTCTGTCCCTACCCAGCCTCTCGATTTCTCCCCAGATCTTCTCCACGCTCCCCTGCCATCCCAGCCTCCTTTGGAAACCAAGGGGTTAACCTCTCCTTCCTGTTTGCCCAGCCTCAAGTTCATTACGCTGACTAATTGATTCCACCACTGCTAATGGAAAATGTATCTGCAAGTAATAGATTAATTGGCCACTTGTGATCAGCTCTCAACCAGAGGACCACTGGTGGTCATGCTAGACCCACTGAGTCAGTCCTTCTGGAGCCAGGAAAGGGAACCAGAGGCTAGACTCAAAGGGATCATGGGGGTGTCCAGAGTTTTACCAACTATCACCCTCACAAAAGGCCAGCCAGCCGGTTGCATCCCAAAGGAGGCAGATTCTGCATCCTTTCTAAGTCATTAAAATGCAAGTGCATTAACTTGAAAAGAATGGAAATCTTATCAGCATAATGAACCACAAAATATCAGAACACCAGCACATCAGCTTCCCTTACCCCCAAATGAGGGAGGCAGGGGTGCTTTCCTCAGAAGGTTTAAAGTCATTTGTCATAAAATAACAGCTGCCAGTTTGCTCACTGACTATGTGCAATCCACTGCATGGTTTCATTTAAACTTAGCAAAAGCCCAGGCGGCAGGTGCTATAATTATCTCATTTCACAGAAAAGAAACGGGGCTCAGAGAGATGCACCACCTTGCCCAAGGTAACACAGCAAGGAAGTAAAAAAAAAAAAAAGTGGCCTGCGGGGAGACCTCAGGTCTGCAAACCCCAAAACCAGATCTTTTATCCTCTATCCCAAGGATCAACAAATGACAGCCTATGGGCCAAATCTCGCCAACCACCTGTGTTTGTAAATAAAGTTTTATTGGAACACAGCTATGCCCATTCATTTACATATAGTCTTGGCACCCCAATAGTGCAATGCACCACAAAACTTAAAGTATTTACTATTTGGCCTTTTGCAGGGCCAGAATAAGTTTGCAGACCTCAAGCCAAGTTACCCTTCCCAGCTGGTGTTACTGGTACCTTAATGAAATGAGGGCGGGATGACTATGGGAGAAAAGGCTGGTGTGAACTTGGGGATCCCAAAAGAAACTCAGTCTCCAAGATGCACCGGCTGTTTCCCCAGATTATAAGGAAGGTTTCTTATGAGTCTAAGAGCAGAAAGGAGAAAGGAAGAGAGATAGAGAAGAACAAGCCTGAGCCAGACTTGGAGATGAAGCTGGGTGAGAACCAGATCTGATGACAGAGGGAGTGATGCAGGAAGAAAACCAAACCAGGGAGGCTGGTGGATGCAAATCTGTATCTTAGGACCTACCCTCTTGCTTGCTTTAGGACTCCAGAAACGTTTGCCTCCCTTCAGATACCCTCAGTTTCTCTGCTAGAAAGTGGGGGTAATAATGGTGCCATCTGGAGGATTCAGCAGGATAGAGCATACAAAGTGCACAGCAGGCACACAGTAGGCACTCAATAGATGCTTGACAGATGAATGAAGGACTCAGATAGAGATCTCAGAGGTCAAATTTTGCAGAGTTCCTCCTTTGCAGCAATGGTAAGGAAGAAGCTCCCCCGACCCCCTCCTTCCTCGCTCTACGGGCTGGTACGGGCAGTTTTACAAGGCTGAACGAGTCGCCGGAGGCTGTAAAGACACGAGGGCTTTTTCTTTTAAGTCTTCCCTGTAAGTCACCTCGAAGCATTTCCGGGATCGATTGGCTCTTCTCCTCCTTGTAGGAGCCCTCCCCAGGGAACTGTTTGCCGAAAGGAATCGGCCAGTTTGCATTTAGTCACCTTTATCTGACCCAGGAGATAAATCTCTCTTAGTTTCGTTTTTCTGCAGGGAGGATCCTGGGAGGCCCGTGCCGCCACACAAATGCTGGAGACTTCGTTCATTCAGACACTGATTATTCCAAATGAGAGACGATTCGAAGCCCTGAGGAAGTTGGTTGTTCTCAGAAAAGGAACAGGGCATGTAGAGGCACAATGGCAAAGGTGCATTTGAGCTGCTTCAGAGCTTCTAAGCCTCCTTCTGGGGACGCCCATGCATGGATCACAACCCCAGGAATGGGCCACTAGGGGCAGAGAAAAAGGACACCACTCTGCCTATTGGGACTTCAAGTTGAACAGAGAAGGGAATCCTAGGCACAATATCCTAGAGGCCACGTGGTTTATGAAGCCTGGGTTTCAAATCCCAGCTCCTTTACACTCACCCCAGCAGCAGCACCCTGAGTAAATGGTTTAAATGTCTTCTTTTCTGCGTCTCATTTTCTTCCTTTGCAAAAAGGACATAATGATATTGACCTCATAGATACTGACCCCATAATATTGTCTTGATGATTAAATGAGCTTCTACATTTAAAGAAAGGGCTTAGCACATGGTGAACCCTCAATACAGGTTGCCATTCCCACTCTATGGTTGTTTGGCTGGTGCAGAAAAGCAGAGGCTGTTATTCACACACTGACCCCATACCCCCTCCCACCAATGTGCAAGGTTGGTTTAACCCCACCACCACCCCAGCTTCTGCCTCTCCTAGAGAAAGTTGTCCTGCCAATGGCAGCTTTACACAGAAGACACCACTGGCTTCCCCCAAAGAGGTGGATCTTGTGCCCAGAGATTCCGAACCTCTTCATTCATAAATTTCCTTCCAACATTCAAGGTCCCCTCCTCGGGGGTCTCCTTTCAGATGCCTGGGATGGCTGAGGATGCTTTAAAGTCAGTCTTTCTGAGAAGGGCTAAAACTCTGCGTGCTCCTTCCCATGGAAGACAACAAGTGGCAATGCTTACCCCCAGGAAGCCATCACAAACTGAGGTCATGCTGACACTATAGCCTGGGCCAGGAGGGATGTTTTGGAGCGATCTGGAGTCCCGGTGCCTCTGACCTTCCACTGAGTCACAGCAATTAAGGGTTCAGCATAAGACAGACCACCTTTCCAATCCCAGATTGCCACTTTCTACCCTGTCCAGTGGCTGAATCTCTGCAAGCCTCAATTTCCTCATTAGTAGAATGGGAATAATGGTTGTACCAGCCTCATGAGATTATCATACAGTTAGCCATGAAATATGTTAAAAAGCCTTTAGCTGTCTGTGCTCGGTCAGGGATAGGTATTATTAACAAAGACAGCCTCCAACTGCAAGCTGAACACTGTGGCTTTTCATTCCATTTTGGCCACAAACTGATTAACAACTTTGGGCAAGTTCCTGCCCCTCTCTGGGTCTCACTTTACCCTTCATACTCTCCAAGGCTCCCTCCCCACTGGGAGACCACCAGGCTGGGCTCACGTCTGTTGCATGTGACCTCTCAAACCTGTTTGCTCTGTCTTCACCCAGCGTCAGCACCGAGTCTGGGTGGTTTTGCTCCTGAATCTCCACATTTGCCAGGGAGACCTGCCTATTCATTGTGTTTCTTTTCTAGGAGCAGAAAACTAAGGTTTGCCAAGCCAGGGCTCAACCCATATCCTCTGCTTTTTTTGAATCATGCACACACACACACGCACAAACACACACACCTTGGCAGAACAGCCATCTCCTGCTGCCTTCATCTTCCCATGCCCCATCACTTGTTCATCCAGAAGTCCTTGTCAGAATGTCCCCCCAGGGATCAGCAGGTAGGAAATGTCATTTTGGATCCATTACTAGAGCTCCAAGGTGCTTAGAGATGATCAACACCAATTTCAACTTCCATCCACGGAGGAGGGAAGGTCGGGAGCACCCCTCATCTCTGGCAAGGGGATCTGTGCTGGCCACCCCAAGCTGCTGGGTACCACCACCCCAGGGCAGGGAAGGAGGGTAGCTTGCAAGGGCCAGGGGACGTCAGCCACTCTGTGTCCTCAGATTTCCCTGCCACGGCTGATTTGAATAATTCAGCAATGCCGGGTCTCCTGGGCACTATTGTCTTCAGTGAAGGCAAATCAGTCGCCCGCTCGGCCTGTTAAGAGGGCCCCTGCCTGCTGCCTTTTTCTGTGAATCAGGATTAATGAGATGGTGAGGGGAAGCGCCGAGCCCTGGGCAGAGATGCCGACAGCCGGCTCTCCGGGAGCAGCGGGCCTCAGAAGTGGCTTCCACCTTGATGTCCTCGGGCAGTCTTCTGGGGCAGCCATCAACCCGTCGATAACTAGCTATCACCCAGCCTGCCAGACCCCAGGCCTCCTGCCTGGCTCCAGTGACTTCAGGAAAAAAAGATAGCAAGAGGGAGAAGGCAGTCGGCAGGTGGCCTTTGCCCCTCACCTCTGGCAACGCGGCAGGCTGGGGTGGTACACTTCACAGAGGGCTTCCTTTCCTGCAGGCTGCACCAAAGAGTGAGGTGCCAGGGTGATCCTCCTAGCCCTAGCCTGGGGCTGATAAAGAGTTTGCTGGGCCCCAGCCTCCACTGCAATGTGGTTACAGAGACAGCCAGGGCCCCACGCCTGGTTTTTTGACAGCTGTCACTCACATACGGTGCAAGAAACAATGGACAATGTCCTTGTGCCTCTCACTGGTGGTGCCTTCCTCTCCCTCCCTCTGCCTTGTAGTGGTCAAACAGGTGAGCTCAGGGTACTCCACTTGTATGCTGTGTGACCATGGGCAAGTTGCTTAACCTCTCTGGGCCTCAATGACCTAATCTACAAAATGGAGATAAACACATTAGTTGCCCCACAGTTTTCTGAGAGGATTTCCAGGTATTTAAGCTTGTAAGCCCTTATTATGAGCTGATATCAAGCACACAATCGTGTGTGGTCATATTGTATTAATATCATTATCATTGCCAACTCTAAGACGGTGCTACTTGTTGGGCAGTCCATAGCCCATGCCAGGTGGCAAGTCGTTTGTTACCTGTCCACAGTGAGGTACCCACAAAGAATACGTACAGAGAAAGAAAAGTATTTAGAAAGTTTTGTAGCAATTTGGCAGATGGCAATTTTGTATCATTGAATATAATGAAAAAAAGGGCTTAGATTTTGTATATTTTATTTTTCATTTAATTTTTCTAGGAATTTGCTTTTTTACTGCATTTTTTAAAACTGTCATTCTGCAATAAATTGGAATTAGAAAAAACTACTGGTGTCTCAGCACAGATAGCTTGAGAAGAGTGTTCTGGACAAACTCTAACATGCACACAAATCCCCTGGGGATCTTGTTAAAATGCTCTTACTGACTCAGTAAGCAGGGGTAGGACCTGAGATTCTGCATTTCTAATAAGGGCCCAGGGGAGGCTGAGGCTGCTGGTCCAGGGACCACACTAGTGAGGGGAGTGTGTGGAGCACCCTGGCTAATGCCTTTTCCCCACCCTATCTGGATGCCATTCACTCTAAGAAACCTCTCTGCACTCAGATCACAAAAGCTACCTCCTGGTCTGCCCTTGGCTGAAGACTTTCCAGGGTCTCTGGACACATAGATTACAAAGTTCAGACCCCACTACCAAATCAGAGGCATGTGTCAGGAGTTCCACATGATGCTGGCATCAGCAGCATCCAACAACTAGCATACATGAAACAGGTACCATGTGCCAGGCATTATACCTGAACTCTTCTAGAATCTTAAGCTGCAGCCCTTCTAGCCTGTGCAAGTCTTTGAGATAATGCACGCCAATCCTGAGCACAGTACCAGGCAGAGCCAGCACTCAATCACCAGTAGCTGTTATAGCTATTGATTTTTCTGTACCTTTGCAATTTATCTTCACAACTCCTTAAAACAGAGGTGTAGCTGTTAGCTATTGCTGCGTAACAAACCAACCCCAAACCTAGCAGCTTGAAACAATATCCATTTATCCATGATCGCCCATGAGTCCATGGGTCGGCTGGATGTTCTGTCTTTCTGGGAATGTCTCAGCAGATATTGGCTGGCTCACTCTTGCATCTGTGGTCATCCGGAAGGGGGGTGTTCTGGAAGGGGGTGAGCTGGGACACTTCACGTCTGTTGCATATGGCCTGTCATCTTCCAACAGGCCAGCCTGAGCTCTCCCTATGGGGAATCACAGGGTCAGAGAGAACAGAGTGCACAAGGCCTCCTGAGACCTAGGCTCAAGACTGATGTATTATCACTTCTGCCCCATTTTATGGCCAAAATAAGTCATGTGACCATCCCAGCAACAAGGGGTGGGGAAATGGACTCCGTCTCATCACAGGAAGAGCTATAAAGTCACATTGCAAAAGACACATACACAAAGAAAGGTGAAGACTTCGGGCCATTTTTTACAGGCTTACATTGTCCCCTCTTGCTAGATGAGGAAACCAAGGGTCAGAGAGGTTCAGAGATTTGCCTGAGGTCTGACAGCAGCTGGGAAGGGACAGAGCCTAGCTCTGCCTGACTCTGGAAACTATATTCTTAACCTCTATTTCAGACTCTTCTCTGCATGCAAAAAAAAAAAAAATACATTTTGGTAACTCAATTCACCAAAGGAAGAGGATTTTCAAATATTTTGACATCTCCAGTGGATGTTTTTGCCTGCTCTGGCTCCTGTGCCACCCCCTGCCCTCTAATCACAGGCCTGTTTTCCATCACCTGCTCTCCCTTGCCTCCTGAGTCTTGCAGCTTCAGGCAATTTATCTTTCCCTCTTTTTTTAATGGTCTCTTTAACACAGGGTTTTCTAACAAGACAAATTGAAGGGCTTGGGCATCAAGCTGAGTTTGTGCATGCTCACAGAAGGGGGTGCAATGAGGAACAAAAGGGAGCCTGGAGAAGAGACAGGCACAAGCTGAGTGGTCCCCCCAAATTCTGAAATTGGAGAAGCGTATATCTTCTGGCTCCCTTTTTGCCCACTTGGGGTTTAAAAGAGCACTCTTGTTCCCAAAATCTAGTGGCTCTTGTCCTGCATTCCCCAGACTTCCAGAGCTCTGAAAATATATTTGGAACCTCCTTGAAATGAGTTGTAATATTTCAGCTAGTCTAGAAACTCAGGCAATCTAGAATTTTAACTTCACTCTTCTGTAACTGAGTATAATTTCTATTACAGCCTGTGTTCTTCCAGGTGGGAAAAATAGAATCATAGTTCATTTAGGGACGCCTATCCACTTTCTCTAGGGCTGTGTCCAAATTCTGGGGGGGTTACAGTATGCCGACTTGATTGTTTATCAGTTGCATTGTTATCAGTTGCTACCTAACAAATTACCGTAAACTTTAGCATCTTAAAGTGACAATGAACATTTATCATGTCACATGATTTTTATGAGTGAGGAATTCACAAGCAGCTTACATGGTTGGCCTGGCTCTGGGTTGCTCATGAGGTTGTGGTCAGATATAAGCCAGGGCTGCAATCTCACCTGATGGCTTGACCGGGGTGGAGGCTCCACTTTCAAGGTGGCGCACTCACATGCCCAGCAAGTTCATGCTGGCTGTTGGCTGGGGGCCTCTCCACAGGGCTGCTCAGATGTCCTCCTCACATGGCTTCCCTGAGGACAAGGGATCCAAGAGGGTGAGATAAAAGCTGCAAGTCTTTCGTGGCATAACCTCAGAAGTCATACATCACCTCCTCTGTACAACACTGATCACACAGGTCGTAATGATACAATGAAGATGGAGGCTGGGCATGGTGGCTTGCACTTGTAATCCCACTGCTTTGGGGAGCTAAGGCAGCAGAATCACTTGAGTCCAGGAGTTCTAGACCATCCTGGGCAACATAACAAGAACGCTGTCTCTAAAAAAAATTAAAAATTAGCCAGATGTGGTGGCATGTGCCTGTAGTCCCAGTTACTGGGGATGCTGAGGCAGGAAGATCGCTTGAGCACAGGAGTTCAAGGCTGCAGTGAGCCATGATCATGCTACTGCACTCCAGCCTGGGCAGCAGAGCAAGACCCTGTCTTTTGAAAATAAATAAATAAAATAATAAAGGAGGAGACTGAATGAGGGTATGAATCCCAGGAGGTGGGACTCAATGCAGCCCACCTGGGATGCTGGCCTCCCATAGGGTGTCAGGAATAGCGTTCATCTGGTTCTTGATAGTGTATTTATCCCACTGGCTTCTGCTGAGATGTTCTTGCTCATGTCTGACCTTGGGTACATTGCAAACACCCTCCTTCACTCCTCACTTTAAGCCCTTTATGCTCTTTCAAAGGATGCATCAGTGTCTGTTCTGCAACTCAGAGAGTCTTTTCTGTTCTTGGAAACAGGGAGGCTTCACTTTTGCATCCTTCCATATCTTTTGTCATCTGCCCAGACCTTGGTTGGCTTTTCAAATTCGAAAGCCAAGGATTTGATTTGGTCCCTATCTGCTTTGTGCTGTGTCATTCTTTCCCTGAGGCAATAAATGCCGCATGGTCTGGCAGCTGCTGCCTGAAGGAGGACACTGGTCACAGGACACAAATTATTGCATGGAATTAAAAAAACACACACATACAACAAGACCTTAGTTAATATTCCAGAATATTTTTCTGCGACACTGCAAAAACAGTTGGTGAATATAAGTTGTCTTCATCATCTCTGTTCATTTCCACTGTGACCCTGTCCTGGGGTATCTAAAACATCCTCATTTTATAACTGAAGAAACAGAGTCAGAGAGGGTGGGTGACTTGCTAAACCCATATTCCAGGTGGGTGGCTTGTATGTAACTCAACTCCAGGTTTTCTGACCCAAGTCAGCACTCTTGCTCCAACTGTGCTATTTCTTCTCTGCCTTCTTTTCCCCTCTGAAATCTGCTTAAGATTTTTCCTAATCACTGAAAAGGTACCTTCTTGGGTAACTTAAGAGGATTTGCAAGCTAAAGAGAAGACCCTTGAATGGTGGGATTTTATGCACAGGGCACACATGGGAGAGAACCTGAAGGGACACAGGATCAATTCAACACCCCCAAAATTATACACCAGGTCATCTCCTGCTTCACCCATAAGTAAGGCTGACCTTTTGAGTGGGAAGGATTCGAGACAGAGGGCAAGAGAAACAGATGGACTCACAGACAGTGCAGCAGGAGAAAAACAAAATCAGAGTGATCCTTTCCATCGTCTTGCAGCAAAGAACCTCTCCAAGGAGCATCAGCGTCTGAATTTGATACCAACTCTGGAAGGTTATTAAGTTTGAACTCCTAATAAAGAACAGATGGGAAATGGAAGAAAACCAAAGATCAAATATGCTTTCCATATTTTTTGCCTAAATGAAAAGAAAAACTTGTCAGGAACCATTGATCGCCTTTTGTGAGTGTCATATCACCAGTATGGGATTCCCGAGGCAGCAGGTGTGTTTCCTCGCATGGATCCAGGCCTGGCTGCAATGAGCAGAAAAGGCAATGGTTTCCAGGCTGTCGCTGAAGGGTGGAGGGAGTTACCCCACAGCTCCCCCGGAGTCTGAGGATCCATCATCTGAAGAGTGAGGGGCACAGATTATGGAGAAACAGAACCATGACTTCTAATTCTGGATCTACCATTATATGTGTGACTTTAGGCAAGTCATTCAACTTATCCAAGCCTCAGTTTCCTCATCTGCAAGGATCTTTGAGATGATTTAAATAAATCGCTGCAGAGTAATTGTCTTGTGGTACCTATTTAAAGAGAAGTGGTAATTGCAACAGAGAGAAAATTACGTGTTCACTAAATGCTGTTTTATATTCATCCTTCCTGGATGCACAGAAAACTACCTCTCCCTACCTTCTTCCAGCTAAGGGGTCATATGACTGGCTTTGTGAATGGAAGTGATGAGCATCACTTCATACCAAGGAAGTGTACAGTCCCCATGAGATTTTCCAATCTCTCTCATCCCCTGACACAGCAAATGAGGCGTCCTGAAATTGCAGTGCAGAAGCACACAATTTAAAAAGCCTGGATCACTGAGTCACCACATGGATCATAGCTGCCTAAGCCCACAGTGGACTTTAGAGGGGTGAAAACTAACCTTTGTTTATGAGATGTGGGGCTGTTTGTTACAGCAGCCCAGCTGATGCTGACTAATTTACAAGTGATTATTATTATTGTTATTATTGTTGTGTTGTGTCTAGAAGGCAGTCATTTAAATTCAAATAGATTCCTTAGGATTATTAAGTAACTGACCTAGATGAAATACACAGGTTGCTATTTAGCTCCCTGGTAGGGAGCAGAGTGTAATATAGCAGGAAGATTTGCTAGGGAAAGGGGATAGAAAGGTCTTATCACAGAGAACCATAGGATTTGCCCAAACTCAATGGGAGGAATTTTAGCATCCCTTTTCACCATATCAAACATATGATGTTTGCTTCATTTTCATTCATTGCCCTTCCTCTCTCACTCCATCCTCCATGCACCCACTTTTAATCACCTGGCACCCTCTCGCTCTCCTGGTCACATACTGGCCCCTAATGCCTGATACCAGGTGTGGTTATGAGACTTTTTTAGTCAGCGGCACCCCCATCATCCCCCTTGCCCCTGCTGATGTCCCACCCTGGTATGAACCATTGTCTCACAAGAGGAGCTTAGACACATTAATCAAACATTAATCCGGAAAAAAGAATAAAGATTATTTCTTGACATAATTGAGCCAGAGAGTCCATGTCCCCGGATCATCATATCTCAGAATCAAAGAAATGCAAAATCAAAGAGCTATAGAAGTTGAGGATATAGTGCTAAAGAATCAAAGAATACTAAAAACCATAGAATCATTCAAAAAAAAAAAAATCCCACAGGACTGTAGATCCCAGCAGAGCCTAAGAGTGGAAATTTGGCATGTTAGGCCTGCTCTACCCTCGGGCATCTATTTGCATGAGGACTGCAAGCTGGAAGAGAAGCAAGATTTGTGCTTGGGATCCTAAATGATGGAGAAGACAATGCAAGATGTCTGTGCCTCCCTTTGGTTCGTATAAACCAACTGGGGAATCCATGTCATCCTTTTATGAAGCTACACTTGTCCCTTGACAAAGATTCTCTCGTTGACCAAGTTCTAGTCAGGCCCCTCTGAACCCTCTTCTTGGCTAAGCCTTGACCTTGGCACCTGCCTTTGCTGAGCCTACATAGCCCAATTGTAGTAAGAATCCTGCTAAGTTGGTTTGGGGAGAACCATCCCCCACCCCGATGTCTGGTCATCCTTCATATCTGGTCAAATCCCTCATCTTTCCACTGTCCCCCAGGTGATATCTGTTCACCTTGGCCTGTCTTCAGCAAGAATTCCTCCTACATTTGATCTCCCCTCTTAGTAGTTTTCCATCTGCTTACCCTTTCCCTAACCCACCACCCTTGATCATAAATCTTCAGTTGTTGCATTTGAAGTTGAACCTAATCTCTCTCGCCTACTGCAATCATCTTGATACCCAACAAGATAGTCCTAAATAAATTCTTCCTGTTTTCACATATGTCAGAATAATTTTTTCTTTAACACTCTTCAGCCAGTGTGCTGTGATCTAGTGAGAGTCAAACTTTGTGTGTGTGAAATTTTTTTCAAATAAAATCCAATAAATAAAATGAGTTGAGCTGATCATGTTGAAAGTAGGACGTGAACGTGAAATTCTGTGCACCTCATTGTTGGCCTCTTGTAGTTCCTTACATTCCTTGGGGACCCCAAGCACAGTTAGAAAACCTCTGGGGGGATGGGGTGACCCTGCACAGGGAGCTGGACTGTTGGCATCTCAGTGCCATTGCTGCTTCCTGCCACATACTCCCCCGTATCATGAGGCTAGATAGATCCTGGAAACTATACTTGCCCAACTGCCTTGTCAGTAGAGTTCCAGTTCAGTTTCCCCACTGTGAAGTACTCATGTGAGACCTGGAAGACAAGAGAGAAGAAGAAAGCATTATTCTTCTACCAGCAGCGGGACTTTCACAGAAAGCAGACATATGGTGTTTTCCAGCATCTTCTGGACATTTTCTCTTAAGTAACCCACATTGGTGCTGTAGGCAGCTGAGGACCTCAGTAGTAGTGCTCTGTAGGAATCCCTGCACACCATGCTATCCTAAATGCTGCAGCATTGCATTCCCTGTATTAAATCTCTTCCTGATTGAAATACCTAGAGGGGTTTCTGTTTTCCTTATGCATCCTGATGAATACAGACAGTCAGAACACATGGCTTCTAATTTCATTTAGAGGTTAAGGGTGGGTTGGGCTGGTAATGGGTACCCACTGATAAAAGCAACAATAACAGCAACTCTTACTTTTTTTCTGTATGTGCAAGACACTATGATGTGAGGCAATTTACCCAGCCTGTCTCAATTATGAGACGACCCTGTTTTTGTTTGTTTGTTTTTGAGACAGAGTTGCCCAGGCTGGAGTGCAGTTGCGTGATCTCAGCTCACTGCAGCGTCCGCCTCCTGGGTTCAAGTGATTCTCCTGCCTCAGCCTCCCAAGTAGCTGGGATAATAGGCATCTGCCACCACCCCCAGCTAATCTTTTGTGTTTTTAGTAGAGACAGGGTTTCACCATGTTGGCCAGACTGGTCTTGAACTCCTGACCTCAGGTGAGCCATCCACCTTGGCCTCCGAAAGTGCTGGGATTACAAGCGTAAGCCACCGCGCCCGGCCAAGATGACCCTTTAAGAAAGACGTTAGAAGGGAATTTCATACCTCTCCCCGACTCTTCTGCCCTTTCTAGTAACCATTTTTTCCAGCTCTCAAAGAGAAAAATAAACTGAGATCCTTATTTGGTCACTATAAAATATATACTGTGCCACATTTGAGTTATGCACAGGGTTACTGTGCCACAAAATCGGCACCCACTTGCCTGATTCTCTCTAAGCAGAGTTTTATCCCTGGGGAATCTCTGGCCATCCCCACTGGTCTTTATTTGCTTGATATATTTGGTAGGGTACACGCATTTAGGACCCCTCGCAGGATCTGTCCATCTTTCTCTCCCTACAGGCAATCCTGAGCACACAGGTCCCAAGATGTATATTTACACTGGGAAATCAGAAATCTCACTTGAACCTGGAGCTGAAGAATAAAGAATACTTTCTTCCTCATTTGATTGTCATTTGTCATGCATCGAACCTTTGTCAGCCCCAAACCCTGCAGGGATGGGGAGATAAATGGCAGATCAGAATTAGGCATTCCACGATCACCTTCCCATTGCTAACGAAACTTACTCCCAGTTGCTACTGGAAACTCCCGTTGCTGACAACAATTAGCCCCAGTTGCTACTGGAAAGCGCTGATGCCCAGGGAAGTAAAGCAACTAGCCTAGTGTCACACAGCTAATAAGCGGTAATAGCCCAGATTTAGTCCTGCCAATCCCATTTCTGAGTCTGCTCACTTCATTACTGCACTACTGTTTTTTTCTTTTGTATGACAGATAGTGGTTTGGAGGCTGTGAGGAAATTGTGTAACCCTTCTGGGTTGGAATTTTCCTTTCTGTCAAGAAAGAGAGACATTTTCAAGGTTGCTCTGGGTAACAACACCCTGAAATCTCAAGACGATGAATTCCTTGATACAAATGTCAACATCCCTGTCTGCTCCCTACACAGCCTGGCATATGGTAGGAGCTTAATGAATGTTTCACTTATGACCAGACTATCTCCCTTACCCTCAGTGGGCATGAGTCTGCCTTTGTTGCTAATTCTACATTTGACTCCTAAAAGTATCAAAGGCAGGGAGGAAGGACAAGAGGGGAAAAGGGAAGATTATTCCCACTTTATTTTTAGTTTAAATAATAGAGATAAAGAGGGAAAGACTGAGATAAGGGGGTCATCTTTCCCTCCCCCTTTTTAGAGAAAGCTTAATTTCTTTTTTTTGTACTTTTTTATTATTATACTTTAAGTTTTAGGGTACATGTGCACAGCGTGCAGGTTTGTTACATATGTATCCATGTGCCATGTTGGTGTGCTGCACCCATTAACTCGTCATTTAGCATTAGGTATATCTCCTAATGCTGTCCCTCCCCCCTCCCCCCACCCCACAACAGGCCCCGGTGTGTGATGTTCCCCTTCCTGTGTCCATGTGTTCACACTGTTCAATTCCCACCTATGAGTGAGAACATGCGGTGTTTGTTTTTTTGTCCTTGCAATAGTTTGCTGAGAATGATGGAAGAAACCTTAATTTCTGCAGAGGCAAGTCCTTTGTCTTTCCACCTGTGACTTCCCATTTCTAATCTGCAAAATGGGTACCTAGCACCTACCCTCCTTACTTTGCTAAAGACATTCAACCATGACCTTCAAATGTGATCTCGCCACTTCTACAGTGTGGAGCAAGGGCAAGGCATTCTGCTTCTCAAGCTTCACTCTCCTCTCCTATAACATGGACCTCATGTTCATGCTCACGCCTACCTCACCCTGCCATTAAGAAGATGAAATGACACATAATGGAAAAAAGTCTCTGCAGCCCTCAACAGGCTGAGCTGATGTGAGCAATGCTGATAGCAAGATTCTGAATGCTTTTCCCCCGAGGACTCAAGATAACTTCCAAAGCACCCCCAAGCTCAGTCCCTCATTTTATCCTCCTAACAACCCCCTAAGGCAGCCATCATCACATGCACTTGGCAGGTAAGGAAACCAATGCCTGCAACTCAAACGGGGCTCCAGCCTCAGCACCATCACCCTTTTGCTAGACAACCCACCCTGCTCTGAGCCTCGGTCTTCCTCACCTGTGCAATGGGGCCAATATCTCTCCTCTGCAGAATTGCTGCAATGTGGTTTCCGGCACATCCTAGGTGTTCACATGTTCTTGCTCCCCCTGGGAGGCTCAGGCCTTGCCTAAGGATACCCCGCACTTGAGTGTGGGGCACCTGGGTCTTGAACTCAGAGCTCCCAAGATCCAGTTCCACCCCCTCTGACTGCAGAAGGCACTGCCCCCACGTTCTCGCTGGGTGTCCCTGGGAAATACTTCGATTGTAGTTCCTTGGGCTTGAAGCAAAAATTAAAGCTGCTGACAGCCTGCTCACCACCGTGCCGATTTGTAATATTGATGAATCAGGAGCCGGGCCTGGCTCCGGCTGTGGGTACAAGTGCCCAGAATATTCATGAGCCATACTACCGTTCCCTGATGGCATCACTTCCTCTTTAGGGTGCCATCATTCCACCACACGTCACTTGTTCCAACGTGATCTTCCGATGCCACCCACACAGCCCAGCCTGGGCAGACACCTCCTCCTGCCGAGAACTAAATTCTGGGCCACAGTGAGGACAATTGGGTTGTCATCAGTGCACGGGGATATCATGGGACAATTAAAGGGCCTGAGCTCCCGGCAACACCTAGCAGGAGGCGGTCTTCATTCTCCAACTTGGAGCTCTGGTCGAAGAAAGCAGCTTCTCATTCAAGCCCATGGAACAAAGCGACAGCCTCCAAGGCCTGACCTGGACATTTTGGGAATCAGGGACATATTTCTCAATAAATATCCTTATCCCAGAGAGAGGCGGCCTGCCTGTCCTTGCACCCTGCGAAAGCTTGTCTGTGAGACGACATGAGTTGCCGTGTGCTTTTCTGGTTAAACATTTATACTACAGCTTTTGGAGATAAATGATACATACATGTGTCTGCATGATTACGATTAAATATTAAGCAGATACACAGGCGGGAACCTGGTCGGCCTGAAGGAAATGAAACCCGGGGGCACAAATGTCAGATCCTACAGGTGCTGAAGGGGGGATAATTAAGAGCATCAAGGTTGACCCACGGCCAGTCGGGTCCGAGGCCACTCCAGCGGAAAGCAACCACCTGCCTCCCATCAGTCCCCTGACGAAGCTGAATAGACACACTGGTGGCTTTTCTCTTCTTGCCTTCTATCCATCTCTTTCCCCTTCTTCCCTCTTTCTTTCTTCACTCTCCAAGGCAAAGCCAGCTTGGGCAGCCTTCCCTACTCATCTCTGCCGCACCACTCCAAATCTGACTGCATTTTTAAATTGTATTTGATTAGGTTTTACGAGCTGACTTGCTCGACGTGGCACAAGTCGCAGTATATGTCAGAGGCCTGGCAGAGACTTGAATTGAAATGATTCTAATTACGTGTGATAATTTTTGCATTCTAACATAAAACAATGTTACCAAAAAAAATCCCATTACAATGGTTAAAAGACAAATCATTTAGCAAGTCCCTTTCTTTATTACTTTATTAGACAATTTACAAGGCAACATTTTGAACATTGGGACCGGGCGATGGCCCAAGGCTATCCAACTGTAAGTTGCACTAAGAAAAGGGAGTTCATATCTTGTCATTAGTCAGAGAGTCAAATGCAATCACGGGGACTCCAATTGGCTTGTTAAATTAGCCACCGTTTCAAATCACTAGCATGGCAGAGCTTTGCAAAATGCAGGGAGCTCCGAAAATTAGCATTTAGCTGCCACCCAAGATGTTTTAGAATGCCTCCTTCAAGCAGCATCCAAGTACCCCAGATTCCCTGCCTGAATATCCCCCGCACCCGCCCATGCCCAGCAAATATCATCCCGCCCCATTCCTCGCAGCTTGGTCATGTGACCTGTTTTAGCCAGTGAAATCAGAGCAGGGGTGATTTGTGTCACTTCTGGATAGAATCTGCAAGACATAGTGCATGCTTCTCTGAATCTCTTTTTTCTCTCCCTTCGGACTAGCAGTGTCCACTGACCTGAGTTATGGGTAAAAAGTATTTTAAGCAAAGCATCAGCCACTTTTCATCATGTAATGATGAAAGTGTGAGTGATGAACATGTAACTTGAATGAAAAATAAACCTTTGCTTTTTATAGGGTGACTAACCTTCCTGGTTTTTGAAGGTCCAAGGGATTTCCTGAGATGCATGACTTTCAGTTCTAAAACTATGACAGTCCCAAGTAAATTGCTTTGGGGTGCCTGAGACTGAGAGATTTCCTGGAATGCAGAATTCTAGTGCTAAAACTAAGAAGTCCTGGGCAAACCAAAACAAGTTTTGGTCACCCTATTGTGTCCGGAATTGGTTCCCTCCAGTGGGTTCTTGGTCTCGCTGACTTCAAGAATGAAGCCGCAGACCCTCGTGGTTGAGTGTTACAGTTCATAAAGGAGGCGCATCTAGAGTTGTTGGCTTCTCCAGGTGGGCTCGTGGTCTTGCTGGCTTCAGGAGAGAAGCTGCAGATCTTCGCGGTGAGTGTTACAGCTCATAAAGGCAGTGCGGTCCCGAAGAGAGAGCACCAGCAAAGTTCACTGCAGAGCCAAAGAACAAAGATTCCACAACACAGAAGCGGACCCGAGCAGGTCGTCGCTGCAGGCCCGGGTGGCCTGCTTTTATTTCCTTATTTGGCCCCACCCACATCCTGCTGATTGGTCCATTTTACAGAGTGCTGATTGGTCCATTTTATAGAGTGCTGATTGGTTCGTTTTGACAGAGCGCTGATTGGTGTGTTTACAAACCTTTAGCTAGACACAGAGTGCTGACTGGTGCATTTACAATCCTTTAGCTAGACAGAAAAGTTCTCCAAGTCCCCTACCCGATTAGCTAGACACAGAGCACTCACTGGTGCATTTACAAACCTTTAGCTAGACACAGAGCACTGATTGGTGCATTTACAATCCTTTAGCTAGACAGAAAAGTTCTCCAAGTCCCCACCTGACCCAGAAGCCCAGCGGGCTTCACCTCTCACTATCTTTGGAAGCCACAGATAATTTTGGAGATGTTTGTTACCTCAGCATAACCTGGACTAAGCTGACTGATACACTCTCACTTTACAAACAAGGGAACCAAAGTTCAGAGAGTCAACAGAGTTGGTAAACATAGGGTGGCATGAAGGCAGAATGGAGATTTTGCAATCAAATGAGTGGAGGTTTGGGGAGGTCAAAGAGGGAGGAGCACTTACAGCCTGAAGTTCAAGACCAGCTTGAGCAACATAGTGAGACCCTGTCTCTACAAAAACAAAATTTGGAATTAGCCAGGCATGGTGGTGCATGCCTGTAGTCTCAGTTACTTGGGATGCTGAGGTGGGAGAATCACTTGAGCCCAGGAGTTTGAGATTGCAGTGAGCTTTGATCACACCACCACATTATTCCAGACTGGGCAACAGGGTGAGACCCTTTCTCTCAAAAAAGTCAAGGTTTGTTTCCTGGCTCTGCTGATTACTGGCTATACTACCTTGGGCAAGTGTCACAGACTGGTTCCTGGGAAGCAGACGCTGGGGCAGAGTTTAGTGAGCAGGATGTTTAGTAGGAAGTGTTCTTGGATCAATACCTTTGGAAAAGAGGAAAAAGAAGCAGAGTTGGGAACAGGGAGAAGTTGAGCCATGGTGAATGTTCAACAAAGATCTCAGCCAATCCTATGGGGGGCTCTGGAACTGGATGGACCTTTGGAGCTGTCTCAAGTTGGTATAAGGGAGTCGGGCCTTTATCCTCTTGCATCTATCAGTGATTGGATATGGGCTGACCCCAGAAGGGAGTGAACTTGGGTGATGCAGTTTTCCTGAGCTGGGGCAGCCCCGAAGAGGGCAATTCTCTCAGCAGTTATAAATAAATCCTTCCAGCCAGGCACAGTGGCTCACACTGCAGCCCTAGCTACTTGGGAGGCTGAAGCAGGAGGATCACTTGAAGCCAGGAGTTCAAGGCTGCAATGAGCTATGATTGCACCACTGCACTTCAGTCTGGGTGACAGAACAAGACCCTGTCTCTAAAAAGAAAGAAAGAGAGAGAAAAAAAATCCTTCCTTCCATTAGATGAGTCTAGGCTGTGCATCACAGCCCTCAATACAGTCTAGGCTGTGCATCACAGCCTTCAATACGGTAAGTTACTCAGACACTGTGAACCCCAATCCTCATCTGCAAAATGGGACAAACAGTTGATGTAGAATGCTAATACTGTGTGGATAATTTCTTGGATACTTACCCTATGCCAGGCCCCAAGTTAAGAGTTTTATATGCACTTTAACACATGGGGATGAAGGAACTAGAACATGTAAGATTCTTAGAACAGTGTCTGGTACACCATGATATATTGTAATAATTATTAATATTAAAGGTATCCCATTTGTACAATTGCAGCCATCTCCTCACTGGCCTCTGCCTCTGCTCCCATTTCTTCCCCTCGTGGTAGGCAGAGGGATCTCTCAAAAAAGGCAAACGTTACTATGTCACTCTTCTGCTCTAAACTCTTCCATAGCTACCTATTATCTTCTAGATAAAGCCCAAGATCCTTCCCATGTCATCAAGGCTTTGCTAATCTCTCCCTGTCTACTCCCCCTACTTCCAGCCTCATGGCCAGGGACATTTAATGGCTTTCCATTTAACAGCTTTTCCCAGCCATACGCTCTTCTCTCCCACGTGGGGAATTCCATCTTGTCTTTCAAGACTCAGCAGAGGCATCATCTCTTTCAGCAAGCCATCCCTGACCCCCAGGCAGGTCAGAAACTTCCCTGAGACCCCTACAGCCTTCCTGGCATGCTCTAACCATGCTACTTGGATTCTTTTTTGTCGACTCATAATAATAGTACATATTTATGGGGCACAAGTGATAGTCTGATGTATGCCTACAATGTGTAATGATCAAATCAGGGTAATTGGGATATTGGGGTGTCCATCGCCTCCACCATTTATCATTTCTTCTTAGGAATATTAGTGTTGGGAGCATTTCAAACCTTCTCTTCCAGCTATTTTGAAATATACAATAAGTTATTGTTAAGACTAGTCCCCCTACTGTGCTATCAAACACTAGAACTTATTTTTTCTATTTAACTGCATGTTTGGACCCATTAACCAAGCCCTCTCCGCTCTGCTACCTGGATTCTGACGATCCATTTGTGAGCTCCTCTTTCCCACTGCACACTGAACTTTATGAGGCTGAGGCAGCAACAGCATTTTTGGATTCCAAGAGAGATTGTCTTTTTTAAAGCTCTGAACTCCCCCGTTTCATCTCGGGGCCCAACAAACAATTGGTGGTCAGTAAACACTCAGCAGATGAATGAATATTCCGCCCAGCCCTGTAGAGGATAAACATGGGACCTAGGAATCACTTCTCCACGTTTCAGTAGACCTACCTAGAAATTCAATTTGAAACCCTTGAAAATTGGCTGCAAATTTACTAACCCCTAGAGATGCAGATGAACGAAACCAGGCAAACGACTTCTAGTGTCATCGGCAACGGCTGTTGTGTTTTGAACAAGCATGTTTGTAACTGCAGACTGGGCCATGCGCTCTAAGGACTCAGAAACAAGCAGAACTATCACCTTCTGGTGTTGCTCTTGGTCCTGGCTGGCCATGTGGCCCTGCGAGAGTCACTCCCCACTCGGAACCTCCGATTCTTCCCCTGTAACATGAGGGAGGGAGACAAGCTGAGCTCTAAACACACGGACTTCCCTCTCCAAACAAAACAAACGAACACTGTTTGCACAACTCTTTAGCTCATCAATCTGTGGCTCCTGTTGACTGCTGGGAATGTCTCTGTGGTTCAGTTGCTAGCTCCTCTCCTGGCATCAAGGCTGTCTCCATCATGCCACCTTCCTTTCTAGGAACATCCCGGGGTGCCCCTTGCAAGCCAGAGACATAGCAAAGGAGCATCCCCACGTGCCTCCTGCAAGCCAGAGACGTAGCTCACGTGCCACCACCCTCAGTCCACACCCTGCGCTGTGGTCCTCTCCCCCAGCAATGATTCCTTTCCGTCAATGTGCTCCGGGCACCATGAGGGCAGGAACATCACCTCGGCGTCTCGGAATGCCCAGGGCCTGGAACAATGCCAGCCATACAACTGATGCTCAAAAACCACTGTATCATGTTTATTTCATTATAGGCCTATCGTGGGTTAGGTCGTGTCCCCCAAAACGATGTTAAAGTCCTAATCCCCAGGAACTGTGAACGGGGCCTTGTTTGGAAATAGTCTTTGCAGATGATGGAGTTCAGATGAGGTCGTTAGTTAGGGTAGGCCCTTGTCCAAAATGACTGTGCCCTTATTCAAAAGGGAGATTTGGACACAGATCACCATAGAGGGAAGACAATGTGAAAACGTGGGGAGAAAGCTGGGAATAAGGCCATGTACAAACCCACGAATCCCTGAGGCTGCCCAAGGTGCCAACACCTGGGCTTCAGACTTCAACCTCCAGAACAGAGAAGGAACACATTTCCATGTATACGCCGCCCAGTCCGTGGGTCTTTGTTTTGGCAAAGGCCTGTCTCTGCCCTGAGTAAGTCAAGGGCAGGACTGTGTCTGACTACCAGCTGTGTCAGCCCAGGACTGTGATGTGAAACATTCTCAGCTCAAAACAACAAGAGCCCCACCCCCAGCTGCCGACTCTCCAAGGGGACAGAATTTTCTCTTCCAATGGCCCAATCCCCAATATTCATTTAAGCAACATTAATATGCCAGAGTGTAACCAATGCCACACGAAGATAAGCCTTGTCTGCATGTGTGTGTCTGTCTGTCTGTCTCCCATGCTGGTCTATGAGCCCCTCAGGGCCATCTCTTATTCATTTCTGTGCCCTCCAGCACCCAGTACAGAGCCTGGCACACAGCAGAGTTTGTCTGTTAAATTATTTAATTGACAAATATTAATAACAAGCTCTTCGCTGATATTAGGCTCTGAAAGGCTGGGATTCCCTTGGAAGATGATGAGGGAGACACAGGAAGAGGGAGCAGGAAATCAGGGTGAGGGAATGCCACCACATAAGCCACACAGATGCACACACCCAGCTGCTGTCTGCAGCCCACTCTTGACTTTCTAAAGCAATGACACATGGACGCAGAGGGGCCCGGCTTTGATTCAGATGCCAACTGCTGAAAGTCCCGAGCCAAGACATCTCACATTTCTGAGCCTCAGGTTCCTCACCGGTAAGATGGGGACATAATGCTGGGAGCTGCGCTGAGGATCACAGAGGCCGTTACGGAGACCTCACCCCCGTTTTTTCCTCGAGAATGGCCAACATTAAGCATAGGTCTGGCATACAGCAGGTGCTCAATAATAGCAAGTCTTTTTTGATTTGTCTTGCCCTCCTAAGAACACTGGGAAAGAGACCATCTTGTCTTATTTTACATAGGAGAAAAGTCATTTCCCAAAGTCACCCAGATGGGCAGCGTAAAGCCGGATTCAAACCCAGGTTTGCCTCCATCTGAGCTCTGATCAGCACAAGCTTTCAAAGTGTGCACTCAACAAAGACAGATTCTTCCAGACTATTTCAATTGTTGAGTCAAGGTCCCTCCGGCCCAGACTCAACAATGCAGAGGATTCTCAAAGTTCAAGGCCACCTGCAAGAAGTTCCCAGGCATCCTGTGACTGAACCTCCAGACACCCTGAGTAAGAGCAACAGACGTGGCATGAGGGTGATGCTGGGGCCTCAGCATCAGTGGAGCTGCCCAGCCAGGCTGCGATCCCCCACACAGTGTCACTTACACCAGTCACCAGCGTTCGCCGGGAGCAGACAGCTGCTAACACAGAGAAGGCTCGTTATTCACTGTGGCTTAGTCACTGGCACCGGTTTCTTTCTGAAGTCACGGGTATTTATGTTTACCCGAGGCCTCTCTCTGACATAAAACATTTTGCACGCTCATCCTCCTGGTGTGGAGTAAAACGCAGGAGCTGGACCAGGCTCTGCTGTGCCCGTGACATCAACCCACTCAGCCATCATGGAGTGGAGGAAGGAACATTGGACCTGGGTTCAGGGCCTGGATCTACATGGACTCACTGTTTGTCCTTGGACAAGACACTCCCCCATCTGGGCCTCAGTGTTCCCATCTGTAAAATGGGGTGGGATGTACTTTAGAATTTCTTTCTTTCTTTTTTTTTTTTTTTTTGAGTTGGAGTCTCGCTCTGTCTCCCAGGCTGGAATGCAGTGGCACGATCTCGGCTCATCACAACCTCCACCTCCCAGGTTCAAGAGTTTCTCCTGCCTCAGCCTCCGGAGCAGCTGGGACTACAGGCGCACACCACTATGCCTGGCTAATTTTGTATTTTTAGTAGACATGGGGTTTCACCATGTTGGCCAGGTCTGGAACTCCTGACCTCAAGTGATCTGCCCGCCTCAGCCTCCCAAAGTGCTGTGATTACAGGCATGAGCCACCGTGCCCGGCCTGCTTTAGAATTTCAAAAGGCCCTTCTTGCTACAAAACTGGACAATTCTACTGCGTAGTAAGTGCTTACTGCGTACAAGACACGTGCTGCTGAGATGGGGAAGGAAAATTAAACTGCCCGCTTTGCATGAGACGCTGTGCTAGGTGGAGGAGAGGATAGTGACTGAGGCAGAGACAGAGGCAGCTGGTCCTCGTGGCACACAGTCCAGGGTTTCACAAAGTGCACCCTATCATTGATTCGCCAAATATCAGAGGAGCAGGCAGGGATGAGCTGGCGTCAAGCCCTCTCTTACCCACTCCTGCCCTCCCTTTCGGGGCAGAGCCATTGTTCAGGAGGCTGGAGCTGTGGCTATCTAAAGGGAGACGCATAGGCTCATAGCGAAGATTCTGGACTTAGAATTCCGATGCTGGGGCCAGGCACAGTGGGTCACACCTGTAATCCCAGTACTTTGGGAAGCCGAGGCTGGAGGACAGCTTGAGGCAAGGAGTTTGAGACTAGCCTGGGAAACATAGTGAAACCCCCTCTCTACCAAAAAAATACAAAAAATTAGCAGGGTGTGATGACATGAGCCTGTCATCCCAGCTATCAGGAGGCTAAGGTGGGAGGATCGCTTGAGCCCAGGAGGTGGAGGTTACAGGGAGCAGAGCTCCCACCACTGCACTCCAGCCTGGGTCACAGAGTGAGACTCTGTCTCAAAAAAACAAAACAAAACAAACAAACAAAAAAAGAAAGCCCACCACTTCCCACTGCACGGCCTCAGTCCTGTTTCCTCTGCTAGAAAATGGGTTCATTCCTCTCCTTACCTTGAGGGGTCAGTGAGCACAGCACAGGAATTGACACACGCGTGGTCCTTGCGTCAGGACCCGGCCCACAGGAGGTGGTCAGTAAATAATGTCCACTCTTTCTTGATCCCTGTTGCCAAGGGAGGGAGAAAGAAGTTTGAGGCCAAGGGGTGAGGTCACTGGACAGCCCTTGCCCATGAGCTTGAGCCACTCAGCTGCCTTCTATGGTCTTGTCACATCCCCCATCCAGTACCTATGTGTAGAAACCCGCCCTTCCCACAGACACCCAGTGGTCTGGGATTTTATTCATCTCTTTCATTGACTGATATGGAAACTGAGGCAAGAGGACAGAGCAACTTGCCCAAGATTATTCAGCAAGATGGGGCATCATAGGAGCTGGATTCTACGAATCTTTATTCAGAGTGCGTCCTCCCCTCCTTCCTCCTCTTCCTCCTTCATCAACACCATCTCTTTACTAACCACTCCTTCTAGACCAGGCTCTGTGCTCAGCCTTTACAATCTGACCTCACCAAATCCCATCAAGTAGATACTTGGACTAGCCCATTTTACAGATGAAGAAACAGAGACTCTGTGAGGGCAAGTGGCTTCAACCAGAACTTGGTCCCTTCTAGTGACTTCCCAAGCAGGCTGAGTCTTTTAGAAACCCCAGTACCACAACACTCACCCACACCCTTTGCACTGGAATAATCATGCCTGGCCATGACCGAGCTCTTACAATCACCAATACACTGTTTAGACACCAACTGAATCCTCATGAAAACACCCCAAAGCAGGCACTACTATTATCCCTGTTTTACAGAGGAGGAAACTGAGGCTCAGAGAAACCAAGTCCCTTCTAAGCTCACCCAGCAAGTGTGGAGGCAGATTCGACGCCAGAGCCTGTCCATTGAACCCAACACCATGCTGTCCCCATAGGGTCTCTGCATAGAGCCACAGACAAAATAAGCCCCGTCTGGAACTCTGTGCACAGCCCTGGTTGCTTGGGTTCTCTGCATGACAACATCAGCCTCCATCTGGGGAGGTGACAGCGGGCTGAACTTCAAATTTTCACCTTCAACGCCAAAGAGACAACATCTATTCATTCTCCCCGACCCCAGCAGGCATTAACTGAGCACCTGCTAGGAGCCAGCACCTGCTAGGGGCCAGGCCTCAGGGAACACAAATACACAGAGAGAAGCAACAGCCAGGGAAACAAATTTCCGGAAGGATGCTGGAGAAGTAGGAGGCTACACCCATGAGAAATGGGTGATGTTCCCCTAGTGGAGTGTCTGTCTGTCTATCTGTCCATCTGTCATCTGGAGGGGCAGGTGGGACTAAGCCATTTCCCAGCCCCACTACCACCCAGCACAACCCAGGCTCTGGGACAGGAAGCCCCACCAGCCGGCAAGACCCATCTCTCCACAGCCAGGCTTCAGCAGAGCCATGACCCGAGGTCTTCTCATCTCCAGCAGCTCCACATTCGGTAACTGCCCTGCCACCTGCTGCCTTCTGGGCCAGAATCAACTTTCTCCACCTCCATCCACCAGTGGACAGCGCCCTCAGCTTCCTGGTGCCCTGAACATTCCAGCTCTGAGGCCCATGCCTGGCGGGGGAACGGTCTGACCACCACCCCACCCACTGCCTCTGCCATCCCATTGGGAATCTATGTTGCAGAGCTCTTGTCTCAGTTATTAATAACCATAGTAACAATCTTTATTTCAAAGCACTCACTAAGGGTCAAGTCCATACTAAGGGTACCCGGCTCAATTATTTTATCCTCACGGCCACCTTGGAGGCAGGAACAATAAGTATCTCCACTGGACAGATGAAGAGACTGAAGTTCAGAGAGTAAGCGGTGGGTAGCCAGATTTCAGCCCAGGCCCGCATGGCTCCAAAGCCCCCTGCCCCACTGAGGGCCAGAGCAGGTGCACTGCGGACAGGGCTTTCCTGAGGTCCTGGTAGCAATGGGGAGAAGGCTCACTTTCCCCAGCATGTCCCAGAAGGATGCCTGAAGATCCTCAGGCCCAGAGGCCAGGAGCTCCTTTTTGCATTGCTTTTCAAGGGGGAGGTGTATGGTCTTGGTCAAGTGGCTTCACCTGTCTGAGCCTCAGTTGCGTCACCAGTACCAAGGAAGGTGATAACACCTCCTTTTCAGGTGCCTTTTCCTAGCTGGGATCTTCACTCATCTCTGAACCCCCTCACAGAATCCACATCAGATAGAGTGGCTGTGGGAACCAGGAGAGACCCAGCAGAGACGATGGGTCCACCTGAGCCACTGCCTCCCTCTGCCTGACAGCCCAGTGATCCCTTCTGCTTCACCCTGAGGCTCTTGCAGTTTTCAGCAGGACAAAGAAAAACTGTGCTTTGAGTTAAGACACTTGAAAAAAAAGTTCATTTGCACAGGGAGTCTCAGGGACTCCTAGGCATGCATCCCAACACCTGCATCCCAAGGGCAGGAACAGAGCTATAAGTCCTGGGTTCAGAGCCTCACACCATGCTGGGGAGGGCGGAGAGCTGGGGCCTCTTCTCAGGGACCTCACAGGCCATTGTCATCACAGCTGTGTTTATCAAGCATCTTCCATGTGTTCGGACCCCCTTGCTTAATCTCACAGCCACCTCAAGGGTAGGTGTGATTATCTCCATTGTACAGATGAAAACACTGAGTCTCAGTGGCAGTGAACCAAGGAAAACAATAGCCCAGCCAGGATTGGAACCAAAATTTGTTTATTCCAGGGTCATTGTTCTTCCCCACAGCTCCACACCCTGACCAGCCTGAGACAACCACCAAGTCCTGACCAGCTCCTTCCACAATCCCTATGGGGGAGCAGATACCTGTCACTTCAGTGCAGCAAAAAGAGGACCAATTTTAGAGTCCCACAGAGCTTAGTTCTGAAAGACAACACCAGAAACACAAGCACTAAAAGAGAAACACGGGTGCATTGCACCTCCACTGAAACTTAAAACTTTTGTGCTGCAAACAAAACCGTATAGTAAAAAGACCCTCCACAGAACGGGAGAAAATATTCCCGATTCTTATATCAGATAACGGATTTGTATCCAGAATATATAAAGAACGCTTACAATTCAACAATCAAAAGACAACCCAACTTTTTTTTCTTGAGACAGAGTCTCACTCTGTCGCCCAGGCTGGAGTGCAATGGCACAATCCTGGCTCACTGCAACCTCCACCTCCAGGGCTCACGCGATTCTCCTGCCTCAGCCTCCCGAGTAGCTAGGATTACAGGCATGTCCCACCGTTCCCAGCTAATTTTTGTATTTTTAGTAGAGATGGGGTTTCACCATGTTGCCTAGGCTGGTCTTGAACTCCTGACCTCAGGTGATCCGCCCACCTCGGCCTCCCAAAGTGCTGGGATTACAGGCATAAGCCACCGCGCCTGACCAAACAACCCATTTTTTTTTAAATGAGCAAAGGATATGAATAGGTATCTCTCCAAAGAAGATATACGAATGGCCAGTAAGCAAATGATGAAAAGATGTCTGACATCCTTGGTCATCAGGGAAGTGTAACTCAAAACCACGATGAGATACACTTCCTACCCCCAGGGTGGCTGGAATCAAAAAGGCAGATAGTAGCCAGTGTTGGCAAGGATGCAGAGAAACCCAAATCCTCATACACTGCTGTTGGGAATGTAAAATGATACAGCCACTCTGAAAACAGTCTGGCAGATATTTGAGCAGTTAAATATCATGTTACCATATGATCCGGCAATTTCACTGCAAGGAAATTGAAAATATCTATCCACATAAAACCTTTTCACAGCATTATTCATAGTAGCCAAAAAGTGGAAACAATGAGCAAATGAATCAATAAAATGTGGTATATCCATACAGTGGAATATTATTCTGCAATAAAAAGGAATGAAGTACTAATGCACATTGCAACATGGGTGAACCTTGAAATTATACTCAGTCAAATAGGCCAGGCACAGAAGGCCACATGTTACATGATTTCGTTTGTATGAAATGTCTAGAATCTACACAGATAGAGAGTAGATTAATGATTGCCAAGGGCTGGAGGGATTGCTAACAGACAGAAGATTTCTTTGAGAAAATTTACTAAAATGCTGTAAAATTGAATTGTGGTGATGGTTGCAGAACTATATGAACATACAAAAAAAATTGAAATGTATACTTTACATGTGTGAATTCTATGGTATGAGAAGTCTAGTCTCAATAAAGCTGTAAGAAAAAAAAATTCCAACTCTATCAAACCCCAGAGGTGTGTGTTCTTAGAATAAAGGTTTCTCAGCTCCAAGTCTCAGTTTCCTCCTCTGCAGGATGGGCTAATAAGCCACATCGCCTTGCGTGAAAATCAAGGAGACAGCACAGCTGGGGCCCAGCACGTAGTGGGCTTCACTCCGCACGAGGTTCCTTCCGCAGACGGGAAGGGAATGGGGGTTGCCCAAGTAGGGCGCACGGCCAAGGCCGTTGCTGGCCCTGGACGGCCAGACGGACTGGACGGAGGAGGAGGCTCACCGCCCATGACATGATGTAGATGGATGGCTCGGGCCATCCGTCAGGCTGGGAGCGGGTGGCCGGGGAGGAGGCCGTGAGGGAGCCCATTACCTTACACGTGTTAACAGCACATCCTTTGTACAGACAGCCGCGCGGGCGCGGGCCAGGGCCGCTCCCCACATTGTCTGGGCGCCGCGGCCGGGCGGTGATGAATGCGCCGCGCGCGCCCGGCCGCCCCCGCCGCCGCCAGGGTACCACGGGCCGAGTGCGACACCTCGTGGCTGTTTACAGAACTGCGGGCTACCGGGCGGGCACAGAGGGCGCAGGTGGGCCCCCCGCGACTTGCCTTTAGTGGGAAGCTCAAGATACTCTGTGCAGAACACTTAGCACAGAGCCTGGTGCGTCATAGGCCCTCACGAAATCCAGATCATAATTACAACCACCTTTATTTTCAAGAAGAAAAAAAATGGCTAAATGAGGTTCAGAAACGGGGTGGGGGCCAGGCGTGGTGGCTCGCGCCTTGTAATCCCAACAATTTGGGAGGCCAAGGCGGACGAATCACACCTGAAGTCAGGAGTTCGAGACCAGCCTGGCCAGCATGGTGAAATCTCATCTCTACTAAAATACAAAAATTAGCCGGGCGTGGTGGCGGGCGCCTGTAATCCCAGCTACTTGGGAGGCTGAGGCAGGAGAATCACTTGAACCCGGGTGGTGGAGGTTCCAGTGAGCCGAGATTATGCCACTGCACTCTAGCCTGGGCGACATAGCCAGACTTCATCTTAAAGAAAAAAAGAAAGAAAAGAAACGAAACGAAATGGGGTGAGGTTACCAAAAACTGGTTAGCAAATAATTTTTTAGTATATCAAAGATCTCTAGGGGATAGATTTATCTTTTTTAAAAAAATCACTCATTATTCATCTGAAATTTACTTTTAACTGGGAATGCTGTGTTTTTGTGCTTGTGTTTGCAAACCTGGCAACCCGATAACTGGGTGCCTTTGGACACAGCAGTCCACCTCTCTGCTTCTGTAAAATAAGAGAAGCAAGACTCTATCCCTACACGTTTACAACAATAACTACAGGCCTGTTGTGCAGATTAAATGAGAGGATACAGGTAATGAATATAAAGAGGATCAAGGTCACAGCCGGTCAGGGTTAAAGTTGTCATGTCCCTGATCACACCCTATTTGCAGAGTTTAGGAAACAAAAGGAGTCCAACAGCCACTAAGTTTAATGTGACTCCAGGCCTTTGTATGTTCTGTGTCCTGCTCCTGGATGACCCTCCCCTCTCTAATGACTCCTGAAGGTTCTCTCTGACGCTCTTCTTCCCAAATCGTAATCCCAACACACATTTCCTTGGAGCTCTCATCTATTTCGTCTCAGACCCCTGCCTCTACCTGTCTTCTACCTGCAGGGAGAGGCAGCGTATTACTCCTCCTTACCTGGCCTGCCTGGCACATAATAGACATTCAACTAACATTTGTGGAATGGGTGAATGTAGACATGCCTCAAGGCTCAGAGAAGAATACCTTATATCATGTGGCGTGACAATACCAGAAGGTAAGACGATGAGGGTGGGCTCTGCCCTGTTCCCCGGCTATAGCCCTGGCATCTGGTAGGCACCTAACAAGATTGGTTTAATTTAATGCAAACTGCTAACCTGACTGAGCTCTGTGTCTAATGCGCTGTGCCAAACATTTAATAATTTAAAACTTTTTATTTCCATAGGTTATTGGGGAACAGGTGGTGTTTGGTAACATGAGTAAGTTCTTTAGTGGTGAGCTGTGAGATTTTGATGCACCCATCACCCAAGCAGTATACACTGCACCCAATTTGTAGTCTTTTATTTTATTTTTTTTTTTTGAGACAGAGTCTCACTCTGTCACCAGGCTGGAGTGCAGTGGCACCATCTTGGCTCACTACAACATCCGCTTCCCGGGTTGAAGTGATTCTCCTGCCTCAGCCTCCCGAGTAGCTAGGACTACAGGTGTGCACCACCACCCCCAGATAATTTTGGTATTTTTAGTAGAGACGGGGTTTCATTGTGTTAGCCAGATGGTCTCGATCTCTTGACCTCGTGATCCGCCTGCCTTGGCCTCCCAAAGTGCTGGGATTACAGGCATGAGCCACTGCACCCAGCCCAATTTGTAGTCTTTTATCCCTCACCTCCCTCCCACCCTTTCCCACTGAGTCCCCAAACTCCACTGTGTCATCCTTATGCTTCTGCATCCTCATAGCTTAGCTCCCACTTATGAGTGAGAACATACAACGTCGTGCCAAACACTTTAAATATTTTCTCAGCTATTAACTTTTCACAATGACCCAGGGAAGTGGTTACTATTATTGTGCCCACTGTACAGATAAGGAAGCTAAGGCACAGCGAGTTGGAGCGTTTGCCCAAGATGATGTAGATGTATGTGGAGGAATCGCACCTGAACCACAGCAGCTGGATCTGGTGCCCACCCCGAAGTTACTCAAGGACTTCAGAGAGACAGACCTTGACATGAACACAGTTTCCAACCTTCTCCAGTGAATGACCTCAGCAAATCTCTTCTCTCTGAATTCCAATTCCCTCCATTCCTAAAGTGGAGAGAATGAAATTTCCAACCACACAAGATGGTGGTAAAGAACAGAAACTGTTCATGGAAAATGCACAGAGCAGGTGCTCAATAACTGATGGTCTTCCTGGAAAATGCACACAGCAGGTGCTCAATAACTGATGGTCTTCCTGGAAAATGCACACAGCAGGTGCTCAATAACTGATGGTCTTCCTGCTGGTCACTGAAGCCCTGGGAAAGCAGCTTCTTAGGGCCACCCATTTGCAAAACAGGACTTTGTGGTTGCTGATTCCTCATAGAGACAGAACAATAGCTGGAGAGATTTCCATTAAGATTTTCTCCAGAAATCAGTGCCCCGGCAAGCTGCAGGGCTGGGGAGTGCCTCTAAGGTACCCGGAGTTCCAGTCCACAGGTGAAGGCTGGAGGAAAGGGAGGTAGGAGTAAGGCAGGGGTGTCTTCAGAGCCCCAGCCAAGTCCCCTCCCCACCTCCACGCAAAGGACGGAGGAAGTGGGATGAAATGTGGGACACTTTGGGGACTTGAGGCACAGTGGGGTGACATCCTGTCTGAATCAGGATTCCTTCTGCCCCGATCCTGCACCACCACCAGCCAGTTTCTGTCAGTTTACTCTTCCTACCTAAAATTTCACTGGTTTCTTACCTCATTCATTCTTCATTCATGCATTTATTCAATAAATTTCAGTTGGGTATCTGCTATGTGCCGGCACCATTCATTCTTGGCACTAAGGATTCAGTGATAAACAGACTTGGTTTTTGCCTTTCATGGGGCTCACAGACTAAGGTTGGGGCAGGCAGGGGGTATGGAAGAGACACTAAAGGTATAATAATTAGATCAGAGTGACAGGAAAGCCAAGGGGGCTGCGAGCACTCAGGAGATCAAGGAAGTCTTCCTGGAGGAGGTGATATTTAGGTGGAGATGAGGAGAATGAGTCGGGGGTGAGTCATCCAGGGGAGTGGGGCAGAATGCTCCAGAGAGAAGGGGTTGGTAGGCAAAGGTCCCAGAGTGAGACTGAGGACCTGCAAGGGATGAAGTGAGCATGTGCCAGCACAGGGAGAGATGAGGCTGCTGAGGGAAGCAGGGCCAAGGTGGGTCTTGAAGGCCCTGGTGAGGATTTATGGCTTTTGCAAGGGTATTGGGGAGCCACCGAGGGTTTTATGCAAGTGGAGTGGCATCATCAGATTTCCAGCAGCATTAAATATAAACTCTTCTCCCATCTGCCCCCTCCCTGCTAGTATGGCTCCTCTCATGCCCTCTACTCCCCTTAACCAGGCTCCTCCTAAATCCCCAATGTTACACTCTCTAACCTGGCTACATCTTCTGCCTGGACATGCACATCTTGGGCTGCACCAGGGCACAACAAAACAAGCCCCAGGTTTGGATCAAACAGACCTAGCTTCAAACCTGGCCTCTTTGGCCTCTGGACCACCTGGATCAGGTCCCTGATGTCTCTGAGCCCCAGTTTGCTCATCTGTAAAATGGAGATAATCACTGTCCACCTCTAACAGTGTCCTGAAAGGACCTGGCTCTGACACTTACTGTTTTCTTTCATCTGTTCCAGAAGTATGCCTCCAGGCAGCCCCCCACCCCTCACTCCTCCAGCCCTCTGAACACCAGAAGCACTTCCTGTTTGCCCCTGCCCCCAGGTAACATGGGTAGAACATAGTTAGGTGTTAAGAGGTGCATCCCTCCCAGCAATCAGAAACCATTTGGGGTCAGAGCCCAAGGGGTCTTTCCCAGCAGATCCCCGGAGTCTGTCTGTCCAGGGACAGGACAACTCCTTAAAGCAGTAGAGAGATGGACAGACAGACAGAAGGGCTCTGGGGAGCTAAGTGAGGTCCCAGCGAGTGTTGAGTGTCGAGACTCCATGTGCTCATTTTCTGGGGTGGATCAGGATCTGGGAAATCACTTGGAAAGCTGCACCTCTTAGGCCAGACTGATAAACAGGCTGCCAACTTGCAGTGGGGAGCACGATCCCCCACTGTGACTGCATCCCACGGATGGTGGCTGAAGGGCTCAGGCCTCAGCAAGTGATGGAATGGGGTGCCTCAAGCAGGAGAGGAACTGCGCCTGGCCCCACCCCAGCAGAAGGGTCCCACATGTCCACCATTCCTGCTCTCAGGAAGCCAGGGTTCCCACCCCTACCCCCAACAGTCTCCCACTGACACCTCAGATGCCCACCTTCCTGCATCTCAGCAGCCCTGGGCAGCCAGGAAGAGAGGCCGGCTTTTGGGTTTGCATGTCACAGGGTTGGGGGGTGGTCAGGATAAGTCCTGGGGCTCTAGGGGGGCCCTTGAACACAGAATGCAGAGGGCTGGGCAACGTAGTGTCCCCCACACTGGTCACCTCTCCCAGGTCTCTTCCTCAAGCACACCTCAGACTCTCCACCCCTCTCTGAGCATCAGTCTCATCTGCACAATGATGACCCATAATTCATAATATTCTGAATTAATAATTCCAGTAATGTTGACACCCCCACCCCCACCACCAATGTCAAGAGTCTGGCAGGAACATCAGTAACCATAGCTACCAGCAGCACCCACTTAGCTCCTGGCAAGTTCCATAGAAATTCCACAATCTTTTTGGGTAAAGAGACTGACCAAGGTGAGGGAGTCACTTGACTAAGCCCAGGTTACCAGTAAGAAAAGACCAAATGAATAATGGCCCCCAGGGAGTTAACACTGACTAGGGGCCCAGTACTATTCATTTACCTGAAATGCTCAGCTAATGCTCACAGTCACCTTGTGGATTGTTATCCCTATTTTATACCAGAGGAAATTCAGATTCAGGGAGGGAAAGTAACTTGCACAAGGTCACATAGCAAATTAAAGAAGGGCTGGGACTCAAACCTAGTTCTCTGGATGTTAAGACTGCTGGCAGAATTTCTAGACGGGGTGAGAAGGAGACGCAGGATGTCCCACCTAGACCAGCCTCCATCCTGCATCATGAAGACACTTCCTTCCCTCTGCCCAGAAGTGGAGTCATTTCTCCCTTCCCTTTTAAAGGTGGATTTCTCCTCCAGCTCCTCCCTGCTCCTTCTCCCTCCCCCAGTAGCCACCCCACTTCCCTGAGCTGCCTCCCTCCCCATCTCTCTCCCACTCTCCAACACAAAGAGTTGTCAAGGTAACCGCATTGCCAAGGACTCTCTCTTTGTCTGGGGCCCTGGGAGGAAATGCATAAGCCAAGTCGCTGCTCACTGACCCCAGATGACCCCCACAGGGAAAGACGGCCCTGGACCATCTCTTCAAGGCCCGCTTGCCCCACCCCACCTATTTCAGCTGACTGCACCCTGATAGCAGCTCCAGGTGGCCATTCCAGGTCCCAACGTGCAAGAGGCTGAGTACCTGGAGGAAGTGTCTTGGGGAATAACTTCCTGGAGATATACTGCTAGAAACACTCGGGGAAAGGAAACAGCAAAGAAAGAGCACACTACGTGCTTGGTACTGGGATGGGCATTGCAGATGGTACAGAGAATAACATCCACTATTGTGCCTGACACTGCAAAGCACCTTGGGTGACACTGACCATAGCACCTACTGAGTGCTTAGGCCTTTGCTAGACACTGACAGGGCACTGAGCACAGCCCCTACTTTGTGCTTCCCTCTGTGCTAAGATGATAGAGAGGTGCTGCCCATGAGATGAGTTTGAGAAGGAATCTCTGAAACGCAGGTGTTTGAGTCAAGCCTTGAAAATCCTGGTTGAATACACAATGAATAGGGTTGAAGACATTGGACAGGGGAAAAATCAATATTCTCGGAGCTAAGCAGTAACTATGGACCCAGCAGGTCAGGCATGTCCCTTGCTTTAAACAGCAAAGTCAGGATTTGACATCAGACTCATCTGATTCTACGTTACCTTTCCCCCTGTGGTGGTAACTGATGATGTTGCGGGTGGTAGAGTCTCTATCAGCCTGAGTCCGTGGATGAGGAGGATGTGGAGTGGAGCCTCCACCAGCTTGGTTGGTGAAGACTTGGTTTTTGCCCTTTGGTTTTTCCCAGAGGCATACACTGTGCACACAGAGCACAAGCACCAAATCAATCTTGGCTTCTCTGTGCCATTAACACCTGAGCCAGGCTGGGCACAATGGCTCACGCCTGTAATCCCAGCACTTTGGGAGGCCGAGGTGGGTGGATCACCTGAGGTCAGGAGTTTGAGACCAACCTGGCCAACATGGTGAAACCCCACCTGTACTAGAAAAAAAAAAAAAAAAATTAGCCAGGCGTGGTGGTGCACGCCTGTAGTCCCAGCTACTCGGGAGGCTGAGGCAGGAGAATTGCTCGAACCCAGGAGGCGGAGGTTGCAGCGAGCTGAGATGGCGCCATCGCACTACAGCCTGGGTAACAGAGAAAGACTCCTTCTAAAACAAACAAACAAAAACCTGAGCCACTAGATTCCCTAAAGAACTAAAAGTAGAGCTACTATTTGATCCAGCAATCATACTACTGGGTATCTACCCAGAGGAAAAGAAGTCATTATACAAAAAAGATATTTGCACACACGTTTATAGCAGCACAATTCGCAATTGCAAAAATATGGAACCAGCCCAAATGACCATCAGTCAACGAGTGGATAAAGAAAAGGTGATACAGCAAAAGAAACTATCATCAGAGTGAACAGGCAACCTACACAATGGGAGAAAATTTTTGCAACCTACTCATCTGACAAAGGGCTAATATCCAGAATCTACAATGAACTCAAACAAATTTACAAGAAAAAAACAAACAACCCCATCAAAAAGTGGGCAGAGGACATGAACAGACACTTCTCAAAAGAAGACATTTATGCAGCCAAAAAACACATGAAGAAATGCTCCTCATCACTGGCCATCAGAGAAATGCAAATCAAAACCACAGTGAGATACCATCTCACACCAGTTAGAATGGCCATCATTAAAAAATCAGGAAACAACAGGTGCTGGAGAGGATGTGGAGAAATAGGAACACTTTTACACTGTTGGTGGGACTGTAAACTAGTTCAACCATTGTGGAAGTCAGTGTGGCGATTCCTCAGGGATCTAGAACTAGAAATACCATTTGACCCAGCCATCCCATTACTGGGTATATACCCAAAGGACTATAAATCATGCTGCTATAAAGACACATGCACACGTATGTTTATTGCGGCACTATTCACAATAGCAAAGAGTTGGAACCAACCCAAATGTCCAACAACGATAGACTGGATTAAGAAAATGTGGCACATATACACCATGGAATACTATGCAGCCATAAAAAATGATGAGTTCTTGTCCTTTGTAGGGACATGGATGAAACTGGAAAACATCATTCTCAGTAAACTATCGCAAGGACAAAAAACCAAACACCGCATGTTCTCACTCATAGGTGGGAATTGAACAATGAGAACTCATGGACACAGGAAGGGGAACATCACACTCGGGGGACTGTTGTGGGGTGGGGGGAGGGGGGAGGGACAGCATTAGGAGATACACCTAATGCTAAACGACGAGTTAATGGGTGCAGGAAATCAACATGGCACATGGATACATATGTAACAAACCTGCACATTGTGCACATGTACCCTAAAACCCTAAAGTATAATAAAAAAAAAAAAAAGAAAAGGTGATATATAGATATAGATGATATAGATATAGATATAGATATAGATACACCACGGAATACTACTCGGCCATAAAAAGGAATGAAATCAAAGCATTCGCAGCAACCTGGATGGAATTGGAGGCCATTATTCTAAGTGAAGTAACTCAGGAATGGGAAACCAAACATCGTATGTTCTCACCTACAAGTGATAGGTTAGCTTTGAGGACACAAAGGCATAAAAATGATAGAATGAATTTTGGGGACTCACAGGGAAGGGTGGGAGGGGGTGAGGGATAAAAGTCTACACATTGGGTACAATGTACACTGCTGGGGTGAGGGGTGCGCCAAAATCTCAGAAATCACCATTAAAAACTTATTCATGTAATCAAACACCATCTGCTCCCCAAAAACCAATGGAAATAAAAACTAAAATTAATAAATTAATAAAAAAAATTTTAAAAACCTGAGTCACTGTAACTGAGAATTTAGAAGGTATTAGTTATATTGCAGCATATCACAGTCCACTCTGACTGTTACATCATCAGACTGAACCAAAATCCTGCGGCTGGCCCTCCTTGGCTATATTGGGCCTTGAGTCTCATCTCTGAATCAATCACTGTAGGCTGAGGGCAGCAGTACTGGATTGGCTCAGACCTGGTTCACTGGCCATGCTTACTTCCAGTGATGGAGGAGAAGGAGTGACCTCTACCTGTGTTGTTGGGCTTGGCATGGCCAAGGGTGGCTTTTCAAGGAAAATGGCATGCTGTTACCAGAAAGAGGAGCGGTTGCTAAAAAGGAGATACGAACAGGTGTTCACTTTGAGGGCCTCATAGCCAAATGCTGTGCAAGAGGTTCCTACGCTGAATGGGAGACAAGTTCCCAGGCTGCTGCTTCTTCTTACAAGTCTCTGAAATTTGCCTGGAAGAAGATTCTATTGATTTTTTCTGGGTAACATGGCTTCTTCCCTCAAAGAAGTCCTTTGGTTGCTGGGAGGCCTGCCAGGCAAGGGGTTGGCTTTCCCCAGGAAGGGTGAAGAAGACTAGGCTGGGGTAGGGAAATCAAGGGGAGAAGGAATGGCCAGCTGCCCCTAGCTGCCCAGGGAGAGGGAGGAGGCCAAGCTTGCTCAGAGCAATAGTTGGAGACTAGCATGGACACCCCTGTGATCCTTCTTTCTAAAACCTAGATCTTTTCACTTCACTTCTCTCCTTAAAAACCTTACATGGCTCCCTGCAAACTAAAATCAGCATTGATTTATATGCCAGGCACTGAACAACGTATTTCATTTACATTGTCATTCCCCCTAAAACTTCATAAGCAGCTATTAGAGTTTAGAGTTTTGACTCATGAAAAATATGAGCAAATGAATGCTCAGAATCACAAGTGGCAGACCCAAGGTCACAGAACTCAAAACAGAGCTCCTAGTCTTCATCCACCCATTCAACTTCCCTTAAAAAAAAAAAAAAAAAAAAAAAAAAGCTATAGGCCAGGCACAATGGCTCATGCCTGTAATCCCAGCACTTTGGGAGGCTGAGATGGACAGATCACGAGGTCAGGAGTTCGACACCAGACTGTCCTATATGGCGAAACCCCGTCTCTACTAAAAAAATACAAAAATTAGATGGGCATGGTGGTGCGCCCCTATAGTCCCAGCTAATCGGGAGGCTGAGGCAGGAGAATCACTTGAACCTGAGAGGCAGAGGTTGCAGTGAGCAGAGATTGTGCCACTGCACTCCAGCCTGGACAACAGTGAGACTCTGTCTCAAAAAAATTTTTTTAAAAAAAGCTATAAAAAGTGAAAAAACAATCTGATGAATACAAAAAGAAATAAAAGAGATAATTAACCTTTACTTGCCATACTCATTCCAGCTACTCTCCCCAGGAAGCACCATTAACTCTTTGTTGAATATCCACCCTGACCTCTTTCTATGGTCAAGTAATATGTTTGAGCATTTATTATGGGCCAAGAATGTGCCAGGGCATTAGAGGTTATTTTCAGAGAGATTGCTTCTCAAGGGTGTACAAATTCCCATGCAATTCCATCTATTTTTTAAATAACCTTAACTAGTCAGAGCATATGGCTGAAGAAACTGACAAGTAAACATTTATTGCTAAAACCCAATAGATCAGGTCCCTTTGCAGCTCCAAATTTCCCAACAATCCACACTTCACCTAGAAGAAAGCCAAAGCCCCTGCATCCACCCAGAGGCCCTACAGAATCTGGTCCCTTGGTCACCTCTCCAACTTGGACCTCACCATCTGCCACCCTCTCCCTTCAATTCCTCCAGTCCTATCTCACTTTTTTTTCAAAAAGCCCCCAGCACATCCTGCCTCAGAGCATTTGCACCTGCAGATCCCTGTCCCTGAAACACCCTTCTCCCAGATACCCCCAGGGCTCACATCCTCGCCTCCTTTGAAGTCTTTGCTTAAATGTCTCTTTTCCTTAACTAAACTGGACTCTCCCCATCCCCAACAAACACGCCACACCCATTTTACCTTCTTTGTTTCCTCATAGCATCTATTACTGTCCTACATAGTATACAAACCTTGTCATCATTTCCACCACTCACTAGAATGTAGCTTCAGTGAAGTGAGGAATGTGTGTGTATTTTGTTCCCAGCTGAATCCGCAAGGCCTTAGAACAATGCCTGGCATACAGTGGGTGCTTCATAAATGTTTGTTGAATGACTCCATTAATTTAAAGAAGCCATAGTTCAGGCAGCAACGTGGCTCAGACAAGATTGAATACTTTTTAGAGCATGTGGACCTCTTTCTTTTTGGAGCCGGCATCTAGCACTGTGAAACTTGAAAAGATCAGCATGCCAGAAGGAATGCAGGGGTTAGGGGAGGAGTCAAAGGGGATTTTCTCCCAAAGTCATTTTCTGCAGATCCCCTTTCCCAGTTTAGCCCAGGGTTGAGGAGTGACATCCCAAATCAGAGGGACTTCAAATCAGATATCCTCAACCCGTCCCTGAGTGACCTCCTTTCCCCTGGATCTACCAGAAACAGGGGTCCTAGAAAGTTGAAAGTCAAAAGCGGGGGTCTTTGGGACCCAGCTTTCAGGGGCAGCTCAGGCTCATCCTGAGGCTGGCGCTGCGGGCTCAGTTCTCCAAGTATGATTTATGCCTATGGCTGAACTTTATTTTCTACTCTTTTGGATTCTGCTCTGAATTTTTTTCTCCTTGGCCTTTTCCTGGGTCAATGCAGTCCTGATATTTGATTTACTGTTAACAGTATTGACTGCATAGGATTGAGCCAAGAAATGGAAGAAATTGCTTTTTCTCTCTTTCTATGTCCTGGTTGACAACTCAGTCTCAGCACTGGGTTTAGCCAAGCTCTGTGAGAGCCAAGGAAGGCAAAGGGAGTGGGAGTGTTGTGGCTTTGCAGCTGGAAGGTGACCCTGGGAGGAATATGAGCAAGGAATTGTCATTGTAAAGGTCCTGTGGCTGTTTTATCTTCTGAATAAGATAAAGATACAGAGGGGATGTGTTTGAAGTATGGGCTTCAAAGTCAACTAGCCTTAGGATTAAGCTGTGTGGCTTTGGGCAAGTCACTTAACCTCTCTGAGCCTCAGTTTCCCCATTCCTAAGACAGATGTAATAATCTCCTCCTCACAGGTGGACTTACAGTGATCATGCATAAGAAACACTTTTAATCAAACCTGGGTCATTCTAGGAGCACAATTTATTGTACCTATTACTGTCGCCACCATCATCACCATCATCATCATCATCCTCACTCTATTATTGTGTCATCTTTGTTTCATCCAAATAAAGAAACAGGCACTCATTCAATTCCATAGAAAGGACTTGAGAAGCCTGGAGACTTTTAAGTAGTTGTTTATTGTGGTAAAATATAACAAAAATAAAATGTATTGTTTTAATCATGTTTAAGCACACAGATCAGTAGCATTAAGTTCATTACTGTCAACTGTCACCACCGTCCAGCTCCAGAATTTTTTTATCTTGCCAAACAGAACTTCTGTACACATTAAACATGAACCCCCCATTTCCTCCTCCTCACAGCCCCAGGCAACCACTATTCTACTGTCCACCTCTATGAACTTGACTGCTCTAGGCACATCCTATGAATGGAATCATTCAGTATTTGTCCTTTTGTAACTGGTTAATTTCACATAGCATCATGCCTTAGGGTTTGTCTACATGTAGCATGCATCAGAATTTCATTCCTTTTAATGTCTGAGTAATATTCTACTGTATGGATATGGCACATTTTGATTATCCATTTTTCTGTCAATGGACAATTGAGTGTCTGTCACCTTTTTGCTATTGTGAATAATGCTGCTATGAACGTGGATAATAACACTCCCTCTTCTCCAAAATGAAGATTAAGCTGCTACTATTCCCTAGTGCTCTCAGCAAATACTCAGAGTTTCTCCTCTTGACTGTATGTGAAGTCACACCCAGGAAATACCATGATCAGAAACAGACACTTTCCTGCACTCATGGTGCTCACAGTTGCATTGGAGAACAAATAAATCCACACCCGAAAGGAGACGTTGCTGCCAACTGTGACTATGTGCTATGCAGGGAAAAAAAGAGAGGCTTTTGGAAGAGAAGAAAGGTAAAGTCCTGCTTTACCTGGACAGGAAGGATGCTCTTAGAAGGAGCCTCCAGGGTAAGAAGTACTTCCCAGGAAGAAGACGAAAGGCCATCTGAACTATGGCATGGGGTCTTTGCCATTTATTACCCACTGAGCAGGAAGTACACGGCCACAGTGATTTATAGCAGTATGCTGGGTGCAGCTCATACCAGCCCACAAGAGCTAATCATTAAATTTTCAGGAATTTTATGAGCAGCCTGTGAAATGCAATCATAAAATTAAATTATATAAGCTTACAATTATATGGAGTACACTAGTTATTAGCGTGAATTGTACCTATATGGTTGAAAAACATATAATGGTATCTATGAATCTCATCACAACTCCACATTCAATGACGTCACATTGGTAGCTTGAAATGAGCCACAATGGGAATATTTACACCAGGGATATTGGCCAGTGCTGCAAATCAGGGTTTGATCATTTTGTTGATTGTCTGGATTTAAGAAAGTGATGTATAGAGTGTTAATAAGACAGGTTAAACTTAAAGGTATTGTGTGTCTGTGGCCATTATATTGTGAATATTACAGACAATTGAGGAAACATTCTTCTATTATTTAAAAACCATTACAAATAGTCCCCAACTTAGCAATGGTTGGACTTAGAATTTTTCTGAGTTTATGATAGCGCAAAATCAAAAATGCACTTACAATATTCGACCTACAGTATTTTCAACTTACAATAGGTTTATCAGAATGTAAGCTCAACATAAGTGGAAGAGGATCTGTATTCAGTTCAGCAAAGAAGTTGTTCACGTCATTGACAATGAATGAAGTACCAACATATGTCTTTGTTGTTGTTTTTCCCTGACTCATTAAGGTAAACAAAAATATCTACCAGCATTCATGTCAGAGCTACCTTCAGAGAGCCGTTTGTTAAACATTTATCAGCACACAACTGAGGCATTACAGTGCCTTTCACATGAAAAATCAAGAACTGTGGCTATAATGAAGTTTTTTATCATTTCTAGAAATGGAAAAGCTTTTAGAAAATATTTCTCAGTTAACATTAGTGAGCCATTAGGGTGGTTTGAGGAGGGGGACACTGAGACAGAGTAACTGAAATTGAGGCTTGTCTAGAAAATTCTCAGATTCGTCATCCTCGGAACAGTAGCTTGAAACACAACCCTGGACAGGACGTGGTGGCTCACGCCTGTAATCCCAATACTTTGGGAGGCCAAGACAGGTGGATCACCTGAGGTCAGAGGTTTGAGACTAGCCTGGCCAACATGGTGAAACCCCGTCTCTACTAAAAATACCAAAATTAGCTGGGCGTGTTTGTGCACACTTGTAATCCCAGCTACTCGGGAGGCTGAGGCAGGAGAAGTGCTTGAACCCTGGAGGCAGAGGTTGCAGGGAGCCAAGATCACCCCACTGCCCTCCAGCCTGGGCAACAGAGTGAGGCTCCGTCTCAAAAAAAAATAAAACAAAACACTATTCTGTTGTGTCCACTCATTCAATTCCATGGAAAGGATCTGAGAAGCCTAGAGACTTTTTAAATATTTATTGTGGTAGAATATAACAAACATAAAATTTATTATTTTAACCATGTTTAAGTGCACAGTTCAGTAGCATTAAATTCATTGCTGTGATTTGACTGATTGATAGAAGGGGTGATGGGTCGATTGATTCCAGTTCTACCACCAACTTTATGCATAAACTCAGGTAGTTTCCTTTTGCCTCACTTTCCTCCTCTATAAAATGAAGACAAGATGCTTTCTCTGACTGCATCTGAAGAGGTCTGGGAATCAGGTACGGGATGAGTGAGTTGGGACTCACTTGGAGGGAAGTGATAGACACCCAAGGTAAACACGCTTGATGGGGAAAGGAGAGATTCATTGGTTTTCAACATTAGTTTGGGTACAGAATAGTTCAAACATTCAAAGGAAAAGTTTTCATGTTTCTCCCTTTCTCTGTTCTTTCCTCAACTCATCACAGTGGCCTTAACTCTCTCCTACTCCAGACACACCTTCTCTAATGTGTCTGGTACCCTCCCTGCAAACCTCAATGGAAAAAGAGCTTGTGCTGCCAATTTCATAGACCCATCTCAGGATAGGGCTCTCATTGGCTCTGCTTGGGTCATGTGCTTGCCTCACAGACCAATCAGTGTCACCAGAGGGATTGGATGCTGTGATTGGTCAGCCCTGGACCACGTAACTAACCACTTTCTGTAGCCACGGTGAGCAGGGTCTATTTCTAGGAGAAGGGCAATGGGAATGCTCTCTAGGTAGATGAAAGCCAACAGTCCGCGCCAGGAGGTGAATGTGTTGGAAAGATTAAAGTGACAAGCAGGAAGGATGAGAATGATTAGTCTCAGAGTAAAGAGACACAGGCTTCCTGTAGCTTACACACGGACTTAGTCATTTAGCAATCTTTTCACAGTGCGTGGTTAATCCTGTCACTCCATGCTGGAAACCCTATAAGGTCTTCCTGATCTGGGCGCTGTGCGGAACTCTGAGCTCATTTTGGATCCTCCTCCCATCTCTCAATGCCCCAGTCCCACTTCGCCTTTCTGTTTCAAGACTGTGTCTCTCCCCTTCCTTCTTCAAGGTCTTTTTTTTTCTTTCCTTTCTTTTCCTTTTTTTTTTTTTTTTTTTTGAGACGAGGTCTCACTCTGTCACCCAGGCTGGAGTCTCGGCTCAGTGCAACCTCTATCTCCCGGGTTCAAGCGATTCTCGCGCCTCAGCCTCCCGAGTAGCTGGGATTACAAGTGAGTGCTGCAATGCCTGGCTAATGTTTGTAATTTTAATACAAACAGGGTTTCACCATGTTGGCCAGGCTGGTCTCAAACTCCTGACCTCCCAAAGTGCTGGGATTATAGGCGTGAGCCACCGCCCCTGGCCCCTCAAGGTCTTTTCACAAATGTTTCTTTTCACCTAGAATGTTCTTCCCCAAAATCTAATCCCAATCGATCTTCTGGTCTGTTTTCCCCATACATCACAGAAACAGCAACGACTTGTTTTTATTTCTCTTACCCACCAGGGCTCGGCACAGCACATGGCACCAAGTAGACAGTCAACAAATCCTTCTGAGGTGAGTAAATAAATGACTACTTATTATTCCAACAGTAAAAAATTCATAAGTTTTCTGCCTTTGGCACACAGATTCACTCATTCTTTCATTCATTCAACATTGCATCAAGGGCTGGGAGACAGAATAGTGAACAAGAAAGCATTCTTGGCTTCAAGGAGATGCTGGTAGGGGAAGTAGCCAGAGTCATACCAGAGTTGTCGCAGAGCCAGCATGGGGGACTGAGGGAGCAGAAAACAAGGCTTGGGAAGACAACAAATAGTCTGCAGAGAAGGTGAATCCAACATGAAAACTGATAGATCAATAGAAATTGGGTGAATGAAAGCAGGCAAATTGTCATGGAGAGGGGGGAATGGAGTGGAGAGTGGGTAATTCTAGGCAGAGGGAACAGTAAGTAGAAAGAACACTGCGTGTAGTCGGGAGCGGGGGAGAGAGAAGGAGAAGAGAGGAAGGAAGGGAAAGTGAATATTTGTTAGGGCAGAGTGAGCGGTGAAGATTCAGAGGCTAAGTCTGCAAAGAGGGAGATCCACGAGGCAAACCTGGAACAGCTTTGAAGCCATCATCAGGAGGCTGGGCTCAATCCAATGAGGCCATGAGACCCCAGTGAAGTACATTAAGCAGGGGCATGACACGGCCACGTTATGTACTGGAAAGAAATCTTCTTCATCTGGCCCATCACCTTGGGGACTTGGGCTAAGAATTAATATCAGCTTAAGGGTTTCGATACAGACAAATTAATGACTCCATAGTAGAAGCAGCTGGGCAAGTCTGACAATTCTCCACCTTTTGAAGTCGATATAATCATCACTGATTTTTAGAATCCTCACACCATAGACTCCCAGGAGCACAGACTCCTAGAGATAGAGAAACACTGTGTCATAGACCCAGGAAAGTGGAGGCAAAGTGCTTCAGTATTGCAGAGAACTATGGGAACCAAAGCTGGGTATGGTGGCAAGAGCCTGTAGCCCCAGCTACTTGGGAGGCTAAAGAAGGAAGATTGCTTGAGTCCAAGAGTTCAAGCCCAGCCTGGGCAATATAGCAAGACCCTAGTCTCAAAAAGAAAAAAATAAAATAAATATAAGGCCTATGGAAACCAGAAAAATGTAAGATGGATCCCTTTAGCCACAGCATTGCAGAGGCCTGAAACCACAGAATTATAAACCAATAACATCACTCTGCCAGCACATGGGGACTCAGTGGGCCTACACAGCCCAAGTCCTTATGAAATGACACAGGCATCCTCTCCGGGAGGTGGCCATGCTCTCCCTAAACCTTCTTTATATGGTGTTCCATCTCTTCCCCTTCGGTGACTGTCTGTGGATGCCCCCACTCCATACCTCAGAAATGCTGTACCCTACAGCGGCTCCCAGCACCCCACTGGCACCAGTGTATATCTAGACCCCAGTCATGCCCACCAAGAGCATAAACATTTTCTTAGCTAGCACTGGTCCTTAAGATAAATGCTGGTTTTTGTTTTTTTTTTTCCCCTCCCTGGGTGCCAGAGTTCAACTCAATTTTCTCAGATTAAATAAAATTTCAAAGTGTCAGTCCCTGGCAAACGACAACTTGGAGGGTGGTTGATTTTTCTAACCCGATCGTCAGTCCAATTACAATTTTTAATCTATATGTAGATAATGGTGAACAAAAACCCCATAGAAACGTCAAGAGTGAGGAGGTTATTAGCTTAGTTTTAATTACTGCCGATCATTCTTAGCGACTGGAGGGACCCGGCAAATTAGGGAAAGGAGGCATTCCTCCAGGAGAGTTCAGCGGGGCCCCTGGGCTGCTGTTCCAGCAGAAGCTGTCCCCGCAAGGAAACATTCCCTGGTCCAGAGAATGCACGTCCTTCCCCACCAGCCCTGCCACGACTTCCTGTGGAGAAAGGCCAGTGGACTTGGGCACAATCAATCCAGCACCAGCTGATGAGATGTGATCTCAGCCCTTCCTCCTTCAGCGTCCCTCCAGGCCACCGCCTCTCCCTGGCTCCCCCACTGCCTGTGTTTCAAACGTATCTCATGCTTCTTCTTTTGTCTGGATAAAAGTAATACATGCTCATCATGGGAAAGAAATTGGAAAATAGAAAAAGGTGAAATATGGAGGGAAGAGAAAAACCTATTCTAGTCTCACTACCTACCACTGCTAATATTTTGGAGTAGTTCCAGTCTTGTGTGTGTGTGTCTTATATATATACACATACACATATATTATACATATACATATATAAAATATATAAGTATATATTGAATACTAAATGTGCATAATAAATATATTAAAATATTTATATTTTAAATATTTGTATTATGAAATATATAGAAATAATTTATAATAATAACTAATAGAAATATAAACATATTTATATTATTTTAAATATTGTATTATAATATATAAACATAACATATAATTATAATTATTAATAAATTATAATGCATAGCTGTAATTACATATGTAATACATACACAGACAAATTGGAATTATCTACAGTACTTCTTGTGCCACGAATATTACTTGTGAACTTCATATTAGTGGCCACAGAATCTTGTGTAGCCTGGATACACTGTACGTTTCACTAATCCACCTCATTTTTGCACATACAAAGCCAGTGAGCATTTTAATAGGGAAGACAATTTTTTAGGTTTTATATTTTACTCTGGTTTTTTTTTTCAAATAAAGTGGTTTTCTATGTTATTATAAACGTGGTAACTATCATTGTGATGAATTATTTCACCTCTACCAGTATTTTTGAGGAATCAATTTGTGCCAAGCCCTGTTCTAAGTGGTTGAGATGTAAAAATCAAAATCCTTGAAGGATTAGAATCTTCTAGGGTTTCTGATCTTATAAAATACAGCTTTTATTAAACTGAAAATATGTGTTTAAACTAGCCATTCTCATATTATTGCATGTTTACGTAGTTTAATGTTTCTCAAATTTGTATATGACACTACCATGGACATTTTGTATGTAAATTATTATCTTTCTTCTGAATTGTTTCTATTTCTTCTTATAAATTTATTTAAATGCATTGAATGGATCTAAGGATATTAATATTTTTAAGATTTTTAATAAGAAATCTGGTTTCCCATAAATGGAGTTTTAGGGGGTAAAACTGATCTTGAACCATCTCAAAAAAAGTCACACAAAAATAGACCCTTCAGGGGCTCTATCAAGAGATTATCTGGAAACATACTGCTACTTTTAATACTTTAAAGTTTGTCAGAAGCATGTAATGAAGGACGAACAATATCTCATGCATGAATGAGCTGTACAATTTTTTAAACTTCACATTTATTGTTTAATTTCTGAAAAAAAATGGAAACTGTAAAATAGTGCTTCCGAAAGTTTAGTATAAGCATAACTCATAGTCGGCCAAGTGATTTTGTGTAATAAAGACATGACCCTATTTTGAATTTTTTATTATTATATATTTATGTTTTTGTGTATTACAGAAAAATATGAGTGAAATATCAAACCCACACTTCTATAAGATTAGAGTTTAGAAATGGACTAAGGAAGAATAAGAAGTGGGTTAAAACTCAATTTAAAGCAAGACATTAAGCAGAGATGCCTACAAGCCACCCAAGAATATGGCAACCATGGGGAGTTTCGAAGATAACAGGAGATACTGCACATATCAATGTGACACAGGAGGCTGGTGATTAGATTGTTACCTGGGTTAGCTAATGGAATACCAAAATGAAGAGAGGCAGGAGGATGGTTTGAGACCAGACTGGGCAACACAGCAAGACCCTGTCTCAAGAAGAAGAAAGAAGCAAGAAGGAAGAGAAGAAGGAGAGGAAGAAGAGGAAAGAGGAAGAAGAAGAAGAAGAAGAAGAAGAAGAAGAAGAAGAAGAAGAAGAAGAAGAAGAAGAAGAAGAAGAAGAAGAAGAAGAAGAAGAAGAAGGAGGAGGAGGAGGAGGAGGAGGAGAGGAAGAGGAAGAAGAAGAAGAAGAAGCAACAGGAGGAGGAGGAGGAGAGGAAGAGGAAGAAGAAGAAGAAGAAGCAACAGGAGGAGGAGGAGGAGAACAGGAAGAGGAAGAGGAAGAAGAAGAAGAGGAGGAGGAAGGAGGGAGAGGGAGAGGAGAGGAGGAGGGGGAGGGAGAGGGAGAAGGGAAACGAGAAGGAGGAGGAGGAGGAAGAGGGGAAGAGGGAAAGGGAGAAGGGGAAGGGGAAGGAGGAGGAGGAAGAGTAGGAGGAGGAGGAGGAGATCCAAGATTACAGGGAACTTGCAATTTATTAAGTATCCATGTAAGGCAATGCTCCAATGGCCAAACTTTACATTTTCCTTCACTCAAGAGATTAAAAATGAAGTTTCAAGCCTTTTTGGCTGCACATTAAAAGTACCTGAGGAGGTTTTTCAAAGTGCGATGGCTGGGCCCCTCCCTTAGAGGTTCTACACCTATAGGTCTGGGTGGAGACTGGGAATCAGCGTTTTTAGGGCTCCTTCACTGGTTCTCATGTGCAGCCAAGACTGAGGAATTCTGGTCAAGGTCACCTTCTTTCTGGACACCTCTGGATGTTGTCATGTCCACAAAATAGAGATTAGAGTCCACACCTCGACTGGTCTCCCTCTGCACCAGCATTCTAAAAACTTCCCCAGCCCTCTGCTGCTGGATAATGAGGCTAATGACCAATCAAGCCCTAATGAGGATGGATTTGTTTATTAAGCAGCAATTGTGTGCCAGGTGCTTCCCCCTCCCCAAGCCCAGGAGACTCAAGGGCAAGCAGGAGACGACCTGGGGAAGGCTGGGGAAGAGGGGGCAGCCAAGAGAAGGCAGACAGCCGCTGCATCTTAGGGGGTCTTCCGGATAAGCTTGGGGTCCAAGCACAGGGGGCGTGCTAGAAACACAGCAGCAGCTCATGTAAATACCCAGCCTTTAATGAGGCGGAGTGGACTCGAGGCTGGATCGGGTGCACGTGTGAGGGAATCCCATCTGAGCATGGCCAACAAGCTTCCGGGCAGAGAATGTGCTGCAGGAAAAGTGGGATGGAGGGAAAAGGGCAGACTGTGGGGAGAAGAAACCCAACAGGAAGCAAAGGCCATTAGGGGAGGAAATCACACACAGCTCAGCAGACCATCTGGGTCCCTCCTGAGACTCTAGGATCTGGAAAGCTCCCCATCCCCACAGGAGAACAGGAATGCAAGTGAGAGAAATTGGCCTGAGCATTCCTCAAGAATGAAGGATAAAGTTTAGGAAGGGATTTGATGACTACCCACTCACTCTTCTGCTGAGACTCCCTGCAATACACCTTCAAAATTATACCCAAATTGGAAGCAAAGTTCTGCTTATCAGTGAATGGACAATCATGAGATCCTTTTGCTCCCAGGTTTATTGACAAGCTAAGCTGAAGGATGCAGCAAAGAGGTGGATCAGACACCTTGTCAAGCAATGTGTTCTTTGTCTCCAAAATCAGAGCCTGTTTTTCATCCTGAGAAATTCAGGGTTTGACATCTTGGAGGCACATGGTAAATACTTCTAAGCATGAAAGATGTGAATGGAATGAATAGGGATGGCATTGATTGTGGTAGAATGGAAGGGATGAAGTGGAAAGGATGGAATGTATGGCATAAAATGCAAAGGAGTAGAATGGAATGGAGTGGATTCAAGTGAAATGAGATGGTACAAAAAACATAATACAATAGGATAAGATGAAATGGGAAGGGTGGAATAAAGTGGAGTGAAATGGAATGGAATGGACTAGAGTGAAGCAGAAAAGAGTGGAGAGGGGTGAGATGGTGTGAAATGGGATAGTTGCAGGATCGACAGGATATATGAGATGGGATGGGGTGGGGTGGGAAGGGGAGGGCTGGGATGAGAAGGGCTGGGATGAGAAGGCATGGGGTAGGATAAAGTGAAATGGGGTGGGGTGTCAAGGGTTGAGGTGGAAAGGGAAGAATGGAGTGAGATGGAATGGGATGGAAAGGGATGGAGTGGAAGGAAAAGGGATGGGAAAGGATGGAAAGGTTTGGAATGGGATGGGGGAAATGTGAGGGAAAGGAAGAGGGAAGAAAGGAGGGAAGGGGAGTGAAGATGAAAGTAGCGGTGGGACAGGATGGGATGAAGTAGAGTGGAGAAACATGGGGTGGGATAGGATGGGATGGGATGGGATGGGATGGGATGGGATGGGATGGGATGAGATGGGGTGGGAATGGATGGAGTGGAGTGTGAGGAGATGAGAGGGGATGGGGTGGGATGAGATGGGGTGGGATGAGATGGGGTGAGATGGCATGGGATGAGGTGGGGGTGGGATGGGGAGGGGTGGAGTGAGATGGGACAGGATATGGTGGGATGGGATTTGGTGGAGTGGGGTAGGGTGGGGTGTAGTGGGATAGAGTGGGGTGACTTGGATAGTACATGATGAGACTGCATAAACTGGATGGAATGGGAGGGATTGGATAGAACTCACTGGAAGGAGATGCCTATCTACTTTTACTTTTACCATTCACAATCACAATAGGACAAAGGACACGGGTCAGGGGCTCTAGACTTGTATTCTCTGACCATTCACAGTGGGACCCTGATCAAGACTCTTTTCTTCTGTGGGCCTCAACTTCCTCATCTGTCCGTTGCATGTTGGAACTAAATGATATCTAATGATTCACCTGCTCTGGGACCCTGTAAGTCTTTATAGCAGGCATTCACTCATAGTTCAGACAGAACTTGCTGAGTGCCTACTCTGTGCCAGACCCCACGCTCCATGTCCAAAGCCAATTACAATACAGGATGTTTCCTCCAACTGCCCGGTCACCCCAAGAGGTGAATTCAAGATGACTTGGAGTGGACTCTGGGTTAGCACTTCTAGTGGCCTTAGGACCCTGTGGACGACAGCTCAAGATGAAACACACAGGCTGTACCCTCAACAAACAGCCCATCAAGGCTGAAAGAGACACCTGGTGGGCCTCAGAGATAGGCACGTGCCCTGAATTTTAGCCACGGAGGGACCATAATCAGTAAATGCCACAGCAGGCAGGCGCTAGCCACTCTTGGTTATTTAAGCTCTAAATATAGGGCTCCTGTGATAGTCCCTGTCTTCTGAGGGTGTCCTATCAAAGTGTTTTTTTTTTCGTGGTCCCACTCCATCACCAAATTTCTACTTGATCCTCTTGTAGCCTGAAATAGAGCCTAGTCCAGCTCCCGGCCACCCACAGTGGAAAGAAGCTCAGCAATTTACCATGGCATTCAAATCCATTCAGGATCTGGCTCATGCCTGCCTCTCTAACTTTACTCGTTCATTTATTCAACACTATTTATAGCTGCTAAGCACCATGCTAGGTCCTGGGGATTCAGCTTTGACCAAGACAGACACAACTACTGCCCTTATGGGCTCACAATTCAGTGAGGGAAACACTGAATAATGCCACAAATGACCTTAAAATTACAACTGCATAAAGTTCAGGGGATGAAAATCAGGAGACCTCTGAGCCTCATTCTATCTAGTCTTTCTCTCAGACTTTACACTCTCACCAGACTGGACTTTCTTCACTTCCATGAATGGACACGCTCTCTCTCACCTCAGGACCTTTGCACATGCTTTTCCCCTCTGACAAGAAGTTTCTTTCAACTCCATTGCCCACTCTCCTGGCTAGCTCCTCCACATCCTACAAGTATCAGCTTAGAAGCCACTTTCTTCAGGAAGCCATGCCTGGTGTCATCAGTGTGGGCTCCCCTTCTGTTATCCTCCATAGCATGTGTTTAACCCCCACTTATTACACTTCACGGTGAGTGCCTTTTGCATTTCCGGCTAGTGCACTAGGCTGGGAATTTCACTGTGGAATCAATAAGTTTTTACTGAATGGGTGAGTCACATCCTTACCTTTTGTTCAGTCCCATTCACTGTTTGACCTTGGGGTTCCTCCAGCCCTCCATAAAAATAAGTGTTTCTCCAGATTTTTCTTATTATATGCTGTAATTCTTTCATGAAGGGGACAGAGAAAACTGGGGAAGCTTAAATCAGCTTTTCCTTTATATCTGCAAAGCTCCAAGGTCCTTCAGACCCAGCTCCCTCATGGGTATGGAACCACAGAGACCACCTGAAAAGATAAAGCTGGAAGGGGATGCAAGAATCTTGAGTTCCATCCCCTGCTCTCATCTTCACAATTGGCTTCCATCTTGGGACAACCTCAGTGGATTTTGCTATGAGAGGTGCACAGTAGGGAATACTATGCATAAAATGAGGTTACTCTAATGTGAGCATTTCAAATCCCTTTGTAGTAGACAGAATAATGACCCCTCCAAAGATGTCCACAACCCAATCCTCAGAATGAATGAATACTTTACCTTACATGGTGAAAGGGACTTTGCAGGCATGATTAAGTTAAGGATCTAGGGATGGAAGGATTATCCTGAATGATACAGGTGGACCCAATGTAGTCACAAGAGAGGAGCAAGAGGGTCAAAGTCAGAGATGTGGGGATAGAAACAGAGGCCAGAGAGAGAGATCTAAAGAGCCAGCTGGCTTTGATAATGGAGGAAGGAAGGGGACATGAGCTAAGGAACGCAAGTGGCCTCTAGAAGCTAGAAAAGGGAAGGAAACCAATTCTCTCCTAGACCTTTCAGAAGGGTCAAAGCTCTTCTGACATGTTGATTATTGCTCTATAAGATCCTTTGGACTTCCAACATCCAGAACCATAAAATAATATATTGATGTTGGTTTAAGCCAATAAGTTTGTGGCCATTTGTAAGTATGCAGGCATAGGAAACTAACACACTCTTCCAACCATTCAACTTATGTCTCCTGAATGCTGGGGTTCAGGTGGGGTAGGTTTCCTGGTAGATCTAGAACTTTCTAGAAACCATGATTCTTCATACTTAGAACTATTCTGAAATAATCTCAAGGCTCTGGCTAGTTCAACATCTCTCCAGCTTCAGATAATTGCTTTATTGATTCTCCCTTTTCTAGATCACCTATCTCATAAAGCATAGAGAATTTATGGGGTGACACATTTTTTTCTTCTTTTGGTCATCCTTCTGAAGCTCTAACTGCTGACCTTCACCTTTAGGGGAAAGAAAGAACATTGCCATGAAGATTCTGGCTTGGATGGGGACAGATACTGAAAGACAGCACCCTTTGGTTGGTTGCAATGATGTCTCTCCCTTCTTTTTTGCATGGTGGCTCCCTAGACCCAACTCTCAAATGACGTGTGCTTGGAGTAATGCACATCATGAGAGCTATGGCTCACTCGTTCCTCTCACCTTGCACCTGGTACTCCAAGCATGCTGTGCTCACCAGAGAAATGGATGGATTTGTGGATGGATCACCTAATTAATTAATTAATGGATCAGACTCTATCACCCTCCTCTCCCACCTGTGAGTCAGCCCAGACATTCCAGAATTCTATAGCTCCAGCACCATGCCCCAGAGAAAAACAAAAAACAACCTCCTGGGCCTTGAACCATCAGCCACTTTTCAAAGAAAGTCAAGACTCTGTCAACATTTTTTTCTTCCCTCCCAAAATTAAAATGGGCCTCCAGTATAACTTGTTATCAAAAATAGAAGCATTTTATCTATCTTTATTGCAGAACAGAGATTACATGGAGACATTCAATTTGGAGTCAATTTAAATTTCAATTGTCTGTGAAATCTAAATCAATAGGGTATAGTTCAATAACGCTTTAATAAAACAGGACATAACAGAGAAATCATTAGGAATTACATATGATAAGAGATTGGAGCAGGGCCTTTGTAAGGGTGGAAGGAACATTAGAAAATTACCCCCAAGCATTTGCAAGTAAACCAACTACCTCCTTCCCCCATGAGACGCCCGGGAAAGCTTAATTGTGCTATGAGGACTGGAAATCCATCTCTGTCAGCCCAGTGATTGGGGGACAATTTACAGTGAGCGACAAAGGCGGGGGTTTTGTCTCACCCGGAATGTGCCAATCATGTTTCTCCATCCCAATGTCTGGAAGAATGTTACACCCTCTCCAATTCCCGACCTTTTCCTCTTTGCTCCCCACTTAGCCTCCTTTGCCCTGAGACTTCACTCTGCAGGGGATCCCTAGGAGGGTCTGCCCCAGATTAGGATGCACAGAGGCAGGGAAAAGGGGAAGCAGCTGGACGGAGTGGATAAATGCCCAGGCTTTGCAGAAAGACAGTCTGAGAATGAATGTCAACCCCTCTCCTGTGTCTTAGGCAACTTGCTTTACCTCCCTGAGCCTTCCCTGAGTTTCCACCATTGAAAAAACAGAGAATCCAATATCCACCTCATAGACGAGTGCTTCTTTATCCAATAAATATTTGTTAGGGCCTTCTGTGTAGCAAGCAACAGAGCAAGGAGGAGGACAAGGTAGATGAGGCACTTCCATTAGGTGCAAAATTTAAGGGATTACTTGTAATCCCAGCACTTTGGGAGGCCGAGGCAGGAGGATCACGAGGTCAGGAGATCAAGACTATGGTGAAACCCCGTCTCTACTAAAAATACAAAAAATTAGCCGGGCGTGGTGGCGGGCGCCTGTAGTCCCAGCTACTCGGAGAGGCTGAGGCAAGAGAATGGTGTGAACCCAGAAGGCGGACTTGCAGTGAGCCGAGGTTGTGCCACTGCACTCCAGCCTGGGCAACAGAGCGAGACTCTGTCTCAAAAAAAAAAAAAAAAAAAAAAAAAAAATTTAAGGGATTACCAAAGAATTCAGTACTCAAAATAAATAATATTTAATCCCCTATTTTTAAAAATCACAATTAATTCAAAAAACCTATAATGAACCAAATCTCAAAATTTCTCATAAAGACAGGATCAGTAATGGCACCAAGCCGTTACTGGACCCTGTTGCCAAGGGGAAAATCAACAATAAGTTGATTCCTTCCGATATGGATATGGTTTGGATTTGTGTCCCCACCCAACTCTCATCTGGAATTGTAATCCACAATGTTGGAAGAGGGGCCTAGTGAGAGGCGATTGGATCATGGGGGCAGATTTCTCCCTTGCTGTTGTCGTGATAGTGATTTCTTACGAGATCTGGTTGTTTAAAAGTGTGTAGCACCTCACGCTTCAGCCTCTGCCTCCTTCTCTGACCATGTAAGATGTGTCTGCTTCCGTTTCGCCTTCTGCCACGACTGTAAGTTTCCTGAGAGCCCCCAGCCATGCCTCCTGTACAGCCTGCAGAACTATGAGTCAATTAAACCTCTTTTGTTTATAAATTACCCAGTCTCAGGTAGTTCTTTATAGCAATGCGAGAACAAACTAATACACCACCTTTATTTAACATTTTGATATTTTTGATTTTTTGCATTAATTTTGATTTCTCAAAATACTACATTATAACATTATTTATCTTGATTACTGATTTTTTTTATCAGTGCTTCTGTCGCCCCTTAAACTTTGCACCCCAGAACAGTGCCTCATTTGGTTCATTTCCTGGTGTTGGCCCTGCAAAGCAGTGCACTAAGCATGCTAGGGCCTGGGAAAACTGAGGAAACTAAACAGACACACAAATTACCCTCCTGGAGCTCTTAGTTTAGCAAACGAGGCAGATAAAAGCAAGTAAACAAGCAGATAAATAGAAAAATTATAAATTACAATAAGTCTAATGGTAGGAGCTTGCCACTGAGAAGGGTGATAACTTACTCGGATGAAATGGTCAGCAACAAGCAACACCTTCTCTAAATCTCCAAGCTTCAAAGCCCCCGTCATTTTCCCCAATAGATTCCTAGTGTGCATTGAAGGGTTAACTTAGCAGACTTAAGGTGTTCACACCCTGCATGTTCCAAAGAAAGGACCAGACTGACTGCTGGGAGATTAACCCTAAGCTCTTGCAGTATCCTCCCTAATTCAAGTGTCTTTGTATACCTGGGCACTTGGGCCAAACCAGGCCAGACAATCTATGTAACCATGTGATTATATCACGTTGACTTCTGGAGGGGCTGGTGACTAAGTAATTAAGGTCATTCATGTGGTAACTCCACACCTATGTGACTGACCTTCAATTAAAACCCTGAACACCAAGGCTCAGGTGAGTTTCCATGGTTGGCAACACTCGATACATGTTGTCACCCATCATTGGTGGGAGAATTAAGCATGTTTGTAAGATTCCACTGGGAGAGGACAACTGGAAGTCTCTCCTGGACCCTGCCCTATGCACATTTTTCTTCAGCAGATTTTAATCTGAATCCTTTTATTGTAATAGACCATAACCATGAGGATAACAGGTCTTCCGAGTTCTGGGAGTCCTTCTAGTAAAGAACTTGAAATCACTCATGGAACCTGTCAGTGGTCCTGGGGACCCACAACGTAGTGGTTCTGATCTATCACAGCGCTCATCACAGTTCATGACTGTGTGTATTAGTCTGTTCTCATGCTGCTAATAAAGACATACTGGAGACTGGGTAGTTTATAAAGGAAAGAGGTTTAATTGACTCTCAGTTCTGCAGGGCTGGGAAGGCCTCAGGAAACTTACAATCATAGTGGAAGGGGACATAAACATGTCCTTCTTCATGGGGCGGCAGGACAAAGAAGTGCCAAGCCAAAGGGGGAAAAGTCCCTTATAAAACCATCAGATCTAGTGAGAACTCACTCACTATCATGAGAACAGCATGAGGGTAAATGCCCCCGTGATTAAATTACCTCCCACCGGGTCCCTCCCACGACATATGGAGATTATGGGAACTACAACTCAAGATGAGATTTGAGCAGAGACACAGCCAAACAATATCAATGTGTGTGTGTGTGTGTGTGTGTGGTCATGTGACCATAGACTAAACTTGCAACGCCCAACACAGCTGCCACTGGCCAAATGTGGATGCTTAAGTTTAACTTAATTTAAATGAGATAAAGTTAAGACTTCCTCAGTTGCACCAGGCACATTGCAGTTGCAGCAGTCACATGTGGTTTGTGGCTACCACATGGAATGATTCTATCACCCAGAAAGTTATATTGGACAACACTAGACTAGATGGTGAGGCTTCAAGGGCATAGGGACTCCTTGCGACTTATTCACATCTGCGTTTCCAAGGCCTCACACACAGTGGACACTCAGTAATTATTAGTGAAAACAAACAAAAATATATTAAAAGACTAAACAGTAGAAAGAGCTCTTTTCCCCGCCCTATCTCTAATGCTGTGTGCTCTTGAGCAAGCTACTTGGCCACTCTGGGCTTTAGTTTTCCCAGCTGCAAAGACCTGTGTGCACTCTAGGGGTTTAAAGTTCCCTTCTGGTGGCTCATGCCTATAATCCCAACACTCTGGGAGGCTGAAGCAGGCGGATCACGTGAGGTCAAGAATTTGAGACCACCCTGGCCAACATGGTGAAACCCCATCTCTATAAAAATACAAAAATTACCTGGGCATGGTGGCGCGTGCCTGTAGACTCAGCTTACTCAGGAGGCTGAGGCAGGAGAATGGCTTGAACCCAGGAGGTAGAGGTTTCAGTGAGCTGAGATCGCACCTCTGCACTCCAGCCTGGGTGACAGAGCAATACTCTGTCTCAGAAAACTAAATTAAAAAATAAAAAGTAAAACAGGTCAGGCGCAGTGGCTCACATCTGTAATCCCAACACTTTGTGAGGCCGAGAGGGGCAGATCACCTGAGGTCAGGAGTTTGAGACCAGCCTGGCCAACATGGTGAAACCTTGTCTCTACTAATAATACAAAAAAATTAGCTGGGCATGGTGGCAAGTGCCTGTAATCCCAACTACTTGGGAGGCTGAGGCAGGAGAATCGCTTGAACCCAGAAGGTGGAGGTTGCAGTGAGCTGAGATCACACCACTGCACTCCAGCCTGGATGACAAGAGCGAGACTCCATCTCAAAAAAATAAAAATAAAGATAAAATAAATAATAATAGTAATAATAATAATAAAATAAAAGTAAAGCTTTCTTCAGATCCTGATATTCAAGGCCAGGGTCATAACAGTAGACCTGGTGTTCTGGTGCCCTTCTCCTTTCACCGTGCGCTAGGTATAGCCTGAGACGGAATGGGCCAGCTGTCAAGGGAGCTTAAGAGACAGTGAGGGAATTGAGAAACAATCGCTGGGTTTGCCCCAGCTGAGGAACTCTTCAAACTGCAAGCTCCATGATGGCATAGATTTGTTTGCCTCTTTGCTCATGGTTATGTCCACCTCAAGTTCTAGCACAGTGCCTGGCACATAGTAAGTGCTCAATAAACATTTGTGGAATGAGTGATTGACCCTAAGCACTGAACTTGCAGGCTCCAGAGATTGGCTCAGGGAGCATGTTCTTTGTCACATGTGGCACAAGTCTGTGGCACCAGCCCCTGGCAAGATTAGAGCCCTTCACTGATAAGCCAATGGAATCAGCTTGGACCCCACTTGGTGACTTTCTGCTGTATTGCTGCCTCATGCTCCAGTCCCAAAATGACCTTCAAAACCTATCTCCATCGCTGCACTGCTCAAAATCCTTCAGTGGCTCTCTGCTCTTCCCAGATAAAATAAAGCTACGTTTTTGTTGCATGTGACAAGGCATGAACTATCTTCATTTCTTTTCCATTTGAGAGCTCATGTTTTGCAGCAGGAAATTTGTAGCCAATGCTGGTCTGATACAGTGAGGGTACAACAGCTCACTGATACAGTGAGGGTACCTGGCTTGCGTCCTACACTCATGGCTATGATTTGAATGTTTTGTCTTCTCCAAAATCATGTTGAAACTTAATCCCCAATGCAGCAGTTTTGGGAGGTAGGGCTCCACCCTCATGAATAGATTAATGTCACTATGAAAAGGGTTTGCTAGAGTGGATTCACTCTCTTCTGCTCATCTGCCATGTGAGGACACAGAGGTCACCCCTCTCTTGCCTTTCCACCTTCTGCCATGTGAAGATGCAGTAAGAAGGCCCACACCAGGTACCAGCATACTGATCTTGGACTTTCCAGCCTCCAGAACTGTAAAACGATACATTTCTGTTCTTTACAAATTGCTCAGTTTCAGGTATTCTGTTAGAGCAGCAGAAAATGAACTAAGACACTCAATCTCAAGTTCGTCCTTTGGCTCTCCAATCTGGGCCTCCAAATCCTCCATCCAGTGCCCACCAACTCCCCAAGCTATCCCACCTTGGGCATTGCCTCCTCTGCTATGCATCATACACCTTGATATAGTTTGGATACTTGCCCCTCCCCTGAAAATCTCGTGTTGAAATATAATCCCCAGTGTTGGAGGTGGAGCTAGTGGAAGACGTTTTTGTCATGGAGGTGGAAGCCTCATAAACGGCTTGGTGCCCTCCCCATGGTAATGAGTTACCACAAGATCTGGTTGTTTTAAAAGAGTCTGAAACCTCTTTCCCACTCTCTCTTGCTCCATCTTGTGACATGCCTGCTCCCCCCTCACCTTCTGCCATAATTGGAAGCTTCCTGAGGCCCTCCCCAGAAGCAGATGCTGGCACCATTCCTCCTGTATAGCCTCCAGAATTGTAAGCCAAAATAAACCTCTTTTATTTATAAATTACCCAACCTTGGGTATTCCTTTATAGCAATGCAAAATGGACTAACACACACCTCTCATACTATTAATAGGTCATCCAAAGAGCTTCTCCCCTAGGAGATAGGGCACAAGTCCGCATACTCAGCAGTCTCCTTGAGGCTGTTGGCTCATCCATCAACCTTCTGAACCTCTGTTTTCTCATTTGTACAAAGATCTGAAGTTATTTTCTGGATATCCCTTTCCAAGACCCTTCCAAACTGCTGACACTTCTCACACTTCTATACTCTCACCCTACCCCTGGAAACTCTGTTCCATTCTTATTGAACTGCATGTAAACCCCCGAGCTCACCATCACCTTACCAACCTTCAGGACTTTGTCCCTCTGCTCCCTCAGCCCAGCACACCCTTCCCTTCCCCTTCCTCCAACTTTCAAGATTCCACTCAAAGATCAGCCCCCTAGGAAAACTTTCTTCCACATTCTCCATCCTCAGGTGGAACTTACCCTACCCTCCTCTTCACCCCAGCCATTTTCCATGCACAAATTACCACCCTGTGGCATCCAGAGCACTTTCTTACACATGCTTGCTAATCCACGAGTCCCTGCCTTCCAGACATCAATCAACACCCTGAGAGCAGAATCTTCAGTGTTCTGTCTTTGTAAAGCAAAGAGATAAAATCAGAACAGTTCGGGAGTTGGAGCCCAGTGGCTTCAGGTTGAATTCTGGCCCTACCCCACACACATTCTGATCTTAGGAGAATCATGAATATCCCTGTGCTAGATCATATTATTGGCCCCAGCTCTTTATTCCCTCCTTTGTCTGTGTTATTTGCCATGTGACTTTATAATTTATCCCACTAAAGGAGCAGAGTATATTTCCCTGCCCTTTGACTGTGGGCTTGGGCATAAGACTTACTTTAGACAATAGAATGAGAAGGAAGTGACAGGATGCCTGTTTCAAAAGATGTGTTGCAGGCTTTAATCCATTCTCCTGCACTCCTGCCTTAAGAAGAACAGTCTCAGGCCAGCCTTCTGCTCTCAGGAGGTTCAGAAGCATGTGGAGCTGAGCCGCCTCAGCCGAGCTCCCCATGCAGAACCCAGCCTTGATAAACCAGCCCTGAGCCAACTTGCAAATGTGTGAGCAAGAATTAGTGATGGCTACTGTGAACCACTGGATTTGGGGGTGGTTTGTTACTCGGCAATAGTTGACTGGTACACTCTCTTCAACTCAGTGTCTTCATCTGAGGGATAATGGTAAATTCCTTGAGGGGCTATCATTAGATTAGATTACATTGTGAATAAAGTATAAAACTCAATGTCTGACTCATCGTAAATGCTGACAAATGGCAGCTATTGGTTCCCTGAAAAATTCAACATAGATTTATGCTATGACCCAGAATGCCCACTTCTAGGTATACACACAAAAGAATTGGAAACAGTCATTCAAACAGATACTTGTACACAAATGTTCAGAGCAGTATTATTCATAATAGCTAAAAGGTGCAAATCACTCAAGTGTCCATTGACAGATAAGTGGATAAGTAAAATATGATATATCCAGATGATTAAATATCATTAAGCCATAAAAAGAATGATGTCCTGGTATATGCTACATCATGGTTGAACCTTGAAAATATTATGCTAAGTGAAATAAGCCAGACACAAAAGATAAATACTGTATGATTCCACTTATATGAAATATCTAGAATAGGCAAATTTGCAGAGATGGAATGTAAATTGGAGGTTACCAGGGACTCGGGGGGTAAGGAGGAATGAGGAATTGTTGCTTAATGGGTACAGAGTTTCTGTTTGGGGTGAAGATTTGGAAACAGATAGTGGTAAGGGTTGCACAACATCATGAATGTAATTGAAGCCACTATGTTGTACACTTAAAAATGGTTAAAATGGTGACATTCCTGTTATATGTATTTTACCACATTTTTAAAATGGTGCTTAGGTGTTCAAGACAATCCTGGATGACATAGAAAGACCCTGTCTCTATAAAAGATAAAAAATGAAAAAAATAGCTGGGTATAGAGGTTTGCCCCTGTAGTCCTGATTACTTGGGAGGCTGAGCGGGGAGGATTGGTTGAGCCTGGGAGTTCTAGCCTGCAGTAAGCCATAATTGCACCACTGCACTCCAGCCTGGGTGACAGAGTGAGACCCTGACTCAAAAGAAGAAGGCAGTTATTGCATTTATCTGTTCAGCAATTGTGCTTAGTAAATGCTGAGTAAAAGTCTGTTGAATATTGCTGGAATAAATGAGATGACTAATGGATGGATAGATGCACAAATAACCAAAGAGATAAATAAATGAATCAGTTAATGGTGAGCGAGTGAAGAAACCATATAAGCTCTTTACCATGGCCACCTATTTAGAAGATGTACAACAACCAGGACATGGGACCTTACAGTCTTGTGTAGAATTAACTACATCGAGAGCTATAAGTATAAAAATCACACAAAGTAGAAAAGGCAACCTAGGGGATCCATGCAGACCTGCAGTCCCAGGAAGGCAGAAAGCAGGTCTAGGATGATAGGGCACAAGGACAGTGGCCTAGCAAGGGACACCAGAGGCTCCAGCAGTGGAAAGAAACACATGGTTGCTACAATGAGTAGCAACTCCGGCTGGTGGAAATGAGAGCGGTCTGCAGATATAGGGCTGCTACCTGCAGAGTAATATGTGTTACCGGGTTGATCTTGCCCCTCGGGGAGCCTGGGGAAAACCCAGGTTCTAGAAACCAGAAACAATGATGATGAATAGAAACACTTGCACAAGCACAACACTTTAACATGTGAACACCACTTTCTGTAGACACCATTTTCCCGAGGATCAGCTGACTTAGTCCTCACAACTACCCTGTGAAGGTTTATCTTGTTATTATTTCTAATAGGTGAAGAACATAAGGCTCAGATGGGTGACGGAATAGGTCCAAGGTTACCTAATGCACAAGATGCAGGGAGCTACCTCCCAGAGACTGGCTTTATTGGCCCCATTGAGAACTTCATTGGCCCCATTGCTGCCCAGTGAGCGCACACAAGGCAGGAGTGGAACTTGAACCCAGGTCACTTTACCCCCATATCCTACGCTCCTTCAAACACACCCTAGGAGAAAACCTTCCAGTGGTGCTAGGGTTTGAATGTGTGTCTCCTCCAAAACTCTTGTTGAAATTTAACTGCTATTGGGAACAATAGTGAGAGATGGGACCTTTGGGAGGTGGATGGGTCATGAGGGTTCTGCCCTCATGAGTGGGATTGATGTCATTATAAAGGATGAGTTTGGCTCCCTTTTGCCTCTTTTTTGCCTTCTGCCATGTGAAGATGAAGTGTTTTGTTCCTCCCATTTGGAGGATGCAGCGTTCCAGGCACCATCTTGGAATCAGAATCTCTAAGCCTGCCAGCACCTTGATTTTGTCCTCCCAGCCTCCAGAGCTGTGAGCAATAAGTTTCTGCATGTAAATTACTTAGTCTCAGGTATTCTCTGATAGCAGCTCAAACAGACTAAGACAAGTGGGGAAAAGCAAAAATCTCTTCCCCGGTGTGTCGATCTTGGATTTGAATCACAGCTTTGGTTACTGGCTAGTTCTCCAATTTGGGGAAGCTCACTTGAATCTGTGTTCTGATGTGTGGAACGGTAATAAATGAATCTGAATTATCACATTGTCCTAAGGACGCAAGGTAACGCATGCAAGTGTTTAGTACAGCATCCATCCCATAACAGGCGCTCAGTGCAGTCATGGTCACCCTTACTTGTCATCTCTTCCCTCTGTTCCTTTTCCCCCTCACCCTCCCCTCTTTGCTCCCCTTCTTCCATCTCTTCCTGGATTCTCTCTCTCATCTCTCGTTGTTCTCTTGTCTCCTCAGGGAACACATCCTCCCCATAAGTCCACACTTCCCACATTCTTCCATCTGGTCCCTCAAAAACCTGCAGCTCCCTGTCCTAGGGAATAGCAGGTAGATGTGAAGTGTTGAGTAACTGCTTTCCACAGGTCTGGGCCCCCTGGCCTGTCCATCCCCGCCATGTCCCTCTGCTCCACAGGTTCCATGCCCTTGGTCACACTGCCTTCTATCTTACATTCCTGACTTTATATGTACTTTGAATAATAACTCTCCCCACCTTGGTGAGGCCTCAAATTATCACTAATCTCCAGGTGACATTAAATGTTGTCAACAGTTGGTTTCTCGCATAGATTGGAGGATCCTGGGCTGAGGGGAAATGGATGGAGGAGGGCCGAGGTGCATGCTGATACCCATGCCACAGGCAGGCTCTGCAGGAGAAGTCAGCGCAGCAGAGCAGGAGACACAGGAGCAGGCTCTGGAGCCCGGCCACCTGGAATGAGTCCCAGCCATGCCCCTTCTCATTCGTGTGACCTCAGAAAGGGGCATCACTTCTCTGGGCCTCAATCTTTTCATCCACTAAATGGGATAATCATAGAACCAGAGAAGAGAACGAGCATGGAGCCTGCACAGAAGGAGAGCTTTAAGCAATTATGAGAATGAAAGGAAGCGTCATTTCTCAAAGTCCATGGACTGGGCCTGAGCCCCGCACATACTCCTTCTCCAAGCCCCACACTCTCCAGAGTTATGCATTTGGGGGAGCAGATAGAGAGTGCTGAGCAATTCTTCCATGGTTACAGTGCTCTCTGGACCCAGCTGTTGGGACACACCTAGGATGGCCATTCCCCCTCTCACATCCCATCAACTCCAGTCTCCCAAGCTAGGCCCTGCTGCATCCCAAGCCCACCCTTTGGCAGCCAAGTAGAGCTGCCCCTCAACGAAATATGATGAATGGTGGCCCTCAGAGCCATCAGCTTCCCAACTTAACTGACACCCCGCTGCTTCCTTCTTTAGGAGTTCTGAATTTCCTTTCACAGACTATCATAAAACTATGCTAGAAGGTCTCCTTCCAACACCCACAGAGATGATTCACCCAAAATGTTCATGAGCAAACATGGCAGGGAAACAACCCCAAAGGGGAAAGTTCTCCCAAAGACCTACACGTTATTCTTCACTCAGTGCTTCCTCTCTCTAGAATCCTGAAATTTTGGAGACAAAAGAAACCCTGCAGTTCATCTGCTCCACAATGTAGGCGAGGGAACCGGGACAGGGCGTTCACAGCAGGGGACGTTTATTGAGCACTCTCTGTGCACCATGCACCACACCAGCCAACTCAGGTGCATCGTCTCATTTCATCCTCACACAATCTGTGAGGCAGGGCTGCTGCCAATCCCATGGCACTGGAGGAAACTGAAGCTCAAGGTGGTGGAGCCACTCCCACCTGTGGGAAAATCCAGAGACACACAGCTACAAGAAGAGCCCAGACCTGCCTGGCTTCAAAACAGGTGGTGAGCTCCCCATTACTGGAGGTATCCAAGAGTCTGCAGAGGGACTTCAAGTATTCAGGAAGGAGGAGACTCCAAGATCAATGCCCCATGGATAGGCTCCATCTTTAACAAGGTTTCTCAATGTTGGTGCTGTTGAGATTGTGAACTGGATAATTCATTGTTGTAGAGAAGATTGTCGTGTGCATTGTGAGATGTGGAGCAGCATCCCTGGCCTCTGCCCAGCAGACGCTGGTAGCACCTCCTCAATCACGGCAACCAAAAACATCTCAAGACATTGCTAAAGGTCCCCCCTGGGGCAAGGGGCACAAAATCACCATTTGAGAACCACTGTTCTACTAGGATTTCTGAAAAAGCCAGCAGACATCCACGGAGACCAGCGCTGACAATGCAGAGAGAAGTTTTACACCCCCTGCGGTACCTTCTTGGGAGACAGTTGTGCACCGCAGCAGCCCTTATATCATGGCAGAGATGCTGTATATCTGCTCCTCTGTCAGCATCGCAAAGGACCAGGAGGAATACTCCTGCACATTTAGAAAAAGAGAGAGGAGACCCATGACCCAAAAATACGACATTGGAATTGAGGCACAATTTGACCTAAATGCAATAAAATTGTGCCATTAGTACCAGAGCAGCAAGCACTGCCCAACCCACTGATAACTCTGAGCTGCCACTAGACCTCAGTAAGCCTCGATATATTTTAGCCTTGATTTAAAATGGAAGAATCTGCAGGTCAGACCTGAAAAGATCCTTAGAAAGCAGAGATCTGCTCTCTGGTCCTGTGTCGTGAGTGTGTTGTGAGTGTGTTGTGCGGTGGGGGCGGGGGTGCTGGCCATCTCTGTCGGGCATCTTCTTTTCGTGCCCCCCTTGCAACCCCCACATTGCCTCTCCACCCTTCTCCCCATGTGGACCTCAATGGACTGTCTTGCCCTCCGCCTTCTGATTTGGTTCTGCCAACTAGAGGCCCAGAAGGAAATCAGGGGAAGGGCAGATGGAGTCAGCGTACTTATTCCCCCTGCTCCTGCCTGCCAGGGTCTCTGAGGATTGGCTGCATCCTTTCACTGAAGGTCTCAGCCAAGGATCTTGTCTCCTCGGCACCTTCTCCCCTTAACTCTTTTTTTCTTTTTTTTTTTTCTGAGACGGAGTCTCACTCTGTCGCCCAGGCTGGAGTGCAGTGGCACGATCTCAGCTCACTGCAAGCTCTGCCTCCTGGGTTCATACCATTCTCCTGCCTCAGCCTCCTGAGTAGCTGGGACTACAGGCGCCCGCCACCACGCCCAGCTAATTTTTTGTATTTTTGGTGGAGACGGGGTTTCACCATGTTAGCCAGGATGGTCTCGATCTCCTGACCTTATGACCCGCCCTCCTCAGCCTCCCAAAGTGCTGGGATTACAGGCTTGAGCCACCACGCCCGGCCATTAACTCTTAACCTTCCCTCATCTGGCCTAGGAATGATGATGGCACCCGCTGACACTAGACCCCAGTTATACCCTCCCGTGTGGGTTTCCTACACCCTGCCCACACCTTTGTAAACAATTCCTTTACTAAACTCTCCTCAAATTATCCCAATTAGATATATGCCATGTGTTTCCTGCTGAGCCCTGACTGATAGATAAACCATGTGGTTCTTTGTTCAAACAAAATTGTATGCAAAAACTCAGCAGATAGAACAGATCAGAGCAGAGTTCCTGCATCCATTCACATGAATTTATTAAGTGTCAGCCCCTAGCCAGAGTCTCTGGGCTGGGGCTGAGGACACACTAGTGAGTGAGAACAGTGAGGTCCTTACTGGCTGGAGTATATAGTCTTGCAGGTGGCAAAGGTAGGGCAGGTGGCCTGAGCTCCTTGGTCCCCGACACGGTCTTTGTGGGGCCCTATTTAATAACCACAGAATGTTATGTCAATGCCTGCGATCCAATTCCCTTGTCCTACTCCCATTTTTCAGATGGGAAAGCTGGGGCCAAGAGGAAGAATGGGAATTGCCCAATATTGAAGACAGTCTACCTTCTGGAAGTTAATGGAATCCTGCCTTCTTTTCTTCTTATTTTTTTTTTAACGGAGTCTCACTCTGTCGCCAGGCTGGAGTGCAATGGCGCAATCTTGGCTCCCTGAAACCTCTGCCTCCTGGGTTCATGCCATTCTCCTGCCTCAGCCTCCCAGCCTGTAACTGGGACTAAGGTGCGCGCCACCACGCCCAGCTAATTTTTGTATTTTTAGTAGACACAGGGTTTCGCCATGTTGGCCAGGATGGTCTCGATCTCTTGACCTCATGATCCACCTGCCTCGGCCTTCCAAAGTGCTGGGATTACAGGCGTGAGCCACCGTGCCCAGCCGGAATCCTGCCTTCTTAGTTTGGAGTGATAGCTAATATTTGGTGAGTTGTCAGTGTGTGCCGGACCCTTGGCTACATACATGTCACAGTTTAATCGCCGAATGACTCTCTGAAGTGGGAAGGAGTATTACCCCTACTTTATAGACAAGGCTTGGAGAGATGAAGTGACTTGTCCAGAGTCAAGGAGCGAGGTAGAGCCAGAGCTGGATGGAACCCAGGAAATCTATGGAGGAGGGAGAGGGGCTGTGAAAAATGTCACCCTCAGAAAAGCATTTGAGTGTGTGGTTTTTTTTAATCATCTTGCAACCATAAGGAAAATTCTTGGTGGCTAAATCATCCCCCGAGACAGGGTAAGAGAGGGGAACAGGCATCCTAGATCCTTCAGATATTGGCTTCATTTCAGAACATTCTTGGCTGGAATGAAAATGGCACAGAAGCCAGGGTCAGTCTGGTTCACAGGAAGGGCTCAGGATGCGCGTGAGAGGCCCTGAGAGTGCTCCCCATGCACCCCAGCCTAAAATATCTTCACCAACACCTCGGCACCCTGCCATGATGCTTGAAATGCCACCGTAGGAGTCACTTTTGTGCAGAGCATGACATGCACTTCTCAAAGGAACACAGGAAATGGGTATAAATTACCCAGATGCAGTGACACATTAAAAGAGGGGAAGAAAGGACCAGTTTTTGAGCACCTACTAAGTGCTTTCCATAGGGGAGACTCAGTAAATGGTAGTTTAATATTACATGGATCATATTTACGGAATATATCTTATTTGTCACAACTGGGCAGTGAAGAGGGTATTGCTACCTTGATATTTACAAATGCCATGCTCAGAGTGGTTGAGTGATTTGCTCAAGGTCACACAGCTGATGTGGTGCAGAGCTAGGTTGGAGCTTCAATGGCAAGCCTGCCTACTTTCCATCATGTGTGCTATCACCCGAGCTCGAGGGACCAACTTTAAGGGGTTCCAATGGGCTAAAGACAGAAAATGGGGATGTTTGAGGGGCCGTACTAATCTCGGGAGCACCATGATGACCCTGGGTCTGTCTCCCCATGATAAGAATTAACTGTGTGACCTTCCCTGAGCTGGACTTCGGTTTCTTTTCAGGTAAAAAAAGAAGAAGCTGCATTTGACACCCCCCTTAGCTTTATTTCCAAAATTCTGTCCACTGCAAATTTGCTGATAGTATGCAAATTTGCATAGACTAATTTATGCAAATTCACCTTGGTCCCTAGCAAGGTTCAATCCAACTGAATACTGTTAACAACAGATACTTTCAAAAGGCAAAAGGCCAGGCACAGTGGCTCACACCTATAATCCTAGGACTTAGGAGGCCGAGGCGAGTGAATCGCTTGAGCCCAGTAGTTGGAGACTATCCTGGGAAAAATAGTGAAAACCCATCTCTACAAAAAAAAAAAAAAAAAATAGAAAAAATTAGCTGGGCATGGTGGCATGCACCTGTAAATCCAGGTATTTTGACGGCTGATGGGGGAGGATGGCTTGAGCCATCTGGAGACTGAGACAGCAGTGAGCCACGATTGCACCACTGCCCTCCAGTCTGGGTGACAGAGGGAGGCCCTGTCTCAAAAAAAAAAAAAAGGCTTATATTTAATGGGTGCAGAAGAAAGTGGTCCCGACCTCCCATCCCTGCCTGTTCCCCACCTATGTCCCAGAGCAGGGCACTCAGCTTGTGGGTCCTTTTCCTTAGGATGAAGAGGTAGGAAAACAGGCAAGACCTGAGCAACGTCTCACAGACTATGATGTGGACCAGTTGCTGCTGGTTACTTGGAGTTATTTGCTGCATGGAGGATGTCATCAGGGTTAAACTGGATCCCAGAGAGGAGGTCCCTACACTCCTATGATGCCCCAAGCCCTACCCAAGCAGAACTCACAGACCCCTCTCCTGTCCTTGCACTCATGGGCCCCTCGCCCTGAGGCTGTTAGAAGCAGCTTGTCATAGGCAGCAAAATTAAAAATAAAATGTTAAAAAAAAAAAAAAGAAAAAGCAACGTCTCTTCTCTAAACAGATCAATTCTTGCTGGGATGCCTCGATGGTCTCATGATGCTTAGCTCACCATCCTATGTTACTTACAGAGACCAGTTGGTATTTCCGAAGAATTAAATCATTCCTCCAGCCGGGTCTCACTCGCAAGTACAATACGATCTCCCATTGTATGCTTTTAACGATAACCTCCTCCATATCCCAACCCAAACATGGTCAGTGTAACTTGGATGGCTCCAATTCCAAGACAGGGTCATCAGACAGTGATCTCTGGAAAATTCCTCCCAGGTGGGCTGCCTGTCAGAGAATCACAAAAAGACATTTTATTTTAAATTAACCTCCACTATGATATGAGTCTACAGCATCCAAGAAGAGATAAATCAGCTGCACAAAGAACTTTAAACCAGGCACAGTGGTGCATGGCTGTAGTCCCAGCTACTCCGGAGGCAGAGGCCAGAGGATCACTTGAGGCCAGGAGATTGAGGCTGCAATGAGCCATGATGATGCCTGTGAATAGCCACAACATTCCAGCCTGGGGAACATAGCGAGAGTCTGTCTCTTAAAGAAAATAATAATTAATTAATTAATTTTGAAAAATTGGAAATAAATAAGAAGAACTTTGATCCAACCTTTAAACTCTAGGACTTGGTAGATAAGTTGGGAAGGGAGAGCATGCCTGGGGAGAAATAGCAGGAGCAAAGGCGTGGAGGTACGACAGAGCTGGTTCTCGGTAGAATAGTGAGGAAGAGGAGCCGCCAACCCACAGAAAAAGAAAATGGCCCTTTCAGGAGTAATGGGAAATAAGGGGGTTTTGTTTGGTTTTGTTTGTTTGTTTGCAACAGACTCTTGCTCTGTCGCCCAGGCTAGAGTGCAGTGGCACAATCATAGTTCACCGCAGACTCGAACTCCTGGGCTCCAGTGATCCTCCCATCTCAGCCTCCCTAGTAGCTGGGACTACCAGCACACTCCACCGTGCCCAACTAATTTTTATTTTTTGTAGAGATGGGGTCACACTATGTTGCCCAGGCTGGCTTCAAATTCCTGGACTCAAGCAATCTTCCTGCCTTGGCCTCCCAAAGTGCTGGGATTACAGGTGTGAGCCACTGCAGCCAGCCAGAAATGAATTTTCATAGATGGCGTGGGGTCAGATAATCAAAGCCTTTGAAATAGATGGCGTGGGGTCAGATAATCAAAGCCTTTGAAAGGCAGGCAGGTGAAGTTTATAGTTGATATAATAGGCAGGAGGGGGCCTCACAAGTTGTTTGAGCAGGAAAATAATAATGCAAGATAGAGTTGATCATTATTCAGGCGTTCTGCTTTTGGAAATGCACCTACTTGATAAAATTTATTTCTAACCCCCAATATCAATACCCACAACTCTTTCACGAGCCCTGGCAGTGTAGTGAAACATACGAGTCCCTGACACATGTGTTTTCGGCTGCGGCTGAGCAAAGCTGTCTTATTTCAGCCCTCATACTGTTAGCTAGTCCTTTTTGCAGTCTTTTTAGTTCCATCTTTTTCTTTAAAAAGGCCCCAAGCACGGTGTTGAAGCGCTGTCTCGTGTTCCTAAGCCTGAGAAGGTTGTGATGTGCCTTACAGAGAAAATGCATGCATTTGGTTAGCTTCACTCAGGCATGAGTTACAGTGCTTCTGGCCGTGAGTTCAACATTTAATAACCCAACAATAAATATTAAATAAGGTATCTTTAAACAGAAACACACAGAAAACTTGGTTAGGTACTGATCAGTTAACAATCTAGAAGCAATGGGTCAGTTTTCACTAATTCAGTGCTTGCAGTAACTTTATAGAGCGTAACTAGCATGAATAATGAAAATCTCCTATATCAGCATTTTGGACTCTAAGGAGACCACAAGACCATGAAAAGAAACCATCTCTTAAGAGAGTATATGCTCAGGAGCCAAACTACCTGGGTTCAAATCCTGACTCTTCTGCTTACTAGCTGTGCCACCTTGGGCAAGTTGCTTACCTTCTCTGTGTCATAGTATCTCATCTATCAAACAGAGACAATGGTTATCTCTTTATCATAGGGTGACTAGGACAATTTAAATGTGTTAATGTTTGTCAAGTTCTCAGAAGATTATCTGGGACATAACGAACACTATTTACATGTTTTGCATTTGTTAAATAAATTAAAAAAGGGGTAAGGTGAGAGAAAGAGAGAGAGAGAGAGCATGCATCTCATTTCACAGGCAAGGAACCTGAGTCAGGCCCACATCTGAGTCTTTCCAGAGACGAACTGGGGAGGAAGCTGGCTCTGGGGAACCCAGATCAGAGTCAATTCAATGACTGGGATGCCATATTGACATAATGTGGTGATGACAGCCACAGGTACAGGTGCTAACCCACGGTGCTGAGCAAAGGCACGGTGTAACTGAGGGGCCCGCCAAGATCCATCCACCTGTGACAACCAAGGGACACTTCTTCATGCTCCCCCTTTCCAAGCCACAGCCAGATGGAACCCAGAATGCTCTAAAGATACACCTCTCCACCTCGCCCTTTAAGAATTACTAGGCATTTCCAGGCTGTGCCGCTGAGGAGCAAGAAATACTACCGCACCCCGGCAGAAAGCTAATGAGAAACCGAACACAGCCAGACAGAAGCTTAACAAGAAATACTGGCCCAGGCTCCCCAGAAGAAGAGCGGGCTCTGAAGGCCTGGCGGGCTGCCTGCCATCTCCCCCCATGCATCGATCGGTGCAGGGAAAGCTGGAGACCGCGGGGAAGGAGATAAACGAGAAGATGTACGACAGGAGGGGCCCAGGGCTGATGAAAGGGGAAGGGAAGGTGGCTTAAATCAAGGGGCAAGTGCTGCGAGAGGGGGAGATAACAGGATTTGTGTTTACGGTTAACGAGGAGAATTGGTGGAGGTGCTGCTCTGGGGCAGGGGAGGTGGGTGAAGACTTGGGGAGGAAGAGGAAGAGGGACCTCAGGGAGGGTACCCCATGCTCCAAGCAAATCACTGCCATGAGCCAAGGGTAAGTCCCTAAAATGGCAAAATCCTTCCTGGTCCACTTGGCTGGAGCTACAATTGCCTTTTATCTTCTCTCCTTTGTTTCCTAACTTTCCCGAGTGTCCAGGAAAGAATATCCACCTCTGCCCCTTCCTCCTACCACCAGGTCATCAGAATTCAAAGACCGTGCCCAGACAATAGTATCAACAGGGAATGCTCACCGAGTACCTCCTCTGTGCTTCTGGCTGTGCCGAGAGCTTCCTGTGTCTTACTCCAACCAATATCCATCCTAGCCAGGATGGAGGCACTGTGGTTGTTCTCACTGCACAGATAAGGAAACTGAAATTCAGAGAGGCGCCCCAATGACACAGAACGGCGCAGAAATTCCAGCCCAAACAGCGTGGCTCCAGTGCTAACCATGATTCCACACTGAGCCTGTTGACACCCTCAGCATTTATGCCTAATAGGAGATTGTTTGCCTGCATTTCACGCCCTTGAACCACCTCTGATTTCTGCATCGCTGTGGCACACAGTTCCACGCAGGCTAGTAACACTCTTTGCAAGAAGCAGCCAGAAAATAACTCCACTTTTCTGCCTTAGGGACTTCTCCAAAGATGCAGAAGCGGCTCATTTCTCCACTAGGTGCAGCCAACAAGTACAAGGCACTCACGTCCCCAGGGCTGGCCCTCTGCTGGGGGTTCAGGAGTTGAGGGTTAAATGCCCCCATCCCTCAGGGGGGCAATTCTGAGGCACATTCTGAAGGGCTCCTCAGAGGATGTCTTGCAGGCTAGAGTCCCAGTTTCCCCCAGTGATAACCAGCTACACATGCCCCCATAAGGTGGCCTGCTTTTCTTCCTCATCTCCCCACTCTCTCCCTCCTGCTTCCTGCATCTCCTTCCAATCAACCCTCCTGCATCCAAGCCCTCCTCTCAGACTCCATTTGCCAGGGATCGCAAACTAAGACAGGACACCACCTAACTTAAATATAAGAAATGTAAGAAATAAGACCAGCTAAACAAAGACAAACTTTGGGGAGATTGTATGATAAGGAGATGAAAAGGGGTCTCTCTCTCTCTCTTTCTGTGGTCTTACAGAACATCTCTTTTAATGATTGAGCGAGATATTTCCTTGTTTTGTACACATTTCTATTAAAAATAGAATATGGCATTAAGACCGGTTACGGAGGCGCATGCCTGTAATCCCAGCACTTTGGGAGGCCGAGGTGGGTGGATCACTTGAGGTCAAGAGTTCGAGACCAGCCTGGCCAACATGGTGAAACCCCCATATCTACTTAAAGAATACAAAAATTAGTTGGACGTGGTGATGTGCACCTGTAATCCCAGCTATCGGGAGGCTGAGACAGGAGAATCACTTCCTGGGAGGCGGAGGTTGCAGTGAGCTGAAATCCAGCCTGGGCAACAGAGCGAGACCTCATCTCAAAAAAAAAAAAAAAACATATATATATATATCTATATATATATATATATATAGCATTAAAATGGGGGGTATTTGAGCCTCTATTGAGGTAGTCTGAATAGGATAAACATAGAGTGACAATTTTAACTTCACTTTCTTACAATGACATGGTTTATCTTTATCACCCATGAGAAATCCACACAACAGAGGCTCTGGACTGTGTTTCTTGGGGTGAGCAGGGTGGGGAACGGCAGTCACTCTACATTCATCTTGGTGCCAGAAGGAGACTCCATTAGGTTCCTCGGGTCACCATAATAACAAATGCCCTGGACCAGTCATAATGGCTTACACCTGTAATCCCAAAACTTTGGGAGGCTGAGGCAGAAAGGTCACTTGAGCTCAGGAGCTCAATATAAGCCTGGGCAACATAGTGAAACCCCTTCCCTACAAAATAATAATAATAATAATAATAATAATACAAAAATTAGCCAGGCGGATGCCATGTTCCTGTAGTCCTAGCTACTTGGGAGGCTGAAGTGGGAGGATTGCTTGAGCCCGGGGGTCAAGGCTGCAATGAGACGTGATTGCACCACCGCATTCCAGCATGGGCAACAGAGCAAGACCCTATCTCAAAACAAACAAAGTACCCCAAACTCGAAGCCTTAAAACACAGAAATGTATTCTCTCGTCTTTCTGGAGGCTCGGAGTCTAAGCTCCAGGTGCAGGAGGGCCATGCTCCCTCTGAAGCCTGTATGGAGAATCCTCCCTTGCCTCTTCCAGCTTCCAGTGGTGGCCATCAATCTTCAGCACCCCTTGGCTTGCAGCTGCATCTCTCCAATCTCTGCCTCTGTCATCCTGTGACCTTCCCCCTGTGTGTCTGTCCTCACGTTATCTTCCTTCTTCTTATGAAGACACCAGTCATATTGGATTAAGAGTCCACCCTACTCCAGTATGCCCTCTTCCTATCTAATTATATCTGCAATTACCCTGTTTCCAAATAATAATGCATTCTGAGATACCGGGAGTTAGAACTTCACCATCTCTTTTGTGGGACACAATTCAACCTATTCAACCTATACCAGAGACTTGGATACCATGTTTTCAACCATCTCCTATGACAGATGGGGAAACTGAGGCAGCCAAAAAGAGTGGTTAAAACCCAAAGAAACCTGGGGTCCAAGTCCAGCTGGGCCACTTACCAGGAGATTGACCTTTAGCAAGTAAGTCACCTCTCTGAGCCTCACTTTCTTCGTCGATAGAATGGAGGTTAATAATAATCATGCCTTATTCAAAGGTATGTGGTGAGTTCCTGTTCTCAGCCACTGCCTAAGAAATACTCTGTCTTGCAATTTCTCATTTCCTTCTTTACCATGGGGGTCTGAAAAGAAATCACAGCTTCAGCAAAGCACAGATAGCTTCTGGCCTTTGGAGTCAAAACGACTTGAGTTTGCAAAACAGATGCTTCCTTTCCTGTGTGATCATAGGAAAGTGACTTCACCTCTCTGTAGAATAAAGAGAATACTAGTCCCTCCCTCCCAGAGTCAGTGAGAATTTAAACAACTGCATATGAAGCTCCAAGCAGAGAACATAGTACATGGTGCTTGATCAGAAGTAACCACTATTGCTGCTGCTGCCACTGCAGCAGGCAATGTCAGTATCCCAACCACATCCCCTTGGCAACCACTGACCTGACAGCTTTCTATTGCAAGTACCTGTGACTCTCTGCTGTCTCTGGCTACCGGATATGATCAGCTCACATACAGGACACATAGAAAGTGTCAGGGGCACTTCACTATTCACCGCCCCCAGCCTTCAATCGATGGCTGATAGGAGGTGGTGAATAAATACCTCAGCTCCCTCATGTCTTGGATGAAACAACCAAAGGTATGAGGTATGCTCTACACAGCCTCCCAGAGGTCCTCAGCAGGACTGAGCTCATTGCTCACCATGTAACCTGCTTATTCATATACCTGCATTCAGTCCTTTTCTTCCTTAGCTAACTTCCCACTCCCCTCCTGTGGGTCACCTCCCCTAGTAAATTACCTGCACTAAAGTAATTGTCTCAGGGTCTGCTTCTGGTGGAACCCAACCTAAAACATGTATTTCTAACCCAAATTTCAGGGACCCTCAGCCCCTGGCTTTATGTCTTTAGAGTCCCTCTGAAAGCAGCAACCACCTCCTCTTCCAGTGCTCTCTTCAAACTTCCATTCCCACCTTACCAGAGAGGCTGCTGGCTGTGACTGCCTCAGGGTGTTGGTGCCTGGAAATGCCAAGTTCTTGATCTCCATGAACTTTTCTTTTCCTCTTTCTTTTTCTTTCTTTCTTTCTTACTTGCTTGTTTGCTTGCTTGCTTTTTTTTTTTTTACAAAGTCTCACTCTGTTACTGCTGGAGTGCAGTGGCCTAATCATAGCTCACTGCAGCCTCAAACTCCCGGCCTCAAGGGATCCTCCCACCTCAGCCTTCCTAGTAGCTAGGACTACCAGTGCATAGCACCATGTCCAGCTAATAATTTTTGGGGTTTTGTTTTTTTTTTAGAGATGGGGTCTCACTGTGTTGCCCAGGCTGGTCTCAAACTCCTGGTTGGGCTCAAGTGATCCTCCCATCTCAGCCTCCTAAAGTGCTGGGATTGCAGATGTGCACCCCCATGCCCAACACCACCCCCTCACCATCATGAACTCTTTTCTCTGCTTACCACCTAGCCTGAGACCCACACGAGAGAAGAGCCACACCCCAAGTTGAACAAATGCCCACTGCGTGGGGCATCTTCCTTGTATGTGAAGGTCAAACTTGAGGTTTGCAGGTTTAGGTCAAGAATTTAAAAAAAGAAAATCAGTGGAGCCCTTTTTACAAAGTAAGTCAAGGGAGGAACTTCAAAATACAAAATAGGTAACTAGGAGTTGTGACCCTGACCTTCATCCTCAAAGCTGCCTCCTTGCTTTCTGCTATGGCCACTGAGAGCTGCAGGAGGTAGGGTTGCCAGTTAAAATACATGACACCCAGTCAAATTCGAATTTCAGATAAACAAGGAATACCATTTAGTATGACTACGTCCCATGCAATATTTGGAATATACTCATGCTGAAAAAATTATCCATGTTTATTTGAAACTCAAATTTAACTGAGCTTGTGGTTTTCATTTTCATTTGTTCCTTTGTTTTTGCTAAATCTGACAACTTTACCTAGGATCCCCTGATACTGTTTAAAATCACTTTGTCTGTGGCTGTCCCTTAAATGGGCCTGGACTCTGGCAGTCAGATTCCTCCAAGAGTTTTTTAAAGGGCCCACTCAGGACAGGACAGGGACATGGATGGTGTCTGCATCCCAGTGGGGTCTTGGTCACCTTGAAATGGAGCAAAACTAGGGTAAATTTGAACTCCAGGCTTCTGGCTATGAAAACTAGCCTGTCCCCTCTGGAGGTCACTTGATTCTTTTCAAGTGATTCCGCATAGCTGTGACTGCAACATCCTGGGACACAGAATGTAGAAACTGGAGCCCTGAGGTGTCACCATCAGCCAACATGGTGCTAGGGGATGTTTTTCTCTGTACTAGGTAGACTTGGTCATGTGGGAGCTAGAGATGGGAAAATTGGAGAAGCTGAGAAGTTACATGTGTGTGAATGTGCCTTCTTTGGCAAAAAATTGGAACTTGCGAAGAACCACAGACCCCTCCCCACCCACAGAGGACACAAGGAACATTCTGACTAAGGGAAGAATTTTTACGGACTCCTCATCTAAGAAGCATACCAATGAGCCACCCATCCATTCATCCACACATCCATCCACCTATCCATTCATTCATTCAACAAATGCTTGCTAAGCACCTATTATGTGCCAAGTTTGATGCTGAGTGCTGGGCATACAAGCCCTAAAAGGGACATACATAGTCCTGACCCCATGGATTTCCCCTCTGCAGTGGGAAAAACAAAGAAGGATGTAAGCAACCAAAAAAATAAATAAACTGATTACAGAGTACAAGTTATTTGCAGGATTCATATCCTGTGATCCTTAGTTCACTTTTTACTAAATTTAAAAATGCTTTTGTTCATCCCTGTCTCCGTTTCTGCCAGTAAAATTGAGCTCCAGGAACCAACTTTTTTGTTATGATATCAAACAATGACATTCCAGGGCCTGGCCTTAACAATGCAAAAGGCTTCACAATTAACAGTGGAAGGCTCAAAAGGCGATGAAGAGGAGAGTTCTTCTCCCCTGTAGTGACCATGGGGCAGATATCTTCCTGCTTCACAAAATGAGCTTCAAATAATTCGATTTGATAAGATGTGAAATTGAGAACATTCTTAGGAACGTGCAGTCTCATTTTTCAGTGCCATATGGAGATGCGTGTGAATATCTATAATTGTTAAGCAACTGGACCTGACAGTACACTGTGAGCAAAAGGGTCCTGAGAAATTCTTAAGACTCTAGAAATTCTTAAGACATTATTTTCATGTCCTGTGAAAATAACGTTCAAAGAGAGTCATGGCATTCTGATTGATTACCTTACCTGACAACGGGCTGCCTGGTAATCACTGCAGTGAGCATCTCTGTGTTATCCAGACAGAAATAGGTGTGGAGCAGTAGGGTCAAATCAGAAGAGGAGTCACTGACACTTTCTTCTTCTCCCTTGAGACTGATTGGAGGGAAAGGCCTATGACTCTAGTAGATTCCACATTTTTAATAAAAAGACTGGAAATCTAGCTCTCTAAATAAATAATTTTAATTTGGTGATTAGGAAAGATCATCTCTCATGAGATGGCAAAATGCTGAAAAGCTGAGACCCAAGGTTAAGAAATTCATCCATAAAGGGTAGGAAGAGGTTGGACACAGTGACTCGTGTCTGTAATCCCATCATTTGGAAGACCGAGGTGGAAGGATGGCTTGAGCCCAGGAGTTCAAGACCAGCCTGGGCAACTTGACAAGGCCCTGTCTCTACAAAAAAAAAAAAAAGAAGAAGAAAAAAAATGTAAATTAGCCAGGTGGCACATTCCTGTGGTCCCAGCTACTCAGGAGGCTGAGGTGGGAGGATAATTTGAACACAGGAGGTTGAGGCTGCAGTGAACTGTGATCTCACCACTGCATTCCAACCTACGTGACAGAGTGAGACCCTGTCTCTAATAAATAAGTAAATAGCAAAACTAAAATTAAAAAGAGAGAGAGCAGGAAAAAGAACATTACAGACACAGGAAACAGCAAGTGCACTCCAGCCTGGGTGACAGAATGAGACCCTGTCCCATAAACAAAAAAAGAAAAACAGCAAAGGCCTGAGACAGGAGTTAGCTCTTGAGCATTTGAGACACCTAACAAAGTCAGCAGAAGTGGAACATAGAGAGGAAGCACTTGGAGATGAGCTGGAGAGGTCCATGGTGGTCGGCACTCAAGGCTTTGTGGAGCATGCATTTTATTATTCTGGTGATGAGAGTCAATAGATGGCTTCAAGTCAGAGAATGAGCTTTCACAAAGCAGGCTCAGTCATGCAGAAAGATTAGAATGCAGGATTGGTCACTGTTGGAGCTGACTTCTCATTCTGCATGCACATCGTGGCTCAGCACAGAAGGAGTTTGACTTCTCATAAAATTACCTGCACTTTATAAATAATCTGACTCCCCTGGTCCAATAGAAGCAGAAAGAAAAAAATGTTTACAGCTAAAATAATACAAAACCAAAAAGAACCTGCTTAGCCCTGAGAGCATGAGCATGAGGGACATGTTGTCTACTGCCAGCATGGAGTGGGAAATGAGCTTAGAGTTGGCCCTCCACAGAGGGGATTTGTGGTTCCTTGAAACTGTCAAATAAATCATCCATATTTAGTAACTGTAATGTTGTTTGGGTATTACATTCAATGGATTTCTCTGACACTCCAGGCATCTTATTTCCCCATCCATCAAACTCCCACTCACCATTATACACCCAGCTGAATGGCTAAAGTGGAAGGAACTGACACCACTGAACGTTGGCAGGGATGAGGAGGAACTGGAATGCTCATCTATAGTGAGTGGAAGTACAAAATGGTACAATCGTTTTGGAAAATTTTTAGCAGTTTATTAAAAAGTTAAACAAATTTGTCATATGACCCATTAATCCTGCTCTCAGAAATTTACCTAAAAGAAATGAAAATATATCCTCAAAAAATCTTGTGCAAGAATGTTCATAGCTGCTTTACTCGTTATAGGCAAAACCTGCAAATATGTCAGATGTCCATCAACAGGAGAACATAAACTGAGGTATATTCATAGTACTCAGCAATAAAAAAAGAAATGAGTGGTTCAGCATGATGGCTCAAGCTTGTAGTCCCAACACTTTGGGAGGACAAGGCAGAAGGATTGCTTGAGCCCAGGAATTCAGGACTAGCATGGGCAACATGATGAAACCCTGTCTCTACAAAAAAATACAAAAATTAGCCAGACATGGTGGCCTGTGCCTGTAGTCCCAGCCATCTGGGAGGCTGAAGTGAGAAAATGGCTTGAGCCAGGGAGGTTGAGGCTGCAGTGAGCTGAGATCATGCCACTGAACTCCAGCCTGGGCAACAAAGTGAGACCCTGTCTCAAAAAAAAAGGGAAGTTGGGCATGGTGGCTCATGCCTGTAATCCCACCACTTTGGGAGGCCGAGGTGGGCAGATCATGACATCAGGAGATCGAGACCATCCTGGCTAACACGGTGAAACCCCATCTCTACTAAAAATACAAAAAATTGGCCAGGCATGGTGGTGGGTGCCTGTAGTTCCAGCTACTCGGGAGGCTGAGGCAGGAGAATGGCATGAACCCAGGAGGCGGAGGTTGCAGTGAACCGAGATCGGGCCGCTACGCTCCAGCCTGGGTGAAAGAGCGAGACTCCGTCTCAAAAAAAAAAAAAAAAAAAAAAAAAGAGAGAACTATTAACATATGTTACAGCATGAAGAAATCTCGGAAGCATTATGCTAGATAAAAAAACAAATAGGGTACACGCTGTGTATGATTTCATTTAGAAAAAGTTCTTGAAAAATAAAAACTAACTTACAGTAATAGAAATCAGATCAGTGGTTGCTTTTAGGAATGAAGGAATTACCTGGCACAATAAAGTTTTCTGTGGTGGTGGTGATGCCTTGTTTCTTAATAGAGATATGGGTTGCACAAGTGTATGCCTTTATCAAACTGATATAACCGTGTACTTAACATTAAGAATTTCACTGAATATAAAAGATAATATAACAATTAACTCAAGATGGATTAAACACTTAAATGTAAAACCCAAAACTATAAAAACCCTGGAAGACAACTTAGGCAATACCATTCAGGACATAGGAATGGTAAAAGTTTTTATGACAAAAATGCCAAAAGCAATTGAAACAAAAGCAAAATTTGACAAATGGGATCTAATTAAACAGGAGCTTCTGCAAAGCAAAAGAAACTATCAACAGAGTAAATAGACAACCAACAGGATGGCAGAAAATTTTTGCAAACTATGCACCTGACAAAGGTCTAATATTCAGCATCTATAAGGGACTTCACCCAATTTATATGAAATAAACAACCCCATTAAAAAGTGGGCAAAGGACATGAACAGACGCTTTTCAAAAGAGGACATACATGTGGCCAATAAGCATATGAAAAAAAAGCTTAACATCACTGATCATTAGAGAAATGTAAATCAAAACCACAGTGAGATACCATCTCACACCAGTCAGAATAGCTATTATTAAAAAGTCAAAAAATAACAGGTGCTAGCGAGGCTGCTGAGAAAAAGGAATGCTTATACACTGCTGGTGGGAGTGTAAATTAGTTCAACCATTGTGGAAAACAGTGTGGCGATTCCTCAAAGACCTAAAAACAGAACTACCATTCAACCTAGCAATCCTATTACTGGGTAGATACCCAAAGGAATATAAATTTTTCTATCATAAAGTCACATGCACACATATGTTCACTGCAGCACTATTCACAGTAGCCAAGACACGGAATCAACCTAAATACCCAACAATAATAGACTGGATAAAGAAAATATGGTACATATATTCCATAGAATACTATCCTCTGCAGGAACATGGATGGAGCTGGAGGTCACTAACCTCAGCAAACTAATCCAGGAACAGAAAACAAAATACCTCATGTTCTCACTTCTAGGTGGGAACTAAATGATGAGAACACATGGACATATAGAGGGGAACAACACACACTAGGGCCTATCAGAGGGTGAGAAAAGGGAGAGGGCCAGGAAAAATAACTAATGGATACTAGGCTTACTACCTGGGAGATGAAATAATCTGTAAACAAACCCCCATGACATGAGTTAACTATATAACAAACCTGCACATGTACCCTTCAACTTAAAATAAACATCAAAAAAAGAAAAAAAGAATTTCACTGAATATAAAGGATACCTCATTTTTAATGTAAAAATAAATAAGATTCTATTACTCTGGGCAGTCTTCTCTACCTTTTTGGTGTAGAACTACACCTCAGAGTTACTACACGAGGGGAGGTAGCTGGGGTGCTTATATACCAACTCCTATTAGTCATTGGATGAAGGCTGCTGGAAGTGGAGGTGTAATTCCCCAGCACCTCCAGCTGGCCCTGAGAACCTGCAGAGCAAGCCCAGTGGGCAAAGAGAGCTCCTTTAGGAAAAAAAAATGCAGAAATGTGGGCGTCAAGCTGGCATGCACGAAACTGGCACGTACCAGGGTAATATGGGCGAGGCCCCAACAGCATCCACTACAGGCCCTGTTATGTCTGCTCCTATAGCCTCCTGTGTGTATAATTGTACCCTAACAGTAGAAACAGCAATTAAAAGCTTGGGTTACAGAACCAGGCAGACCAAGCCTCAGATTTCAGCTCTCTCACTTTCTAAGTGACATGTTGGGCAAATGGTGCTTCTTCTGAAAAATGGCGTTCATGCATTGTTGAGGACATTCAGTGAGATAATCTCTGTTCTGTGCTTACCATAGCACATAATATGAACTCTTATTATGGCACATCAGAGAAACTCCGATAAACACTAACAGCAGCAATTATTTTTTCTGCTATGTTCACTCTATTTTCCAAAAAAAAAAGTCAAACTCAAAATTTTTCATTAAAGATTTTCTCCCTTAAATTATTTTGAAAATTTAATTGTTGAAAAGATAATACATTTACAAAGTTTGAAATCCAAATTTTTTTCTTTTTTTTTTTTTTTGAGATGGAGTCTCGCTCTGTCTCCCAGGCTGGAGTGCAGTGGCGCGATCTCGGCTCACTGCAAGCTCCGACTGCTGGGTTCACGCCATTCTCCTGCCTCAGCCTCTGGAGTAGCTGGGACTACAGGCGCCCACCACAATGCCCGGCTAATTTTTTATATTTTTAGTAGAGATGGGGTTTCACCGTGTTAGCCAGGATGGTCTCGATCTCCTGACCTTGTGATCCACCTGCCTCGGCCTCCCAAAGTGCTGGGATTACAGGCGTGAGCCACCGCACCTGGCCGAAATCCAAAAATTATTAAAGGATACACTGAAAAGGCTTTCTCCTTTGACACACCAGCCACCCAGTTGCCCTCCCCACAAGTAAATGAGACTATCAGCATGTTTGTGTATTTTTCCAAAGATATTTGCAGATGGTAGTCTAAAATATTCTAAGTCTGCTTCTGTTTATCTATGGCTGAATCTAGTACATGATTCAGTGTTTGGTTTGGCATGAATAATATATGCAGGTTTTATTTTGAAATCATGTTACATTTACAGAAGAGTAGCAGAGATGATACAAAGAGTTCTTGGACATCCTTCACCCAGCATCCCCCAATGCTACTATTTTACATAACCACAGTGCATTTACCAAAACTAAGAAGGTGACGTTGGTACCCTGCAATTAACAATACTACAGATTGTATTTAGACTTTACCAGTTTTTTCATTAAAGTGGATCTAATCCAGGATGGTGTGTTGCCTATGTCTTGGCATCCCTTTAGGGCATCAAGATACCCAGTGCTCCACATTTAAGAACTGCTAGCACAGAGGAGCATGGAGCACTTTATTGGTGTCACTACCACAGTGGGACTGGAAATTCAGGTCACCGCCCTTGCTGTGTGTCCTTGGAAAACTCACCTTTCCTCTCTGGGCTTTAGCTTCCCTTTCAATACAATGCAGCAGTGAAAACATATCAGCCTTTCTGACCTTGTGTGGTCAAAGCAATGTGATGAACTCCACGCACTCTAACACCTCTTAGATATCCCAATGTTCATTAGCATGTTAAAGGCTCTGATAAGTCCTGCAACAAAACACCTGTATTAATATCACTTAACTCAGTATTGCTCAGGCACACTGGATTAGGGAGGCAATTTTTACCCTCCATATTTATCTACAGAAGTGTGTTCCAGAGTAGAGCCTTTAGGGCATGATGGACTAAATGATAATAAAGGCTGCTAACAGAGCCTCAATTTGTTGGGGGTTCAAGAGCAAGCACACTGCCTAGAGAAGGCTGGTCATGAAAACTTGGAAGGAGAGACACAAAGGGGAAGGCTGACCAAAAACTTGGCTGACTTTCCCTTGGCTCCCCAGCTCTTCTTAGCCAGCCCAGATCCTGGGCATTGTGGGACCCCTATAGAGCTGCATGTGGCAACCTCCTTGGAAGGAAACTTAGCAATGTGCCTCAAATTGTCAGTGCACATGCTCTTGAACTCAGTGATCATGTGTCTAGATGCATCCACACCTGAGCACAGAGGGGTTTGTGCAGGCTAATCACAGCCTCATGGCTTGAGGGGGCAAAAGACTGAAAATAATGCCATGTCCCATCATACAGGACTGATTACAGAAGCGACGGTCCATGCAGGCAGTGGAATTCCACACAGCCATTAAGAAAGAAAAAGAGTGTGTGTGTGTGTGTGTGTGTGTGTACATGCTCACATGCACCTCACATATACTTGGTCACAATGTACGGCCCATCTCAAGAAGGATAACATGACACTGGGAACCGTGGTTGCCCCCAAATAGAAGAACTGAAAGACCTGGAGGCAGAAGTGGGAGAACTTTATTTTTCACTGACTACTCCTCTGTACCTTCCTAGTTTTGTGCCTTGCATGCATTGCTTATTTAATGAATTAAAATAATAATTTCTAAAAGAATGAGACATGGTTTAATTTATCTATAGGATGGAATGCTGTACTATATGCAGTTGTTTAAAAAGAAAGGAAAAAATAAAGAATAGGGAAGCTGTTTATGCACTGAAATGAAAATATCTACACGTTTCAGTGAAAAAAAGCAAAATGTAGAAATACATATGGATTATATTATTCTTGAGTTTAAAATAAGATTATACATATATTTTCTTGTATATATGTATATATGTAAAAAATTCTGGAAGGATATTAAAAAGCTAATATAATCATACGAAAATAATCATAGTTATGGGGGGTGGCGTGGAAGCAGGAAAGGTTTCACTCTATTCCTTCAAATATAATCAGTTATATTACACCTTTATATATTTTATTATATGTATTTGAACAATGAGTATATTACCCCTTCAGAGTTACATAAATACGAATGCAGGAAATCTATATGGACAGATGCATAACAATTTTCCATATATAATTAAACAGAAAAAGCAAGTTTGCAGAACAGTGTGTATAGTAGTATCATTTGTCTACCAAAAAATGTGTGTGTATCTGTGTGTATGTGAGTGTTTATACACATTTATATACATACATATATATACATTTATACACACACACACACACACACACAATTGAAAGCACACACTCTACCTGGAAGAATTCAGAAAAAACTGCTAACAATGACTTCCCCTTTTGAGGGTACCTGGAGACAGACAGGGATTATTCACCCTGAAAAACTACTTGAATGTTTACCACGTGCATAAAAATGTTTTTAATGTTTTAAAAACATCTGTGAAATAATGGTCACCATAACTAAGATTTTAGCAAAAAATTAGAAATAAATGTTTTTCCTTTGGGAAGGATTGATATAAATTTCAGCCCATCCATACTCTAGAATCCTCTTCAGATATTAAAATATTTGAAAAATTAAATGTCGGCCAGGTGTGGTGGCTCACACCTGTAATCCCAGCACTTTGGGAGGCCGAGGTGGGAGGATCACTTGAGCCCAGAAGTTAAAGGCCAGCCTGGCCAACATAACAAGGCCTCATCTCTACAAAAAATAGAAAAAAATAGCCTGTAGCCCTAGCTACTCAGGAGGTGGGAGGATCACATGTGCCCAGGAGTTTGAGGCTGTAGTGAGCCATGATCGCACCACTGCACTCCAGCGTGGGTGACAGAGCAAGATCCTGGCTCAAAACAAGAGCAAAAAAAAAAAACTAAATGTATGTTTATTTACACTGACCTGAAAAGAAACAATGTATTATTAAACAATGTATTATTGTGAAACAACATATTATTATGAGACTATATATTATTAAATAATACAATGTATTATTAAGTAAAATTTCAGAACCAAAAATATGATATAACCCAATTTTTGCAGTAAAGCCTCTATGTACTTGTGTGTACACATGCATATATATATATATATATATATATGTATATATATATATTTTTTTTTTTTGAGATGGAGTCTCGCTCTGTTGCCCAGGCTGGAGTGCAGTGGCGCAATCTCAGCTCACTGCAAGCTCCGCCTCCCGGGTTCACGCCATTCTCCTGCCTCAGCCTCTCCGAGTAGCTGGGACTACAGGCGCACGCCACCACGCCCAGCTAATTTTTTGTATTTTTAGTACAGACGGGGTTTCACCGTGGTCTCGATCTCCTGACCTCGCGATCCACCCGCCTCGGCCTCCCAAAGTGCTGGGATTACAAGCGTGAGCCACCGCGCCTGGCCACACATGCATATATATTGTATTATATAAACAATATGTAGAAGATTCAAATCCTGACTCTCTTACTTATTAGCTGTGTGATCTTAGACTAGCTACTAAAAATTTGGGGGCCTCAGTTTTCTCATTTGTAAAATGGGTGCAACTACTCTACCAGCCCTGAATTAACTCATTTGATTCTTCGAACAACTTAGAGCAGCTGTCCCTAACCTTTTTGGCACCTGAGACCAAATTTGTGGAAGAACTTTCCATGGACGGTGAGGGTGGGGATGATTTCAGGATGATTCAAATGTGTTTCATTTATTGTGTACTTTATTTCCACTATATTACATGGTAATATATAATGAAATAATTATCCAACTCATCATAATGTAGAATCAGTGGAAGCCCTAAGCTTGTTTTCCTGCATTTAGACAGTCCCATCCACGGGTGATGGGAGATAGTGGCAGATCATCAGGCATTAGATTTTCATAAGGAGCATGCAACCTAGAATTCTCACATGCACAGTTCGTAATAGGGTTTGCTCTCCTATAAGAATCTCATGCCACCGTTGATCTGACAGGAAGCAGAGCTCAGGTAGTAATGAGAGTAATGGGGGGTGGCTGCAAATATAGATGAATCTCCACTGGCTTGCCTGCAGCTTACCTCCTGATGTGTGGCCCAGTTCTTAACAGGCCATGGACCAGTACTTGTCCATGGCCTGGAGGTTAGCGACCCCTGACTTAAAGCATAATGCCTGTCCCATAGTACACAATTTGTAACTAATAGTTATTGCTATCTATCTCTCTACTATCAGTGTATTAGCCCACTTTCACACTGCTATAAAGGAATACATGAGACTGGGTAATTTATAAAGAAGTTTAACTGACTCACAGTTCCACATGGCTGAGGAGGCCTCAGGAAACTTACTATCATTGCAGAAGGGGAAGCAGTCACCTTCAAAGTGAAGGGGGAAGACCCCCTTATAAAATCATTAGATCTTGTGAGAACTCACTCACTATCATGAGAACAGCATAGGGGAAACAGTCCCTGTGATCCAGTCACCTCCTTCCCTTCACACACAGGGATTTTCAATTCAAGATGAGATTTGGGTGGAGACACAGAGCCAGACTCTATCAATCAGGAAATTGCTAACATGTTTGATGTGGATTATAGAGACAGGGAGCTGGTGGTGTTCACTGGCATGCTCTACACTGGTTACCCTAGAATATGGGATTTGAGTGGGCCAGGAAGAATCAACACCTTTTATTTTACACACTGCTATGTTGTTTGACTGTTTGGTTTTGGTTTGTTTTTACAACAAACATGCATTATTTTACAATTAAGCTAGAAGAAACAATACAAGAAAACAAATTAGTTGCAAGGAGGCAGACGCTCTCCAACCCACAGTTGGGGAGAAGAGGGGCTGCATGTAGTATGACCATGCCTCACATTTTGCACCCATAAAGCAGGGAGACAGGACCCAAGCAGCGCACCGTGCATCCTGCAGCTAAATCTGTCCACCTTCCTCCCTTCTGCAAGACACAGGTGCCCAGAGTCAGAAATTACATCTGGGCTGTTCATATTTGTGGCCACTCTCCCCAGTCATTCAGAGCATGGGGAAATTCAGCCTCATGCCACCATTTTTCAAGCACCACTGGTAGAGGAGGAGACAACAGCTGTGCACCCACCTTGGTCTGAGCACCAATCTCCGTGGAAGATGTTGGGAGAAGCAGCATTTCTTCAAGGGCATTTGCAAAGGGCTTCAGTTAACAGAGGGCCTACAAAACCATTAGCCGTGAAATCCCTTCAGCACCCCCTAATGAAGATCCCCTGTGGACAGACCAAGAAAAGGGCTCCAAGAAGGAAAAGATGCACCCAAGGTAACACAGCTAGAAGGTAAAGGAGCCCACATTCAAATACAGATCTGTCCGTTCCAGTGCACAAGCAGTTGAGGCCACACAGAAGCAGAGGTTGGATCCACTGCATTTCAGAGAAACTGTTCATGTATTCAACAAAAATGGAACCAGGTGTTTCGTGCCTGCTACATGCCAGGCCCTGACCTAGACTCTGATAGCACAGAGATTTGTTTGCCATTCAACACAGGTTTATTTAACACTACTCTCCTCCAGGAACTGCGCGAGGCACTGGGGCTACAATGGAGGACAAACAGGCATGATCCCTGCTCTCAGAGTCCCTGCTCTCAGTGTCCCTGCTCTCAGATGCTTTTGCAAATAAGGGGAAACAGTTATTTATCCTAAAATGAAGGTAACATAGTACTTTCTGAGGGGAGGTCCACAGAGCTGATAACGTGAATTTGAATTAATCTGGGGAATCCAGGAAGGCTTCCCTAAAGAAGTGAAGCTTGCACTAAAATCTAAAGAAGTAAAGAAGATGAGGAGGGAAAGAAAAGGCATCCAAGTAATGAGAACAGCATGTGCAAAGGCCCTGTGGTAGGACGCACCAAGGACCCAAAGGCAAGCCTTTTGGCTGGACTAGAGAGATCGAGGGGTAGTGCCATGCAAAGTGACAGTGAAAAACGAGACAATGCCCAGGTGCGGTGGCTCATGCCTGTAATCCCAGCACTTTGGGAGGCCGAGGCGGGTGGATCACCTGAGGTCAGGAATTCGAGACCAGCCTGGCCAACATGGTGAAACCCCATCCCTACTAAAAATACAAAAAAATTAGCCTAGCATCGTGGGCGCCTGTAATCCTAGCTACTCAGAAGGCCAAGGCAGGACAACTGCTTGAACCCAGAAGGTGGACGTTGCAGTGAGCCGAGTTCATTCCATTGCACTCCAGCCTGGGCAACAAGAAGAAAACTCCATCTAAGAAAAAAGAAAAAGGAGAGAGACAGTGAAAACCCATCCAGGTGATGATCTGGTCTTCCCCCTACGGCAATGGGAAATCCTCAAAGAATTCTAAGAAAAACTGAAATGATCAGCTTCACCCTCTGGCAATCAAATAAGAGTAAGAGATGTATAAAAAGTAATCACAACCAAAAAGATACACCTGACACAGAATAAGTTCAGGTAGCTGTGCTGTCACCTAACGCAATTAGAGGGATAGGAGCTTCTTAGAGGAGGAGATATTCGAAATAAATTTTTTTTTTTTTTTTTTTTTTTTTGAGACGGAGTCTCGCTCTGTCGCCCAGGCTGGAGTGCAGTGGGGCAATCTCGGCTCACTGCAAGCTCCGCCTCCCGGGTTCACGCCATTCTCCTGCCTCAGCCTCCCGAGTAGCTGGGACTACAGGCGCCCACCACCACGCCTGGCTAATTTTTTATATTTTTAGTAGAGACGGGGTTTCACTGTGTTAGCCAGGATGGTCTCGATCTCCTGACCTTGTGATCCACCCGCCTCGGCCTCCCAAAGTGCTGGGATTACAGGCATGAGCCACCCCGCCCGGCCGAAATAAAATATTTTTTAAGCCCATCACAAAATCCTGAGTCTGAAAGGTTCAAACGTTCCCTCCAACACAGGTGCAGGCCCATTTCAGAGATGAGGTCCAGGAACCCCAGTCTCATGGTGGCAGACCACACAAGAAGCCACAGGGCTCTCTCTGACTCCTTGCACAGTGCTTACAGGTTTGCCTGGCTGGATTAAGTTCCTAATTTGTCCCTAAGCCCCAGCAACAAGCCAGAGGCTAAACAGGCCTGATGCAAGCAGAACCCTGGGCTCATCCTAGAGTCCCCAGAGTCTCTAACCCACCAGGGGTGGGAGGTGAGACAGGTCTAGGGAGCTGGAAGCCTGTGCTCCTCCCCAGAGAATCTCCTTCTCCCAGCTGGAGAGCCCCCCACAAAACCATCTAAGCAGCCCCGGGGGAGGCATTTAGGTAAGAGGACTCCAGGGAGCCTTCAGAGTAATTTTCAAGGAGGGCTGAGGCCTGTGAGAAAGGGGATTATTAGCTCTGCTCTCTGGAGGGAAGTTGCCGGAGACAAGTCAGTGAGTGGGTTACTCAAGGGAAGGGGCATTTATAGTCCCTTTCCTTCTAAGCAGAGGACATTCACGATGCCTGGGGATTCAGACAGAGCCCTACTGAGGAAACAACCACAGCGGTGATAATAGCTCAATAAAAATAAATCGATATGAAGAACTCTTACAACTCAACAACTAAAAGACAAACAGCCCCATTTTTTTAATGGGCAGAGGACCCGAAGAGACATTTCTCCAAAGAAGATATGCAAACGGCCAACAAGCACATGAAAAGATGCTCAATGTCATTCATCAGAAAAATGCAAATCAAAACCACAGTAAAATCTCACTTCACACCCTTATGAATAGCTATAGTTAAAAAAAAAACAGATAATAGCAAGTATTGGCAAGGATGTGGAGAAATTGGAACCTTTATACACTGCTGGTAGAAATATAAAACAGTGCAGCCACTTTAAAAGATGGTTGACAGTTTCTCAATGACTTAAACATACCAGCAATTCAACATGTGTGTGTGTAGGTATATACCCAAAAGAACTAAAAACAAGTGTTCAAACAGATACTAGTATACCAATGTTCATGGCAGCATTATTCACAGTGGCCTAAAGTTGGAAACAACTCCAATATCCATCAACAGATGAGTGGATAAGTAAAATGTGATATATACATTCAACGAAATATTATTTAGCCATAAAAATGAATGAAATAGGCCAGGCACAGTGGCTCACACCTGTAATCCCAGCACTTTGGGAGGCCGAGGCAGGCGGATCATGAGGTCAGGAGATCGAGACCATCCTGACTAACATGGTGAAACCCCGACTCTATTAAAAATATAAAAAAATTAGCCGGGCGTGGTGGCGAGTGCCTGTAGTCCCAGTTACACGGGAGGCTGAGGCAGGAGAATGGCGTGAATCCGGGAGGCGGAGGTTGCAGTGAGCCGAGATCGCACCACTGCACTCCAGCCTGGGCGACAGAGCGAGACTCCATCTCAAAAAAAAAAAAATGAATGAAATACTGATACATGCGACAACATGCATGAACCTTGAAAACATGCTAAGTGAAAGAAGCCAAGCATGTATTGTACAATTCCATTTATATGAAATACCCAGAATAGTCAAATTGATAGAGACAGGAAGCTGATTAGTGGTTGCCTAGGTTTTGGGGGAAGGAGGCAAGGGGGAGTGACTGCTAATAGTTGTCGGATTTCCTTTCAGGGTAATGAAAATGTTCTGGAACCAGATAATGATGATGCTTATACAACCTTGTAAAAGGACTAAAGACCACTGAATTGTTGACTTTAGAAAGGTTAAAATGGCAAATTTTAGGTTATGTGTCTTTCACCACAACTCTTAAAATCTAGGAACATAAATAAATAGATGGATTGGGAAACCTCCCAGTAGCTCCTCAGCACACCCAGGGTAAAATCCAAAAGACAAGCTCTTACATACAAGGCCCCACATGAGTTATCCTCCCCTCTCTCATTCAGCTCCTTGCTGATCTTTGAAGCACGATCCCATCTCAGGGCCTTTGCTCCTGCTGTCTCCCTCTACCTGGCAGGCCAGGTCTCCACTCAGCTCACTCCATCTACCTCACATAGGCCATGGCAGATAGACTCAAAGGGGCTCCCAATGCCACCCACCTCTCAGTATTTACCCATTTGTATAAACTCCACCCTTACATATGGGCAGGACCAGAAGCTTGCTTCTAATCAATAGAACACAGTAAAGAGGACCCAGCAAGGTGACTCATGCCTCTAATCCCAGCACTCTGGGAGGCTGAGGCAGGCAGATCACTTGAGGTCAGGAGTTGGAGACCAGCCTAGCCAGCATGGTGAAACCCCGTGTCTACTAAAAATACAAAAAAATTAGCCCAGTGTGGTAGTGCGTGCCTGCCATCCCAGTTACTCAGGAGGCTGAGGCAGGAGAATTGCTTGAACCCAGGAGGTGGAGGTTGCAGTGAGCCGTGATTGCACCACTGCACTCCAGCCTGGGTGGCACAGCGAGATTATTCCATCTCAGAAAAAAAAAAAAAAAACCCACAGAAGAAAGAATACAATAAAAGGGACAAGAGGCCACTCTCATGACTACATAACATAAGACTGTAATTAATGCCCATCTTCCTAGGAGACTCTCCTTGCTGGCTTTGATGAAGCAAGCAACCACACTGGGGTGGGCCATGTGGCAGTAGCCTCTGGCCAACAACCAGCCAGGCAGTAAGGGCTGCTTCCATCTTACAGCCAGCAAGAAACTGAGGCCCTCAGTCTTACAGCCCACAAGGAACTGAATTCTGCCAACAACCCCTTGAGTTTGGAAGTGGATCCTTCCCTGGTTGAGTATCAAGTGAGACTGCGGCCCCAACCAATACTTTGACAATAGATTTCAGATGAGATTCTGAAGCAGAGGACACAGCCTAGGTTCTTGGCCCCCAGACATCATAAGATAATAAATATATGCTGCTTTAAATTTGTGGCCATTTGTTATGTAGCGTTGGTGCATGGGTCCCTGTTCAAATGTCACCTCCTTAGAGAAGCCTTTTCTGAATTCCCTTTCTAAAACACAATTCATCTGACACAGAAAGATAAATACGGTATGATCTCACCTATATTTGGAATCTGAAAGAGTCAAAGCATAGAGATAGACTAAAATACTGGTTGCCAGAGGTCAGAGGGACAGGGAAATGAGATGTTGGTCAAAGGGTACAAAGTTTCAATTAAGCAAGATGGATGAGTTCTGGAGATCTAATGTATGGCATAGTGATTACAGTTAATAATGTTATATATTTGAAATTTGCTAAGAGGGTAGGTTTCACCACAAAAAAAGACAATTATGTGAGGCGATGAACGTGTCAAATAGCTTGACTATAAGGATCATTTCACAACATATATGTACATTACAGCATCAAGTTGTACCCCTTAAACATTACCCAATTATATTTGGGTATTGGTCAATATATTTGTCAATTATACCCAAATAAAATAAAATCTGTTCCACCATTACTTTCCACAATTACCCTGACTTTTTTCTCCATACCCTTTACTGCAACCTGACTTATTGTATGTTTATTTATAAATATATAATCTTGAGAGCAAGGATCTAGTCTGTCCTGGTCATCTCTGCATCTCCAGTGCCTCTCATGGAACTTGGCACATAGCAGACATTCAATAAATAAGGAATGACCGAACAATCAGCCATCTTTATATAGGCTTCACTATGGGCACTTGCCTTAGTTGTCCTCACCATGACCCAACAAGCTGGTATAATTATTCCCATTTTATGAATGTAAAAAGTGAGGCTCAATGGTAAAGAATGACACATCCAAGCTCATATAGCTGGTAAATGGCAGAACCAACAATTAAATCCAGGTAGCCTCACCCAAAGGTCCATGTTCTTAACTGCCATGCAGGCAACCTCAGATGGTCAGCAGCACCTTTGTTCTCATTTTCTTCCTTCTATGAAAGGGGTACTTTTATCCATCCTGGGTCAGTGGCAGGAGGGACTCTCCCCACTCTTTCTCCTGGCCCTGCTATCTGTGGACAGGAACAGATAAAGATCTTCAGAAGCCTTAAGCTTAGAAAAGATGAGGGAGCCCCCTCTGCATCCCCTTTGTAAACTGAAATTAAAACAATGCAAAACCATAAAACACGAAATATGTGCACATGTTGATGTTAAAGGAACTGTCTTCTAGATTTCCTGATTCTGGTTGTTGAAGTGCAACCTTTTTCATCCCTTTCATGACCTGACTTTCCTGAGGCTCTAAGCCCAACCTTAGCTGGCCTCCTGGAGGAGCTAGGTCTGAATATGGGATTTTGAGTAAAGAAGGGAATGAGGGAAAGACAGAATACCCCCGGCAAAGAGAACAGCATGGATGTGCACAGGCCCTGGGGTAGAAATAAGTATGGCAGAAACAAGGGACTGGAAGAAGAGTCTTAGACATCTGGGAAGTGTAGACACACTATAGGCTAGAAACTGCGCTTTTACTTAGCAATTCCACCTAATCTTCACCAGACCTCCATAAGGTAACTACAACTATCAACGCACTTGTACAGATGAGCAAACTAACACACAGAAAGGCAACACTCCTTGCTGTTTTGGTCATCTTAGACTACACTATGCGATACTAACAGATGCCTTCAAAGCTCTCGTTGGCTTAGATAGCAACCATTCATTCCTCTGGAATGTTAACCATTCATTCCTCTGGAATGTGACAAACTCTTGTAGCTCTGTTTTTGCTCTGCCCCTCCTCACTTCATTCCAGGATGAATGCTAAAGAAGCAACACCCATATGGAAACCTGATCGTCTCAAGGCCAAGGTAAAAAGGGAAGGTGAGGCACAACACTTGGGAAATAGTAAAAATTACCCATAGCATCACAAAAAGGGAAGGGAAAAGGTGACCACTCAAGGGTTCTTACAGTGTCTGCCAAAAAGTAGCACATACCACCTCCACTCACTTTCATCCCATTGGCTGAAAGTCACCTGGCCAACCTGACACCAGTGGGATAGGGATATGATATCTCCAGTACAGATGACCACATAGAGAAGGGTCCCTATAAGGTCATATATTTCAGAAATGGCCAGACAAGAATTCAAACCAAGGTAGATTTTTTCCACACATACATACATCCCCTGCTCCATTCCATCCCCTGGGCTATGCACTTTAGAGAACTCTGTGACCTCAATAACAGCAAAACTCTGTCCTTCCAAATCATGCCCTGGAAGGAAGAAGCTCCAGCAAAGGAGAGGCAGCTGGGTTAAAAAGATATGCTGCCTTTCCAAGATGCACCATCCCCTTGGGATCTAATGTATCCTTCAAAACCCAGCTCAAAAGCATGCTGCCTTTCCAGGCTCCCCCAGTTGAGCAGACCTCTCCCTCCCATATGCCCACTGATGAGCACTGTACGTTCCTCTCTCAAAGCTCCTGTTCCCCTCCACTGCACGATAATCTGTATACAGGTCTGTTTCTCTCATCAGACTGTGAATAACATGAGGACATAAGAATGGCAGATTGGCCAGGCATGGTGCCTCACACCTATAATCTCAGCACTTTGGGAGGCCAAGGCGAGCAAACTACCTGAGGTCAGGAGTTCAAGACCAGCCTGGCCAACAGAATGAAACCCCATATCTATTAAAAATACAAAAATTAGCCAGGTATGGTGGTGGGCACCTGTAATCCCAGCTACTCGGGAGGCTGAGGCAGGAGAATTGCTTGAACTCGGGAGGCAGAGATTGCAGTGAGCCGAGATCATGCCACTCCACTCCAGCCAGCCTGGGCAACACAGGGAGAATCTGGAATCTGTCAAAAAAAAGAAAGAAAGAACGAAAGAAAGAAAGAACGAAAGGAAGGAAGGAAGGAAGGAAGGAAGGAAGGAAGGAAGGAAGGAAGGAGGGAGGGAGGGAGGGAGGGAGGGAGGGAAGGAAGGAAGGAAAGAGGGAAGGAAGGAAGGAAGGAAGGAAGGAAGGAAGGAAGGAAGGAAGGAAAAGAAAGGAGAAAGAGAAAAAGAAAGAAAGAAAGAAAAGAAAGAAAGAAAGAAAGAAAGAAAGAAAGAAAGAAAGAAAGAAAGAAAGAAAGAGAAAAAAGAATGGAATCTCATGCAGCTCTGAACACAGTGCATAGCTTAAGACATGCAGTAAAAGTCTGATGAATGAATAGATTGGTCAGTGGATATATATAGGTGGATGGAGGTGGAGAGGTTGGAAGTCAAGTTTCGGAATTGAATTAGAATCCTAGCTTTGCCACTTGCTAGCTGTGTGACTCTGGTTTATTTACTTAACCTCTCTGGACCTTTACAAAATAGAAATATAAGTGTGTCTCTCACTGAATTGTTAGATTGTCAGGAAATGGAAGGGTGCATGGTATGATCTGACTTTAAAGAGACTTGAATTTGAATCTGAACTCTAACACTACAAGGTGTGTGACTCTAAGAAATTACTTGTGCAGCATATCATCTATTTACCCCTCCTGATCCACTCTCCATCCTCCTCCAACCTACCCAGTCCCTAAGAAGTTGGTCTCTACTGACTGCATAAATAAGCTGTGCCCCTTCCTCCAGCCTCTTGTTAAGATCAGCCAATGGAGAGCAACAGCAGAAGATGAAAGACAGGAAGGAAACTGAGGTCAATCTATTTATTCCTCTAGCTCCCTCCTTGCCAAGTCACCAGGGACTAGCTGTGTCCTTCAACCAAAGGTCCCAGCTTCTACTACACAGCCCTCTCCTTCTGTGTCTCCCAGCTCCTCATCTATTCATAACCAGGGGTGGTAATCAAATCCCACCACTGCTATTCCCAGGGAAGTGCACTATTCCTGGTGGCTTCCTACAACCTGTCTGTGGAGGGCAGAAAACTCAACTGGCTGCCAAGATTCTAGCTCCCTGGTGAACACACCCTGAATAATCCCCTCCCCTTGAGTGTGGCCTGAACTTGCAAGTATGATGGGATTTCATACTGTCTTAGGTTGACTTTGAGTTAATCAAAAAGAAGATTATCCTGGGTGGGCCTGGTCTAATCAGGTGACCCTTAGAAGTCAGAAAGATTTCAAGTAAGAGACAGCCATTTGCTGGCCTTGAAGGAGCAGACATCCAGGCTGTGAATTGCCTGTGGACTGAGGGTGGTCTCTAGGAGGTAAAAGCAATCCCTGGACAACAAACCAGCAAGGAAATGGGGACTTCAGTCCTGCAACCGCAAGCAACTGAGTTCTGCCAACAACCTGAGAGAGTTTGAAAGAGAACCTTGAGACTCAGATGGCATCATAGCCCCAGCAACACCTTAATTTCAATCTTGTGAGACTCTGAGCAGAACACCATGCTGTGCTTGAACTACTGACCTACAGGACTATGACCTAGTAGAAGAGTGTTGTTTAAAGCCACTAAGTTTCTGGTTATTTGTTATGGAGCAATAGAAAACTAACACACTGTCAGCGCCTCTTTGAATGGTACCTTTATTAAACTCTTCTTGAACCAGACTGATTTAACTGTGCCATCTATTTGCTGCTGGGCTCTGATGAGTGCATCATTTAACATCTGTGCGCCTCGGTTTCCTCAGCTGTGATAGGAGATGATGGTAGCAAAGCTATTGTGAGGATGCAATGACATGGTGCATTTAAAGTGCCTTGCACTTGCTAAGAGTCCACCATGTGGAGAAAGAGATGGATGGACTGAAGCAACTTCTCTGACCAGACCCGCTTTCCGAATCCCCCAGGTCTTTCGGCCTTGTCATTGCGGCTGGAAAGTCGAAGACCCGAATGTGGGTGGTCCCACCCCTTCCTAACTCCCAGTTGCCCAGTGCCTTTGGGATGAATACACCACCCTTCATGCTCTAATTGTTTTGACTGAAGATTAGTGGGATCTTACTGCTTCTGGGGTGTAAAGAGCCATTGTGAATGGTTATGCATGCTGAATTTAACCCAATTTCCAACACAAGGGCTTGTTCCTTCTGCAGAGAAGCCCATTTAAATGGCCTCAGCACTGCTTCCTTCAATCCCCTGGTGGCCAAAAGGAGGAGAAGGAGAGAAATGAGAAACTCCTCTTCTTAACCAAATGTCTCAGGAGGGCTTGTACCTGGGGACCAAGTTGTTAAGAGGCAGATCTCAGAGCAGTGGAGAAACAGCTCAGAGGAGAAGCAGCTGGACTACTGACAGCACTCAACATCCACAACTGTCAACCAAATGTGGCTCTGCAGGCTTTCCTACTATGACCAGCTGCTTTAAATCTTTCTCCTACCCTGTTATCAACGTTCCTATTGGTGGGCAGAGGACCACGTCCCCTACTCAAAGACAATTTTAAGAGACTCACTCATTTATTCAGACTCTATGTGGGGGATGTTACAAATAACACAGACACTATTCCTGTCTTCAGGGAGAGAATAGCCCAATGCTATAAAATTGTAGGAAGGGCATTAAAAAAATCACTAGATTCATGATATTAGTGTATAATTATTATTTTTTTTTTTTTGAGAGGGAGTCTTGCTCTGTCACCCAGTTTGGAGTGCAGTGGCGCGATCTCGGCTCACTGCAAGCTCCGCCTCCCGGGTTCACGCCATTCTCCTGCCTCAGCCTCTCCGAGTAGCTAGGACTACAGGTGCCCGCCACCACGCCCAGCTAATTTTTTGTATTTTTAGTAGAGACGGGGTTTCACCGTGGTCTCGATTTCCTGACCTCGTGATCTGCCTGCCTCGGCCTCCCAAAGTGCTGGGATTACAAGCGTGAGCCACCGCGCCCGGCCTAGTGTATAATTATTAAGGGGAAAGTTGGTAAGCTCTCTGAGCAGTAGACCTTGTAAAAACAGGTATTATACCAAAAAATAGAGAAAGAGGGACCTGTGTTTGTTTAACTTTGATAAACTGGTTCAATGAAATGTCATGGCTGTCTTTGTTGCAGGACTTTTTAGTGCCTTTAATGTGATAATGTGCCTTGTGAATCTCTAATCTGGCTGGTTGTCAGGATTCTCTCTGAAGCTTCTCAAATGGACGAATATGCCACAGGAATCAGAATCCCCAGAAGTCAGGCTCAGGAAACTGCAGTGTTAAAAGACCTCCCAGGCTGATTTCTGATGGTCAGCTAACTTGACCTAGAGATTCGAATTTGGGGCTGTAGGAGTTTCCCAAGGTTTCCTGACTCCTGAATGTATCTGTTGGTACCTGCTGAAACTCTTCAGCATGCATATAGATAATTATATTTATTTCCCTGTTGTAATCCACTCCTCGTTGGAAAATCTGCTGTGGGAATCTCAGTTCAATCCAGATGTGTACATTAAGGGGAGCCTGGTGCACCTTTCACCACAGCTAGCCCAGTGGGAGAAGACAAATATCCCTGAATGCTTCAAAGCAGATCATGCACCTTGGCCCACTGGGATTTCTCCATTGCAGAGCCTCTGTTGGAAAATCTGGTTTTGCCCTGGATTTTCCTAAGGGTGGAATGGCTACAGAGAATCCACTAATGAGATGTCTCCAGAAGCTGGAGCTGGGGTTGTCTGGGTGGGTCCTGTGAGTCCTGAAGCAATCAGAAAGCAGTGAGTGGGTTCTAGAAGGAGATGGTCTTTAAAGGTGGGGGAGACTTGGTCAAGACTCAACTCTTGGTTCTGTCTGTTCTCTACAAGACTTCAAGAGGCTGATCACCAATCTGATGGTTGACTTCTTCCCAGGGTCCCCACTGGCTACCTCATTATCCTTCAACAGCCTCATGCTGATACCTACAGCAAAGCAGCACACCTCTTTTTTTTTTTTTTTTCTTGAGACGGAGTCTCGCTCTGTCTCCCAGGCTGGAGTGCAGTGGCGTGATCTCGGCTCACTGCAAGCTCCACCTCCTGCCTTCACGCCATTCTCCTGCCTCAGCCTCCTGTGTAGCTGGGACTACAGGCGCCCACCACCACACCCAGCTAATTTTTTGTATTTTTAGTAGAGATGGGTATTCACCATGTTAACTGGGATGGTCTGGATCTCCTGACCTTGTGATCCACCCACCTCGGCCTCCCAAAGTGCTGGGATTACAGGCGTGAGCCACCGCGCCCAGCCACACCTCTTTTTAAGAGACAACATGGGGTGCTCAGCAATCATGGAATTTGCCAAAATAATTAAATACAACCCCCAATTATTCTCTGGACAAGTTATCCAACATATCTGAGCCTCAGTTTCCTCGTCTGTAAACTAATAAAATAAAATCTACCTCCCAGCCTGGTAAACATTAAATAGATGACATTGCAAAGCACCTAACACACAGTAGGCCTTCAATAAATGTGAGTTATTTTTTCTTCCTTGTTTCTTTCTTCCCCCAAAAGCTATGCATCTGAGAGTCAGCAGAAAGAGGATAGTTTTTCATTGGCCTGCAGTGTGACATTGGACATCTCTTGGGCTCTAAATTCATTGGGATACTTTTGGTTGAAAGTAACAGATTCATTCAAATTAGCCCAAGCAAGGGAGGTGGGAGGGAGAATAATTATTATAAAAATACAGAGATAACTCAGAGAACCAAGGAGCTGGAATGCAGTCAGGTTTCAGGAGGGGCCTGGAAACAGGAACTGAGATGTACCAGGAAATCTAAGATGTACTACTTTCTGTGTCCCTCATCCTTTCTCCTCTCTCAGCACCACTTTCATTCATAACTAGTTCCCTGTTTACGGTACAAACAATGGCCATCAACTCCCCTAAATACTCAAGCTGGCCAGTAGGACCCTTTCCCTTCAACCTAATTCCATACTCCTAAGGAAGATCTACATTGGCCCAGCTTGGGTTGGGCCCTACTCCTAGTCCAATCAACAACATCTGGGGTAGAGCCAAGAGGCTTTCATTGGCTCGGCTTAAGATGGCCTCTACCCCTTGTCCAATCAACAGTGTCCACAGGTGGGGTCGTGTGGCTTTCATTGGCCCAGTTTGGGTTGGGCCCTTCTCCTAATCCAATCAACCACATCCAGAGGTGGTGCCATAAGGTTTTCATTGGCTCGGCTTAAGATTGGCTCTACCCCTTGTCCAATCAACAGTGTCCACAAGTGGTGCCTTGATGCTTTCATTGCCCCAGCTTGGGTCGGGCCCTACCCCTGGTCCAATCAAGAGCATCCAAGAATGGAGCCATTGGCTTGTCTTAAGATGGGCTCTACCCCTAGTTCAATCAACAGCAGCCAGGAATGGGGCCATGTTACACAAATATGGTGGCTTCTACTGTAGCTATGTGGATGGAGAAAGTAAAGGACAGTCTTCAGAAAAGGGCAGCTGGGTGTGCCAAACAATAAGTGACTTGCTGAAAGCAATGAGAAATAATACCTGCCCTCAAGGAACTCATAGTTCCAAGGGAGTTTCAGACCCAGAGACAGATAAACGCCATTCCTACTCAGAAAAGGCCGTTACATTGGTATAACCCAGAGACATCCACATAACCAGGGTTTGATGGGAGAAGTTCCCAGAAGCTGCACCAACTGCCACCCCAAAGCCATCCTAGGACTTGATGAGCTAATTAATCACAATTATTATTGATGGCAGTGCCAATCCACCTGCTCGTGTCACAAGACATTAGTTATTGCCAGGAATGATGAATCCCAGGATGTAGAACATGCTAAAAATATTAATCTACCAGTGAAAATGATTTTAATTGGATTTTGCCCTTGGGGTCACATCAGGGGCCCGCTTTCAATCAGACTTCTCCAGTCAGCAAAGCAGACCCCAGCCTTTCAAATTGAAACTGTGATTGGCTGGCAGAGGTTAATAGAAATGTTGGAAAATAAATAGGTTATTGATTGATCATAACAATCAGCCGGCTCCCAGCTTACCTTACTGACCTCGCCCACCCAATTTTACGGCAAACTCGGTTAGCATCTAATTATAGATCACTTTTACAATACTGTGTATTAATGAGAAGATTATACATTGGAGCATAGGGGAATTCTTACTGGAGAAGTTTCCCAGTGGCAGAAAAATGTGGTGAGACCTCATGTCCAACATGGGGACCATCAGCGAGTTTGGGGGACTCTAGGAGGAATAAAGTGACTCTGCCCACATCCCTGCCTAAAACCTCATTCATTCAAGCAACACATACTTATTGAGTGTAAGATTTGCACAGGGGACCATGGTACATGGTGCTGTATCTGATGCAGTCCCTCTGCTTAGGAACTCACTCTGTGATGCAGTGGTTCTAAAACACCTGTGAGCCCAAGAATCACTTGCCAGATAAAACACAGATTCAGCCAGACATCGTGGGTCACGCCTGTAATCCCAGCATTTTGGGAAGCCAAGGCAGGAGAATGGCTTGAGAACAGGAGCTTAAGACCAGCCGGGGCAACATAGCAAGATCCCATCTCTACAAAAAATAAAAATAGCCAGAAATGCTGGCCCGTGCTTATAGTCCCTGCTATTCAGAGGCTGAGGCAGGAAGATCCCTTGTGCCCAGGAGTTCAAGGTTACAAGGAGCTATGATTGTGTCACTGTACTCCAGTCTGGATGACAGAGTGAGATCCTGTCTCAAAAAACAAAACAAAACAAAAAAAACAGAGACGCAGACTCCTGGGCCCACACACTGAGATTCTGATTCAGAGGGGTCTGTATTTTTAACCCATTCCACCTTAAAAACTATGATGTGGTTGGAGGGCCTCATTTCGAAACACATCGGCCTGATCAGGAAGAAAGATCCACCCAAAGAAAATTACAAATCAGTGTCTTGGGTGTTTGGATTGAAGCTTATCCAGAGTCCAGCCAGACACAAGGAACGGGAGGTCAGCTGAACCTGGAAGCCTTCATAAAGCAGGTGAGGTTCACACTGAGCAGGAATATCCAAGGTGAACTTCAAAAACGGTTTGCCCTCATAAAAGGATACTTTTAATGGGCACCAATGGTGTGCACAGCAGTGTTATCTGCCCCACCAGGGAGAGAAGGGGTGTCTGTCTCTCTCTTTCAAAGTACTAACAACCTGGCTGCTTTCTCAATCCCAAGTGGCACTTCACCATGCACAAACCCTTCACTGATTTTTTTTTTTTTTTGACAGGGTCTCACTCACTCACCCAGGCTGGAATCAGTGGCATGATCATAGTTCACTGCAGCCTCGAACTCCTGGGCTCAAGCGATCTTCCTGCCTCAGCCTCCTGAGTAGCTGGGACCACAGGTGTGCCTCACTATGCCTAGCTAATTTTTTTTATTTATTTTTTTTTATTTTGTAGAGACAGGGTCTCACTGTGTTGCCCAGGCTGGTCTTGAACTCCTGTCCTCAAGCGATCCTCCCACTTCAACCTCCCAGAGTGCTGAGATTACAGGTGTGGGCCATCATTTGTTGAACCAATATGGAGAGGCGGTGAAGATGGCAGAGAGGGGAAAACAGGGTAAAATGACTTGCCATAGGTCATACAGCCCTGGTACATCTAGATAAGAACACAAGTCCAATGTCAACACACTGCGGTGTTGCTGCCACCTTATTTGTGGGGACAGCCCTTCTGAAGAGGATGGAGTTGCTGGGGAGGTAGGGCACAGTTAGGATTACAGGGTCTGAACAAATGGTTCAATCCCAGCTTTTAACATAGTGCTGGGAAGGCCTCACTCAAGCAGTCAGGCTGGGCTTCTGGAAGACTTTCAGGATGCTGAAGTGAGTCTGTGAAGGCAGATCCTCACCTCAGAATTAAGGAGGTACTGCCTTGTAAAGAATAACAGACAGAAGTGTCTGGAAGTCACAGGCACAGCGTAGCTGGGCCACAGTGGAGACAGAGGAGCCTCAGCCCCACAACACCTGTGCGGATGGTGTCTTTGGTAAATGCAGTTTCTCACCTGGACTCCTCCACAGCCTCCGCCCCAGGCTTCCTGCTTCCCAGTCCCCCTCCAATCCATTCTGCACCCAGCAGCTGGGAAGCCAGTGTTTACAGCATAAATCAGAGGTGTCACTCTGCAGTACAAAACCCTCCGATGGCTTCCAAATATACTTAGAGTCAAATCAGATTCCTTATTGTGGCTCAGCAGGCCCTGAATTATCCAATCCCAGCTTGCCACTTCAACATTACATCCCACCAGCCTCTTGTGCTCTGGCCTTACTTCTGTCCCTTCAGCATGGCCAGCTTTATCCCCACCTCAGTCCCTTTGCCCCTGCTGTTCCCCTGCTGACACTTTCTCCTAATGTCGCATGGCTGACTCCATCTTAACAGCTCAAATGCCACCTCCTCCGAGAGGCCCTCTCTGACCACCGCCTGATCTTGCCCATCCTCCACTCCACCCAGGCCACCCTGTCCCACTGTCCTGTCATACTTCTTTTCACAGCAATAAACAGTGGTAGAAAGGATTTAACTTTCTTGTTTTCATACTGAATATCTGTCTCCCCCACTGGACTGAGAATTCCATGAGGACAGACATTTAGTTTCTTCTCACCACTCTATTCTAGGTGCCTAGCACAGAGCCTGGCACATGGACAGTGGCCAATGCATATCTGATCTACTACTGAATCCAAATCTAAAGTCTAGATGGGGAAAAAAAATAAACAGGACCTGCTTGCCCAGAGACCAAAGCAGTGAGCGAACTCGCTCAGGCTTAGTCAAGGAGGGTGTTATGCATAGACAAGATGTAGTGACCGGAGAGGTCTTATCCTGGGCTCATGTGGGGAAAAAAGGGAACAGTCCAGGCAAAACCAAATGAAGGGCTCAGAGACACAGCACTGGAAGTGGAGGAAACTGAACACTGATGATTTATCTTATTCTGTACATTATTCGTATATCAAGATTCCCGTTTTCCTTATGAAACTGTGAGGCTGGTGAGAAAGCTGCCACAGCTGTCCAAAACAGAAGGCCGGTGGTTTGGACTGGGGCAATGTCAGGGGGATAGCATAAAGTGAGAAGAGATATTTAGAGCCGGACATGGTGGCTCATGCCTATAATCCCAGCACTTTGGGAGGCAGAGGCGGGCATATCACTTGAGGTCAGGAGTTCGAGACAAGCCCGGCCAAAATGGTGAAACCCTGTCTCTACTAAAAACACAAAAATCAGCCAGGCATAGTGGCGGAAGGCAGGAGAATCAGTTGAACCCAGGGGACGGAGATTGCAGTGAGCCGAGATGGCGCCACCGCACTCCAGCCTGGGAGACAGAGTGAAACTCTGTCTCAAAAGAAAAAAAAAGAAGGCCGGGTGCGGTGACTCACGCCTGTAATCCCAGCACTTTGGGAGGCTGAGGCGGGCAGATCATGAGGTCAGGAGATCGAGACCATCCTGGCTAACACGGTGAAACCCCGTCTCTTCTAAAAATACAAAAAATTAGCTGGGCGTGGTGGCGGGCGCCTGTAGTCCCAGCTACTCAGGAGGCTGAGGCAGGAGAATGGCATGAACCCGGGAGGCGGAGCTTGCAGCAAGCCGAGATAGAGATAGTGCCACTGCAGTCTGGCCTGGGCGAAACAGCAAAACTCTGTCTTAAAAAAAAAAAAAAAAAAAGAAAAGAAAAAAAGAGAGACAGAGAGAGAGAGAGAGATTTAGGAGGTAAGATGACAGGACTTGGACAATGGCTGTAACAAAGATTGAGGAAGGAAAGGAAGATGACTGTCAGGTTCCTTTTTCGAGCAACCAGAGAGAGTGGGGCACTTTCCTGAGATGGAAAATGCTGGAAGGGACTAGGATTTGGGGAAAAAAGATCCTGAGTTCAGCTGAGACAGAAGTAAAATTGTTTCTTAAAAGGAACTGTATCCTTGTTTATTGCTGCATAATGAACCTCTCCAAGACCTAGAGGCTTAAAACTACCATCATTTTGCTCAGGAACCTGCAATTGGAGCATGGCTTGGTGCAGACAGTTTGTCTCTGCTCCATACGGTATCCACTGCAGTGACTCAAATAGAGCTGGATGACCCACCTTCAAAATGGTTCACCCACAGGATTGCCAGGAGCTCAGCCAAGGCCGTGGGTGAGAGCCTTGATTCCTCTCCACATGAGACTCTTCAAGCTGCTTGGGCTTCCTCACACCATGGTGGCTGGGTTCCAAGACTGAGTATTCACCTCCCTCATTTTATGAACTAGCTTTGGAAGTCACATAGCATTGCTTCCACCAAAGTCACAAACCCACCTAGATTCAAGGGGACAAGGGTCCAAGTCACATTATAAGAGGTGCACATGGGATGGGAGATATTGTTATAGCCATTTTTGTAACAATAATAACTTCTGTTTATGGCGCCAGGAACATGGGGGCCTTTCACCCCATCCCAGAAAGAAGATCTTAGTGTTACCCCCGTTTTATAAATGGGGATACAGAGGCTCAGACAGCTGACGTGACTTGTCCAAGGCAACACAGTACGGGAGTCCAGACTTGACACTGGATCTGTCCCACCTCCAGTTGGCTCAGACAAAAGCCACCTTCATTTTTCTTTGTACTTCAGTCTTAAGTACAGGTCTGGCCCCAGATCCAGGGGGGCAGGTGCCGGGTGAAAGGCTGAAATCAAAGACCGTGAGAGTCCACAGGGCCTCCATCATTCCAGCCTGAGAACCTGGGAAGCGTCAAGGCGGTTGAGGCCTGACCCCAGTGCCAGAAGGTGATGTCTGGTATGAGCTCCCCGGTGGCCTGGCGTCCCTGAGATGGCTGGGAAAATGCCCCTTCAGCCCTGTGCCTCCAAGACGTTCTCTTTCCTGGGGCCTGGGCTGGAGGCTCTGGCACATTCCTTACATTCCAGAGCTTTCCTCTGGGAGGAAGCCTCCTTCACACAGGAGAGACCTCTTGAGTGAAGATTAGGAAACCGCTAGTGTTTCAGGCTGAACAGCACCAGCTCCCCACAGGGGTCTCTGTCCCCCTGGCTACACGGCTCCGCCACTGTTGTGGGTGCTTTGCAGGGGAGGACCTGTTTATAGGCCATGGGCCAGGCAAGAGGTGACTGTAGGGACTGGGCCGCCATGACTGTGGCTTCTTGAGTGCTCACCACAGGCAGGCTCAGAGGATAAAGAGGCCAGAGCTGCCGGCCAGCTTGCTCCATGACTTGGTCCTGTTGCTCCCCCATCTAATCCTCAGGCCACTCTGCCTTCCCCCAACCCTGTTGGCGCGCCATACCTGCCCAAGGCCAAGAGAAACCACCAACACATGAAATTGGAATTGAGAGCCCATTACATGCGAACACTTTGCATATGCTCTCTTGCCAAATCCTGGTAGCTTCATTGAAAGGGACACAGTTGGGCCGGGCGCGATGGCTCATGCCTGTAATCCCAGCACTTTGGGAGGCCGAGGTGGGTGGATCACCTGAGATTGGGAGTTCGAAACCAGCCTGACCAACATGGAGAAACCCCGTCTCTACTAAAAATACAAAATTAGCTGGGCATGGTGATGCACACCTGTAATCCCAGCTACTCGGGAGGCTGAGGCAGGAGAATCACTTGAACCCAGGAGGTGGAGGTTGCGGTGAGCCAAGATCGCACCATTGCACTCCAGCCTGGGCGACAGAGTGAAACTCCGTCTCAAAAAAAAAAAAGAAAAAGAAAGGAACACAGTTATTCCCATTTTACAGATGGAGAAACTGAGGCTCAAACAGGGGAAGTCATCAGCCCTAAGTCACATAACCAGTGAGAGGTGGATCTGGCTACTCCCTAATTTGCCTGGACACCACCCACTAGAAAAGCCAAATTGGCTCTTGTTTCATTCATTCAATAAAATGTTGTTGACTCCCAACTCTGTGCCAAGTGCAGTACTAGGTACCCAGTGTACAGCTGTGAAGCAGGCAGACATCGCCCCTACCCTTGTGGTGCTCACAGTCAGGGGAGCAGTCAATGAGCCAATAAATATGAAATCACAAACTGTGCTCAGATCCCCGAGGGCAATGAACACCCTGCAGGGAGAAGGAGTGACAGGAGAGAAACCAGCATAGAAAGAGAGTAACTGGGTTCGATCCTACAAGATGGAGTCAGCATTTTGGGGTGATGCAGCCCCATGGGTGTGGTGACCACCTTGAATCCAGGTTTCTCCATCCTCCAACAGTGTGTCTTTGGGTGAGTTTCTTCACCTCTCTAAGCTTCAGTGCCTCCTCCTATAAAACGGGGGTGGTAATGAAACTTGCAAACTATTTCTGAGCACTTCATGTATCAATGTGTCCAAACCATTCAGCACAGAGCCTGCAAAGAGCAAACACTCGGAAAACAGTACCGGCCACTTTAAGTCAATCCAGGTGAATGAAGATGTGTTTGGAGGTGGAGAGAGAAGAAACGGTTTTGCCTGCAGGAAGAGCTCACAGCATCAGCGAGTTCTTAGAATACTCTAGGCCTCAGAGGGAGATGGTTGGGGGATCCTGCATTGCTGAAAACGCCAGTGTTATCAAAAAAGTGACCCCTGCTGAGAGTGGTAGGGTGGAATGGAAGCCAAAGTCGTACTTTGCCCATTTTGTGGAGGAGTAAGCTGAGGCTTAGAGAGGGGAAGTCACTTGGCTTGACCTCTGTTAAGAAAAGGAGCCCTCGGCCGGGCATGGTGGCTCACTCTCAGCACTTTGGGAGGCCGAGGCAGGTGGATCACAAGGTCAGGAGTTCAAGACTAGCCTGACCAAGATGGTGAAACCCCAGCTCTACTAAAAATACAGAAATTAGCCAGGTGTCATGGCAGGTGCCTGTAACCCCTGCTACTGGGGAGGCTGAGGCAAGAGAATCGCTTGAACCCAGGAGGCAGAGGTTGCAGTAAGCCAAGATCGTGTCACTGCACTCCAGCTGGTGACAGAGTGAGATTCCGTGAAAAAAAAAAAAAGAAAGGAAAGAAAAGAAGGAAGGGAGGAAGGGAGGAAGGGAGGAAGGGAGGAAGGGAGGGAGGCAGGGAAGAAAGGAGGGAGGAAGGGAGGGAGGCAGGGAGGAAAGGAGGGAGAGAGGCAGGGAGGAAAGGAGGGAGGGAGGGGGGGAGGGAGGGAGGGAGGGAGGGAGGGAGGGAGGGAAAGAAGAAAACGAGCCCTCGGCAAAAATGAAGAGTGCTTTTCCAGAGTTTCTGTCCTCAGCTGCATTCTCTCCAGTCCCTATCCTTGTCCCACTCCTGCCAAGTCCTACTCAATGCCCTAAACTCTGTGATTTCCAGAGTATCCCATAGAGCATCCAGCCCCAAATGCCCGAGAGGAACTCAGTTTCCAAGAATAAGCAGCGAGGGTTTGGTGCAACACCACCATCTCCTGGTCGCTCCTGTGAACTACAGCTCTGGCGGGGCCACGGAACACCTACAAAGTGGACCGGACTCCCTTCCAGGAGCTACACGACACTGATATGCAACAGACTGAATGCAGAAGCAGGTAGCAGAATGCAACACAGTCTGTCTTGTATTAAGCCAGACATTAAAGAGATTTACCCAAAGAAAGTAAAATAATGCTGTCTTCTCACTAAATTTATTTTGTTTTGGAAAATACGGTTATTCGTAATAAAGCATGTGTTATTTTTGTTAATATGCAATGGGTTTATTATTGTTATTGTGATTTTTCCATGAATTAATAAACAAGTCTTTTTAAAACGTCTCTGTTTTAATTTACAACATGGCAGAGTCTCTCTACAATGGCTTCCTTCTGTCCCTGTCCCCCATCCAAATCTAGTTTTCATTCGCTGCCTCTCCTGGGCTTTGCACTCTGCAGGGGTGATGCCTGTCTGCTGTGCCCTGGGCACCCAGCATTGTATTTGGCACACAGTAGGACTCAACAACATTTTGCTGAATGAATGAAGCAGGGGCCAGTTGAGCCTTGTCAGTGGCCAGTATCCACAATGCCTTAAAAAAAAAAAAACCTGCAACTGGCCCTGGCTGCCCAGAACACTTTTCTGAGAAAAAGGCTGAAAATGCACCCAAGTTCTCAAAGATAGGCAGGCGATCAGCTAGCACTATGTGTCATACGCCAAGAGTGTAAAGAGCCTGAAGCCAAAATGTTTGAGAACTGCAGTGATAGAGTACTGTGGACAGGGTGGTCAGGGGAGGCTTCTCTGAACAAGTGATGTCCAGCTGAGAGCCACCAAGAAGTCAGCCATGTGAAAAGCAGAGGGACATACATTCTAGATGATAGGAAAGGCCAGTGCAAAGGTAGGTACCCAGGCGAGAACAAATAGGTGCACTGGTAACAGAAAGACCAGCAACCTGGCATCCCAGAGGCTAGGGCAGTGCCCACCATACAAGAAGGACTCAGTAAACAGCTGCTGGGTGAACAGAGAGAGGGAGAGGAGGAAGAGAAAGGAGGACTGGGAGGAAGCTCTCTCCTTGTTAGGGGTCTTGTAGTCCTTGGAGGGCAGGGGGGGCTCACAAGTTCTCCCAACCGTGGGAGATTCCCAACGCTTCTTACCACGCCTTGAACGCTGCTGCACAGATCAGCCTCCATTTCCTACCTCAGTCTGTAACCTCCTCTGGAGTGTCCACCCTGCCCCCACCCCAATATCCTATCAATATCCTCATCTTCTACCGAACCAGTCCAATGAATCTTGGAGAAGCCACCCCAAAATGCCCTGCACCATCGCTATTTTCTCCTAATTTATTGACTATTCCCCATCCTTCAAGGTTCCCCTCAAGTTTCGATTCTTTCAGAAAGCCATCCCTTACTGCCCCCACCCTCACCCCACCTCCTCCTGACCTCCTTTCCAACAGAGCACCTCTGGCCCCCAATCTCGTCATCTGGTGCTAACATAGAATGAGGTTTCAGGGAACAGTTGCAGGGCATCAAGTGCTGTCTCAGCTCTGCAAGAACCCTTGGGAACCTTCACAATGGCCCTATGAGGTGGGAGTGGTCTCCCCATTCTACAGAGCCGATAGAGGCTCAGGGAAGGGCAGTCATCCCCAAGATCTCACAGCAGGTGTGTGGCAAAGCTGGGATTCAAACTGAGGTTTATCAGTAGTCTCAATCCTAAGACTGACTCCAAAGTTCTTTTAAAACTTGGCTGCCCAGAACACTATTCTGAGAAAGAGCCTGAAAATGCACCCAAGTTCCCAAAGAGAGATAAGCAATGAACTTGCAATGTCTGTCAAGGATGCTGAAGGGAAGAATGGCAATGTGTGTGGTTTATATTTGCCAGTCCTTCATGACCACACACTAAACTCTATCTTTTTCTCTGTCACCAAGGAACTCTTTGCCTCCCCAGTGAAGTACAAGATCCCCCTGGTAGGCTGGGCGCGGTGGCTCAAGCCTGTAATCCCAGCAATTTGGGAGGGTGAGGCAGGCAGATCATGAGGTCAGGAGATCGAGACCATCCTGGCTAACACGGTGAAACCCTGTCTCTACTAAAAACACAAAAAATTAGTCGGGCATGGTGGTGGGCGCCTGTAGTCCCAGCTACTCGGGAGGCTGAGGCAGAAGAATGGCGTGAACCCAGGAGGCGGAGCTTGCAGTGAGCCGAGATCGCGCCACTACACTTCAGCCTGGGCAACAGAGAGAGACTGTCTCAAAAAAAAAAAAAAAAAAAAAATTCCCTGGCAATAAGAACCTGGATTTCTCGAAGCACTGCCCTAGGCATAAAGAAGTGTTATTTTTTAAAAATACCACCAGGCACAGTGGTGCACACCTGCAGTCCCAGCTACTCAAGAGGCTGAAGCAAGAGGATCGCTTGAGACCAGGAGATCAAAACCAGCCTGGGCAACATAGCAAGATCTCATCTCTAAAAAAAGAAAAGAAAAATAAATACCAATGGTGATAATGGTTGCACAACAATGTGAATGATACCACTAAGATGTTCACTTAAAAATTATTATGGTGGTGAAGTTTTATGTTATGATTATTTCACCAAAATTAAAAAATAAAATACCCTATATTGACTTCTAGGGTCACTCTTGAGGAAAGGCTGACTCACCGAGACAGCCCACCCCTGCTCCTTGAAAATGCACTGGCTGCCCCCCTCCCCTAAACAGCACGTCCCTTCTGCTTCATACGCCACAGTCATGTTTCCAGTGTGAATTGATTTTTAATAGCAAAATGGCATTTTACACAGAAGCAGCTACGTTCATGGATGAAAACAAAAATCCAAGTGACATTCCTTTGCTGAATCCATGTAAAAATCTGATTTTTAATCTACAGAGAAATTTCTACCCACACATTCGGCATCCCCTGGGGGTAATGACATGGAAAACAAACATCTTTTCTGGTCTGTTAAAGTAAAACAATGGGTCCCTGGATAGACTCTCAAGAGGGCCTTTGTTGGAATGGAACCAGTCCCCCCCCAACCCGAAAGCATCCCCCAGCTCAATATGTCACCATTTACACAAGCACGGCCCTCACATTGGGTCCACAGCACAGCCTATTAAGAAAGGATTGCAACACCTGTTCAGACTGGGAGGCCAATTCCTCAGCTCTAAGATCCTGCTCATAGCAAGCCTGATGTTCAGTAGACTCAAAAGCAGACTGAATGAGGGAGGGGTGAAGAGAATGTGCCTGCTTGGGCTCAGCCTCCTCTAATATTGTCAAGATGCACACACACTCTTAGACTCTCACAACCATCACCAATCTCTATGTTGGCCTAGTCCCAATCCTTCTGCCTCTGGGAACAAAAGGTTCATTACCCACCGAGGCATATTTTTCCCTCTCTGGGACCAGGATCAGCTTTTGCGAGCTTACTCCATGCTTGTATCTGCCCCTTGCAGCCACGCATGACAAATGGGCTCCCTCCCCAATGGAATTCTCTTGTAGACTTGCAGCCTATGACTGTGTTTCCCCTGATCTTCTCCACGGGCTTCCCACCACCATGGGATGACATGTTTTCAAGATTGCCCCCCTTCCGAGCCTTTATTTTCACCTTGGTCCTCTTTAATTTCCAGTCGTTGCAGAGATACTTCCAACTAAGGTAGACACGTATGGATTCTGTTTATCAAAAGGTGGACCAAAGGGTCTTCCTAGTTCAAAAAGTTCTGCTCAGTTGTCTAAAACGTGGCCAGAGCCCATTGCAAACTCCTCTGAGTTCCACCTGGGCTGGAAAAGCCAAATGGCCAGCCTAAAACTCAAATCCACTAACTCCCTTTCTCAGATCATATCCATGGCTCCCCAAGGCCTAAGGATAAAATCTAAACTCCTTAGCAACCAGACCCGGCACCATGTCCATGTCCTCTATCTCTTGCTACATTCCACATGAACCTTCCAGAACCTCTTTGGATCCTCTCTGATCCCCAGAAACTGGTGTCCACCACTCTGGCTGCCTGGAACTCATCCCCACCCACACTCCACCCAGCCACAGCTCAGCTTAGATGCCTCCCTCTCCAGAAAGCCACCACAGGGTGGATTAGGTGTCTCTCTGTCCCCATTCCACCCCCCTGTACCCACACAACACATTAGAATTAAAGCTCCTGAAGACCAAATGGTGTTTAACTGTCACTACGTCCCCAATACCTGGCACACGCCTGGCACAGAGTAGGTGCACATCAATCTTGTCTGTCTCCTTGGTGCTCCCACAGACCCCTGACCCATCATAACACCCATCTCACTGAATCACTATCTACTTCACCAACTCTCCCACTAGGCTATAAAAGCACCATGACGACAAAGCCCAGGTGCAGGTCCCAGCGCCCAGAGTAGTGCCTGGCACATAATAGATCCTTAGCAGCATCAAATCTTTGCAGTTAAACAAAGAGGAGTTTCCGGAATAGGAGATGTTTCTGAGCTTCCTGCTTTGAGTGAAATGGAGTAAGGCAGCCACTAGAGGATGGCAGGCAGGCACTTCCGGGTGTAGACTACCCCATCCAAGGTCCCTGCCAGCAGCCAAGGCATGTTCTCAAAGCTCTTCCTAAAACATCTTTTCTCTCTTGTGCCCTCTGCAGCTCAGGCCTCTGGATCACCCTTCAGCCCCCACTGCCAACTACAATTGGTTAGCTGAGTCCACAGTTGCCGGAGAAAAGGCTCTCAGCACCAGACTAGCATTCAACGACCCAAGCAACCTGCCTCTAAGGTCTCTAAGCCAGCCTTTGACCTGTCCCTAAACTGATCCAATCCTCCAGGCCCTGCCTTGAGTTGTCTTCTCCTGCAGACTCTGACTACCAGACTGAGTCAGCAAAACCATGAACTAGTGCCACCTTTTACCCGCACCTGGAATCCCTGGTGTATGCTCCCTGCCCCTCTACTCCCAAAGGACGTTCCCTCAGTCTAAAGAGATCAAAAGTCCGTTCCAGAAAAACTCCCGTTTCCTCGGTGCAGCTAAATTGCACAGAAGAGTTTATGCTAGAAGAGCTAAAAGTTAGAAGAGGAAGCTCAGTTAATTTATACTACTAACATGTAAATGACTGATGGAGTTATAACCCTTCTGAATACTCTGATCTAAAGCTTTAGGTCCTAGAATTTCCAAAACACAAAGTCCCCAAAATGAAGACTCTAGACCCTGGCCTGGGGACGGGTGACTCTATACAAAATGGCATATGCTCTGTAGACACCAGCCAGGTATTTTAAGGTTTATACGAGCTGCATCTACTTGTGCAAACTATTGTAGCTATAAGGCTATATTTTTTAAAGAACTGAAACCAAATGCAGATTATGAGGAGTGAAGATATGCCCAATGGCCAAAACCTTGCAAGACTGGCTATACTTCTGACCCCACCTTGGTAGGTACCACTATTCCATCAGGCCTGATCCACACCAGAGCCCTAGTGACCCCACCTTGGTAGGTACCACTGTTCCATCAGGCCTGATCCACACCAGAGCCCTAGCACCTCCTTTAGAAAACTACCATCTTTACTGACTTCTGATTGCTCTGACTCAGAGCAGCCACCACGTCCAAAATTCTTAGCTACACTTTTCCCTGTGTTAGTCAAGTTCAAACCTGTGTTAGCCCCTTCCCAGCCATGCCAACATCCAAGCCGTTAACAGTAACAAGGAATGTTAGACCTGTTGTTAGTGAGAAAAAAATCCACAAGCCATTAGTTTCTGCTGAAAGGAACAGACCAGGAAGGCAGGAGTTAGTCAAGGTAAAGGAAAGGTTAATTAAGAGCCTGTAAGGCCAGGCCAGGAGCCTGGAACCCCCAGACAGGCCAGGTTGGTTGTTAGTGGTCAGCCCCTGGGGCAGTCAGGGTGAGGCAGGGATTAGCTGGGTGAGAGCAAGAGTTAGTGCAAGGGAGCCAGAGATTAGCCCAAAGAAACCAAGGTGCCTACTGGAGGTGAGGCATGAAATCACCCCCAGGTGTGGCCCCGGCTTAGCGGCTGGCGGGCTCTGGGGGAGGCTGGCTGAGGCAGTGACGTGGGTGGGAACAGAGAGCCAGAGATGCATTCCTGGCCGGCCTGAGCATCTGTGGGAACCCTGTGAGCCCCTGAAGTTCATTTCTTGCTCCCCACTTCTCTCTCCTGCAAACTCCGAGCCTGGGGTAAAGCTGCTTCACCTCCCCACCCTCCTTTTCAACCCGACAACTAACGCCCTCTAGCTTCCGGGAGTGGGACGGATCTTTCCCAATGACTTCCGGTCACGGCCCTATGTCTACTTCCGGTGGGGGAAACCAGCCTCTCTCAGCTCCAGAGAGGGGAGAGGGCTCTCTAGCTGACTTCCTGTGTGGGAAAGAGCATTCTCACTGACTTCCGGTGTCAGAAATGTCCCTCTTCCCGGCCTTCAAATATGAGAACTGTTTCTCTGGCCTACTTCCTGTGTACTAAATACTCCACTCAGTGGATTTTAGCGTGGGAAAGACCCGCTTCATTGACTTCCGGTGTAAGAAAGGCTCCACTTTTCTGATTTCCGGTGTGGGACACGCCCCTCTGCTAATTTCCGGTGACGGGCACCGGCTTCTGCCTTCCTCGTGGGATACGCCCCCCTCGTGACTTCCTGTGCAGGACAGCTTCTATCCCTGTCACTTAACAATGGAGAAGATTCTTCCCCAGCTTCCTTCCAGAGAAGGACACAAAAGCTCAGAGCTCCACAGTCTAGAGCCTAGACCCACAGGCCTCCACACTCACGTCCTAGAGGTTTCCCTGGTCCCACCTACTCCCAGTGGCAACCAGACTTCTGCACATAGGAGAGATGTCATACTCAGAGTCCAGCCTCCCCCATCCACAGGACCACCTCTTCCTCCTCTGAGTCTTGTTAATAGGGCCATCCCCTGCCTTAGACCTGGCCCAGTGGACTGTGATCTTACAAATAGCCAATATGGGGCAGCAAAGTGGGACATCTGTCTACAGGGCCAGTAGCCCCAAGTCATCTGCTTGCCAAAAGGAGGGGGACCAGCCCCCGGGGGGAGCCCAGAGCTCGGCAGGGCTGGGGTTAGTAAGAAGAGAAAACAGGGTTAGTAGGGGCTGGGTTAGTAAGTCAGAGCACAGCACCAGCGGACAGGGCACCTCAGCAGACACAAACAGGAGTCGCTAAGAGAAAAGGAAGAACGCACGCAGGTCCGTTAGTTTGTTAAGGGATGATCGGGGTGCACTTGAGGCACCCCAGGAGTTAGACGGGTTAGTAATCGAACAAAAGAGCTGCCTACAGAAAAGAAAGCTGAGACGGAGGAAGAATGTGGGGAAGTGACAGGGATTCAAAGCAAGTGTCTTGCCCCAGGCAGAAGGATCTGTGTGCAGAACACCCAGAGAGGCCAGGGCCTAGGCAGCAGACGTGTTCAACCAGGTTTGAGGGGCCTTCCTCCATCCTCATACTTTTTTTTAAAGTATCTGCCATGTGCCGAGACCCTTATATTCACGGGAATCCTCACTGCAACCTGTAAGGTATCAGAACTCGCATTCTACCACTGAGGAAACTGAGGTGGAGAGAAGTGAGGTGACTTACTCAAACTCACTCAACAGGAAGTGGCAGAGTCGGTGAGTCTTATTTGCATTCTCTGTCCTGGAACGTGGGTCTGCACAAAGATCCCAGCCCATAGGCAGAGCCTTCTGGAGCCTGGGCTGCCCCCTTATCCCAGCCCCTTGAAAGGCCCATGAGCTGCACGGTTAGTAGGATCTGGCTGCGGGGGGGGTGGTTAGTAGGGCATGCTCGGGCCTGGTTAGTGGGTTAGTTGGTTGGCGGAAGGCCAGGCACCTCGTCACACGCCACAGCGTCCCGGCTGAGCCCTGGGTTAGTAGGTTAATCACACCATGCAACACTGCCCCGGCCCCTCCAGCTGCAGCTTCAGAGGCCTCCCGCCCCCACCAGCCAGGGAGTGGGGCCTGACCAGGGCAGGGGGTCTACCTCTAAGCCCCCCAGCCCCATCAAAATCAACCCTAACCACATGGACCCTGCCCAAAAGCATGTTGCTTCCCTGTTTATTGGCTGTGGGTCTCAGAGCACCCCCTGCAAATATTTCAGCTCCCCTGAAAATGGACCCTACTTGTCCTGGATAGAAACCCCCTGCCTGGTTCTGGTCAGCCCCTTCCCAGAGGGCTGGATCCTGTTACACTCTGACATAGACACACGCACACCAGCATCTCTCCGCAAAAGATCTGACAACCGTGCTTAGTAGACATCTCTTCCATCACCGACTGTCAGGCCTCTAGTTGCTCCAACTATTGGCCTGCCCTCCCACCATTAGAAAAAAAAAAAAACCTGCATCAAGCTGGCCTGGCTCCTGGAACCAAGTTGAGACTCCCCCACGCACTCCCGATCTGCTTCCTTTTCAGCCAATGCTACAAAGCACCTAAGTGTACCCTAATTATACCATCTTCTATCACTGCTGTACTTTTCCCATAGAAACCCCAGCCTAGCATCTCCCACAGTTCTAAACGATGTTCCATGAGAAAAGGATTCTACGGCCATAAAAGTCAAGGAACACTTCATCCTATGCCCTGTCCCTGAGTATTTGAAATTGCCATTAGCATTTTAAAGGTTCTGATAAGTCCTGCACTACTTCAGTAGTGCAGCGGAATTTGAATTTGAACCTGCTTTTTTTGTGTGTTTTTGTTTGTTTGTTTGTTTTTCGAAGGAGCAATGACATTTCCCAGAACTTACTTTAAGAATTTCCCTAGAGGGTCGGGTATCATCTCAGCCAGATCTTTCTCATCCTTCAAGGCCCTGTTTGGTACAGCTTGCTAGCAAGCTGTTCCAGACTGCAGCAGCCCTCTCTGGGGTCTCTCTACCACTTCCCAGGCACTCAGAGCTTGTGCCTCAGTAGACTGTTTTATGGCACTGTCCATTCTCTGATTCTCCATGTGAGCTGGTTTTATCCCATCCAGCATGGCTGTGAAATCCTAAAGGTTCGAACCCCAGCCACTCTTCACCTGTATTTCCCCCAAATGGCTAGCAGGGGAAAGGGCCCAAAAGTAGGTGCTCAGTGCTGATGAGAGAGTAGAATACCCCAGGAAGCATTGTGAGTTACTATGGAGGCCATGAAATGCTGCCACCTCCCCAAGCTGATTAGAGTGATATTAGGAAAATAGGTAGGGAAGGGCTAATCAGAAATGCCTCTGGTTCAGAAGATGCTGAGTTTTAAAGTCCAGAGAGCCAAAAAGAGAAAAAAAAAAACAAAACAAAACATAAACCCTAAGTCTATACTCCCAGATGGATGGGAGCATTTACTGAGCACCTGCTGGGAGTCAGGCACTGTGCTAGGCACACAATCTCACAGAATCCTCCCTGCATCTGACAGGTGAGCACATGCCTTCCATTTCACAGAGCAGCGGAGGCTCAGAGGTGAAGTAACTTGCCCAGGGTTGTAGCCCAGGCCCTTCTCAGGACACGGCTCTCCCAGGGGCTCCGCCTCCCTTCACTGAGCCCTGACAGTTTCATATGTCCTCCGAAGCACTCCCGAGCCACCCCAGCATGGTACCTGCCACTCTCCGTGTCTGCTTCCCATACCTCTGCTCCTCTTCCCCATCCCTGGGTGGGGGCGGGAATTCTGAAGGGGAGATGGTTCTGACTTTCCATGTTTGCGGTGACCACCCTGTTAAGGACTGAATGGTGTCCCCTCCCCCAAATGCATATGTTGAAGCAGTAGCCTGCTATGTGACTGTTTTTGGAGATGGGACATTTAAGGGGTTAAGGTTAAATGAGGTCATAGGGTTAAGCCCTAATATGGTGGTATTAGTGTCTTTATAAGAAGAGGAGACACCAGAGCCTGCTCATGCTCTCTGTCCCTCTCCCCAGAGAAAAGGCCACGTGAGGACGTAGCGAGAAGGTGCCACCTGCAGGCCAAGGAGAGAGGCCTCACCAGAAACCAGCTCTAACACCTTGATCCGGACTTTCCAGCCTCCAGAACTGGGAGAAAATAAATTCCTGATGTTTAAGCCATCCAGTCTGTGGCATGGTGCTGTGGCAGCCCAAGCTGATGAATAGTACACACCACTCCTCGTTCTGGGAAAAAGGACATCTGGCTTTTAAACTTGCCTAAGGGAGGCCACAAGCTGCTCTCTTGCAAACCCTGGGACTGTCCCCTCTGGAGGGAGCTGGAATTGCAGATTGTGGGGCCTGTCCTGCCACCTTCTGTTCCCCAAGAACAGAATCCAGGAGCAGTGCAGCTAGAAGCAGCGATCTGATTAGAGAAGAGTGTCCTGAGACTGGGCTAAGGTGACCCCTCAAGCCTTTGGGTAAGACTGGTTCCCTTTGGATGGCAGGAAAAAAACCCAGGGCCACCTGTCTCTGTCAAGTGAATTTCCCTAGCCTAGATCTTATCTCTTAAAGACCCTCTCTTTTCAGGATGGTGCACTCTCAGCCCCTCTAGCTGCCCCTCCCAGAGTTCAACAGCACAGGGGGAAGGCTCCAGCTCCTCCCAGATCCTGACTGTCTCCTCTTTGTAACCATCAGGGAGAGGAAAAGCATGGAAAAGCCCCACCAAGGAAGCCACCAACAAAGTGACAATTACACACTGAGCAAATGGAGACAAAGGACTCCAGCCAGCGCCACCCGAGGAGCTGCATCTGCCCTCTGCCTGACAGCCCCTCCCCGACTCCCATCCCTGTTCCTGTCCCCATCCTGTAGGGTCCTTTGAGACGCAGATTTGGGGACAATGTGGTCAGTGTGGCCTTGGCCCAGGCCAGGCTCTGTCTGGTCACCGGCAGAAACGCGAGGAGGAATCAAGTTCACATGGGGTCAGGAAAGGGTCCCCAGACCCAGACAATAGGGCCCAGCAGGCAGGGCCCGAGCAGGTGAGGAGGGAGTAGTGGGCTGCCAGGCCTCCCGCATACCCCTGGAGCCGTCCTCCAGAGCCAGATCCAGTCGTCTGCTGAGCATCAACCAGGAAGAGTTCCTATCCACGGGAGGCTCCATCCCAACAGCTGTGAAGAGGACGAGATCTTCAGGGAGTCACCCAGCGGGCTAGAAAACCACCGGAGTCTGCCCACTAAGTCACTGTGGCCAGAATCCAGGGTCACCGAGGTCCAAAGAGAAGGCCAGGCCAGGAGTCGCAGATGCGGCCCAGATGGAGCCATCTGGAGGGAAACACAGGGAGTGAGGATGAGGCCACAGCCTCCATCCCCAACTTCCCACATCCCCCCAGCCTAATTCTGCATCTGAGGGGACACATGTTCAGAGATCCCCCCAGTCTCTCTCTCATGCCCCCAGCACACACACAGGGTGGAAGTGAGGGCTTTGGACATCAAAAATTTTTAGAAGAAACTTAGGCCAGGCATGGTGACTCCCACCTGTAATCCCAGCACTTTGGGAGGCTGAGGAAGGAGGATCACTTGAGCCCAGGAGTTCGAGACCAGCCTGGGCAACATAATGAGACTCTGTCTCTACAAAAAATAAGCCAGTCATGGTAGCATGCACTTGTAGTCCCAGCTACCCAGGAGGCTGAGGTGGGAGGATGTATTGAGCCCTGGAGGCCAAGGCTGCAGTGAGCCGTGATCATAACACTGTACTCTAGCCTGGGAAACAGAGTGAGATCCTGTCTGTGAGAAAAAGGAAAAAAAAAGTTTCCTAAAAAGAGGAAGCAATGAAAGCTGAGAATACCCCACCAGGCAGGGTTAGCTCAGGGGACCAGAGGAAAAGCAGTAAAGGGAGCCCATAGCAAGCTCCAGGAGCATCATGGGTGAAGACAGGGCAAGGGTTTGAGTGGGTGGGAAGGACCTTCAGAGGCCTTTGATGGCTTCATTTTACAACATTCCCACTGGGAGGATCTCTGCACACCACCACCCCCAACACACACATGCATGCATGCACACACACACACCCCCACACACGCACACACACGCACATGCACACACATGCACATGCATGCACACACATACACACGCACACACACTGCTCCCAGGACGAGGAGCTCACCCCCTTGCCGAGACTGTAATAAAGCGTGTTCTGACATGAAGATCTGAGCAGATGGGATCACGTCTCTGGGTTCACCTCTGCGTCCCCAGCATCTGGCTCAGAGAAGTTGCTTGGTCCATGCCGGCGCTGAATGAAGGAAATGCTAAATTCTCTGCTCAAGCTCACCCACAGTGGTCTTGATTCCATCCCACCCACTCCCACCAAGACCACACAGGGCAAGCATTCCAGCCTCCTGGCTCCCTGGCCGTCTTCTCACGAGCAGGAGCATTCTGGGCCTGAGGAGGGGGCACAGGTGGGAGGACAACGTACCCCCATGAAACCAAGCTCCATGTAACCTCCCTCCCTCCCTCCCCACATCCCTCCCAGGCTTACCTGGCAGCATCCAGCCGACACACAGGCAGCCCAGGCTCCCAGCTCTTTCCTTTCCCACACAGACCCCACAGGCCCATCCTGGAAGACAAAAGAGCCAACCACACCGCAGGAGAAAACTGCACCCAGGCCCCTCCCCAGGCCCAGGCCTTGCCAGAACTCCCTGCCGAAGAAAGAAGGACCAGGAGCCAGGGAGGCTGGGCCCAGGCACCGCACCCTCAACCTCCCTTTATTCCACCCTAGAACATCCTTAAAAGGTGAGGGGAGAGGGGTTCCCGGGTTCCCTTCACTCACTCCCTGTTTCCCAACAACAGCAGAATGCGACCCGGGAGAAAGTAGGACAAAGTCAGCAGCTTGGTGACAGCTGAACTGCAGCTGAACGGAGAGTCAGGAATCCAGAATTCTGATCCCAGCTCTGCTCCTGCCACACTGGGTGGCCCTGGGACCCTTCCTGCCTTGACATTCACTCAAGGTGCACAATAATCACCCACTGTTTGAAGCAATGGATGGGAAATGGAAGGGGCTGTTCTGCCCAGCCTCCGTTATTTTTCTGCTCCCCCTCCTTCTCCCCTGCCCTTTCCTGATGCCCCATGCACCAGAGGAAATTCGGGGAGCCAGAGGCTGGAGTAGGACTCTTTTAAGACCACCCTGTGTCACCAGTCTGGAGAATACCAGAGAATGACCACTAATCCTGACCTAGGACCATCTGCCAGGTTTTGCTTTTGGTAACAACTATGCTGTCTTCATCAACTGGCAGACCTGAGTCAGGAGAGTCAGGGAGCCCTCTCAGCACATCTTCAGAGCTTGCTGTCAGCACCTGGGAGTGGGGGCCACGAGTCCAGAACTGGAGATGAACTCAGACACTTGCACTGAGAAAAATACATCTAAAGTCACAGTGTTAAGTCTTCACTTAACTGTAAGGCCAAGGAGCCCTAGCCAAGGTTTATAAATATGATCACAAAATGCTAAAACTGAGAAGAGAAGAGCTGGTTCACATCATCCGGGTGTCCCCAGCCTCCTTCTAATAGCAGTTCTACAAGTACACAAGATGAAGTCATTTAACTCAGCCTTCAAAAGTTCCAGACGGTGATGTTTATAAAATACTAGCCCTAATGTCAAATGTGGAGTGTGAAAATCACCCGTTCTGGGACCCCACAAAATGGGGACAGGCTCTTTCTTTCTTCCATAGAGGTAGAAAAGAGAATGAGCTACATCACCCATTTCCCCTCCCACTTTGGTATTCTAAGATACTACACTTCCCTGCACAGACCAGAAGAGGGCAGGCTGGTAGACTATGGGCTGGTAAGTTTAAATACTTATCTGCAAGGATGCTTCCCAGTGTGGTTGTGAACGTCCTGAAGAACCTGGAAATTCCCTTCTCTCTCCTCAGTCCCAGGAACTTGCTGCTGTCTGTAAATAGACCCTGGGCTGCTCAGAGGAGCCTGGCTTGATCCACAGTGACCCTTTCCCCTGGCTCTGTGGACCTAGAGTCATGATATTAATAAGGTGATGGAGGTTTCAAGGGACCTTTAGCTAGTTCCTGGGTGAAGCTGACACCGTCTTAGAGGGTACAAAGGAAGGCATGGGCTTTGGGGCCAGAGAAACCTGGAGGAAACTGTGGCTCTCTCACCCCCACGTACTCGATGTGTGACTCAAAGTTAATTTTCTTTCTTTCTTTCTTTCTTTCTTTCTTTCTTTCTTTCTTTCTTTCTTTTTCTTTCTGGAGACAGGATCTCACTCTGTCACCCAGGCTGGAGTGCAGTGGCAGGATCTCAGCTCGCTGCAACCTCTGCCTCCTGGGTTCAAGTGATTCCCCTGCCTAAGCCTCCCAAGTAGCTGAGATTACAGATGCGTGCCACCACGCCCTGCTAACTTTTTTTTTTTTTTTAGTAGTAGAGACGGGGTTTCACCATTGTTGACCAGACTGGTCTTGAACTCCTAACCTCAGGCAATCCGCTGGCCTCAGCCTTCCAAAGTGCTGGGATTACAGGCATGAGCCACCACGCCTGTCCAAAGTTAATGATTTTCAAAGCTTAGCCAGTGCCTGGCACACAGTACATGTTCCAAAAATTATTTTCACCACTCAATGATTTAAACTTTAAGTAAATCTGTGTGTGATATTTATGTTCCAGAAATATAAGCCATATTTATCCTGTAGCATTATATGTATATACCACAGTTAGGCAGCACTGATCAAATTAAAATCCCCTATCTTGATGAATGGAAAAGCAAAGTCTGGCTTATCCACACAACGGAATCTACTCATCAATAAAAAGGAACAAACTATTAATACATACTACAACATGGATGAACCTTACAAACATCATGCTGAGGGAAAGAAGCTAGGCTCAACAGAACACATATTGTATGATCTCATTTATACAAAATATCCAGAAAAGGAGAATCCACAGAGACGAGAAATAGACTGGTGGTTCCTGAGGTTAGGGATGGGATGTTGATGAACAGTAAATGGTTATGAGAGAGCTTGCTGGAGTAACGGAACTGTTCCAAAACTGATTTATGGTGAAGGTTGCACAACTTGGTACATTTATTAAAAATCATTGAATGGGTGAGTTATATGACATTTAAACTATGCCTCAATAAAATTGGACAGGACAGGAATTGAACTACTGAGACATGCAACAAGAAGCATGAGCCTCAGCTGGGCACAGTGGCTCACAACTATAGTCCCAGCACTTTGGGAGGCCGAGGCGACCACTTGAGGTCAGGAGTTCGAGACCAGCCTGGCCAACATGGCAAAGCCCCATCTCTTCTAAAAATACTAAAATCAGCCGAATGTGGTGGTGCACACCTGTAATCCAAGCTACTCGGGAGACTGAGGCAGGAGAATCACTTGAACCCCGGCAGGTGGAGGTTGCAGTGAGCCGAGATGGCTGCACTGCACTGCAGCCCAAACAGCAGAGTGAGATCTTGTCTCAAAAAAAAAAAAAAAAAAAAAGGATGAGCCTCAAAAGCATTCCGTTCAGAAAAAAAAAAAAAAAAAAAAAAAGCTGAACACAGAAGCTTCCATATATATATGGAACATTAAAAAAAAAAAAAAGAATCCAATCATCTACTTCTGAGAAAGCAGGTCAGTGGTTTCCTGGGGCTGGGGCTGGGGCTGGGGCTGGGGCTGGGGCTGAGAGGGGATTGGCTGGGAAAGAATACAGGGGAACATTTTAGAACGATGAAAATGTTCTACATCCTGATTGTGGCAATGGTTACACAGGTGTATACATTTGTCAAAACACATTGAAATGTGTGCTTTAAATGGGTGCATTTCCTTGTATGTAAATTATACCTCAATAAAGTTATTTTTGCAAAACTCATTTATATGTGATGAAAGAGGACTGGAACTAAAAAGTACCAGATCAAAGGCCGCACAAAGAACCGGTTGTGGGCACCAGGGCCTCATCTTCTCAGCTCTCACTAGGCCACACAGACCACCCACTGCAAGCCAAGGTCAGTTGGGAAAGCCATGATTGGGGAACTGGAACCCAGAGGGTCATCAGAAGTCTCTCCCACCTCTAAGATTCAGGAGGTCTCAGGACATACGGATTTCGTGATGGATCTGACCTCAAAGCATGAAGCTGGTCTCTACCATCCCCAGTGGACACAGGAAGAGAGGGAGGATCACCTTGGTTACTCCTGTGATGCCGACCAGGTCACGGTGGCCACATGAACGTGTCTGGAACCACATGGGTAGACAGATGCCTCCAACTGTCAAGAGAAAAAGAGACAGGAGTGAGAGAATAAATACATACCTGTGGGTACAGTGGAGAATAGATGCTAAGGTCCTGTTTCAAATCACAGCGTTTCCCAAAACTGATCTCCTCGGATGCAGATCAAAAGCAAAACAGGAAACAAGGAGGTATTTTGTTCAGGCCAGTGTCAACCAATACATCCTAAATGGGTTTTATGGCATGGATTCCTGTGCTGCTCTGCCACCGGCAAACTGTGTGACCTTGACCAAGTCCTTTACCACAGTGAGCCTCAGTCTTCTCATCCACAAATTAAGGATAATAATAGCGCCCACCTCACAGGCTTGTCATGAGGATCAAATGAGAAGATGAATGAGACTTAGCTTGAATTCTACCATTTTCTCACATCATTATTATCACTGACCACACAGTTCATTAACACTACCCATGAGATATTCATTTTTCCCCCTAAACAGCATGTACTGTTCTTAGTAATGGATGGGCAGCTGCCAGGGAAACATACATTTGTTGCATTTTAGAATCCCTCTGGGTTTTTGGTCTTTTTCCCTGACTCTGGAATAAAATGACTACTCAGAGATCTGAGACGTACAAGAGATGTTGGCCCAAATTGCCTTGGATGAGCCAGCACACAGAGATAACGGAAGCTCCAGGGAATAATGAAAATGTGCCATGCGCCTCGCAGGAGACATGCTAGGGGAAGCAGATGCTTCTGCAGAGGAGGATAAAGCGCTGTTTCTTTATGAATTCAAACACAATGTCCACAAAAGAGGAAATTCGGAATTTAAATCTCCTTCAAACAAGGGAAACCCTGTGGTGGAGAGAGAGGAAAGAAAACCAAGAAGAAGAGAAAGGGAGCAAACTAACACTTATTAAGAACAGATCCTAATTGGGAGTGTCTTTATCTACATGGCAAAACAAGCTGGGTTTTATTATCCCCACTTTACAGATGAGGAAACTGAGGTTCAGTTAGAAAATAAGGCAACCGGGATTCTAAACAGGCCTGTTGGACCCCAAAGAGGCAGAAGCTGTGTTCAAATAGGGGCAGGGACTGGGCGCAGTGGCTCACGCTATAATCCCAGCATTTTGGGAAGCAGAGGCAGGAGAACTGCTTGAGGCCAGGAGTTCACAATCAGCCTGGGTAACAGATCGAGGCTCTGCCTCTACAAAAATTCAAAAATTAGCTGGGCGTGGTTATGTGTACCTGTGCCTGTGACTATTTGGGAGGCTGCAGCAGGAGGACCGCTTTAACCCAGGAGGTAGAGGCTGCAGTGAACCGCGATTGCTCCACTGCATTCCAGCCTGGGTGACAGAGCAGATCCATGTATACATATATATATGGATTAAATGAGAAAAGATCCAAGGAAGATAAATGTAAAATGCAAACTTGATGGCCATCTGCATTACTATTACTGTGAGAAAACTGGCCCATGATTGATAAATCATCTCTGTTCAGTTTATTCCGGTTGCTTTCAGTCTGTAGGCAAATGATTGAGTTCACTTTTAGGAGAGTGGCAGAGTGTAGTAGTTACAAACACATGTTTCAAAGTCAAACTAGATACGGGCTGACATCCTGACTCCGCAGCTAATTCGCTGTGTGGCCCTGGGCTCATCACTCCACCTCTCTGAACCTGTTTCTCACCTGCAATGCCTAATTCCCTGCCTTATCGTGGAGTCTCCACGAGGCAGCGCTCAGCAAGAACCTTGGTAAACGGTAACAAAGTGGTAGTTGGGGTTAGTTACTACTCACCATCTCCTCCACACCTTTGAGTATACAATAGCTCAGCACCCGCCTCCCTTCCATGACTCATCTGGTAGCTTCCAGAGGGGTCCACCTGGCACCACAAGGGATAAGGGGACACCTGCCTCATCTGATCTGATCAGAATGGGATGGGATAGGGAGACAGATGTCACTCTCAGCCAGACTTCACCTCTGCCCTTGAGAATCTCTGGCTATTGTTCCTCGGAGCTCGAGCTGACAGATGAGTCAGGCCTCAGAGACAAGGGAAGGGGTCCTCTTGAAACAAAGGACTGGCCTACAAGTTATTCACCAGCCCGTTGAATCTGCACAATGGACCCAATGTCCCAGAAACACTGCTGCTCAAACAGGCTAATAATCACCCAGGAGACGAACCAGCAGCCTCAACAGAAATACAAGCAAATCACTAAGTATCCATACAAGACTCAGGTGCTACGTAAGTGAACTCAGCTGGCGCCCAGTGAGTGCACAATAGCATTCACTAGCTTTATTAAGCACTTACAGGGCACCGAACATGCACTGGTTCATAGCCTCACGGCCGCTTTTTAAAACCAGGATTGTGATTGCCACTTTATAGATGAGGAAACTGAGGTTCAGAAAAGGGAGATTACTCCCTGACTGAAGTGGACACAGGTGGAGAGAAGGCTTTGCACACGGACCTGCGTAACTCTCAGCTGCTTCTCTTTCCACCACTCTGCACTGCCTTGATGAATAAGTAAATTCGAAGAGTGTAATCCTGCCCTGGGAAGAAGCATGGATCACAGCCAGAGAAAGGACCTTGAAATGAAGACGCAGGAGAAAAGAAAAATTGGAAACAACTAGCAGGACCAACAATAGGGAACTGACGAAGTAGACCATGTTTATCTCCTCCATGAAACACTGAAATCGCTCATAATGATTTCTGCAAAGGTCTTAATAACGTGGAGAAACACATCCGATATAACTTTTCAAAAGCAGTATACATATAATGCAATTTCTTTTCTTCTTTTTTTTTTTTTTTGAGACAGTCTCCATCACCCAGGCTAGAGTACGGTGGTGTAATCTCTGCCCACTGCAACCTCCGCCTCCTGGGTTCAAGCGATCCTCCTGCCTCAGCCTCCAGAGAAGCTGGGCTATAGGCGCATGCCACCAAGCCCAGTTAATTTTTGTATTTTTAATAAGACAGGGTTTCGCCATGTTAACCAGGCTGGTCTCGAACTCCTGACCTCAGGTGATCCACCCATCTCAGCTTCCCAAAGTGCTAGGATTACAGGCGTGAGCCACCGTGCCCAGCCAATTTCAATAATAGAAAATATACCAGAGAGAAATACATGAAAATGAAGTTTTCAGGCCAGGTGTGGTGGCTCACGCCTGTAATCCCAGCATTTTGGGAGGCTGAGGCGGGCAGATCACTTGAGGCCAGGAGTTTGAGACCAGCCTGGCCAACATGCCAAAACCCCGGCTTTACAAAAAATCCAAAAATTAGCTGGGCGTGGTGGCACATGCCTGTGGTCCCAGCTACTTGGGAGGCTGAGGCATGAGAATCACTTCAACCCAGGAGGTGGAGGTTACAGTGAGCCAAGATCACACCACTGCACTCCAGCCTGGGCAAAAAGTAAGGCTCTGTTTCAAAAAAAAAAAAAAGAAAGAAAGAAAGAAATAGAAAAAAAAGAAGAAAATGGAGTTTTCTTCTTCTTCTTTTGTCTTTTCTAAATCCTATATAGTTATCATGCATTTTATTAAACTTATTGAATTTGTCTTTTAAAATCAGCAAAAATTATAAAAATTCTCATTTATTTTTACTTATTTATTTTAGAGACAGGGGTCTCACCATGTTGCCCAGGCTAGGCTTGAACTCCTGGGTTCAAGCCATCCTCCCGCCCCAGCCTCCCAAAGTGCTGGAATTGCAGGTGTTAGCCACCGTGCCCAGCCCAAAATTCTCATTTTTAATGCAAGCATAGAGAATGATTCTCCTAAAGCTGGCAGTAAGGGGTTATGGTTGCTTTGGGGGACTGTGAAGGCTTCACCACTCTCCCCTGTTAAGGAGTGGAGTTAAGGCTTAAAATGAGTAGATTTCAGAACAGTTCTCAATGGCAAGGGTCACTAAATAGTAAAATAGGCGGGCATGGGGGACATGGAAGGTGTTTACATAAAATGCTTTCAACATGAAATTAACCAAACTTAGAGTGGGATCAATTCAATGCCACACAAAGCTAGGAGCTGGCAAAGTGTCCGGAAATGGTTGCCCAGGCTGCTGGATGATTCTGCCTAGAAGGGTGAGGGGCGAGGTGGGGGCACTCTTCCCTCAACCAAGGATCTGCCCACCTGCAGGATGAGGATGAGGAGGTCTGAGTAAATATCAGATACCCAGCCCCACCCCAAACCTGCTGACTCATCCTCCTTGCCACGTGGCTCAGACATCTGCGTATTGGAAGCAACGCCCCTAAAGTCTGAGAACCACTGTCCTCAGGTTTCCCTCTCTGTCAAGTGGAATTACTCATCCCTGCCTTGCGTCTACCCCCGCCTCCCTCCCTGGGCCATCGCGGCGCTCCCAGATGCTCCCAAATGGGAATGCGCTTTGCAAAGCACTGAGTCCAGAGCAAGTGTTTTGCTTTGAGCCGTGCTCAGTCCCAGCCTGTCCCCGAGAAAAAATAAAGCCGTTCCCTCAAGTTCTCTCTCAGTCCTCCCTCTCATACTTCCTCCCCTCCCGCCGCAGCAGGTGGGGGCGTTTTCCCCGCGGCGGCACTGCAGTGGGGTGTGCGCGCCAGCAATCCCAGGCGCCGGGCAGCCTCGGATCCGGAGCCTGGGATGAGGGTGGGGAATCCAGGGCGCGCCCCCGGGGCCTCTTCCTGCACAATCCCAGAAACAATTTCTCTACCCCAGGGCCCTCCGCTGGAAGAGGGGAAAGGTCTGGCCCCTTCTTCCCAAATTCCCAGCCTCTCCAGGGAGTGTCCTGGAGCCGAGGAGAGGTGGAGAATCGAGCTGGTGGGTTCTGGGATCTCCCCAGACCCTTTAGGAGATGCAACATGGGCTTTAGAGTCCTACATATCTGGATTCACAATCACTGGCTGTGTGACCTTGGATGTGTCGATAACCCTCTCTGAATCTCCATTTCTTCATCTTTAAAATGGGGTTGTTTCTTACCACCTCGTGGAACTGTTGTGATAACGCTTGCAAAGCACCAAGCACGTCCCTGCGTAGAGTAACCTCTCCATAAACTGATGTCACTGTTGTTTTCAACGAGGGTGAGTTACCTACCAGCCCTCTCCATCCTTTTGGAGCCAAATTTGACGCCGGACATCTGGGATTTGAGTTCCAGAAGTGAAGGAATGGCAGGCTTGGGAAGGTTGGGGCGGGGGCGGGCTGAGTATGAGGGAAGGGGAGCTCAAGGACCCTGCCCCGCCACCCCACCCCCACCTCCATTTCCGGGACCCTCTGGGCTCTGCCCATGGCTTGGCCAGTTAATTGCTAACCTGGTGGGCCGAGAAGGTCTGCGGGTCCACCTCCCAAATTGTGTCTCCTGTCGTCAGAAGGAAAGGGTCTTTGTTCCCCGTCATAATAATGATTGCAAGATCCCCATTCGCACTGGACTCCCAAAGCATCCTCCCCTTGCCTGACCTCACCCCCCATCCCAGCCAGAGTCTTGGCTGTGTTTGAGAATTACAGGCTGCAAAGCCTCTTCATCCATCCAATGCGGGACACTTCAGGCGGCGTTTGCATCCCTGAACCCAGCCCTGGGACTCTGGGACCTACCCTCGACCCCAGCCTTGGGGAATTAGGCTGTTCCCCGTTCGGGGACAAGGACATTTGGGAAGGAAGGCTGCTAGGATGGGGCGGCGTCTTACCTCGGGTCCGCGGTCCTGCGGCGCGAGTGCAGAGGGCTCTTTGTGCCCCGGCTCACAGCGCAGAACTGGGGGAGCCCCTGCAAGCGCCTCCCATCTCAAACTCCTCCCCGCACTCGTCCGCAGCCTCCCTCCCTCTGGTCCCGCGAGCGCAGCCGGCGTCGTCTTTGTAGCTGCTGCAGCGCCCATGAAATTTTAATGCGGGAGCCGCTGGCGGGCGGAGGCGTCCCACCCCCGGCCCTCGCCTCCACCCTCCTCCCGCCTCCTTGCGCCCCTACAACCCCACACCCAACCCCTCCTTACCCGCACCCAGAGTCCTGGCCAGGAAAGCGGGGTGCAACCGGTCTTGGAGGGAGCACTCCGCCAACCCCGCCGCACAAAGGGGCTAGCTGGCCGGCGCGCTCAGCCTCCCGCATCCCCACCCGCCGCGCTGTCATGGCAACGCTTGCCCGGCCACATTCGGCCGCAGAGAGCTCAGGGCTGGAGAGGCGCGGGGGCGGCGCGCGACCGCGGACCAGGGGCGCAGAAGCCTGAACCCCGGAGTAAGAGGACAGAAGACGCTTGTCCTGGAATAGTGCCAAGGGTTTAACCAGCAAGACCTCAGGTGTATGCCTCTTTATGCACATGGTTATGGTGGAGTCCAGATTTGAACCCATAACTGTTAACTTCATGCGTGTACAGCATTTGGCCTAACAACATTTACAGGTTTAATCTTTAATTTGTTATTATTATTTATTCTTATTATTTTGGAGATGGGACCTCACTCTGTCACCCCGGCTGAAGTGCAGCGGCACAATCATAGCTCACCGCATCCCCCAACTCCTGGGTTCAAGCAGTCCTCCTGCCCCCGCCTCAGCCTTCGGAGTAGCTGGGACTACAGGCGCTAGCCACCGCGCCCGGCTTAGTCTTTTATTTAACTGCCCTCTTCTTAGTACCTACTATTTTCTAGAGTAGGGATGCTAGGAAGTGGTCCTGAAGTAGTGGTTCTAGAGCTGCAGCATCCACATTGCTTGAGAACGTGTTAGAAATCCAGTTCAGGGGCGGGCGCGGCGGCTCACCCCTGTAATCCCAGCACTTTGGGAGGCTGAGGCGGGTGGATCACTTGAGGTCAGGAGTTCAAGACCAGCCTGACCAACATGGAGAAACCCCATCTCTACTAAAACTACAAAATTAGCCAGGCGTGGTGGCACATGCCTGTAATCCCAGCTACTCCGGAGGGTGATGCAGGAGAATCGCTTGAACCCGGGAGGCGGAGGTTGCGGTGAGTCGAGATCATACCATTGCACTCCAGCCTGGGCAACAAGAGTGAAACTCCATCTCAAAAAAAAGAAAAAAGGAAAGAAAAGAAAAAAGAAAGAAAAGAAAAATACAATTCAGGCTGGGTGTGGTGGCTCACTCCTGCCTATAACCCCAGAACTTTGGGAAGCCTGGGGGACAGGCTTGCTTGAGCCCAGGAGTTCCAGACCAGCCTGGGCAACAAAGCAAAACCTTATTTCCACAAAAACTACAAAAAAATTAGCCAGGCCTGGTGGTGTGTGCCTGTAGTCCCAGCTGCAGTGAGCCCTGGGGAAAGAAAGGAAGGCCCAGACATCTATGTTTCAGCAAGCCCACCAAGGAATTCTGATGCACAGTCAAGCTGGAGAACCACTGTGCTAGAACATTCCAGCGACCTTCAGAACCAGACTATTCTGGGTTTACATTTCAGTTCTGCCCATGCCTCTGACCAGATGTGACCTTAGGCAAGCTCCACACCCTTCCTCGGTTACTTGTCCATAAAGTAGAGATAATAATGGAATCCACATCATCAGGCTAAATGAAGGAAGTGTGCTTAGCACAGTTCCTGGCACCTAGTAAGGACTCACGACATTTATATTATTAAACTACAACATCTCTTTTGTCACATTTCTGTGAATATTGTTTATCATCTTCATTGTTCACATAAAGAGGCTCAGAGAGGCAATAAGAGCTGCCCACAGACACTGTAAGGGACTCAGGCAGATTTAAGCCTGTCCTTTTAGATTCCAACTTCCCCAGCTTTCTCTGGACTACACATCTGTTGCTGGGACCAGCCCTGGTCTTCAGAAAATACAAATCCAGTTCAACAAACCTATAAGACATTTCCAATGTGCCCAGCCCAAGACCATTGCAGGAAGCTTGAGAGTCCCAAGGAGGCTTTAGACACAGCCTCCTACCCTGGCAGAGTTAACAGTCTTGCCCAGGTGGTAAGACCCATGTGAAAGAGTTAGAGAAAAGGCAAGGCAGTGTGTGGTCACAGCATTGCCCAGAGTACGCAGCCCACTATCAGGGTGGGACCAATGTAATCACAAAAGTCCTTTTTTAAAAATGTTTTGGCGGGGCACGGTGGCTCACGCCTGTAATCCCAGCACTTTGGGAGGCCGAGGCGGGTGGATCACGAGGTCAGGAGATCGAGACCATCCTGGCTAACACGGTGAAACCCTGTCTCTACTAAAAAAATACAAAAAATTAGCCGGGTGTGGTGGCAGGCGCCTGTAGTCCCGGCTACTCCAGAGGCTGAGGCAGGGGAATGGCATGAACCCGGGAGGCGGAGCTTGCAGTGAGCCGAGATTGCGCCACTCACTCCAGCCTGGGCAACAGAGCAAGACCCTGTCTCAAAAAAATTTAAAAATAATAAATAAATAAATGTTTTGAGACAAGGTCTTGCCCTGTTGCCCAGGCTGGAGTGCAGTGACAAGGATCGTAGCTCACTGCAGCCTTGAACTCTTAGGCTCAAGGGATCCTCCTGCCTGAGCTTTTGTCATCACACAGGTCTACGACTTCCCCCTAATTCACCAGTCTAGTCTCCCTAGACACAAACAAAAAGGGAAATATAATTTGGCATAACACATTCTAACTGAATACAGGGGATACATAGAGGTCACCACTTCCTTTCTTAAGTATTCCCAAGCCACCTGTTTCATAATCCATTCCCAAATTCTCCTGAGTGTCAGTCTATCATTTCCAATATCTACTTGGAAAAAAATGAAGCCACCTGTTCACCCCAAACTTTCACACTTCATCCTATTCCCTGGGGCCTCTTAAGGATGAGCAATAGTGAATCTATGATCCTGTCTCCAAGCGTCTTTGGTTCTAGAGATATTATAATCAAACCTAGGTTTGGCTGCTCACTGCTTGAAAGCCAGACACCAGAGATATGGGTTGATGGGAGGAAAATCAGGTTTACTTAAAGAGCTAGTAAAACCAATAAGTTAATGTACTATTTATTGTTCTAAAGTACTGTATTAAGTCATATTAAGTCAGTACAAATGTTATGCTGTTTTTATGCTAAAATCAAGAGGAAGAGGCTGAGCGTGGTGGCTCACACCTGTAATCCCAGCACTTTGGGAGGCCGAGGTGGGTGGATCACCTGAGGTCAAGAGTTCGAGACCAGTCTGGCCAATATGGTGAAACTCTGTCTCTACTAAAAATACAAAGATTAGCCAGACATGGTGGCATGCACCTGTAATCCCAGCTACTCAGGAGGCTGAGGCAGGAGAATCACTTGAACCTGGGAGGCGGAGGTTGCAGTGACCTGAGATCGCACCACTACACTCCAACCTGGGTGACAGAGCAGAGGGGAAGAGAAGGGGGGTTGAATTGGGATAAACAGATGACTAATTACCACTGACACCTGGGCACCAGTGAGGGTCCAAGAAGGTTGAGAACTTCTTTGCCCTTGGTCAGGTCACAATGCTTTTATAAATCTTTAACAAAACACAGATTATTTACATACTTCTCCTTTAATCCCAGAGTTAGTTTTTAAAAACTACATGATTGCTTTTTTCTGCATATTATCTCAGTGCTCTAAAATTATTCTAGCCTACGTACAGGAATGGAAAAAGGCCCCTTAAACAAAAATTGAGTTAGTTATGTTAGTTCTTCTACTGTTTCGCTGTTACAAAATCTTTTCAAGGCAAGCAGTGGGGAGGTGGTGTAGGGGAGCAAAAGGGGTGACCATTAGAGGATACTGTGGCTCACTGCAAATAGACTGTTTAACTCAGATGGACTCGGGACAAGCCGTGAACTGAGTAACGCAAGGAGGGAGTGGACCCTCATGTTCAGCAGATGCCAATACCAGTGTGGGCCTCCTCTGCTCCCAGTTCTCTGACATGGTACATTTCTGTATCATGGGGCAGACCAGACTAGCTCTCCTGGGGGATTCAGCTGGTCCTTTGCCCTCCTTTTGCCCATTTGTTGAGTGCCTTTGTGGTGAGCAAAGTCTTCCCTAGCATCTTCCATTGCTCTACGGAGGGTTGGACATCCTTTGCAGTTTAAGCCTGGTTTGAGAAGTAGAGCTGGCATCCTTCTCTCCTCCCCATCAATGTAACTGTGACTCTCACCTTATCCTGTGGGTAGACTTAGGACATATGCTAGGAAGAGCATGCCCCGAGATGGTAAACATCATCCTCACCACAACTGGCCAAGAGTTCTCACCTTCCAGGAAACATGTGTAGGACTAACTTGGACCCCAGGAGCCCATGAGCAGATAAGAGTACCCCAAAGAGACACGTCAGTATTCCTGCTCTGCATGATACCACTCTGAAACCCCAGATTTCCAAGAGAATTCTGACACTGGCAACATATCAAGGAAAGGGGAGCCTGAGCCTCTCTTCTCTTTAGTCCTAGAACAGCCTTTGGAGAAACAAGAGTGGCTCCGGAGGCCAGGGTTCCCATTGCAATTCTGTTATCAGCCCACTGGGTGCCTCTTTAAAAAAAGAGAGAGAGGGCCAGGCGCAGTGGCTCATGCCTGTAATCCCGGCACTTTGGGAGGCTGAGGCGGGCAGATCACGAGGTCGGGAGTTTGAGACCAGCCTGACCAACATGGTGAAATCCCCGTCTCTACTAAAAATACAAAAATTAGCCGGGCGTGGTGGCAGGCGCCTGTAATCCCAGCTACTCAGGAGGCTGAGGCAGGAGAATTGCTTGAACCCGGGAATTGGAGGTTGCAGTGAGCTGAGATCATGCCACTGCACTCCAGCCTGGGCGGCAGAGCCAGACTCCGTCTCAAAAAAAATAAATACATAAATACATAAATAAAGAGAGAGAGAGATAGGAAATTCACATAATCTAAGGTCGGGCACAGTGCTTCACACCTGTAATTCCAGCGCTTTGGCAGGTTGAGGTGGGAAGATCGCTTGAGTCTAGGAACTCAAGACCAGCCTGGGCAACATAATGAGACCGACCCCCAGCTCCACCGCATCTCTACAGAGACCTTTTAAATATTAGCCAGGCATGGTAGTGTGTGCCTGTGGTCCCAGCTACATGGACGGCTGAGCGAAGAGGATCACTTGACCCTAGGCATTAGAGGATGCAGTGAGCTCTGATTGCACCACTGCACTCCAGCATGGGGAACAGAGCAAAACTCTGTCTCAAAAAGAGAAAGAAACAAACAGAAAAGAAAGGGAAGTCGCATCCTCTAAAACTAACCATTTAAAGTGTATGATTCAGTGGCACTGAGTACATTCACAATGTTATGCTGCCACCAGGTCTAGCTAGTTCCAAGACATTTTCATCACTCCCAAAATAACACCCCACACCCTTAAGCGGTTACTTCCCAGTGTCCCCTCCAGCCCATTGTCATATATGACCTTTTGTGCTGGCTTCTTTCACTTGGCATAATGTTTTTGAGGTTCATCCACATTGTAGCATGGCTCAGCACTTTATTCCTTTTATGACTGAATAATATTCCATTGTATGAACAGAACACAATTTATTCATCCATTCATCCATTGATGGGCATATGGGTTGTTTCCACCCTTTGGCTAATGTGAATAGCACTGCTATGAACATGCATGTGCAAGTATTTGTTTGAATCCTTCTTTTCTGTTCTTTTGGGTACATACCCCTCTGTTCCACGTTTCCTTTTCTATTCCCCCACTTTGCCTTAGTCAGAGGGATTATGGAGTCAGTAGCAAGGTGGGCTTCCTCACATACACCCTCCCATATTCCCAGCTCCACTTGTCTGCCGGGCCACACCCATAGCCCTTGGAGGAAGGGCTCTGGGAAAGGCCAAATTTTGTCTTCCCTCCAGCCATGTTACTGATGGAGACTGGTCCATCAGGGGATCAGGGGGTCTCTTTTCTGACAGCTGTTCCCTGAGCAAACAGCTCCTGGTTTTACCCGGATAGAAAATCTCATTTGACTCATCAAAGCGGCCATCTTTACCTGTGGTGAGCATGGGGCTCCCTGAGTTCAGCAGTGAGTGTTTGTAGAGCAGAGGAGAGGAGAGCTGCATTTGGTATGGCCCAGAAGGAATGTGCCTTTCAACAATTCCCTGAAACTACAAAATTATTACCCTGCCACCCCCTCCCCGGCCCTGTAATCACCATCAGATGCAATGAACTTGACCCCTTGCCCACTTACTTACCAGACTTTCCAAGTGCTTTACCCACACTCTGTCTTAGCGCCCTCTAAGGAAGTATCGGTGTCATCTCCATCTGGTAAGGAAAGCGAGGATTAGAGAGGGAAAGTGACTTATCCAAGGTCAGCCAGCTAGAATGTAGTAAACCTGAGATTGAAACCCAGTGCTAGGCCGGGCGCGGTGGCTCACGCTTGTAATCCCAGCACTTTGGGAGGCCGAGGCGGGCGGATCACGAGGTCAGGAGATCGAGACCACGGTGAAACCCCGTCTCTACTAAAAATACAAAAAATTAGCCGGGCGTGGTGGCGGGCGCCTGTAGTCCCAGCTACTCGGAGAGGCTGAGGCAGGAGAATGGCTTGAACCCAGGAGGCGGAGCTTGCAGTGAGCCGAGATTGTGCCACTGCACTCCAGCCTGGGCAACAGAGCGAGACTCCGTCTTAAAAAAAAAAAAAAAAAAAAAAAAAGAAACCCAGTGCTGTCTGATTCCAGAAGCTGCCCTCAGCCTCTCTAAAAACCCATCTACATCATCCTGAATCCTTCACTCCCCTAGGAAGGGATGCACCACCCCTCAGCCAGCTGAACAATGACCCCACTGCCGTGTTTGGGTCACTCCAGGGTCTGTTCATCTGGGCATGGGCTCAGGATCAATGCCATGGTCAACTAGAGCTCAGTGGTCTCCAAAATCTTATCTCTGTCCTGCCCCCCATGGCGCCTAAATGTGTGAAGGCCAGCAGTCTCTCTAGATAAAGGACAAATGGGGAATATAAGCCTGGATCACCCCAGATACAGATCCTGAGACATGGATTCAAATGTAAGTTGCTTATTTCGGAGGTATTGGTACCAGGAAGCCTTGGATAAGGGAGCAGGTTAGGGAGACAGGGAAGAAGAGAAAGCTGGAATAGGTACATTAAAGAGGATACTTGCCAGCAAGGACAGTCATAACAAAATACCATAGACTAAGGTGTCTTAACAAACAACTTAAGGAGGCTGGAAGTCCAAGACCAAGGTAGCAGCAGAGTCAACTTCTCCTGCGGCCTCTCTCTTCGATTCACAGATGGCAGCTTCTCACTGTATCCTCATGTGGTCTTTTCTCTGTGCACACATAACCCAGGTGTCTCTCCCTCTTCTCATAAGGACATCGGTCCTGTCAGATTAGGGTCTCACCCTTTCTACCTCATTCTACCTTAATTACCTCTTTAGAGGCCCTATCTTCCAATGTAGTCACATTGGGGGTTAAGGATTCAACATAAGAATTTGAATGGAGGGAGCACAATTTACTCCATAACTATTAGCAAGTTGTTAGCGACTAGAACTCAGTCCTGCTGAGGTCTTCTGGGAGACTGCCGGACACACCTGACATGTTCTACCCCAGGTGGAGGATGTCGTGGAACTCCTCCACCCACCGTTGTTTTTTTTTTTTTTTTTGAGACGGAGTCTTGCTGTGTTGCCAGGCTGGAGTGCAGTGGTGTGATCTTGGCTCACTGCAACTTCCGCCTCCCAGGTTCAAGCGATTCTGCTGCCTCAGCCTTCCAAGTAGCTGGGACTACAGGCACATGCCACCACGCCCAGCTAATTTTTGTATTTTTAGTAGAGATGGGGTTTCACCTGTTGGCCAGAATGGTCTCAATCTCTTGACATCGTGATTCACCCGCCTCAGTGTCCCAAAGTGCTGGGATTACAGGCATGAGCCACCGTGCCCTGCCCTCCACCCACTTTTATCTCTTATGGTTGAAGGATGATGCCTGGACATCAACTTCTTGCCACCTCCAGGCTGCCCCTTGCACAGACCAAGCATGTGCCCTCATCCAATTGACACAACAGCCTCCATGAGCTGGGCACTGTTGTCTGCGTTGGGCACACAAGGAAACAGGCTTTGAGAGGTGATGGGCAGCACCCGGGGCCTGGTCTCCTTCTGTCTGCAGGAATAGTGGGGAGGAACCCACCAGGGACTGCCAGGGTCTTTACCACCTGACTCTCTGTCTTGTTTCCTTTCTCTGCCTTCCTCCCAGCCAGGGTGGGCAGCAAATACATGGACTCAGGAGTCAGACAGAACTAAATTTGAATCCCACCCTTGCCCCTTACCCACCATGTGACTTTGGGCAGGGAACTTCAACCCTCTGGGCTTCGGTTTCCTCTTCTGTAGAATGGAAATTACATAACCTCACTTGCAGGGCTTTTGAAAGAATTAAGTGGTCTGAGTGCAGAAAACACATGGACCTTGTCTCAGTGCTCAGTAAATGCTCTCTCTCTCTCTCTCTCGCTCTCTCTCTCTCTCTCGCTCTCTCACTCTCATATTCGTATGAAATATGACTTTGAACTATTATTTTTCTGAATTTTTTCCTCCTTCCTGTGAATATTCTGTGGTTCCTGCTCCCAGCTTTTGGGCCTCATGCAAGTGATTTGACTTCAGCCTGGTAGTCTCTCTCTCTCTCTCTCTCTCTCTCTGTCTCACTCTCTCGCTCTCTCCCTCTCACTCTCTGTCTCTTTCTCTCTCAAGGCCATTAGAGACTCCCCACAAGACCTAGAGTTCTTATACCTGGTTAGTTATTATAAAGGATCTTAGAAGCTAAACAGACACCAACACTGTCTGCAGTGCACACACATATCAAGTCCAGTCCACAGACACAGTTGCTGTTCTTTCTGTTGAGCAGATGCTGTTGCTTTGACTATAATTCAGGGTAGTGTAGACGCTATACTACATTAGTGGCACTTAAAAAAATCATCAGGTCTTTTCTCCATTGGCGGGACCTGAAAATGTATCCTCTACTTTATGGAGTCTATGACCCATTTTCCATTAAGACAAAAAAAAAAAAAAAAAAAAAAAAAAACCATCAAACTATCAAAGTCCAAAGACCACTGGTTTCCCCCAGCATCTTTATTTTATGGTGCACACAGCAAGGCTCAGGAGGCCAGGAGACCTTGCCTGAGGTCGCAGGGAGCCTCCCCCTGCCCCCAGGCTCCCCACTCCGTGCACCTCGCCTCTGCCTCTCTTTTGTCTCCAGTGTGTGTGCTTGCCTACGTGCGTGCAGGGCCGTGTCCCCATCCCTGCTGCTTCTTTGTCTGGGCTTTTGTGTCCAGACAACAGAGAAGGGGGACAGAGTGTGTGTTGCTCTCATCCATCTGCAAACAGACCCCCTCCAGACGCCCTGCACCTGCTCTCCCGCCCTCCCAGTCGCCCCAGCAGGTGCTGCAGCCTGGCCATCCTCTCTCTGCTGCAGCGGCTTCTGCTGCTGCTTCTGCTGCGGCTCAGAGAAAGGTGCAGACCACAGCCGCCAGCACAGCGGCTGCCTTCCCTCCTCCCCACCCCCCTGCCGCCACCTCTCAGCCACAGGAGATGAGTCTCATCTTTTTTCCTGTATGGGCAGATGCTGACAGAGCCAGAGATGGGGCTAGAAGGAATTGGGATGGGGAAGACAAGCTCTGCAGGAGACTTTACAAAGGCACCCTTCCTCCAGTTTTGCAGTCGCCCTTCCTTCTCCCACGCCCCCACACCCAGTGCACTCCAAGCCCCATCGATGCTCTGGAGCATTTCGCCAAGTCATTCCCCCTCCCACCAAGCCGCCACCACCGTGGTCCCGGCCTCCAACATCCCCTACTGGGCTTCCTTCCAATCTGTTCTCCTTGCTGCAGCAGCCTGAAGATTCTGGAAATGCAAAGCTGACCTCATCACTCCCCTGCTCACAGCCCCTCTGGTCTCAAGATGGACAGCAACCTTTACCTTCCCTTGCAATCTTACCCTGCCCTCGCTGGCCCCCAGCCCATGGTTCCACCCTCATCCTTCAGCACGCTCCCACCCCAGGCACACACCTCCAGGAGCAGCCCAGCCTCATGGCCTCCAGGGAAACTTCCCTGACTTTTAGGTCCCTGGATTGACTGGGGCCCCTCTCCTTCTGGGCTGATTTCAGTTTAGAATTACATATCCGTTTGCTTTTCTGTTGTACCCAATCTCTCTCTCTCTCTCCCTCTCTCTCTCTCCCTCTCCCTCTCTCTCTCTCCACCCCCCACGTCCCCATCACCCCCACAACTAACCCGTGAGGTTCATCACAGGAGAAGCCTACTTTATTGTCGCACCCCAGCATCTCCAGGGCATGGTGAAGGGTCTGCTACACAGGAGGCCTTCCACGTATGTTTGCCAGAAGAATGACTAAATCTTGAAGCTTCAAATGCTGTGGTTCTGGAGGGCTTCTCAGAAACCACCTTATAGATGGAACAGAGACTCAGAGAAGAAAGGTGGCTTGCCTGAGGTCTCTGTTTCAATACAGCCATGCTGACAGTGTCATCCCAGGGTCTCCAGGGACCCCAGCTCCTTATGCCTTCTAAAGGTCAGTCTTTCCTTTAAAAGCCAATCAAATGTCTCAAGTGCCCACCTTGAAATGGCTGCAGAAATGCAGTCCCCTTTCAGGGACTTACCTGGCTTGTCTGGGTTGATGATGGTGTCTTCATCTCTTGCTCTGAACATCTGTTCCTGTCACCTTGATCCCATCTACTTGTCTCTTCCTGTGGCCTGTGGTCCTCTCTGCAGACACAGAGGCCGACTCCCACACCACCCTCATTATTCCTCATAGTGCAAACAACACAAAGCTCTTGGGGAAAGCACTAAGACAGTTTGGGGCAGATAATAACACTTACTGAGCATTTACTGTGTTTCAGGTTCTGGGATAAATGCTATAAATGCAATAGCTACTAACAGTCCAGTGATGCCGGGGATACACAATCTCTCCCCATTTTATAGACAAGGAAACTGAAGACAAACAGACACAACTAGAAGGGGTCTGAGCCAAATTTCAGTCCCAACAATCTGCATCCAGATCCTGGCCGCATACAGCCCTCTCCCTGACCCTGTCCCATGACACCTTCTGAGGCTCCCATCATCTTCCACCTGGTCAGCAGCCCCTGTACAGTCCTCCCTGCCTCTCGTTGTTCCTGTCTACTCCAGCCTGCCCACCCCCACACAGCCACGCCACAGCCGTCCTGCAGAACAGTACATTCCTTATTTATGAGATGCATCTGGGCTCTCTGCAAATCAGCTGTGAATGCCACAATGCCTACAGGAGGGAGGCAGAGAATTCTGGAGCCAACATCTTCCAGAAGGCAGGTAGGGACTGGGCTCAGGGTACAAGGCTCTAGTAGGGGCACCCACTGGGCCTGCAGAGCACAGATGGCGCTGGGGAAAAAGTGATCTGTGCTGTTGATCTCCTTTGCATCCTAGCCTGCATCACATAAGTGGCAGAGAGCCTGGAGGTTGGGGACGTGGGAAATAGGGTGGACACTAATATTAACCCAGCATCTCCTGAAACACACACAAAACCCTCCAAGGCAGGGATTCTTGTGCCCACTTTATAGGGGAGGAAACTGAGACTTGCAGAAGGTAAGCAAGCTCTTTCTGAATGTATAACCTTGCTTTGTCCCTCCTGTCCCTTAAAAAGAGGAGAGTTAAAGTGGCTGGAAGGGCCGGGCGCGGTGGCTCACGCTTGTAATCCCAGCACTTTGGGAGGCCGAGGCGGGCGGATCACGAGGTCAGGAGATCGAGACCACGGTGAAACCCCGTCTCTACTAAAAATACAAAAAAAATTAGCCGGGCGTGGTGGCGGGTGCCTGTAGTCCCAGCTACTCGGAGAGGCTGAGGCAGGAGAATGGCGTGAACCCGGGAGGCGGAGCTTGCAGTGAGCCGAGATCGCGCCACTGCACTCCAGCCTGGGCTACAGAGCCAGACTCCGTCTCAAAAAATAAAAAAAATTAAAAAAAAAAGTGGCTGGAAGGATGTCCGGAACATCATCAGAAAACTAAATATAAAGTAAGGTAGGAAAATGAGGCCCAGGGGAAGGAATGTGGACTCAGAGATTAAGCTCCTCTTCTAAATTCCTGCCATACGATTCTATCCAGTTGCTAATAGTGAACTGTACACTGCTTCCAGGTGTCCTGGAAGACAATGCAAAGAGGGAATACAATTAATTTCACAAGTGGCCAATGTCTGCAAAGAGGAAAGAAACTAGATGCACAGTCACAGAGCTATGGCTGGTACTGAAAACAGAGAAGGAGGTGTAGCCCCACTCCAATCTCAATCCCAGATACCTAAACTTCTAGGAGCTAGCTCTCGGTTCCCTTTCCACCATCCCGCTACCCCACCACCGAGGAGAGGGCGGGGTGGGGGCGGAGCAGGCGCACAATCTGATCCCACCATGGAGGGTGTGTTTTTATATCTTACCACCAGGTGTCAGTGCGGGGCAGGTCTCAGCAGGAGGTTTCCTAGGATAGACTGAGGTTTCTTAGGAACCTCAGTGAATGAGTGCTATAGCCTTAGGTTGAACTTCAACAAAGAAATTGATCTCCTGGGTGGAGGAAGATGGCTGCCGCCCGGAGGTTGTCCTTAAGGGCCGCGAGGCAGAGAGCGGTCACTCCCTGGCAGAGGGGCTGGCTCCTGGCGGCCTCCCTGGGACTCTGGGCGTGTCCTCCAGCCCCGAGGCCTGCGAAGGGCAGATCCGCCTCAGAGACAGCTGCGTCCAGAGGCTTCTGGAAATCACCAAAGGATCAGAATTCCTCAGGCTGCAGGTGGAGGGAGGTGGATGCTCCGGATTCCAATACAGATGTTCACTGGATACAGTTATCAACCCCGACGGCAGGGTATTTGAACAGGGTGGGGCAAGAGTGGTGGTTGACTCTGATAGCTTAGCCTTCACCAAAGGGGCCCAGGCGGACTTCAGCCAAGAAGTGATCAGACGCTCATTTCAAGTGTCCAACAATCCTCAAGCACAGCAAGGCTGCTCCTGTGGGTCATCCTTCTCTGTCAAACTTTGATGCGATGACAGGTGACTCTGAGATTGTCACCAGTTGTACCAATTTGAGGAACCTGGAATTAGTAGAATTCTAGAAGTTTCCTTCTAATCATATCCCTCTCAATTTGGTTTCCCACAGTCCAGGAGTATTATGTTATGCCACTATTATTTTCAGAACGGGAAGATTTTACTCTCGGCTTAATTTTTCCCTCCAACTCCCCTCAGTGCTAAGGCTGAGCCTCCAGATGCTATTACCTCAGATTTAATCACTAGCTGAAACTCTATGATCCGTAGAGCCTCCATGGCTCTAAAATTTGGAATTAACTTCTCTGGCCTTAAGAGCCGCTTGTACATATGTGGATAGCTATGTATAAAAGCGTCATTTAAAAAAAAAAAAGAAAGAAAAGAAATTGATCTCCTGCTCTGCCAGAATGAAGAGCCCTGGACAGAGAATCAGGAGCCCAGAATTCAAATCCCAGCTCTGCTTCCAGGGCTCTGTGCAAGCCGGAGCACATCAACTTGCCTTTTCAGTTGCCTTTTCGGTGTTGGTCTTTTCATCTGAGAAAGGGGGAGATCTATGGAGGGAGGAGGAGACTGAGACCCAGCAATGGAGGACGATCTTGGCCAATGAAGCCTGGGACAGGCAGAAGTGGAGAGAGAAAGAATTTCCAAACTAGAGGTGAGAAAAAAAAAGAGGGGGTAAAGGGCCCATTTCCAGGAAGGTGAGCGCTGCTTTGTGTCTTCTGGTTGGTTCCGGGGAGTAAACTACTCAGGACTTTTTCAAATGGAAATGACAGAAACTCATCTTAAAATGTCTTAGTAGAACCAAAAAAAAAAAAAAAAACAGGGAGAGAGTGTTGTTTGGCTCCTGTGATAAAAAGCGAATGGGAGTGGGGCATGGTGGCTGACGCCTATAATCCCAACACTTTGGGAGGCTGAGGCGGGCAGATTACCTGAGGTCACGAGTTCGAGACCAGCCTGGGCAACACAGTGAAACCCCATTGCTACTAAAAGTACAAAAATTAGCCAGACATGATGGTGCACGCTTGTAATCCCGGCTACTTGGGAGGCTGAGGCAGGAGAATTGCTTGAACCCAGCAAGCAGACGTTGCAGCGAGCCGAGATTACACCATTGCACCCCAGCCTGGGTGATAGAGTGAGACTCTGTCAAAAAAAAAAAAAAAAGCAAATGGGGCGTCTGCATAACAAGATGCTTGAGCCCATTCTCACCGTCTCCAGCCTCGGCTTTCTCCTGCACCCATTTTGTTTGCAGGGTGGCTTTCATGGCAAGGTCCAAAATAACATCCTATGAGCTTCTTAAGCTCTGCTCAAAGAGAGCTGTTCTTTCTGAATTGATCCAACCAGAGTTTTAGAGCTGATTCTCACTGGCTCAAATTCGATCACGTGCTCATCCATCCTGAACCCAATCACAATGACTATTATTGGCCAAACCGGAGTTATGTCCTCCCTTTTGGAATCAAGATGGGTCAACCCCATTCAGTGCCTTGAGTCAGAGAAGAGGAAGGGTGATTGTTTAATCTAAAACTGAGGGTCCACCCAGAAGCTGCTAAAGGTCCGGGGAGGATAAAATAGCAGAAGGCCACCTCCCTCCAGTGGGGAGGAACATGTCATGATCCACAGGCCTGCCTCCCTGATGTTTTGTGTCAAGAGAAGATTCCAGGAACTCACAGCAGAAAAAGGAAGGGCCTCCCCACCCCTCCCCTATTTCCCCTCTATTAATCTTCTAATTAGAGTAACTGGTAAACAGAAGCCCCAGGAAGTAGGAGCGGTGGGTGGGGATTCACCACCCACAGGCCGGGTGGGGGCCTCACTTGCTCAGTTTCCTCCCTGCTGAGGTGAGGGGCCAGGCGCTGGTGGCTGCTGACTCAGAGACTGTGGATGTGGGAGGGCCTGACCAGGTGCCCAGCACAGAGCAGGGCGCCCAGTAGATGCTGTCTCTCCTTTCCACAAATGGCTGTGGTGAGGGTGGTTGTTACTGGAATCATCACTGCTTCTGTCCTTGTTAATAATGAATAGGCATTCCATACAGCCCTCTCTCAGGGGAGCACAAACAAAAGCCTGCCAGTGCTCCTTTTCTCTCTCTTCGCTCTCCCCCCACCTCCTCTCCTTCTTTCTCTCCCCTCTCTCCCCAACCCCTTCTCTCTCCTTTCTCTCCCCCTCTCTCCCCTGTCTCCCTCTCTCTCTTTCTCTGTGTTTCTCCCCATCTTTCTCTCCCCTCTCTCCCCAACCCCTTCTCTCTCCCTCTCTCTTTCTTCCCTCTCTCCTCTGTCTCTCCCCTCTCTCTCCCTCCCTTTTTCTTTTCTCTCTCTTCTCAGTCTTTCCCCCCACCTCCTCTCTCTCCCTCTTTCTTTCTCTGGCTTCTCTCTCCCCCCTCTGACTCCCTTCCTCTTGTTCTCTCCCCTCTCTCCCTCTCTCCCTCCCTCCCTTCCTCTCATAAGCACACCCTAGATGTGTAGGATCTTCAGCTTCTCACCCCCTTTCATGCTAGGTGCTTGTGTTCCTTTCTGTCTGATGACTCCCACTGAAGTCTTTGTCACAGCTTTGCTCTTGGGGATCTCAGTGGAGCAGTAGTGAGAGTGCAGGTGGAGAAGGGGCAGGAGGAGGAACCAGGTCCTTATGTCACTTAGCATAATAGCATAATGTCCTGCAGGTTCATCCATGTTGTCACCAATGGCAGGATTAACCTTTTTTTTTTTGAGACAAAATCTCTGTAGCCCAGGCTGGAGTGCAGTGGCATGATCTGGGCTTACTGCAACCTCCTCCTCCTTCACTGGGGTAGAGGGGGCAGGAGAGGGAGCAAGGGAAGAATAAGAAAGACGTGTGTGTGTGTGTGTGTGTGTGTGTGTGTGTGTGTGTGTCTTATCTGATTGATCTGGCTAGAGGGTTGACTAAAGGTGGTGAGAGTGGTCTTCCTGATCTTAAAGGAAAAGCTTTCAGCTTTGCACCATTGAGTATGATGTTAGCTATGGGCTTGTCATATATGGCCTTTATTGTGTTGTGGTATGTTCCTTCTGTGCCTAATTTGTTGAGAGTTTTTATCAGGAAAATATGTGGAATTTTATCAAGTGCTTTTTCTCTATCTATTGAGATGATCTTATGGTTTTTGTCCTTAATTCATCAATGTAGTGATCACATATTTGTTCTGTTTTGTTTATTTTGGTTTTTGATTTTGGGTTTTTTTGAGACAGACTCTCACTCTGTCACCTAGGCTGGAGTGCAGTGGTACAATCTTGGCTCACTGCCGCCTCCCCCTCCGGGGTTCAAGCGATTCTCCCACCTCAGTGTCCAGAGTAGCTGCGACTACAGGCATGTGCCACCATGCCCGATTAAGTTTTGTATTTTTAGTAGAAATATTTTTGCCATGTGGGACAGGCTGATCTCAAATAATGGCTCCTGATCTCAGGCGATCTGCCCGCTTCGGCCTCCCAAATTGCTGGGATTACAGGCGTGAGCCACCGCACCCAGCTCACATTTATTGATTTGTCTGTGTTGACCCACCCTTGCATCCCAAGGATAAATCCCACTTGATCATGGTGAATGATCCTTTCAATGTGCTGTTGAATTTGGTTTGCTAGTATTTTGTACCTATTCTCATCAGAGATATTGGCCTGTAATTATCTTTCCTTGTGTCCTGGTCTGGCTTTGCATTCAGGATAATGCTGTAAAATAAGCTTGGAAGTATTCCTTCTTCTTTATTTTGAAAGAGTTTGGGAAGGATAAGTATTGGTTTTTCTTTAAATGTTTGATGGAATTTCACCGTGAAGCCATGTGGTCCTGGTCTTTTCTTTAGTGGGGGATTTTTTTTTCGGGCAAAGGACTTAAATAGACACTTCTCAAAAGAAGCCATACAAATGGTGAACATATATATGAAAACGTGCTCAGCATTACGAATCATCAGGGAAATGCAAACTAAAGCCACCATGGATATCTCCTCCCACCTGTTAGAATGGCCAGTATCAAAAAGACAGAAGAGAAGTGAAGGCCAGGATGTAGGAAAACGGAACCCTTATGTGCTGTTGGTGGGAATGTAAATTAGTGCAGCCATTATGGAGAACAGGATGGAGGTTCCTCAGAAAACTAAAAATAGAATTGCCATATGATCCAGCAATCCCACTGCTGGATATCTATCCAAAGGAATTGAAGTCAGTATGCTGACGAGATGCCTGCACCCCCGTGTTCACTGCAGCACTATTCACAATAGCCAAGACGTGGAATTAATCTACAGCCCATTCGCCAGTCCATCGACAGATGAATGGATTTTTAAAATGTGGTGTATATATGCACAATGGCTAAAAAAGGAGATTATTGGGAAGCCGAGGTGGGCAGATCACCTGAAGTCAAGAGTTCGAGACCAGCCTACCCAATGTAACAAAGCCCTGTCTCTACTAAAAATACAAAAATTAGCCAGGCGTGGTGGCAAGCGTCTGTAATCCCAGCTACACAGGAGGCTGAGGCAGGAGAATCGCTTGAACCCAGGCGGTGGCGGTTGCAGTGAGCCGGGATCAAGCCACTGCGCTCCAGCCTGGGCAACAGAGAGAGACTCCGTCTCAAAAAAAAAAAAGAAAAAAAGAAAAAGGAGGTTAATCCTGCCATTGGTGACAACATGGATAAACCTGGAGGACATTATGCCAAGTGAAATAAGGCAAGCACAGAAGACAAATACCTCATGATCTCACTCATATGTGGAATCTAAAGAAGTTGAACTCATCAAAGTAGAGAGTAGAACGGTGGTTACCAGAAGCTGAAGGAGGGGGTGGAGGGGGAAAGGCGAGAAAGGGGAGATGTTGATGAAAGGGTGCAAAGTTTCGGTTAAACAGGAGAAATAAACTCTAGTGATCTGTTGCACAGCATGGTGGCTATAATAAATACTAGTGCATTGTATATTTCAAAATTGCTAAGAGTAGATCTGAAATGTTTTCATCACAAAAAAATAAGTATGAGGAGGTGAATTTGTTAATTAGCCCAGTTTAATCATTCCACATTGTAAACATATATCAAAACATCACATTGTACCCTATATATGTATATAATTATTATTTGTCAATTAAAAATACAATTTTTGGCCAGATGCAGTGGCTCACACCTGTAATCCCAGCACTTTGAGGGGCTGAGGCGGGCGGATCACCTGAGGTCTGAAGTTCAAGACCAGCCTGACCAACATGATGAAACCTCATCTCTACTAAAAATACAAAATTAGTTGGGTGTGGTGGCACATGCCTGTAATGCTACTCGGGAGGCTGAGGCAGGAGAATCGTTTGAACCCGGGAGGCAGAGGTTGCAGTGAGCTGCGATTGATCACGCCATTGCACTCCAGCCTGGGCAACAAGAGCAAAACTAAGTTTCAAAAAATAAAAATAAAAATACAGTTTTTAAAAATAAATCTTTTTTTTTTAACAAAGAAAGAGAGGCGGGCACGGTGGCTCAAGCCTGTAATCCCAGCACTTTTGGAAGCCAAAATGGGCAGATCACTTGAGCCCAGGAGTTTGAGACAAGCCTGGCAAATGTAGTGAGACCTATCTCTACAAAAAGAGTTTAAAAATTACCCAGGCATGGCCCAGCTACTCAGGGGGCTGAGGTGGGAGGATCACTTGAGCCCAGGAGGTAGAGGCTGCAGTGAGCTGTGATTGTTCCTGCACTCCAGTCTTTGTGAGAGAGCAAGACCCAGTCACAAAAAAGAAAAAAAGAGAAGGCTCACATTGTGTATTATTTTCAAAGCATTTTTCCAGGTATCAACTCCTCAAACCCTCATAACAGCCTTCCTCTTTAAGAGGCGAGGAAACTGAGGCTTAGTGGGGCAAAGCAGCTCACTGAAGATCACCTTACCTGGTAAACACAGGATCCAGGATTCACACCCAGGTGTGTGCAACACCCAGTGTCTTTTCTTCTGTGCTGTATCACCTACTCACAAGTGTGAGCACCTAGGGAACAGGCTGCAAGGGGCAACATGGACAGTGCCTACTCTGTGGTCTTGGACAAGTCCCCTTCCCTCTCTGGGCAAAGAGGTTGCTGGTTTGGGATCCGCAGCCCTGGACCCTGTGTTCAGTCCTGTCGGCTGTGTGCATTGTTCCAGGTGATGGGTGTTCCATGCCTACCACTCACTTCTGACCAAATGACATCAATAATTTAAGCTCTCTTTCTTTTATAACCTAAGAAAATTGGTCCCCTGGCAAGACATGAAAAATAATTTCATCCTCTGTTATGTCCCCTCTCAAGATAGCCCCTGACGAATTGTCTCTATTGTCTGTTGCTCTAGCATCAGCTCACATTTGGGCTCCCATTTTTTATGGGTGCCAGCCTTACTCCTGGCTCTAACTGGGGTGGCTCCTGAAATGATCACCACCAAATTTCAATTTCCTTCCTTCCTTCCTTCCCTCCTTCCTCCCTCTCTCCCTCCCTTCCTTTCCTCCCTCATTCCATCCTCCCTCTCTCCCTCCCTTCCTTTCCTCCCTCCTTCTTTCCTCCCTCTTTCCCTCCCTCCTTCCTCCACTCTTTCCTTCCTTCCTTTCTTTCTTCCTTCCTGCAGCAAGTATGGCCTGCTTAGCCCCAAGGACCTGAGGCTTTCCTAAAAGAAACTCCATAGTTGTTAATACTAATGTGTGAAGGGCTTTTTTTTTTTTTTTTTTCTCCTGAGATGAAGTCTTGCTCTGTCACCCAGCCTGGAGTGCAGTGGCACCCTCTCAGCTCACTGTAACCTCTGCCTCCCGGGTTCAAGCAATTCTCCTGCCTTAGCCTCCCGAGGAGCTGGGATTACAGGTACACACCACCACGCCTGGCTAATTTTTGTATTTTTAGTAGAGACAGGGTTTCACCATGTTGGCCAGGCTGATCTCAAACTCCTGACCTCGTGTTCCGCCTGCCTTGGCCTCCCAAAGTGCTGGGATTACAGCGTGAGCCACCACACCCGGCCCCTTATTTAACTCTTTTAAGGGAGGACATGAACCCAGCAACTTATTGTTTATACATTTTATTTGTGCCCATTATCTCTTTCATCCAACCCCCAAAACCTTGCACAACCTACAGTGGGCTCAATGGTCCTGCGGGCTGGGTGGTCTCCGGCAAGTTGCTTGAATTCTCAGAGCCTCTGAGCCTCACGTCTTGCTTTAAAGAGACAATAATTGCATCAAGAAGTTACTGTGAGGTTTTTTTGTTTTTTTGTTTTGTTGTTTTTTTTTTTTGAGACGGAGTCTCGCTCTGTCCCCCAGGCTGGAGTGCAGTGGTGCGATCTCAGCTCACTGCAAGCTCCGCCTCCTGGCTTCACGCCATTCTCCTGCCTCAGCCTCCCGAGTAGCTGGGACTATAGGCGCCACCACCACCACGCTCAGCTAATTTTTTTGTATTTTTAGTAGAGACGGGGTTTCACCATGTTAGCCAGGATGGTCTCGATCTCCTGACCTCGTGATCTGCCCGCCTTGGCCTCCCAAAGTGCTGGGATTACAGGCGTGAGCCACCGTGCCTGGCCCTATAAGGTTTAAATTATATCACATGTGAAAGGGATAAACACAGTATGTATCATCGATATTATTATCATCATTATTCTGAGAAATGTATGCTTGGGTAAAGGGTTTTGGGTGGAGATGAGGGAGGAGGTCAAAGCAAAGGGACTGAGAAATGTACAGTAATACTGATAACAATATTAAGAATGATACTAACAATTTCCATCAACCTTTACTGAGAGCTTACCAAGTTCTTTGTGTGTACCCTGGGCACAGGCATATATATAATATATCATTTAACTTTTTGCAAGCAAAGAGATGAGAATTTCTCCATTAAAAGATGAGGAAACTGAGGTTACATGCTGGTAAACCCAGGATGCAAACCCAAACCTATGATGGCCTCTTCCTGGAGGCTGGTGCCAACTCAGCCTTCCTGTCAAAGTCAATCAGTGGCCTCTCTGTGGGAGGTGCAGCAGAGCCCTCTACATCCAGTGCCTTCTAGGGCCTCGGGGGCTCGGAGTGAGGAAACTTCTAGCTGGAAGATGGTAGCCAGGCCCAGCCCTCATTCTGGGCCTCAGAGTCCACAGAGATTGACTTCATGGGCCTCTCTAAATTGTCCTCACCCTGATGTCTTCCTAATCCCGTTTCCCTAGGACTGACCATGGAACCCGTTCCTGGACAGTACCCCTGCTCCTACAGCAACACTTACAACTTCCAAAGTCCATTTCATAAAGCTCGTTAGGAAACTAATTCATACTAGGCTGTGAGTGGCTATCCCAGCTAACTCTAGCATTTCCTACCTTATGTTCCACAGGCCACTCGTAATGCAAGGTGCTCCACAGAAGGGAAAGAACAAGTTCATAATTGTTCTGTGGTCAAATAAATTTGGAAAACTCTGAATATTCTATTATCCCTTCCAGAGATTCACAATACATGTTAAACTATTGTAGGCACTGAGAAGTCCTGCAGTGTGGACACCAACAATACCCAAAACTAATGCACGTGGTTTTTTTATTCAAAGAACAATGTTACAACATCTGTGTAACAGTCTGAAAAATTCTAACTGAGCAGTCATGGAGGTATAGGGGAAATATCTGTACCCTCAGACGATTATATAAATTCCCCAAGGCAAGGGATTTTATCTTTGTTCCCTATTAGATCCTGGAACCTGTAACAGTGTTTGGTACACAGCAGACATTTGATACATGTTTAATGAATGAATGAATTAATGAATGAATGAATGAACAAGTCTGTGTCTGAATCCTGGCTTTGCCTTTAACTTGCTGTATGACCTTGATCAAGTCCCCACACTTCCCTGGGTTTCCATTTCCCTACATGTTAAAAAGGGATGAAGGCCAGGTGTGGTGGCTCACGCCTGTAATCCTAACAATTTGGGAAGGTGAAGCAGGCAGATTGCTTGAGCCCAGGTATGCGAGACCAGCCAGGGCAACACAGCAAACCCCAGTCTCTACAAAAAACAAAAAACCTGGGCATGGTGTCATGTGCCTGTAGTTTAGTCCCAGCTGCTTGGGAGGCTGAGGTGGGAGGATTGCTGGAGTCTGGGAGGCAGAGGTTGCAGTAAGCCAAGAATGTGCCACTGCACTCCAGCCTGGGTGACAGAGTGAGACCCTGTCTCACACACACACACACACACACACACACGATGAGATAAAATTATGCATTCTCAATATTGTTAAGAATGTTGTTGAAGCCCCAACTGCCAGTATTTCAGTAGAACCCCCAAGAGGTGAAAATTGATCTTGGGAAGCAAAAAACACATCTTACTCTTTATGCATAAAACACAGATGTACATACAGAGTTTGTACAGACATATATTACATACTTTATATTTGTGATATTAAAACTTCATGGGCTGGGATCTGGTGTGGTGGCTCACACCTGTAATCCAAGCACTTTGGGAAGCCAGGGTGGGAAGATCACTTGAGCCCAGGAGTTCAAGACCAGCCTAGGCAACATGGTGAGACCCCATCTCTAAAAACAAAACTTGGAGGAAGGTGTAGGAAAACAACATCTAAAAAGACTCTCTAGGGGGATGACGAGGAAAGACAAAAGGTTGGGAAATGCTAGACTTGATGATCTAGAAGCGTCCTTGTTCTAGATCCAGATCTAGAAGTTCTGACGGTCTATGAATCTGGCTCTATGGGAGGAAGTTGGTGGGAAATAGCAGAGGGAAGAGTGTTCTAGGAACAGGGAACAGCACGAGTTGAAAACCTCAGATGGGAATGAGCCTGGGTTATGAGCTGGACTGTGTGCCCCTCTAGCAGCTGAAATAGCTCAGATGGGAGAGGGTTTGACCGAACTATGTCCCCCTAAAATTCATATGTTGAAGTCCCAAACCCCCAGTACCTTGAAATGTGACTGTATTTGAAGGTAAGGTGTTGAAAGAGGTGATGAAGTTTAAATGAGACCATTAGGGTGGGGCCCTAATCCAACAGGACTGGTGTCCTTATAAAAAGAGGAAGAGGCAGCCGGGATGCACGTGCATAGCAACAAGACCATGTGAAGATTCAGGAAGAGGCTGGGCAAGGTGGCTCACAACTGTAATCCCAGCACTTTGGGAGGCGAAGGCAGGCGGATCACCTGAAGTCAGGAGTTCAAGATCAGCCTGGCCAACATGGAAAAACCCTGTCTCTACTAAAAATACAAAAATTAGCCAGGCACGGTGGCACAAGCTTGTAATTCTAGCTACTCAAGAGGCTGAAGCAGGAGAATCTCTTGAACCTGGGAGGCAGAGACTGCAGTGAGCCAAGATCTCACCACTGCACTCCAGCCTGGGCAACAGAGTGAGACTCCGTCTTAATAATAATAATAATTATTATTATTATAATAACAATAATAATAATTATTATTATTATTATTATAACAATAATAATAATAACAATAAAAGAAGATGCAGGGAGAAAGGGGCCATCTACTAGCCAAGGAGAGAGGCCTCAGGAGAAACCAGCCTTGCCGACACCTCGATTTTGGGATCCAGCCTCAAGAACTATGAGAAACATTTCTGTGGTTTAAGTCACCCAGGCTGTGGTATTGTGTTATAGCAACTGGAGCAGACTCATACACTTGCCCTCTTCTTCTTCTTTGTTTTTTTAAATACAGAGACAGGGTCTTGCTATGTTGCCCAGGCTGGTCTCAAACTCCTGGGCTCAAGTGATTCTCCCACCTCAGCCTCCCAAAGTGCTGGGATTACAAGCATGAGCCACGGCACCTGGCTTTTTGTTGTTGTTCTTTCGGGGTGCTATTTTTTTTTTGATAGAGTTTCTCTCATTGCCCAGGCTGGAATGCAGTGGCATGATCATGGCTCACTTCAGCCTCAACCTCCCAGGCTTAAGTGACCCTCCCACCTCAGCCTCCCAAGTAGCTAGGGCCACAGGTGCACGCCACCAGACCTGGCTAATTTTTAAAAATATTTTATGTAGAGATGGGATCTCAGTATGTTGCCCAGGCTGGTCTTGAACTCCTGGGCTCAAAGGATCCTATCACCTTGGCATCCCAAAATGTTGAGATTACAGATGTTAGCCACTGGCATCTTTAAAGAACAACCAATACAGGGACATGAGATCAAAATAGGTTGTGGGGAGAGTGGGGAGATGCAGATGATGACAAGCTTCACAGGACTGGGAATAATACTGGGTTTTTTTGTTGTTGTTTTCTTGGCATGGTGGGGAGCATGGGAGGATTTTAAGCAGGAGTGTGACAAGATCTGCCTTACGTTTCTAGCAGGACCACTCCGGATGCTGGGCAGAGAGCATATCACTCATGGGCAAAGACAAAAGCAGAGGGACCGTGAGAAGGAGAGAGAAGAGGGTGTCTAGGACCAGAATGGCAGCAGTGGGCATGATGAGTGGGTTGGATTCTAATACATATTAAGAGTAGAGCTAGTGGTTGGGTGCCGTGGCTCACACCTATAATCCCAGCACTTTGGGAGGCTGCGGCAGGCAGATCACTTGAGGTCAGGAGGTCGAGACCAGCCTGGTCAACATGCTGAAACCCTGTCTCTACAAAAAACACAAAAACTAGCTGGGTGTGATGCACATGCCTGTAATCCTAGCTACTCGGGAGGCTGAGGCAGGAGAATCACTTGAACCCGGGAGGCAGAGGTTGCAGTAAGCCAAGATCGTGCCACTGCACTCCAGCCTGGGGACAAAGCAAGATGCAGTCTAAAAAAAAAAAAAAAAAAAAAGAGTAGAGCTAGTAGGAATTGCCAATGGATTAGAATGTGAGGTGTGAGAGAAAGAGAAGGGTTATGGATCATTCCAGACATTTAGCCTGAACAACTTGAAAAGTGTAGCTTCAGTCATGTTTGGTCCAGTTTTGTTTGAGATGTGTATTAGACGTTCACATCGAGGTGTCAAGCAAGTGGTCAGATGTTCAGGGACGGTCTGAGTAGAGGTAGGCACAAGAAGGGTCTGTCCCCCAACCCCATGCTTCCCCACCACAGCCCCTATCATAGAATATTTGCAAACAGCTCTGTACTTGTCTGCATTCATTCCCCATTAAACTGAGTGAGAGAAAAAACTTTATGTGTCATGTTTACCATTGTACGTCCCAGGCAAGTGATCTGTTGAATAAATGGTACAATACAATGAGGAGTTAAAATTTACTGAGGCGCAAATGTTCCTAAACATTCCCCTCCCCTTCCTGAGCCAGATAATGTTATCTTTTCCAGCAGACTGTTCTGGTCCCCACCCCTTCCTGTCCCCATCAGACTGATCAGGGACATTTGTGGGCAGAGGGAGATGGGCCAAGAGAGCCTGAAACAAGAGCTAGAGGGCTCATGAGAGAGGTTTAGACAACCTATAAAATGCAGAGCCAGGAGAAAGTAAGGAGGGGAGGAGAAAAAGAGAGATAGAGAGAAGAGACCAATCCTGCCACTCAGTCTGCAAGTGAAACAGGGGTTTCTTTGTTTTATAGGCTTTCTTTGGAGCATGGAGGGTGTTAAATGAGAAACTCCAGGGCAGTGTGTGTGTGAGAGAGAATTGGGAAGAGAGAAAAAAGGTATGAGAAGTTTTGCTAGGGGAGAGAACTGACTCTTTCCATGCGTGGCTTTGAAAACCACAAGCTAGGAACAATTTATCAAGAAGACATAGCAATCATAAATATATGTACACCTAACAACAGAGCATCACAATTCCTGAAGGAAAAAAAATCAGGAAGCAAAAATAGACAAAACTAAGGGAAGAAACAGATAAATCCAAATAATCAATGATTCTATGTAATTCACTAAAATTGATTTGTTAAAAATCAGCTGCAGTGAACTATGATTGTGCCATTATACTCCTGCCTGGACAACAGAATGAGATCCTGTCTCAAAAAAAAAAAAAAAAAAAAAGCAGCAAGGATATAGAAAAATCGCATCAACACTGTTAACAAATTTGATCTGACATTTACAGAACACTGTACCCAACAACTGCAGAATATAAATAGTTTTCAAGTGTACTACCAAGCCTTTCAAAGATAGACCATGTGGCCAGGAGCAGTGGCTCAGGCCTGTAATCCTGGCACTTTGGGAGGCTGAGGCAGGCAGATGTCCTGAGCTCAGGAGTTCAAGACAAGCTTGGGCAACATGGCAAACTCTGTCTCTACCAAACACAAAAATTACCAGATGTGGTGGCACACATCTGTAATCTCAGCTGCTTGTGGGGCTAAGGCAGGAGAATTGCTTGAACCTGGGAGGTCGAGGCTGCAGTGAGACGAGATTGCACCACTGCACTCCAGCCTGGGTGACAGAGTGAAACCTTATTTCATTAAAAACAAAACAAACAAACAAAAATAAAATAAAATAAAAATAAAAAGACCATGTGCTGGGCCATAAAATAAGTCTTAATTCATTTCAGAAGACTTAAATCTTACGGAGTATGTTCTCCGACCACATTGGTCTTTAAAAACACAACAATAACAATACCTAGAAAATCCTAAAACAAAACACACCTAGAAAATCCTAAAGTATTTGGAATTTAAATAACATCCCTTTAAATAACCCATAGGTCAAAAGAAAAAAAAAAACACAAGTGAAACTAGAAAATATCAAACTGAATGATAATGAAAACACATCAAATTAATATTTGTGGGAAGCAGCTAAAGCCATACTTGAAGGGAAATTTATAGCTAAATGACCATACTGGGTTGGGGAAAGAGAGGCCTAAAATTAATGACCCAAAAGTCTGCCTTAAAAAAAAGCTAGAAAAACTAAGAACAAAGTAGGCCTGAAGTAAATAGAAGAAAGGAAATACTGAAGTTAAGAGTAAAAATCAGTGGAATAATGGTAGACAACACAAGGCTAAAAACCGGTTCTTTGAAAAGATTAATAAAATTGAAAAGCACAACTAATACTGGACTTTCTCTTTTTTATTCGTCTGAGTTTTTTGTGCTGACTGTGCATGGACCAGTTCACATGGGTGCTGGGTTCACACGGGTTACAGGGGGAGGCGGAAGGAGAGAACACGCCACAGCCTCCAGAGCACCTCCATTGCAGACAAGCATGCATGCGCTCCTCCGTGTCGCGCCCCTGTTCACTGCTGGATCCTGCGGATGCTCTGCACCTGGAAGGTCGGGGCATGAGAGCCCCATTCCCGGAAATGCTTGTAGTCACCGGAATGGTGATCGCATTCCAGCACATACTGAAATCCTCGGTAGCCCGGAAACTGGGAGCAAACCCAACTGGAAAAGAGAAAAGGCAGACAGTTATTCTACAGAGACACCAGCATGGTGATCAACACAGGGGCAAAGGGATCTATGCACATGCACACAATTCCAGCCATCCTGGCCTTTCTTCAGTGCTCACAATATGCCATGCTGTCTCCCCTACCACAGGGCCTTTGATCATGCCATTCCCTTTGCCAGAAGCACCATCCCAGCCTTTCTTTTCCTAGACAAGTTGTATTTGTCCTTCATGGCTCAGCTTAATTATGAGGGCAATCTGACTCGTTCCAAATCAGCCCACAGTCCCTTATACCTTTGTAGCACTCATGTAATTCGATATTTTTCAAATTATTTGTAAAATATCAGCCTCCCCTGCCAGCAGGTAAGCTCCTGAGTGTAGGAACGTGTATGTTTTGTTCATCGTTATCACCACCTGCATAAATATATAAAAGTCTAGCACAGAAGAAGGGATCCCTAAATATTTGCTGAATAAATGAACAAGTGAAGGAATGGGAAGTCTTGTTCTTTCCCCTTTCCCCCTCCTTCCTTATCCAGAGGCACTTCCAAGAAAAAAAGCTATCATTTCAATTCATTGATTTCTTTTTTTTTTTTTTTCTGAGACAGAGTCTCGCTCTGTTGCCCAGACTGGAGTGCAGTGGCATGACCTCGGCTCACTGCAACCTCTGCCTCCTGGGTTCAAGTAATTCTGCCTCATCCGAGTGGCTGGGACTAGAGGCATAGCCACGACACCCGGCTAATTTTTTGTATTTTTAGTAGAAACGGGGTTTCACCATGTTGGCCAGGCTGGTCTCGAACTCCTGACCTCGGGTGATCTGCCCACCTCGGCCTCCCAAAGTGCTGGGATTACAGGAGTGAGCCACCGCGTCTGGCCCAATTCATTGATTTCTACTCTGTTCAGGACAAGGATTGTTGTCTGGTTTTCCAAGCCTCCGTTTCCCTTTCTGTAAAACAGGAAGTGGACTCAAGAATCACAAGGGGTCCCTCTTACTCTAAAACAACATGATTCTTTGGTGGTTCCTGAGAAAACTAAAGCCAAAAAAAGAAAAAAAAAAGATGAAAAACCCTACCTCCTATCTTTGCCCCCTGCCTACCAGGAGTCAAGGGGCACCTCAGAAAGTGTCTCTGATGTCCTCCCTAAATAAGAATCTCACAACTTAGCCTTCACCTGCCGCCTCCTGGGTGGAAAGGAAAGGGCCAGTCAGTGTTGAGTTTGAAGCTGGATTGTCACCTACCTGCTGATGGACTTTGAGAAGGTTGCTGGAGCCACACCTGTTTTTTATGGCTGGGGGCATTCATTCTCCCCTCTTCTAGCCAAAGAGCCTGTTGCCTCTCACTCTCAGCCAAGGTGAGAAAACGAAGCTGAATCTAGCAATGACCACATGACCAAACCTAGCCAATCAGAACACCCCATTCCTGTGGGCATGGTGATTGGTTCAGAGTTGAGCACAGGACCCAGCTGGACCAATGAGCACCTTTCTTGGAACCTTTAATAGAATCACTGAGCCTGGACACTGTCTTTCCCTAGGGCTGGATGTAAAGATGAAGCTGCCACCTTTGCCTTCACACAGGAAGAGCTTGTCTAAGAATATAGTAACACAGAGGCAGGCAGGGCAACAGGTTGGGGGTTGTGGGGGGAGAGAGATACCTGCTGTAGCACCTGGATCCAGCTGTGCTTGAAGCTAATTACAGGGGCCGATAAATATCTTTTGGGCTTCAACCAGTTTGATCTGGGTTTCAGTCCCTCAAATTCTGCCTGATACCTCTCTGTGCCTCAGCGTTCTCCTCTGGAATGTGGGCATCAGAGCACAAAAGTCCCCAGCACACAGTTTCCACAGGAGGTACCCCTACCCCTCCCAGTATCGCCTCCCCTGCCAGGTAGAGCCTTGAATACACTTACGCCCCAGAGTGGACGTGGAAGGACCCTACTTCATTGCCTTCCCATCCCATGGCCTGGAGGGAAGGATAGTCATCGCTCAGCTCTCCTTTCTTGCCCAGGAAGTTCTCTTGCTCGAAGATTGTCAGCCTCGAGTCACGGTAGTTCTACAGGAACAGGGAACACAGTCAGACCACCAGGCTCCCAGCTGGAAACCCAGGAGCCTCTCCTGGCCTCCACACTCCCTGCCTTTGTCTCCCAAATCAGCCTTCCTTGCAAACATTTTGGAAGGGCAATAAGGCAACAGGTACCAGAAACCTTACCATTTGCCCTTCCAGAAATTTCCACAAAGAAAATAATCATGGAATAAATAGGCTGCAAGAATGTTCATCATAACAGTTTTTTCAAAAACAAACAAAAAAAGGAGTCAATCTTTATGTCCAAAATTGGGGATCCAGTGGGTAAGCTGAGGTATTACCCTGTGGTTAAGAAAAAGGGTGTAGTGGCCGGGCGCGGTGGCTCATGCCTATAATCCCAGCATTTTGGGAGGCCAAGGAGGGTGGATCACCTGAGGTCAGGAGTTCAAGACCAGCCCGACGAACATGGTGAAACCCTGTCTCTACTAAATACAAAAAATTAGCCAAGCATGGTGGCACATGCCTGTAATCTCAGCTACTTGGGAGACTGAGGCAGGAGAATCCCTTGAACCTGGGAGGCAGAGGTTGCAGTGAGCCGAGATTGTGTCATTGCACTCCAGCCTGGACAATAAAAGTGAAAACTCCATCAAAAGAAAGAAAAAGAAAAGAAAGAGAGAGAGAGAGAGAAAGGAAAGAAAGAAAGAAAGAAAGAAAGAAAGAAAGAAAGAAAGAAAGAAAGAAAGAAAGAAAGAAAAAGAAAGAAAGAAGAAAGAAAGAAGAAAGGAAGAAAGGAAGAAAGAAGAAAGAAAGAAAGAAAGAAAGAAGGAAGGAAAGAAAGAGAGAGAGAGAAGGGGAAAGAAAGAGAGAAAGAAAAGAAAGAAAGGAGGGAGGGAGGGAGGGGAAGGGAAAAGAAAAGAAAAGAAAAAAGAAGGAAAGAAAGGGGGTGTAGAGATACAATCTCAAATCCTTCCTACCAGGAGGCAGCTGCCACTTACCAACTGACTGTGTTAGATAGGATTTCTGAGCCTCTGTTCCTGTATCTATAAAATGAAACTAACCATACCCATTTTTCAGGGTTCTTTTGAGGACTAAATGAAATCAGGAGTTGGAAACTGCTGGGAATGAGGGATTCTATCTGTTGCAGCCCACCACGGGTCTCCATATTAGCACAATATCTAGACTGTTTGCAGAATAAATGAACAAATGGGCATTCACAAAACCAAATACTATGGAGCTATGAAAAATGATGGAAGTGAGATTTAATCACCTGGACTGATGATTGTGACACATTTGCTCAGTGAGAAAAACTAGTTTTCAAGCCTTAGATTCATTATGATTCCATTTTTATGACAAAATTATGTGTACAATATAGATAAGATATATAGATTATATAGATATAGATGTAGATGTTGATTTGGATGTGTATATACATAGAGACACAAATGTATAGGTTGAACATCCCTAACCTAAAAATCCAAAATCCAAAATGCTCCAAAATCTAAAACTTTTTGAGTGACGACATGACACTCAAAGAATGCTCACTGGAGTATTTCGGATTTTGGATTTTTGGATTCAGCCTGCTCAACTGTAAGTATTACAAATATTGCAAAATCTGGGGAAAATATTCAAAATCCAAAACACTTCTGGTCCCAAGCATTTGAGAGAAGGGATACTCAACCCTGACCATAGCAGAATTTTCCTTCAGAATTTTGGATGGTAAATATGGTGACTTATGTCATTTTAAATCAATAAGAGTTGAAAAATAAAATACACTTTTTTTCTTTTTTTGAGACAGAGTCTTGCTCTGGTGCCCAGGCTGGAATGCAGTGGCGCGATCTCGGCTCACTGCAACCTCTGTCTCCCGGGTTCAGGTGATTCTCCTGCCTCAGCCTCCTGAGTAGCTGGGACCACAGGCATTTGCCACCACACTCAACTAATTTTTTTGTATTTTTAATAGAGACAGGGTTTTGCCATGTTGGCCAAGCTGATCTTGAACTCCTGGCCTCAAGTGACCCACCTGCCTTGGCCTCCCAAAGTGCTGGGATTACAGGTGTGAGCCACCATGCCCAGCTTAAAATACACCTTTCTGAGCCTCAATTTTTTCACTGGTGAGATGGGAATAATAATGCCCACCTCCACCCACACTCCAAAAACAGCAGTAAACTGTAAGATCAGAAGCACTGATACTGAATTAGGAGCAAGAAATGAAAACTTTCCTCCCCACTTGGCCCTACCATCCCTGGTACCCAGATTCTCTCAGGGTCCCTGAATCACAAAAAAAGGGGCACAAAACTGGCAGGGGCTCCTATCACAACCAGGGTTGCTGTGAGCAGAGAGTTTAAGGCAGGCTCTGGCCAGATGTTATACGTTCTTCTTCCCAATAACATTGGTACTATTGCCCCATTTCAAGATGAAGAAACCCAGGCTTGGAGAGAAAAGAGACTGAACAGCCCTTGTCACACAGCTTGAAGTGGTGACATGAGAATTTCAACTCTGGGACATTTGATTCCCAAGTGCCTATGTGAGGGGCTTGGGCCTCCCCAGGACACAGCAGTGGTAGAACTCACAGCACAGGCCACAGGCCGGAAGGAGGTGAGCCTCTCGGCGGGGTAGGCAGTATTGCCGCCCCAGGCATCCCAGCTTGGATATTCGCCCCGTTCCAGAATGTACTGCTGCCCTTGGAAGCCAGCGTGCTCGAAGCCCACCCACCTGCAGACAGAGGGTAGAGCATGCAGGAGGTAAGCATCCCCCTCACCCTGCCATTCTAGACCAGCAAATGGGTCTAAGACGAACGGTCACAATCACAACCATTCAGGGGTGATTGTGCCCCCAGGAAACACTTGACGATGCCTGGAGACATTTTTGGTTGTCACGACTAGGGGAGGGACTGCGAAGGCCATCTATCAGGTAGAGGCCAGGGATGCTGCTAAACATCCCATAATGCACAGGCCAGCCTCCCCTGCAGAGGATGATCCAGCCTGAAACATCAGTAGCGCTGGAGTTGAGGAACCCAGCTCTAGACCTGACTTGCTGTGTGTCTCATAGGTAGGGAAACTGTTTCACACAGGTGCCCTGACAACCTTGCTCCTCTGTCCATGTCCACAGAGGCCACGGAGGTGAGGCTGATCACAGACTGACCTCACCTTGGTGGAATTCCCTGTGATCCTGCCAGGGTGTGGGAGACGGGCAATCTTGCGGGGAGCTACTGCAAGGCCATCTCTCGTTTTCCTCCCTCTCTTGTGGGATGCTGCCATGAGGCAGCCCCTCATCTGCCTCTCTGGCCACTCTGAGATGTGGGGCTTTCCACCTCGCTGCCCCACAGGCGACAGCAGCAAGCTATCGTTGAAGCATGGAAGTAGCTCTTCAGCCACGGGGTTCCCACCATTCCTGCTGCCTGTCATTCAGTCGCCTTTGTTTTGGTGTCATCTCACAGGAAAAGGGACATAGGAGGCTGACACCATGTGCACTTTGCCTTTACTGTCTGTATAAGTAATAAACTGTCTGAATCTATCCGAGCTCATTGTCTGCTTACTGGCTGAGTCTGTCAGCCTGCTGGACATATCCCTAGAAAGCCTCTGTTCCCATCTGACCCCCATTCCCCACCTGCACAAATCAGAAGCTAAAAGGGTATTTACTAAAGCATGAGATGTGCAAAAATCACCCAAGATGACCTCAGGTGGCACTCACAGGCATAGCATTAAGTGACTCCAAATCTCCTATCTACTTTCTAAACTTCTACAACCTTCTATCCAATATAGTAGCTACTGGCCACATCTCCTTTCTACTTTCCAACTTTCTAGAACCTTCTATCCAATATGGTAGCTACTGGCCACATCTCCTTTCGATCTATTTTCCAACCTTCTAGAACTTTTATCCATATGGTAGCTACTGGCCATATCTCCTTTCTATTTACTTTCCAGCCTTCTAGAAACTTCTACACAATATGGTAGTTACTGGCCACATCTTTCTAACTACTTTCCAACCTTCTAGAGCCTTCTATCCAATATGGTAGCTACTGGCCACATCTCCTTTCTACCTGCTTTCCAACCTTCTAGAACCTTCTATCTAATATGGTAGCTACTGGTCACATGTAGCTAATTAAATTTAAACTTAAATAAATAAAGATTAAACAAGATTCAGTTCTCTAGTCATGCTGACTAACTTTCAAATCCTCAATGGTCACATCTGGCCAGTGGCTCTGAAATGGACAGTGCAGATGTAGAACATCTCCATCATTGCAGACAGGTCCACTGAATGGCACTGGTCTAGAAAGTCTTGGTGTGTTAGTGTGTCCTTAACACCTCTCTATGTCTCACTAATCTCTCTCTCTCACTCTCTTTTTTGTTTTTCCATTTTTTTTTTAACAAAAAAATGATTGGGCCACATGCTTAGCAACAAGACTATTTAGCTAAAAATTAATAGCATTAAAACATTTTGTTTATTTTTACAGTTACCTTCTACTTTTGGTGAGTGATGTTGGCTTTCAATTTATGGCTAGGAGGGACATTTTTAGATCCAACACTGGATTCTAAGGATCTTCTCCTGCAGAGCTGCCTCATCCAGTGAGCAGGGTCTGTGTAAATGGCACCCTCCTACTGTTGGGCAGTGTGTAACCTGCATAACCTTACATGGCAGTGCTGCACACTCCTCAGCACTTCAGGAGGGCGCAACAGTAAGAGCCTAGGAAGAGAGGACCTAGAATATCTAAAAGTCCTAGCACCCGTCTCTAGGTCCCTTCCTGTCCACCCTCTACCTCAACTCAGTATCCCCCTAGACTCACGCTCCACTCAGCACTTTCAAAGATCGCACAGTCTCGAAGCCAAGCTCCAGCACGCTGGGGCACTCAGCTGTGAACTCCTGCCGCCGGCCCTGGAAGCCGTCCTCATCCCACACCACCATCTGTGCCAGGAAAAAAAAAAAAAAGGTGGAGATCCGCATCAGAGTCCCGTGGAGGGTGAGAGGTTGGGGGCTCACCCCAGGATCTGGCAGGTAAAGCAGGGATTGCAAACTCAGATTCCTCCAGGAACCAGGAAGGCAAGGGCAGTGAGGAGTGTGAGATACTAGACAGCACAGGTGCCAGGTAAATGGGTGGCCTCTTCCCAGTGCCATCAATGGTTGCCAAGTGAGAATGCAGGCCAGACCTTCCAATTTCTCAAGACAATCACTAGATCTGGACTTTTATGTGGTTCTTCCAGGCTTTTAAAGGCTGATGACAAATCCAAAAGCTTTATAAAACAAACAAACACACACAGAGATGGTCAAAGAAATCATGCCCAAAGACTGCAACCTCTGCCAATGAGTGTAACAGGTCAACTTTGGGAACCAGAAGACCCAAGTTCACATTCATCCTCCCTGTATGTGACATACAAGTCCCTTCTTGACGCTGAGTCTTGATTGCACCTCTGTGAAATAGGCATTTATAATGTCCCCCTCCTAGGATTCATGGGGACCTGAACCCTCCCCATACCCCCTGAACACCCCCTCCCCATTCCTCTTCCTACCTTCCAGGGTCCCGCTGACTTTGTGCATTGCAGGGTCATCGTGGCCCCTTCCTACAGAAGAGAAGAACATCATAATCTTCCACCCTGACCCTCCGCTCTCCTCTTTATGGAGATGGCTGGCTTGGACCTGGTCAGGATCCACATGGGGAGTCCAGGAGAGACTGGGCTAGGGACAACGTGTGGCTTTGGCCTGTCCCTCCTTTCCATCTGTCACCAATGCCATCTTCCATCCTATCACCATCTCAAAACTCACCCTTGCTGGGTCTCATTGACTCTGAGCCCCACTCTGTATTCTCTTATCTGCTTGTTATGGGAAAATTTCTGTGGCTGCCGGTGGGTGGGTGCATCACCCCAGCGATTGCTAAAATGCTCAGCGTAAGAGAGCCCTTCCAAAGACAGCACCTAGCTCAAAGAGGTAGCTCTAATGGCGGAAATTTAGGCAATAGGGCTACAGGAATAATTTTGTTTTTAAATGAAGGAAGCAGGTGCTGGTCTTGATGGTTTGGGCTCATCCTTGGTTAGGATGAGGATGGCATTCAGGATGACACAGTGACATCCCTAGGACTGGGGACCTGGGCTCCTCGCCTCCCAGGATGCTCACTCAGAACTCTGATCCCACCCCTCCTCCAAACCTGGGACTTACCGAGATAGGCCCAGGGAACATGTCAGATCTGAGACCAGCCGAGGTCGGGCTCTTATAGGCAGGGAGGGAAGAGGGGCCCCTGGGAGACAAAGCCCCGACTCAGCAACTGGGCTGCAGAAACAAAAGCCAGCCCTGGCTGAAGAGCCAATGGCAAGCTGTCAGCAGCTCTGGCTTTAGCAGGGAGGGAATGGACCAGATCACCACCCCCAGGGATCAGCCACGAAGAAGGAGAGAGGTGGAATATTGGCCATCATCAGCCCCACAAGGTTCCTGACTAGAGCAGGAGAATGAGCACTAGATGAGGAGTCCAGAAGCATCCTTCCTAGCTATGTGAGCTTCAGCGAGTCACTTCCCCTCAATTTCTGCCTATAAAATGGGGTAGAAACAAACTATATCACAGAGTTGTTGTGAGGTTACGTAACATGCCTGGTACAGAGTAAACATTCAGGAAATGCCTATTCTTTTCCTCCTCTGTTTCCCCTTTCTCTTCCAGTTGAAGCAATCGGGATAGGCTGCCTGTTGGAGGAGGCATTTGAACTAGACTCTGAAAGATGAGGAAGATATGTACAGAGTGAGATGGAAGGAAAGGCACTCTAAGAAAAAGTTCAGAGGTGGGAACTTGGGGCACATGTACAAGAAAGAGCTGGTAGCCCAATTGGCCTGGAGCTCAGGGGACCTGAAGGGAAGTGAGGCAGGAGAAGAGGGCCAGGCCAGGACCTGCCAGGTCCACAAAGCCTGAAGATGAATCCAGATGGCACTGTGGGCAGCAAAAAGGAGCTGTTAGTTGCAAACATGCTTAGCAAACTGTAGCACACTTGCCAAATATCCAGGACTTGTGCAATTTGCTGTACGCCTCTTGTCCCGAAACCCTGCCCTCTGAATTGGCCTATGAGGGACCTCTTACATACAGGTCCCTCATACATACATACTTGTGTGTAAAATGGGTGTAACAAGCATAGGAAAACAGCATGACTGGAAACCAGATCATCTGAGATGAAATCCAGCCCTGCTTCTTACTTAACCATCTGTGTGACCTGGAGGATATCTGAGTCCTGCTCATGACCTGTAAAGTGGTCACACCAGTTTCCTTTTAAGAGGGTGAAATGCAGCTCTACCAAACGCATGACTTTAGTCTGGGCACAATGGCTCACGCCTGTAGTCTCAGCATTTTGGGAGGCCGAGGTGGGTGGATCACCTGAGGTCAGGAGTTCAAGACCAGGCTGGTCAACATGGTGAAACCCCATTTCTACTAAAAACACAAAAGTTAGCCAGCAGTAATGGTGGGTGCCTGTAATCCCAGCAACTAGGGAGGCTGAGGCAGGAGAATTGCTTGAGCCTGGAGGTAGGGGTTTCAGTGAGCCAAGATCTTGCCATTTCTCTCAAGCCTGGGTGACAGAGTAAGACTCCGTCTCAAAAAAAAAAAAAAAAAAAAAAAAATGTAATGCATGACTCTGATGAAGGGTTGGCATGAAAATTAAAGGTTAACAATGCACCCTCTACAGCCAGACTGCCTAGGTTTGCTTTCCACTCTTGCTGGCTGGGTAACTTTTAAGCATGTTACTTACTCACTCTGAGCCTCAGTTTACTTGTGTGTAAAATGGGTGTAACAAGGGAAGTTGGGATTAGCCTAAGAAACAGGGGTGTTGTGAGGAGAAATGTGAATTGCACATGAATAGCAGCTGGAATTGCTCCTGGAAACATAAAAAATATTACGGTATTTGCATCATCTTCATCATCATCATTGCTAATAAGAAAGATGAGTATTATTAATTGTTGATGAAAAAGCAGGGGTGCATAGTTTTTCAGAGCCTGGGTACATGAGTAAAGAAGATGTGAGTTCCAATGTTATTTTACATTTCCATTTTTATGAGAAAGTGGGCTGAGAGAGAGGAAGGAAAGGGAGTTGCTTCAGTTTCCTTATCTGTAATTGGGGTTAATCCCAGAAACTTCATCCTTACACTGAGGAGTACAGGAAAATGCAAAAATAATAATAATAATAATGAAAAGAAAGAAAAAAGAAAAAAAAGAAAAAAAAGAAAAAAAATTGGCTCTGTAAGTGAGCAAAAAAGAGAAAGATATAATGAAGGATACAGTAATAATAATAAATGCTCGGAGTGGAGCCATCAGCACGGTGGGCCAACCCCCTTCTCTGCCCCCACCCTCTGGCAGACAGCCCATTCCTAGGGGTTTAGGGGGGGCACGGAACTGCCCCAGATGACCTGGCTTTGAAGCCCAGACTGGTGGGTGGGCCCCCACCACAGGCATCTTGGCCCCAGTTCCAGTGGCTACCCCATCTTGCTGTTCCTGCCCACACCCCACCCACCTAGTCTTGGCCCAGGATAAAAGGCCAAGGAGAGGCTGGGAAGCGAGGGGGTGCTGGGTGGGTGGAGGGACAGAGGCAAAGCTGGCTCCAGGCCATGGAGAGCTCAAGACAGAGCTGGGCTCCACGGGGAGCCCAGACCCCCGAAGAAGAGGCAGGAGCCTATCCAGACGCTCCCTCAATACAGCCTGCCTGGGACTGGGGAGCCGACTGCAGGTGACCTAGCTGAGCAGCTCCCCAGGCTCCCTCTGACCCCAGCTCTACTGTGAGTTCCCGCCGTGTGACTGTGTTGAAGTCATTTGTTCCACCTGGGCCTCGGTTTCTCCACTTGTGAAATGAGAGGATTGGGCCCTGTGATTTCTGGCATCTGTTCTGCCGTCCTGAGGCTTGATCACCCCACCTTGACCTCTGTCTCTCCGTCTCTCGCTCCTTCACTGTCCATGTCCCCTGTGCCTCTCTGTGTCTCTATCTCCACCCCTCTCTTTGTCTGTTACTTCTATCTGCCTCCTTACTTCTCTCTCCTTGCCTTGATTTCCCTATCTCCCCCGTACCCTACCTTCTGTTCCGCTCCATCGGAACCACCATTGAGTCACCAGTTATTGACTGAGAACCCATGATGTGCCAAGCTCTACCTAGCCAGGCGCAGCTAGGTGCTGGGGCCAGTGGTGAATAAGATGTGGTGGGCATCTGGGGCTTCCCAGGGCAGGAGGCTCTGAGACAGGCAGTCATATTCCTGGCCACCAGCACTGTCCTCCGAGTCAGATAATGTGGCCTGGGTAGAGGCGGGGAACTGGGGTGGTGAGAGGGGTCACTATCGATAGGTCAGGAAAGGATGGGGCCCAATGTGGGTAAAAGAAAAAGACCCAGGTCTCCAATATCCAACCCAGCTGAGCACAGTGCGACTCCCCCATTCCCACCCCAACCTACGAAGAGGAAGTCAGGCCAGGGGGCCTCAGGCCAAGGTCAAGGCTGGACAGCAGGAGAAGGAAGCACACAGGCCCAGAGCTGGCTGGCCTGGGCTGGCTCTGACGTCTCTGTGCCTTCACTTTCCTCTTCTGTGAAATGGGCATAATGAAAGTACCAAATAAGGCAGATTGTCCTGGGGACTGACCGAGATAACACGGGTTCGGCACACAGTAAGCACTCTGTAAAAAAGGCTGTCCATATCAAACCCACATCTGCCTTTACGAAATGCTTCTACGCTCATTGTCACCTTCTTTTCTGTGCAGCATCCAATAGGGACACGTGACCACCTTATAATTGCAGACACAGAGGCCCCCCTAGAGGTAGAGACCTACCAAAAGCCACACAGCGCACAGTGGCTGAGTCAGGATTCAAACTCTGGTCTCCTGCCTCCTAGGGGCTCCCCTTTTCCCCACTCCATGTTGGCAGCCAGCAGGGACCCTTTTGGGGGCCCATCCCTGGCTGGGGTTGTTGAGAAAGGAGTCGGGGTAGGGTTGGAAGGTGAAGCTGCTGTGGCCAGGGTTTCTGCTGTGTGTGCTGGCCTCACAAAGGAAAGTGCTGCTGTCTGCAGTGATCCAGGCGAGGTCAGGGCCCCAGTCCCCCACTCCCTGCCCAGGCCTGCTGAGCCAGCTTCCCCTTTGTGCCACAGACTATAGGGCCTGATGTCTGCCAGACTATAAAATGGGGGGTCGGACTCTAGTCACTCATAGCACCTGCCCGCCTGCCTGTCCTCCAGCAGGAAGTAGCAAGTCCCCAGGTAAGAGGGAACCCACAGCGCAGCTGAGAGCTGAAGGGGAGGGGAAGAGAAAGGGGAGACAGAGAGAGTGAGGCAGAGATAGCAGTGCCGTGAGAGTCAGAGAGCAGGGCCGTGGAGATAAAGATGGAAGTGGAGAGAGGAAGAAAGGCAGGGAGAAGGAGAGGGGAGAGAGCGAGAAAAGACAGAAATAAACAGATGTAAAGATAATTAAAAAGAACAGATACAGAGATAAGCAAAGATATAATGAGGGCGAGATAGTGGGGGAGAAAGGAACAGAGAGGGGGAGAGAGAAACGACAGGAAGATAGGCAGAAAGAGGGAGAGAAGTAAGAAACAGATAGAGAGGCAAAGAGAGGGAGGAGAGGAGGAACAGAGGGAGAGGGTGAATCGGGAAGAGAGAGAAAATGAGAACATCTCCAGGAAGGCATGAGTCCAGCTGCCAGCCCTGGGGGAGTGTTTAAAGCCACAGATGTGGCCCAGATGTCTGGCCTCACCCCTGGTGAACAGGGCACCCCAGAATATGCACAACCTTCCTGGAGGAGGCTGGGGGAGGGATGTGCTTATCCCAACTAGCTCCTCCTTACAGAATGTGTTCGGGAATCAGCTTGACCAGAGGGTCTTAATCTGTGCTAGCAGGGGGTCCTCAAATACCTTAACATTGTCCCCAAGGTTAAAGGGGGCATTATTTTTGTCTGGGGACAAAGTTGAGGTATTCATCAAACATTCAAAGGAGTCCATGACCCTAAAGCAACAAGGAACCACTGGAATTGACTAAAGCCCTCTCCACCCTACTCAGTCCCAGTCCTCATTTTCAGAACCCTCAACACGCAGTAAATACATCCTCTTGGGTCCTCCCATACACCCCAGTCCCCGGCCTGTATTTGCACCCATACACCAACCCCTCAGAGGAAGCGGACTGGGAAAGGAGCTGGGAGCATGCATTCATTTATTCTCTGAAAAAATGTTAATTGGGCATCTCCTATGTGCCAGGTGCAGAGCAAGTGTTAGGGATGGACGGTGAATAAATCAGAATAAGCAAATGGCAGAGCACTTTAAGAGCTCCGTTTCCTTGAGTTGAAATCAGAGCCCTACCACTTAGTAGCTGTTTGGGCCTGAGCTGGGCCCCTTCCTTCTCCAGCCCCCTGCTGCTCAGAGGGGATCATGATAGCAGTTACTCCATGGGATTAGGGTCATTGTCAGATGGGTTAATTAATGTATGTCACAGTGCCTGGCATACCTTAAGTACTCCCAAATGGGACTTCTTGTTATTAGTCTAGGGAGGCAAATTGGAGTTGCACAAGCAAATCAGCGTGATAAGCAGTGTGGAAAATTGCAGGGGGCTAAGGAAGGACCTAGAGGGGTAATGGAGGGTGGAACAGCTGGTGGAGGGAACCGCATGGTCAAAAGCCTGGAGGAAAGATATATGTGGGATGAGCGGCCCCCAGACGAGAAGGTCTTGGCTGGGGAGTAGGGATGAAAGAAAAACTTCCAGGCTTAAACATTTCAGAAGGAGATAGGAAACGAGCTCCAAGGAGGCTGAAAGCACAGGATGTGGGGCTATGAGGGCAGGAGGCAGTTTGGGGGTGTCATCCCTGAAGGCCAAGGTTTCTTTACAGACTTTTGCAGGCGGGAACCATGTCTCAGGCTGCAAAGGCCTCGGCCTCGGCCACAGTGGCGGTGAATCCAGGGCCTGATACCAAGGGGAAGGGGGCCCCACCTGCAGGCACATCCCCTAGTCCCGGCACCACCCTGGCCCCAACAACCGTGCCCATTACCAGCGCCAAGGCGGGGGAACTGCCTCCTGGGAACTACAGGGTAAGGACCTGGGGGTGCAGTGGCTGGGTGCCATGCCTTCTCTCCTTCCTTCCCTCCTCCGCCTTCTCCTCCCTTCCCTCCTCCGCCTTCTTCTTCTCTTCCTCTTTCACCTCTTACTCCTCCATATCTCTTTCTCCTCCTTTTTCTTGGCTTATTTTCTCTCCTTTCTATTTACTCTCCCTTTTCTTCTTCTCCACCTCCCCAGACTCTCATCCTCTGTCTCTATTCTCTTTTTCCCTCACCTTGGCCTCCTCCTCCCTCCTCCTTCTGGGACACAAGTGTGGCCAGCCAATCTGGGAGCCCATAAAATAGCCAGGGGTTCTGACACACTTGGAGAAAGTGGGGCCGGGCGTGGTGGCTCATGCCTGTAATCCCAGCACTTTGGGAGGCCGAGGCAGGTGGATCACCTGAGGTCAGGAGTTTGAGACCAGCCTGGCCAACATGGTGAAACCCTGTCTCTACTAAAAATACAAAAATTAGCCAGTCATAGTGGTGGGTACCTGTAATTCCAGCTACTTGGGAGGCTGAGGCAGGAGAATCACTTGAACCCAGGAGGCGGAGGTTGCAGTGAGCTGAGATCGTGCCACTGCACTCCAGCCTGGGCAACAGAGTGAGACTCCATCAAAAAAAAAAAGAAAAGAAAAGAAAAGAAAGAAAAAGGGGACCTATTGTCGAGTTGTGCAATAACAACAACCAGAACATACCACTTCACAGCTGAAGGGACACCTGGCAATCAGGCTACACCTGCACACGCACATGCTTAGAGTTTATCGAAAGCAAGAAAAAAAAAAAAGAAGAAAAGGAAGTGGGCTGGCTCAGCAGCAGGGAACCAGCTGTCCTTGGAGGCTCACTGGGGCAGCAGGATGGCCTCAGACCCTGAAAATTGCTAGAGGTGGTCTGGGCTCAAAGGGATCCTGTAGAGCAAGGTGTCCAGTCCCCTGGGATTTGGTTTGGTGTGGTTTCAATCTCAGATCACAGAAGTAGGTTGCCATTTTGCAACCCCTAGTTCATGACATGCTCTCATGTGGTCTGTGCGTGGCAGGCTTCTATTTATGTACCTATTTAATCATTAGTTTTATTTAATTTCTAATAATGCAACATGTACCTACAAACCCACCACCCATATAAAAGCCAGGACTTTGTTAAAAACTTTCTACCTAACTCTAAGGTGTCTCCCTTGATTCCATCATTTTCCTCCCCAACTCCAGGAAATACCATCCTATCCTCAACGTGTGTCTGTAATCTGCTTGCTTGCTTTTGTATACAATTTTATGCATTATTCCTTTAAAAATGTATACACACATACACACATATATTTATCTACTTGTTTTATTTATTCATTTATTTTGAGACCGAATTATGAGACAGGGTTTTGCCATATTATCCAGGCTGGTCTCAAACTCCTAGCCTCAGCCTCCCCAAGTGCTGGAATTATAGGTGTGAGCCACTGCAACTGGCCGATTTACTTGTTTTTAACTTATTGAAATACGCAATGTGATTATTCTGGGCTTTTGTTTGTACTTTTCACTTACTATGAGATCCCTAATATCCATCCATATTGTTGTGCATGACTGCGGGCCATTCATTCTGGCTGCTGCCTGATATTTCAGAGCGTGACCATCTCTTTCCACTAAGCACGATTTCAGTGGTTGCTAGCTTTGCTCTCATGAACAGCATGGCTTGGATGTTCTTATCCCTGTCTCCTGGTATCGGGGAACCTGCCCCGATATTCACATAGGTTATTTTCTATTTTTCCTAAGCATTGGCAAGCTTGAGAAATAAAGGGACAGAGTACAAAAGACAGAAATTTTAAAGCCAGGCATCCGGGGGAGACATCACATGTCAGTAGGTTCTGTGATGCCCCACAAGCCGCAAAAACCAGCAAGTTTTTATTAGGGAGTTTCAAAAGGGGAGGGAGGGTGTGAATAGGTGTGGGTCACAGACATCAAGTACTTTACAAGGTAATAGAATATCACAAGGCAAGTGGAGGCAGGGCAAGATCATAGGACCACAGGACCAAGGCAAAATTCAAATTGCTAATGAAGTTTCGGGAACCATTGTCGTTGATAACATCTTATCAGGAGACAGCGTTTTGAAGTCAACCGGTCTGACCAAAATTTATTAGGCAGGAATTTCCTCTTCCTGATAAGCCTGGGAGCGCTATGGGAGACTGGAGTTTATTTCATCTCTGCAGCCTCGACCATAAGAGACGACCATGCCCCCGGGGGGGCCAGTTCAGAGACCTACCCCCAGGTGCGCATTCTCTTTCTCAGGGATGTTCCATGCTGAGAAAAAGAATTCAGCGATATTTCTCCCATTTGCTTTTGAAAGAAGAGAAATATGGCTCTGTTCCGCCCAGCTCACCAGTGGTCAGAGTTTAAGGTTATCTCTCTTATTCCCTGAACAATTGCTGTTATCCTGTTCTTTTTTAAGGTACCCACATTTCATATTGCTCAAACACACATGCTGTACAATTTGTGCAGTTAATGCAATTATCACACAGTCCCGAAGCGACATACATCCTCCTCAGCTGACAGGATTAAGAGATTAAAGTAAAGACAGGCATAGGAAAGCACAAGGGTATTGATTGGGGAAGTGATAAATGTCCATGAAATCTTTACAATTTATGTTTACAGATTGTAGTAAAGACAGGCATAAGAAATTACAAAAGTATTAATTTGGAGAACTAATAAATGTCCATGAAATCTTCACAATCCACGTTCTTCTGCCATGGCTTCAGCCGGTCCCTCCATTTGGGGTCCCTGACTTCCTGCAACGTCCTGGGGCACACATACAGGAGTTTCTCTTGAGCAATCAAGGATAGAGATGGAAGTGCTGGGTCATGGTTATATGAACCTCCTCCTCTTACAGCTGGGGAAACTGAGGCTCAAAGAAGGCAGATAATTATGCCTTGGTCCATGTGAATGGCAACATTGTCCCAACTTAGAATAGCAAGTGGACAAGGAACCAAACATGAGGCTTAGTGAGGAGGGAAGATTAGCTCAAGTTTTCCCCTATGTTGTGGAGGGTTGGATTTGCAAGTGTCTCCTGAGCATCAGCTCTGTGGCAGGTACTGGGGCTGGGGCTGGAGATACAGAAATTGATCAACCTCAGGCCCTGCCCTGGAGGAGCCCTTGGTCTTTGGAGGGGCTGGGTAATGGGAAAGAGGGAGTGCAGAGAGAGAGGGAGACCCCAAAGCAAAATAGCAGTGACAGTGTGGTGGGTTAGTTGTGCTGCTAATGGGGAGAGGATAGTGGGGGATGCTCAACCAAGGCCGATGGAGGAAGGGGCAATCAGGGAAGGCTTCCTGGAGAAGGTGGCACCTGAGCCTAAAACAGAATAATGAGCTGGAATATGAATTAGGGAACTTCAGTTAGGCAGTGGGAGCTCCAAGCTGGATATGTGCGATGGAGAAGGCATTCCAGGCAGGAGGAACAGCACGAAGAAAGGCCTGAAAGGGAAGTTCATAAGTTCCTAATGATGGTGCAGATCTTAGCTTCAGAATTAGGGCATGAAGCCAGGTGCAATGGCTCATGCCTGTAATCCCAACACTTTGGGAAGCCAAGGCAGGCCAATCACTTGAGCGCAGGAATTCGAGACCAGCCTGAGCAACATGGCAAAATCCTGTCTCTACAAAAAATAGCCAGGCATGGTGGTGGGTGCCTGTAATCTCAACTACTCGGAGGCTGAGGTGGGAGGATCGCTTGAGCCTGGGAGGCGGAGGTTGCAGTGAGCCATGATTGCGCCACTGCACTTCAGCTGGGGCGACAGAGTGAGACTCAGAAAAACAAACAAACAAACAAACAAAAAACAAAAAACAGTAAAGATTGGGGGATGGGAGGACAGGATCATTTCACAAACCGTGGCTGATCACACTTTTATGTGACTCCTACACTGCCGGCTTTTATTTATGTAGATACTTAATGAATTTTTGACTCCCCCCTCACTCTGCCCTCGGCATGGGGGCTTCTTTCCTGCAGCTGGTGGTCTTCGAACAGGAAAACTTCCAGGGCCGTCGAGCAGAATTCTCGGGGGAGTGCTTGAACCTGGGAGACCGTGGCTTCGACCGTGTGCGCAGCATCATTGTCTCCTCGGGACCGTGAGTGCTGGGCGGAGGAGGGGCACACTCTCTGCCACAGTAAAATGACCACACAACAGTAGCTGCCATTTCTCCAGCATCTGCTCTGTGCCTGCGGCCATTTGTACTCCTGGCACATACATTATTTCCAATCCTCATATCAAACTGAAGAGGGAGGGATTGTTCTCAATCTCATTTTACAGATGAGGAAACTGAGGCTCGGAGAGGTGATCCAATTAGCATAAGATCACACTGGCAGTAAGCCATGGTTCTGGGCTCTGGAGAAATGCTGCTTCTACTACAGCAAAAACTCTAGCCCATCACCGAGGGCAGAGAGAGGCCAAAGAGTGAAGTGTCCACTCACTGTCCCCTCTCCTGGGCGTCCAGCTGCCTGGGAGTAATGATAAGCATCTGTGGCATACCCACCAGGTGCCAGGCACTGACTCGGGACCGCACCTAGATGACTCACAGTGCTGTAGGAGGGAGAGGCTATTCTTATGCCCACTTGACAGATGGAAAGACTGAGGCTCAGAGGGGGTAAGTCTCTTGCCCAGTGTCACCTATTGGTAAGTGGCACAGCCAGGATTCAACTCAGGTTGATTGAGTTCATTCCTAAAGCTCTTAATCACCATGTTTCACTGCCTGTTCCTCTCTCTGTGGGCATCTCTGGGCCTTAGTGACTCCCATATAAAACAGGGATAGTCATCCTTGGGCAGAGTGGTTGCCCTATGTCCAGCCTGTGTGTGCTGAGGTCAGGGTGGAGGGGCAGCCCCAGGACAAGATCCACATGGCTCGTTTGCTCTTGCCTCCCCACTTTGAAAGCCTGCAAGGGTTCAGTCATCCTGTATTCTGAGCCCATTCTGAGATGAGCTTTGAGGTCAGACAAGCCTGGGTTTGAGTCCTGACTTCCCCTGTTTGCCTTGTTCAGTTTGCAAGCCTCAGTTTCCCCATCTTTGAAATGGGGAGAATGATGGCCCTTACCACTCCTCACAGGATTATGCTGAGGTCTGAGGGAGATCATACAGCATAGGCCTGTTACCTTGTGGGCACCCAAACATGGCAGGTGACTCTGATGGTCACGTACCCACCTCCCTGCCCTGTGAATTTAACCAACTTATCCCGGAGCCTACCCGGGACCGTTTCTACCTCCTGCCCCCACTGCACCCTCAGTGTGGTCAACACAGCCTCAGCTCCACCCTCAGCCCCAAAACCCAGCTGGAAGCAGAAGCTACCGGATGTGGCCAGCATGGGTTTTCAGGCTTTTTTTGGTACCAGTGACTCAAACCTAGAGTATTTCTCCTCAAACAAAGATGCAGCTGGTGTCTGACGTGTGCCTTGGAGCTGTGCCTGATGGGCATGGAAACGGTCCTGTGGTCCGGGGGCCTGGGTCTGTGTGGGTGCTGGCTGGGCCATGGGAAATAGAGAATGAAGCGGGTGAGGTAGGCATGGGGAAAGTGAGGAGGCCTGCCTGCCTGAAACCCAGGAGACTGCAGCCCGACACCTGACACCATCATGTGACCTTAGGCTGGGGACTTAACGCCTGTTAGCCTCAGTTTCCATTCTCTTATAAATTAAAATTCCTGCCCTGCCCTCTCTCCTTGCTTGCAGGTTGAAATGAGCCATGGGAGATAAGAAAAGGCATAGATATAAACATTTAAAATTTAGATCCTCACTGGTCCTGCTCAAGAAGATAGGGGAGATTTTAGGGGGACCTTGGGCATGGTGGCAAGACCACATCAGTGTCTGTTTTTCCAGAAGCCTAGAACTCCAGTTTCCTTCTCCCTTTAATCAGCAACAGTATTAATTTGGAGGCTTACTCTGTGCTGTATCTGTTCCATGCATTCCCTCTTTTAGGCCCTCATAATCTCCCAACAAGGTAGATGCAATAAAGTAGATGTATCATTTCTTCTCTGTTACTAAAGCTTAGCAGGCATAAGTACTGCCCAAATTCACGCAGCAAATGGCAAAGCTTGGATTAGAACTCAGGTCTGTCTGTTTCCAGGGTCTGTCCTCTTAACTCCTACATGAAACCACCTTCCAAGGCTCCCTTGTTATTCACCCATGCATCTATCTACCCATTTATTCATCATCCATGCATTTACCCATGCATCTACCCATTCATCTATTGATCTATCAATACACACGTCCATTCTCCATTTATACACACGTACCCCCTGTGTGTTCTCCATCACCCACCCATCCATCTATAAATCTATCCATCTACCCACCCATCCATCTACCCGTCTACCTATCCATCCATTCAACCATCCCTTCATCCATCCCTTTATCCATGCATCCATTCATCCGTCCGTCTACCCATCCACCTATCCATCTATTCAACCATCCTTTCATCCACCCATCCATTCACCCATTCATCTGTCCATCCAACCACCCATTCATCTGTCCATCCATCCATCTATTCTCCCATTTATTTCTCTTCTACTCCAGACCAGACAGGGCTGAGGCAAATGCAACTCTATTCTGGGAAGACAAACATATCTTTAATTTACACCAGTGTGGTTAACTCATCTCTCAGACAAAGACCTGAGGCTCCTGTGATGCATTCTCTCTCAGCCCACTGTGAGAGCCCATCATCCTTATCTCCTTCCGGGGAAAGCAGGGTCCCAGCAGCCCCCTGGGAGAAGATGCTAGTGTCAGTGTCCCCTCATCCATCTCTTTTTTCCTAAGAACTCTTGAACACACAGGGAGCAAAGGTCAAGGAGTTCCTTAGTCTCAGCTTTCTCATCTGTGGAATGGGGATTGTCTTATCTACCCCACCTGCACTGCCACAATCCCTGGTCCCTCTAACACAAGCTCACTTCTTATCCTTAATCAATCTTCACTGGGAAAGCCCGGAAAATCTTCCATCTAATTTCAAACTTCTAATTAGTCCATGTAAGGAACCTAGCACCTTCATATGTGCTATCATATTATATTATCATAGGTATCTGAGGGTAGATATTACCATCATTCCCTTCCCATTGCCTCATACTAGTTACTGAGTATCTCCCGAATGCCAGGCCAGTGTTTACCCAGCAAGGATGCAAACACCTGTATCAATTTTTCCCTTACCCCTGTACCTTCGAGACTGTCGTTCATTTAATATATTTCATTTAAAATGATCCTGCTAAACACAAATAAACACATTTTAAAAGAACCCTCACACCACTGTTTATAAATGGAAGGCTAGTATTATTTCCTATAAGTAAAAGGTATCCATACAAAAGTAATTGGTATTATTATGTTGCTATTACACCATTGTCTGCTGTAGGTTCTGGGCTAGTGGTCTTTTCTCTCTTTGTTACAAAAAAAAAAAAAAAGGAGAGATTAGTAAGTGTTAAAGGCACATTAACATCAAACAGAGCCTTTCTCCTAGCTGGCATCAAGTTTAAAATGTCTATGTGTTCCTTGGCTCCAAGTCCTGATAGTACTTGAAGCATCTAGAGAAACAGTGTGCTCAGATAATCACACACATTTATCTCACTTAATCCTTCACCAACTCCAAGGAAACAGGCATATGAGTGTAGATGAGAAACAAAGGCTCAGAGAGGTAAAGTCACTTGCCCATAGTCACATAGCCTGTAAGTGTCAGAGCCTAAAATCCAACCCAGACATGTTCAGCCCCCTTTGGACTTTCCTACTGGCCTCAGGGCTGCCTTGCCAGGGGAGAGAGGAAGGCAAGTAGGGAGTGGGGGCTTCTACTAACCATTTGTCTCCTGTCTGCCTCATGGTCCTTCTTGTATCCAGCTGGGTTGCCTTTGAGCAGTCTAACTTGCGTGGGGAGATGTTCATCCTGGAGAAGGGCGAGTACCCTCGCTGGAACACATGGTCAAGCAGCTACCGCAGTGATCGGCTCATGTCCTTCCGGCCCGTCAAAATGGTGAGTGGCTCTCCAGCCGGGGCTGGAGAATCAGCCAGGCGGGGCGGGGCAGGTGTAAGTCTGAGATCTGACAAGGGCAAGAAGGAGATGATGGTGGGTACGGAGGCGTGGCAGCCTCTGAGTTGTCAAAACACTGTGGATTCTTGAGTTCATCAATTCATCAGCGTCCTTAACACACTCACTACATACCCATGTAGGAACCCTGGGCAAATGATAAACACAAAAGCTTCCAAGTTAGAGCTAAAAACTTCAGCATCTTCCTTGATTCTCTTGATATCCCTGGCTGCACATTTAGACCTTACTGGGAGCTTTTTTTTTTTTTCCAAAGATGGGGTTTTGCTGTGTCCCCCAGGCTGGAGTACAGCAGTGTGATCATAGCTCACTGCAGCCTTGGACTCCTGGCCTCAAGTGATCCTCCCGCCTGGGCCTCCTAAAGTGCTAGGATTACAGCTGTGAGCCACCATGCCAGGCCTGGGGAAGCTTTTCAAATTTCAGTGCCCATTCAAAACACCAAACATGCTGGTTGCAGATCGTGCAATGGCTAGGAAGAGGGATACTGTAGCAGGGCATGGTGGCTCACGCCTGTAATCGCAGCACTTTGGGAGGCTGAGGTGGGCGGTTACGCAAGGTCAGGAGTTCAAGACCAGCCTGACCAACATGGCAAAACCCTGTCTTTACTAAAAATACAAAAATTAGCCAGGCATGGTGGCGCATGCCTGTAATCCCAGCTACTAGGGAGGCTAAGGCAGGAGAATTGCTTGAACCTGGGAGCCAGAGGTTTCAGTGAGCCGAGATCGCGCCATTGCACTCCAGCCGGGGTGACAGTGCGAGACTCCATCTCAAAAAAAAAAAAAAAAATAGAAGAGGGATACTGTAGAAACGCAGCTTGAACCTCTTAATAATAAGACAATATACTGAATTAGTTTCTTATAATATTAACTAAGTCAACTTCCAGAAGATTCAAGGTCAAAATGGTGGCGATATCTCCAAGTGATTCACAGTTTTTTCCAGAATTAAGTTGATGATGAGTCATGAACCAGCTACATCTTACTCACCAGTGTTAGTTGCTGATGGTAACCGACTTTTGTCTTCCATGATGGGAACATTTATAAGAATTTTCATGAATGTGCATTTGAGGCTATCAAGTGCCAACCACCAGCTGTTTTGACATCATCAAATTTATCTTAATGGATTATTCAAACAGATCATTCCCAATGCTTTTCACAGAATGTAAGACTGAATTATTTGCCTTCATGATGCACTCTCTGTAAGAATTCACAGATGTCTCTCCCAATCATTGAATGGTTCTTATATGCCAACCTATGTTAAGGGGTTTGTTTGGAAGAGTGATCAACCAGGCCATTTCCAGTAGCTTCTAGAAGCTTGCTATTCAACATAATAGGCACTAGCCGTATGTGGCCATTGGACACTTGAATTTTGGCTAAATGGAGATGTGTCATAAGTGTAAAATGCACATTAGGTTTTGAAAACATAGTAAAAAAAATTTTAAAGAATGTCAACAATGCATTGATATCATTATATTGGTTACATATTGAAAGTATAATATTTTAGGTACATTTGTTTAAATAAAATATGTTATTAGAAATGTTTAGAAATCTCAAAGCCTAGACCCCGCCCAGACCAATTAATTCTGAATCTCTTGGGCTGGGACTCGGGCACTGCTATCTTTTCTATGCCCTCTAAGTAGTCCGTCTGTGTGGCCAGGGCTGAGATCCAATGGTCTAATTCGGGGTGCCCAATATTTTGGCTTCCCTGGCCCACACTGGAAGAATTGTCTTGGGCTACACATAAAATACACTATCACTAATGATAGCGGATGAGCTTTAAAACAATTGCAAAAAAATCTCATAATGTTTTAAGAAAGTTCACAAATTTGTGTTGGGCCACATTCAAAGCCATCCTGAGCCACATGTGGCCTGCAGGCCGCAGGTTGAGTAAGCTTGGTCTAACCCTTCCTCTCTCTGCCCTGCCACAGTCCTGGTCCAGGCCACCGTCATCTCTGACCTGGTCAGCTTCAGCTGTCTCCCTGCTGGGTTCCCTGACTCCCTTCCAGCCCCCTGTCCTGGGAAGTTATAGGGCTCTTTTCAAAATAAAAAAATAAAAAAACCTGACCATCTTCTACTGGAACCCAGGCATTTTGGTTGGCCTGTTTCTATTTTCCCTTTTTTTTTTTTTTTTTTTGAGACACATCTAAGTCTGTCGCCCAGGCTGGAGCGTAGTGGCATGATCTGGCTCACTGCAACCTTCACCTCCCTGGGGCAAGCAATTCTCCTGCCTCAGCCTCCCAAGTAGCTGGGATTATAGGTGTGCACCACCACGCCAAGATAATTTTTGTATTTTTTGTAGAGATGGGGTTTCATCATGTTGGCCAGGATGGTCTCAAACTCCTGATCTCAAGTGATCTACCTGCCTGGGCCCCCGAAAGTGCTGGGATTACAGGCATGAGCCAGTGCGCCCAACCAGTTGGCCTGTTTCTGCCAGGCTCTGGTTCTAGGCTCTGAGTGCAAAACTGTGCATCAAACAGACTAGGTCTCTGTCTTCATGGGACTTAAGCTACCCAGGGAGGCAGCTATGGAAAACCTAATAATGGAAATCCATCTACAATTGCAAACTGTGGTAGGTGCTACACAAAGGCCGTGCAATCTAACTAGGAAAGCAGAAGCAGGAACTGGGGGCTCAGATATTGTTAGAGGTGGGAGTGGTCAGGGGGTGGTCAGGGAAGCCAGCTCCCAGAGTTTGGAAACCAACTCAGCCATGTGAAGAGCAGATGGTAAAGCCTTCCCGGGAACGGTGTGTGCAAAACTCCTGGAGCAACGATGGACTGGTGGGACCAAGAAAATTAAAGGTGGCCAACAAAGCTGCAGCAGAGGGAGTGGAGGCGAGAGGGAGGCAAGATGGGAGGGGAGGTGCTGGTGGAGGCCAGGGTCTTGTAGGGTCTCATAGGTGATGGCGAGTTTAGTCTTGACCCCTCTAGCAGTGGGGAGCCATTGACTAACAACCTTCCCAAGGCCCTCAAGACTGTAACAATAATAAGTAATCATTGTCGTACTTTTACCACTGGCTGGTAATTGCACTAAGGGCATTTGTCTTGCCATGCCCCAAAGGGTCCCCTGTGATTACATCCCTGCCTGGCACCTTGCACTTGCCTTCCTGCACCCTGGCCACACAGATATTGTTTTTGCACATTCCCACCTCCCAGCTTTTGCCTATGCCTTCTCTGCCTCAGTGCCTTCCCTCAACCCTCCTTCCCTTCTCAGCTTTGTGCACTCCTCCTTAACCTCCAAGGCCCCTCTCTAGTGTCACTTCTTCCATGAAGCCTTCCCTGATCTGCTCTCCTTTTCTCTGGAAGAATTAACAAGTTCTTTCTTCATCTATAACCTTCTACTGGAGTCTTTCACAGAAGGATGCACTTACATCCTGGGCTCTTCCTCCTAGTGGTGGTGAATAACAGTAGATAATCACAGCGCCCATTTTTAAGCACCAACTACGTACTGGGTATATTACCTGCCTTTTACATAATCCCTACAACTGTCCTATGTGACAGGCTATGATAACATGCATTTTAAAAGCAAGGAAACTGAGATTCAGAGGTAGAAAATGACTGGCCTAAGGCCACACAGCTGGGAGTTGCTGGGGCTGAGATTTGAACCCAGGTCCGTGGGTTTGAACCTAGACACTGAGGTTAGCATCACTCTGCTATTTCCTGTTCATCTCTTTGGCTCTTCAAACCCTTGGGCCTAAAACAGTGCATGATGACTTTTGAAAAGATGGATGATCCCTGCCCTCAGAAATAACAGACAAACTTTAAAAACAAGATACAGGGTCATGAAAGCATTAAAAATAAGTGCAAGCCAGAACTGAATCGTGCCCAAATTCAAGGGTGGGCCTAGTTGTTTGTTTGTTTGTTTTTTGAGACAGAGTCTTGCTCTGTCACCCAGGCTGGAGTGCAGTGATGCAATCTTGGCTCACTGCAACCTCTGCCTCCCAGGTTCAAGCGTTTCTCCTGCCTCAGCCTCCCGAGTAGCTGGGACTACAGGCGCATGCCACCACGCCCAGCTAATTTTTTTTTTTTTTTTTTTTTTTTTGTATTTTTGGTAGAGATGGGGTTTCTTCATGTTGGTCAGGCTGGTCTCGAACTCCTTGTGATCCCACCCGTCTCAGCCTCCTAAAGTGCTCGGATTATAGGCATGAGCCACCGCGCCCAGCCGGGCCTGTTTCATAGCTGGCACTCAACCGTGAGTTAAGTAGCCATGACAATCCCACAAAGCAATAGTAACCCCATTCTTTATTGTTGTTGTTGTTTGAGACAGTCTTGCTCTGTCGCCCAGGCTGGAGTGCAGTGGCACAATCTTGCCTCACTGCAACCTCTGCCTCCCAGGTTCAAGTGACTCTCCTGCCTCAGCCTCCCAAGTAGCTGGGATTACAGGCACCTGCGACTGCACCTGGCTAATTTTTGTATTTTTAGTAGAGATGGGGTTTCACCACATTGGCCAGGCTGGTCTTGGACTCCTGACCTCAGGTGATCTACCTGCCTCGGCCTCCCAAAGTGCTGGGATTACAGGTATGAGCCACCATGCCTGACAATAACCCCATTCTATAGATGGACAAACTGAGGCTCTGAAGGAGGCAGAGTAAAATGTCGAAGATCGCCAGTGCGTAAATGTCAGAGGCAGGATTTTTTTTTTTTTTTTTGAGACAGAGTCTCGCTCTGTCGCTCAGGCTGGATTGCAGTGGTGCGATCTCGGCTCACTGCAAGCTCTGCCTCCTGGGTTCACGACATTCTCCTGCCTCAGCCTCCCTAGTAGCTGGGACTACAGGCACCCACCACCATGCCCGGCTAATTTTTTTTGTATTTTTAGTGGAGACGGGGTTTCATCATGTTAGCCAGGATGGTCTTGATCTCTTGACCTCGTGATCTGCCTGCCTTGGCCTCCCAAAGTGCTGGGATTATAGGCATGAGCCACTGCGCCCGGCCTAGAGGCAGGATTTGAACCTAGATCTGTGTTCCACCAACGTTCCACGTTTCACCTGGTTTGTAAGAAGCATTTACAAAAGGGCAATTGGTTAAACTCCCGATGGCACAGGGACGCTGCTTAGGAATGAAATGTTTCTCTGAAAGGTTCTGCCCCTCCCTGGCTGTGTGATGTTGATCAATAAGCTTGACCTCTCTGAGCCTTTTTGTCCCTGATCATAATTTAAAAAATAATAAATACTTTTTTTTTTGAGACAGGGTCTTGCTCTGTCACCCAGGCTGGAGTGCAGTGGTGTAATCATAGCTCACTGCAGCCTCAACTTCCTGGGCTCAAGCAATCCTCCTGCCTCAGCCTTCCAAGTAGCTGAGACTACAGGCATGCTCCACCATGCCTGGCAAATTAAAAAAAAAAATTTTTTTTTTGAGAGACAGGATCTTGCTATGTTGCCCAGGCTGGTCTTGAACCCTTGGCCTCAAGCAATCCTCCCACCTGGGCCTCTCAAAGTGCTGGGATTATAGACATGAGCCAATAAATGCATTTATTGAGCACTTGATATATGCCAGGCATCGTGCTCAGTGCTCTATGTGGATGCACTCATTTCATCCTCACCAGGACCCTATGACGTGGGAATTGTCATCACATTTTCCTTATGTCTCCTTCGAGACTAGACAGCAGTGGTCCCCGGAGAGTCCCCCGGCAGCCTGAACAGGCTCATCTCTCTCCCTCCACACCCAGAAGGCCCCGCTAAGTTTCTTCTCTTTGTCCCATTTGTACTTCACACACCTGACCCGGCCTCTCTTTCCCCAGGACGCCCAGGAGCACAAAATCTCCCTGTTTGAAGGGGCCAACTTCAAGGGCAACACCATAGAGATCCAGGGGGACGACGCACCCAGTCTCTGGGTCTACGGCTTCAGTGACCGCGTGGGCAGCGTGAAGGTCTCCAGCGGAACGTAAGCATCCCTCCTGCCAGGTCCACATCCCCTCCTTCAAGCACAGGCAGAATCAGAGGCTGCTCCCCTTATAGGTTATAACATCAGATTCCTAGAGAAGGCCGTGGCCCCTCCCACAGTCTCCCAGTGCTGGTTTCTGGGATTCAGCCAATAGAGCTTTATTCCTCTGGGGAATAGAGTCATACTTTGAGGAATTCCAGGTCAGTGTAAACAAATCAGCTCTAAAAAGTTGTTAGATGGAGAAAATAGGAGCTGCTAAGCCTAGTTGGGGTTGAAGGAATAATCAACTAAAGGGCCGGCGCTGATGTGGATAGATGAGGCTGGATGCATCCAGGAACAGGGAATATTCAGGGAAATCAGGAGCTTCTGGGAGAATGAACAGAATGAGTTCTAAGCAGTGAATTTGCATCATAAGATGGCCCTGACCCTGCTACTGACATGCTGAGGAACTTGAGTAAGCCTAAACACTTCTCTGCCTCTCAGTGTTGCCAGCTAGGCAATGGGCACACAAAACTCCCTGATCTAAGAGTGCCCTTTCTGCTCTGAACGCTCAGGATCTGAAGCTATCAAAACAGAGTCCCATGACCTTATGTCATGAGAGTACACGGAAGGGCCGGATCAAAGGAGTCACTTTATCCATCCCCCTGCCTCCAGATGAAAATGCCAGACACCCCTGATCTCCTCTAGGTAAATGTAAGGCTCTGTCTCTCCATTCCCAGACTTGTTCTGAGCTCCTGTAACACCATCAGGGCCATGGCGTTTTTCTTGTTCCTTTCTGCCTCCCTGAAACCTATATCCCTGCCATTCAAACCATCTGAAATATACTAAGCCTTGTCTGTGAGCCAGGCACTGTGCTAGGTACACTGGGGAAAGCAGTGATGAATACAGCCAAGTTCCTACCTTCAAGGAACTTACTTGGCCTAGCAGGGGAAACCCAGATATACCTGTGAGATGGTGTCCAACAATACTAGGTAAAGAATGGGCCAGCCAGGGCAACTGTGTTGTAGGAGGTCAGAGGAGGAGAGGTTTCTAGGATTTGGCTGTGTATGTTAGGGTGGAGGGCAGGTCAAACGTTTATCTGCAGAGGCTGGAACTTAAACCAGGCTTTACAATATAGGGAGGGGGTCTGGCAGAGGCCTGGAAAGACCCTCTCAACAAAGACAATGAGAGAAGTTAGAAATTAATCACTGAAGATAACTTCTATTGAGTGCTTACTATGTACCAAGGACTGTGCTAACCACTTTAAATGAATAACTATTAAATCTTTATAACAAACCAAGGAGGTGAGTGCATTATCATCCCCATTGTACAGACAGTACACTGAGGTTCTGATACCTTATCCACCTAGATTCTCACAGCTGGTAAATCAATGGCAGAGCTAGGATTTGAACCCAGGTATGTTTGATACCAGAGTATGTGTTCCCAGCTGCTACACACCGATGCACTTACCTGCAAAGAAAACCAATTTTTTTTTTTTTTTGAGATGGAGTCTCGCTCTGTCCCCCAGGCTGGAGTACAGTGGTGCAATCTCAGCTCACTGCAAGCTCTGCCTCCTGGGTTCACGCCATTCTCCTGCCTCAGCCTCCCGAGTAGCTGGGACTACAGGCGCCCGCCACCACGCCCAGCTAATTTTTTTGTATTTTTAGTAGAGACGGGGTTTCACTGCGTTAACCAGGATGGTCTCGATCTCCTGACCTTGTGATCTGCCCGCCTCAGCCTCCCTAAGTGCTGGGATTACAGGCTTGAGCCACCGCACCGGGCCAAGAAAACCAATTTTTTGAAATAACACTTCCTCTCTTTCATTTGCTTCATTGTTAACCAGTCCCTAAGTCCTATTCTTGCTTCCTTGGATTTGTTCTCTGAGCCCTGCATCATCACGTTTAATGGGATGTGTATTCATATTCCTACCATGCACAGGCAACATGCTTAGCAAACACTTGAAGTGCATTCTCCATTTGGTCCCCCACCAACTCTCTTAATAAAACCAGGCACCGTGACCATGCTCACTTCCTAGAAAAGGAAACCGAGGCCTATCAGAGAGGCAAAGTCCTTGCCCCAGGGCACAGAGCCGGAAGGAATATAGCCAGGACAGAGGTGAAAGAGTAGCAGACTGCGGGGATCAATGAAGGACAGGCTGGTCTGGCAGGGGTCTGGGTGCCAGGCAACGAGGCAGGCTGTCTCCACTCAGTCCTTCTCACTTTCCTCTCAGATGGGTTGGCTATCAGTATCCTGGCTACCGCGGGTACCAGTACCTCCTAGAGCCTGGCGACTTCCGGCACTGGAATGAGTGGGGAGCTTTCCAGCCACAGATGCAGTCCCTGCGTCGCCTGCGTGACAAGCAGTGGCACCTCGAGGGGTCCTTCCCTGTCCTGGCCACAGAGCCCCCCAAGTGAGTTCACACCTCACTCTGCTACCTTGCCCCAACCCTTCTTCATGTTCAATTATTTCCCCCATTTTTCCCAGGCAAATAAAATTCCGTAAAGCCAAAATTTCTCCTGGATCTGTAAACAGATGTGTGCCTTGAGGTCCCCCATCGTTACTGGGATGTGACTTCCTCGCTCTTAATAATTACAACGATAATAAAAGCAGCAAACACTGAAAAGTTCTTTCTGCCTTTTATGTGAGTCTACCAAATGTGTAGGCAGAAATGAATAAGGCCAAGTTCCTGCCGTCAAGGAGGTTGCTCTGCCTAGCAGGGGAAACCCAGATACACCTGTGAGATGCTGTCCAAGGATACTAGGTAAGAGATGGTCCAGCCGGGGCATTTGTGCAGCAGGTCAGAGGAGGCAGGTTGGTTTCTGGGTCCTGAATGGATGTGTTGGGGTGGAGGACAAGTACTTGGCCTTACTCATTATGAAGACCGCACTAGGAGGTTGGTATTATACTTACTCTCATTTAACACGTGAGGAAATTGAGGTTCAGAGAGGGGAAATGATTTTCCCAAGGTGACACAGTTAGCAAGTCAAGACTTGAATTTAGGCTGTCTGGCTCCAGAGCCTGTACTCTTCAAGACAAATCTATAGATTATTTTCTAACTGTAGCCAGTTGAGCGTCCCCCTCAGGACTTTTTGCACTGTCTGCATGCCACCTGGTCTACTTTTGACAATATTTTTATTTAAATAGACTTATTTTTTGTCCTTAAATGCACTGATTTGTAAATAAATCTTTATAATGCTCCAAGAAGTGGAAAATCAGTATCATATACATAGAAAACAATCACGTAGGCCAGGCGTGGTGGCTCACCCCTGTAATCCCAACACTGTGGGAGGCTGAGGTGGGTAGTTCACTTGAAATCAGTAGTTCGAGACCAGCCTGGCCAACATGGCGAAACTCCATCTCTACAAAAATTACAAAAGTTAACCCAGCATGGTGGCGTGCGCCTATAGTCCCAGCTACTTGGGAGACTGAGGTGGCAGGATCACTTGAAGCTTCAGCTTGGGAATTCCAAGGTGCAGTGAGACATGATCATGCCACTGGACTGCAGCCTAGGCAACAGAGTGAGATCCTGTCAAAGAAAGAAAGAGAGAGAGAAGGAAGGAGAGGAGAGAGAAAGGAAGGAAGGAAGGAAGGAAGGAAGGAAGGAAGGAAGGAAGGAAGGAAGGAAGGAAGGAAGGAAGGAAGGCAATCATATAAATAAATCAAATACAATTTAAAGAAGGCCAAGTATCAAATTTCCAGCAGACACTACTGCCCGCAACCTGCTCACTCTTTGACAAAATGGGAGATTAGCCAGTGTTGAAAAGTGTGAAAGAGGGCCGGGTGCGGTGGCTCATGCCTGTAATCCCAGCACTTTGGGAGGCCGAGGCAGGCAGATCACTTGAGGTCAGGAGTTCGAGACCGCCTGGCCAACATGGTGAAACCCCATCTCTACAAAAATATAAAAAGTTAGCCAGCTGTGGTGGTGGGTGCCTGTAATCCCAGCTACTTGGGAGGCTGAGGAAGGAAAATCGCTTGAACCGGGAGGCAGAGGTTGCAGTGAGCCGAGATCGCACCACTGCACTACAGCCTGGGCGACAGAGTGAGACTCCATCTCAAAAAAAAAAAAAAAAAAAAAACTAACAAAAAAAGAAAAGTGTGAAAGATGCTTGCACCAAACTGAGACTTTTTTCCTCCTTGATTTAATCAATAAAGGTTGAAAAGAGCATCGTTTTCTTGTATCTGATTCAGTGTTATTCAATCCTGAGGCTGGGGTCCATCAAGAATCATCTCATTTGGAAATCTCTGCCAGACATTATTGTTTCCCATATCAACAGTTAATATTGATTGATGCTATTAATCATTAATCTATGCAGACAGCCTGGTGGAACGGGGTGTGGGGGTTGCTATGGATATCTTCCTGGAAGAGGGAATATCTGAAGGGGGCCTTGAAAGATGGAGCAGGAACTTGCTTGATGGAGAATAGGGGAGATGATATTCCAGGCAGAGCAAACAGCAGTGTCTCCGCTACTCCATATGGCACCTTTGTGCAAATGATAAAAAGATGCCTCTTCCTCAAGACATTTTACTGCCATCTGTTAGAAATTATTGGTATAAATCTTGGATGTCTACCATGTGAATGTGATATCCTTGTGCTGTGCCCAACATGCACAGCTGTACTTGGCAGCCCTGGAGCACCATGAACAAAGGCATAGAGGTTGAGAGAGTTGTGGTGGGCCCCAGTGAAGCTTACTGAGGTGGGAACATTAGCTTGGTGGTTGTGTGGGCAGAAGCACAGGGTGGGACGGATACACTTGTACGTCGGGAGATAAAGCTGGCAAGAAAGATAGGGCCTCATGACACCCCACCCTGTGGTTTTGCTGAGCTTCAAAGTTGAGACACCACCTCACATAATCTTGCACAGGTCTCACTCACCTTCCCTCGTCTCACTTTGATTCTCCCCACCTCAACACTCTTGGCCAGCATCTTGGACTAGAAGACAGGGCTGTCTGCGGACCAGGATTCATGGGCAGAAATCAGGAATATAAGGGTATTAACCCTGTTGTACTGTTAGAAGTTGGAAAGAACTAGGCAAATTGCTTCCATTCCCTGGGAATTGTTTTTCCCTTCTATAAAATGACAGCTCAAATACCCATCCAGCCCCAAGATTCTGAGGTTCCAAAGTTCCATGACTCTCTAAGGTTCTGATATTTATCTCTAAGCTTCTGTGATTCTCTGATTCCAAAGCCAAGCCACGTGGATCCTCATTCTAAGTTCTTAAGTTATGTAGTAAAGCTCTAAATTCTACTGCAGTGGAGTCCAGCTTCACAATGATACGAGCCCCCTGAAATTAACTTCCATAGTTCTTCACCTTCAAGGTCCTATTGTTGGTAAGATGCACTATGATTTTATAATTCCAAGAGGAAAAAGAGAAATACTACCAATCAAAATATAACACAATTGTTTTCTGATCACTCAGAATTTTTATACTTATTGAAAGAATTATTTTCAACTTATTTAGACATAACAGATTTTTTTTCAGTATATCAATCTGATAAGTCCCATAAAAGGTAAACATACTAGAAATTCATCAGTTAAGTCAGTTCTAAAACCTCTTTGCGGCCAGGCACAGTGGCTCATGCCTGTAATCCCAGCACTTTGGGAGCCCGAGGCAGGTGGATCACTTAAGGTCAGGAGTTTGAGACCAGCCTGGTCAACATGGTGAAGCCCCACCTCTATTAAAAATACAAAAAATTAGCCGGACATGGTGGTGCACACCTGTAATCCAGGTTGCTCTGGAGGCTGAGGCAGGAGAATACCTTGAATCCAGGAGGCAGAGGTTGCAGTGAGATCGTGCCGCTGCATGTCAGCTTGGGCGACAGAACAAGATTCCATCTCAAAAATAAAATAAAATAAAATCTCTTTGCATTGATAGTCCAGATTCTCGCCTGGCATGGTGGCTTATACCTATAACCCCAGCATTTTGGAAGGCTAAGGTAGGAGGATCACTTGAGCTCAGGAATTTGAGATCAGCCTGGGCAAGACGGTGAGACCTTACCTCTACAAAAAATAAAAAATAAGCTGGGTGCAGTGGTGCATGCCTGTAGTCCCAGCTACTGTGGAGGCTGAGGCAGGAGGATCCCTTGAGCCCAGGATTTCCAGGAGGCTGTGAGCTATGAATGTGCCACTGCACTCCAGTCTGGGGAACAGAGCAAGACCCTGTCTCTAAAAACAAAAAGAAGGCCATACATGGTGGCTCACGCCTGCAATCCCAGCACTTTGGGAGGCTGAGGCAGGAGGATCATTTGAGCCCAGGAGTTTGAGACCAGCCTGGGCAACACAGGGAGACTACATATCTATAAAAAATTAAAAACAAAACAGAGTCCAGGTCTTCTGGATCACTTTCATCTCACAGGCATTCTTTTTTTTTTTTTTTTGAGACGGAGTTTCACTCTTGTTGGCCAGGCTGGAGTGCAATGGCCCGATCTTGGCTCACTGCAACCTCCGCCTCCCAGGTTCAAGCGATTTTCCTGCCTCAGCCTCCTGAGTAGCTGGGATTATAGGCATGCACCACCATGCCTGGCTAATTTTTTGTATTTTCAGTAGAGACGGGGTTTCTCCATGTTGGTCAAGCTGGTCTCAAACTCCCAATCTTAGTTGATCCTCTTGCCTCGGCCTCCCAAAGTGCTGGGATTACAGGCGTAAGCCACTGCGCCTGGCCTCACAGGCATTTTAAAATGTGCATATTAGCATCACTGAAACAAGATATGTACACTTGGCAAAATAAACACCAGAAGAAAATAACAATTAAAGTCATTTTATATTTAATGTATTGTTTGCTAATGAATTTATGAATAAACAAAATGCCTTGTAATAACAAAGGAGGACATATAAAATTATAAGCAAAAAATAAAGAATAAAGACTAAAAGAAGCAAGTTAAAGAAAATAACATGTAGTAAGGCTGAGAGTGAGTGTGACTTAGGAACCATAAACCTGGTGTTCCTTCCATGGGTCCTAGTTTCAACATATCTCTCAAAACATGAGCATCTCACCACCTGGAGCAGAATTTCAGAGCTTAAAGATAAGCCACACTTTTGCCTTCAAACCAAAACTAAGGTTTCATTTCATCAGGTGCTCAACCCAAGAAATCGTGATGAGTCCAAGTCTAATATTGACGGAAACCACTGAAGCTGGACTTCCCAAGGGGCTATGTTGCCTTCAGCCTTTTTGGGGACTTCTCCAAGGCAATTTTGACTGCTCTAAATGCTGGCTTTTTATTTGTTTGTTTTTGTTTTTTGTTTTTTGTTTTTAAGCTAGAGTCTCATTCTATTGCCCAGGCTGGAGTGCAGTGGCACGATCTCAGCCCACCACAACCTCCACCTCCCGGGTTCAAGCAGGAGTGTCCCTAAACACTGGCTTTAAAATACAATGCCTGACAAAATTGGGGACTTCATATTGTTTCAAGGCTAGATAGATCCCAGCTTGTGAATCTTTCAGTCTCAGGCCTTTGGAAAGGCAAAGCATCTTGATTATGAGAGAGCGGCTCTCATTCTCATCGACAAGAGGCAACCCATAATCTTCTAGACACTGGAGCACAAGCCCAACGCCAGCAGTGTGTATATGTGGGGTGGAGGCAGGAGGATCACCCAGAGGCATTGAATGCTTTTGTGCCAGCATGAGATGCTGATAGATACACAGCAACTGGGCTCTGGGGAAAAGACACGGTTCCAGGGTGCCCTGCAGAGGTTCTAAAGAGATGAGCCTTGTTAGAGCCACATTTCCATGACAGCCAGTCGCCTGGGTCACATACTCAGGATCAATGAATGCTTTGTGAAGCCTGGATCCCCAGCTAGGAATAATACTACACCCTTCCAGCAGAAGAAAACCTGCTCACTTACTTTTACTTCCTGCCCACTGCCGAGCCACTGCCTTCTATCAGTGTACTAGAAAGGGTCAGAGAGACCTGAGTTTGCATTCCAGCTCTGACAATTACCAGCTATTATCCTTAGCCAAATCAGATTACCTGCTGGAGCCTCTGTTTCCACATCTGTAAAATGGGAGTAATGATAATAAAACACCAAAAGCTTGGAAAGGGTAAATGATCAGCTTAAATACAATAATTATAAGGTGTTTAGCATATAGCAAGCACCTGAATAAAGTGTTTTTTGTGGTTGGGCATGGTGGCTCACACCTGTAATCCCAGCACTTTGGGAGCCCAAGACAGGTGGATCACTTGAGGTCAGGAGTTGGAGACGAGCCTGGCCAACATGAAGAAATCCCATCTCTACTAAAAATACGAAAATTAGCCAGGCATATTGGCACATGCTTGTAATCCCAGATACTCAATAGGCTGAAGCAGGAGGACTGCTTGGACCCAGGAGGCGGAGGTTGCAGTGAGCCGAGATCACACCATTGTACTCCAGCCTGGGCAACAGAGTGAGACTCTGTCTCAAAAAAATAAATAAATAAAATAAAAATAAATAAAGTGGTTTTTAAAAAATTTTTAATTAAAAAAAAAGTAGAGACAAGGTCTCACCATGTTGCCCAGGCTGGTCTCAATCCACTGGGTTCAAGCTATCCTCCCTCTTCAGCCTCCCAAAGTGCTGGGATTACAGGAGTGAGCCATTGAGCCTGGCCTAAAGTGTAGTTATTGACATAGCATCAACCTCATTCTCTTGAAGTCAGAGCTGCAAAGAATTTTTGGATCAATGTGTATTATGCTACATCTATTCTTCCTGCTTTTGATAAATATTGACTGAAGACCTCTTAAGTACTGGGTTTTGCCTAGATACTGGGAAGACAGGTTGGGGGGGAAGACAGAAGAGGTGTCTGCTCTAGGTGTTCCCAGCTGAAGATGCAGACAGGAGGAATGAATTATTTTGTCTGCCTTCAAAGTCACATCAAATTCCTGGGCTGCACAGTCTGGTGTCTGGTCCACCACGATGTCCTGAGGGGCAGTTAGCCTTCCTCAAGGAGGCGACAGAGAGATTGAGACCTGGAAAGGTTCACTGAGCTAGGGGTACTGAGAGGAGAAGTCCCAACCTAGACAACGAGACGATCATTCTGATCCTCCTCCTTAGCCTCTCAACTGAGATCTGCCAATTCTTTCTTCCAAACATCTCTGGAACCAAAATGCCTCCTCCATGCCCACATCCCCTCTCTGGGTTCCTGAATTATTTCAACACCGTCCAAACCAGTTTCTGCCTGTTTCTTCTTCATGCAGCACCAGAGGGATCTTTGCAGAAAGTCAGGCTCACCATGCCCTTCCCCTGTCGAACACCCCTGTCTCTCCATCACCGCAAGAGAAAAGCCCCGACTCCTTCCCACGGCCCACAAAGCTCTGCAGCATCCAGCCCTGCAGACACCTCTGATCTCTTCTCTCACCTCCACCACATCCTGTCCACTCTGCACTTCATGCAAGGCCCCACACTCGCTTCCTTCCTGCTAGGCCTTTGCACCTGCTGGATTCTGTGACCAGTGCACTCTTCCAAGGATCCCCACCCATGCCTCTGGCATATATACACCCCTGGCCCTCCCTCCCTGGACCAGGTTAATCTCTGCTGCTCCTGCCTCATCAGTTACAGGTGCTCACTTCACTGTGAAGGCTTGTTGAAGGATCTAGCTTCCCCAACTTGGACCTTTGTCCTCCTGTTAGCTGCTGAATCTGTGCCTAGCACAGAGAGCTCAGGAAATGCCATTGCTAGAATGTTATTAAACAAATGCCCCCATTCAGACCTCTTCCTCTGATCTCCATTTTTTTCATCCACAAAAGGACATTATAAGACACCCTGCTGGTGTTTAATTTATGTGTCTATCAGATCAGTCATATGAAGTCTCTAACATGCACGCAATAAACACTATGTAATGTTGTTGTATTGTTTCCAGACCAGTAATGGCTGGCTCCATGGAGGCAGCTTTATCAGTCCCAGCATTTTCCATATGGCAAGCACTATTTATTGGACACATGAATGAATGAATGAATGACCAATGAATGAACACATGGCTGGCCATGGGCAAATTACTTAATAATATCTGTGTGCCTTAGTTTCTGTGTGTGTGTGTGTGTGTACTCACCCAGGATGGAGTGCAGTGGTGCGATCTACACTCACTGTAACCTCTGCCTCCTGGGTTCAAGCGATTCTCGTGCCTCAGCCTCCCGAGTAGGGGAAATTACAGGTGAGCAGCACCATGCCCTGCTCATTTTTTTTTCTTTTTTTTCTTTTTGAGATGGAGTCTCACTCTGTCGCCCAGCTGGGAGTGCGGTGGCGTGATCTTGGCTCACTGCAACCTCCGCCTCCTGGGTTCAAGCGATTCTCCTGCCTCAGCCTCCTGAGTAGCTGGGACTACAGGCATGCACCACCATGCCCAGCTAATTTTTGTATTTTTAGTAGAAACAGGGTTTCACCACATTGGTCAGGCTGGTCTTGGATTCCTGACTTGGTGATCCACCCACCTTGGCCTCCCAAAGTGCTGGGATTACTTTTTTTTTTTTTTTTTTGAGACGGAGTCTCACTTGTTGCCCAGGCTGGAGTGCAGTGCGATCTCAGCTCACTGCAACCCTTGCCTCCCAGGTTCAAGCGATTCTCCTGTCTCAGCCTCCTGAGCAGCTGGGACTACAGGCATGTACCACCACACCCGGCTAATTTTTGTGTTTTTAGTAGAGACAGGGTTTCGCCATGTTGGCCTGGCTGGTCTCAAACTCCTGACCTCATGTGATCCACCCATCTTGGCCTCCCAAAGTCATTTTCATATTTTTATTAGAAACAAGGTTTCACCATTTTGGCCAGGCTGGTCTTGAACCCCTAGTCTCAAGTGATCCGCCCACCTCGCCTCCCGAAGTGCTAGAATCACAGGTGTGAGCCACCGCATCTGGCCCAGAAACTTATTTTAAACAGATAATATATACATATGGCAAATAGAAAGTTAAAAGAGAACAAAGAACCAAAGTTCACAGTGAAAAGTAAGCCTGCATGCCTACCCTACCTTTTCTTCAGGTATTCAATGCACAAGCATATGATGCATAGATAGGTCTTTTATTTTTCCAATTTTACACATGAAGAAGCAGAAGCACTGAAAGGTTATAGAACTTAGACTGTGCTGAGATTTATCAGTCAGGAGTTTTGTTTCATGTGTGTATATCAGGGCTTCACAACCTTTACGCTATTCGGCACTTTTTGCCGGGTTTTTTGGGGGGCTAGTGGCAGGGCCGGGGTGGAAAGGGTGTCCTATGCACCGCAGGATGTTTAGCAGCATCCCAGGCCTTACTCACTAGATGCCAGTATCGCCTCTCCACTTCCCCAGTTATGACAACCAAAAATGTCTTCAGAGATTGCCAAATGTCGTGGTGGTGGAGGGATGTCAGGGCAAAATCCCTGATAAATGGAGAGAATGTGGTATATCCACAAACCCCCCCCCAAAACCACTGGTGTGTATGACTATACATCAGACCACCCCTTTCCTTTTTCTGTGTTTTACACAAACAGTAGCACAAATACACTCCCCCGCAGGTCTACTTTTCTTTTCTTATACCACTTTTTGGTGATCATTCCACTTCATTGCTTACAGGCAGAAAGGAACTTCTCTTAAACAGAACTGTCCGGGAGAAGTGGTGAGCTGCCCGTCCCAGGGGTAAGCCAGCGAGCAGACAGGGTCTTCCAGGGCGGCGGGGCGGGGCTCCCGGGGCGAGCCTCCGGGAAACTCCCCTGCCAGCCTCTGCTCACCTCGCGGTCGCCAGGCGCAGTGGAGGGGATGGGGCGGGGCGGGGCCGCGTATCGGGCCCGCCCCCGTACGTCACGTCGGCGCGGCCCCGCCCCCGCGCGGGCACCTCCCCCTTCCCCGGCTGGGGCGGCTGGAGAGCCGGGAGTCGCTGGGTGCGCGGGGCTGCCTCGCCGCGCCTTGCCACGGTAGGTGGCCCTGGGGCAGCAGGGGGTGGCCTCGGGCTGCAGCCGGGGGCGCGGGCTCGGGGCCGTGCGGGTCGGCCTCGGGCGCCTGGCAGCCCTCCGTCCTGGCGGCTGCCTCCGGGCCCGGCGCGACTGCTCGGGCTCCGGGGCTGGGAGCTGGGATCTGGGAGGCAGGCAGGCGGCGCGGGCGGGCGGTTCTGGGATACGCACCCGCTCGGCGTCCCGAGCGCTTTCCGCGGGGTGCGGCACCCACCGGGCCCCAGTTACCGCGCTTCCCGCTTCGGACCCAGCGCCTGGGAGACGCTCAGCGTCCGTTGGGGGGGACTGGGGGGGAGGGCGGCGCGTCCCCGCCTTCGGAGTCCCCAACCCCGCCCAGGCGCGCGGGGACCCCCAGGCGGGCGTCAGGGCGCGTGGAAGTTAACTTGCAGCAGCCGTGGAGTTGCGAGGAGCGTCAGAAGTGGAGGCGTTGGGGGCGGAAATCGTCGGCTGGGGAGGTGGGCGCTGGGAGCACGGGGTTGGGGAGCCCTAGTGAACTTGGAGGTCACTGGTGGGGAGCGGAGAGGAATTTGACCCGAGGATCCCACCCCCGCCCCCAACCTCCCGCTGTAACCTCCGCTTCTCAGTGTGAGCTGGATGGGAGGTGCCCGGAAAGCCGGGGCTGGGACGGGTAGCAGGGGACGAGGAGCATGGGCTCAGAGGCTGAGCACGCCTGACCTGGCAGAGTCGTTGTTAGATGGGACAGAGGTCGAGGTCTGGCATTCCCACTCAAAGGCCCGTTCCCTAGGGAAGGAACCATCCACGTCAGCACAGTCAGTAGAAAGCACCGTGCCTAACATCTTGCCCCGTTCCCCTTTTACAGATGGGGAGACTGAGGCTTGGAGAGGTCACCTGCCCGTGACCCTAGGACCGACAGCTAGGATGTGGCAGAGCTGAAACTCACTCACAGGCCTCCTGACTTAATGTCCTTGGGGATGTTGAGGAGGCGGGCTGTTGAACTCCTACTTATCCTAGAGAAGCCCCCTCAAGCAGCACCTCCTCCAGGAAGCCTTCCATGGCATTCTCCTGGTATTGTTGGGTGCTTCCTGTTTTGAACCCCACAGAGTTAGCCAGCCCTTTTTCTCACTTCCCAAGAGACATTCCCTTGCATGTCTGTCTGCCAGACCGGTCTGTGGGTGGACACGTCTCCCTAGCCTCCTTGTGATAACCCTTTCATCTCAGCAGGGTGGTCTGCTGGTAAGGGGAGGCTTCTGGATTTGAACAGATCTGTGACTCACACCGGATTTAGGAGTGATGTGGCCCAGGCGACCCATTTTCCTTCCGATCTAGCCTCAGTTTCCATAACTGTAAAGCTGGGTTTATTTCGTTGTCCTAAAGGAATTGTTGCGTCATTTCTGAATCCCCCCACCCCACTGAACCCCGATTGTACTATTATTTACTTAATATATATCTTTGTATCACCTGATTTTTAAAAATCTCATGCAAACTTTTGTATAACAGCTTTGTTGAGATACAGTTCACATACCATACAATTCACCCTTTTAAAGTATATGTTTCCGTAATTTTTAGGATGTTCAGAGTTGCGCAGCCATCACCACTGTCTAATTTTAGAACATTTTTATCATGCCCAAAAGAAACGCTGTTTCGTGGTCACTCCCCAATCCTTTCTTCCCCTATCTGTTGGCAACCACTTACTGACTCTCAAATTCTCTGTGAATTTGCCTGTGCTGGACATTTCATATAAATGCAGTCATATACTATGTGGCCTTTTGTATCTGATGCTTTTCACTTCAGAGAATGTTTCTAAGGTTCAGCCCCTTGCAGCCTGTATCAGTACTTCATTCCTTTTTTTTTTTTTTTTTTTAAGTACTTCGTTTCTTTTTATGGCTGAATAATACTCTATTATGTGGATATACCACATTCTGTCCATTTGTCAGTTGATGGATGTTTGGGTTGTTTCTAATTTTTGACTATTATGAATAATACTGCTATGAACATTCATGTGCAGGTCTTTGGACATACATTCTCAGTTCTCTCAGGTATATTTCTAGGAGTGGAATGATTGGATCGTAAGGTAACTTTAGGTTTCACCTTTAAATATTTTTTTAATTTGTTTTATTATTTATTTATTTATTTATTTTGTAGAGGTAGGGGGTCCCACTATGTCGCCCAGGCTGGTCTCGAACTCCTGGTCTCAAGCAATCCTCCTACCTCAGGCTCCCAAAGTGCTGGGATTATAGGTGTGAGCCACCGCACCCAGGTTTAACCTGTTGAGGACCTGCCAGACTATTTTTCCAGAACAGCTGTACCATTTTATATTCCCACCACCAGTGTATGAGGGTTCCAATAATTTTAAATACATTTAGTGTTCTCTGAAGCAGTCATAACCCTTGAGATCACTGGCTTTGATGTGTTAGTTATAAACTATTTTCAGGCGGGGCGCGGAGGCTTACGCCTCTAATCCCAGCACTTTGGGAGCTAAGGTGGGCAGATCACCTGAGGTCAGGAGTTCGAGACCAGCCTATCCAACGTGGTGAAACCCCATCTCTACTAAAAATACAAAAATTAGCCAGGTGTGGTGGCACGCACCTGTAATCCCAGCTGCTCGAGAGGCTGAGGCAGGGGAACCACTTGAACCCAGGAGGCGGAGGTTGCAGTAAGCCAAGATCAATCATACCACTGCACTCTGGCCTGAGTGACAGAGCAAGACTCTGTGAAAATACTGAAGCAAGGAGAGGCAGTGTAGGACCCAGTGGCTTACAGAGCCCACCGCAGGAGCTGGCACACAGTATTAAGAGGGAGTGAAAGGAAGGTGGAAGCTACTTGGATCTTCCCACCCCAGGCCAGCCCAGAGCCCCCTTGCCAGCTGAGGCTTTGTGGAGGCCAGGGAGACCCTCCATGGCTCTCCTAGACCATAACTGAAGGGGAAGACTTGTCCCTTGACCCCAAAACTAAGTCTAGTCCTGCTCACACCCTATCCGGACCCCCCCACGCTACTCTGAAGGTAACCTCTCTGAGTGGCCACAGGAGTGTCCTATGTGAGTTGCTGCTTATTTCAAGAGGGGCCACCCCCCAGGCCTGAGATAAGCAGTCCTGAGTTACAGACGCTTCATCTGTGAACATTCTGCACACACATCTTCCCCCTCCTCTCAGCATCTTCCCCACCCCTAGGACCCTATGTTTCTTCCTTCACGCTCTTTGCTTCAGCAAGAGGCTGCACCGGAAGAACTCAGGTCAGAACCTAGCATTTTCACAGAGGAAGAGTTCCTTGTAGGTAGTTAGTTCACCCCAGCTTGAACCTGTACTCTGCTGGTTCAGGAACTTAGACCAGCACTTATCTGCGTGTTCCTGTTTCCTGACAACTTGGTTCATCTGGGCAGCTGCTGTTTGGGAATGGTGTTAAGACCACGCCTCCCAGCCGCTGTATCTGGCACCTTGTGACTTTATTCTTTTTTCCATACTTGCCTTTGCTTGTCCTTTTAAAATCCTGAATTCCTGTGCATTAAGAAAGCAGCCTAGGCCGGGTGCATGGCTCATGCTTGTAATCCCAGCACTTTTGGAGGCTGAGGTGGGTGGATTGGTTGAGCCTAAGAGTTCGAGACCAGCCTGAATAACATAGTGAAACTCCATCTCTACAAAAAATACAAAAATTAGCCAGGCGTGGTGGTGCGCACCTGTATTCCCAGATAGTCGGGAGGCCGAGGTGGAAGGATCGCTTGAGCAGAGGTTGCAGTGAGCTGAGATCGCACCACTGCACTCCAGCCTGGGCAACAGGGCAAGACTGTAGGGTATTAGGTCAATACACAAAAATCAATTAAATATTAAAAAAAAAAAAAGGAAAGAAAGCAGCCTAGGGACATGAAGACAGAGTGGGAAGGCTCCCTAGGCAAGGAACTGCCACTCTCTGGGTCTCAGTGTATCCTACTGAGGAATGGGCATAGACCATTCAGAACTAAGATGTGGTGGTACCTTGGGATCGGTTAGGCTGTTGAAATGTATTATTATTATTATTATTATTATTATTTTTGAGACGGAGTTTCGCTCTGTTGCCCAGGCTGGAGTGCAGTGGCGTAATCTCGGCTCACTGCAAGCTCTACCTCCCGGCTTCACGCCATTCTTCTGCCTCAGCCTCCCGAGTAGCTGGGACTACAGGCGCATGCCTGACTAATTTTTTTGTATTTTTAGTGGAGACGGGGTTTCACGGTGTTAGCCAGGATGGTCTCGATCTCCTGACCTTGTGATCCGCCCGCTTCGGCCTCCCAAAGTGCTGGGATTACAGGCGTGAGCCACCACGCCTGGCCTGAAATGTATTATTGATGTGACTTTGTGGGTGTATTTGTAGCAAGAGTGGCAGATCAGATATAGCTTCACAGCCTGGGGTTGGTGACCAGAATGTACTTTTTTGGAAAAATGGGTGTGGCTTGTGTGGCTTTAATGCCCCATGTGGCACCAGGGAAGCTTCTCTGGGTAGCAGCAGCTCCTGCTCCCCGACTTGCTGCCTATTCCTATTGCTTGCAAGTCCCCGTGCTCTCTGAGGACACACATGTACCTGGTCTGGGGCCCCTCCAGAGATCTGGGATGACTATCCCCTCCCCTGTCACTTCTCAGGTCTCCCCCACCCTGGACTGCAGCTGGAGGAGGATTTGTGGGAATGATTCATTCAGAGCTGCCTGAGATCTTGGCCAAGCCCCAGAAATTGCTGGGAAGGACCTCAGAGGGCAGTGCCCACAGGCCCTAGGGAATGTCTGGGGCTGATGGCCCAGGGAGAAACGTCTTATCCTATGTGCTCAGATGGCTGGCAGCCAGCCCGTCTGCCGAGTGACTTTTTGTATCAGTAAGACTTTTGACCAGGGCTTCTGCAGCCAGAAAGCAGGCAGGCAACCCAGAAAGCAGGCAGTGTGATAGGGAGCTAGGCGCACTGGCCTGTATTAGAATCCAGGTGCTCCACATCTTTCTGGGGCTGTTGGCTGTTTCTCTATGCGTTGGTTTTCTCATCCACTGAATGCAGGTATAAGTAGGACCTATCTTCCAGGGGTGCTGGATGGAAGGGAATGGTGGTAAAGCACTTATCTTGGTACCAGGCAAAAGCTGAGGCCCTGGGGTTAAACAGGCTCTTTGGAATTTTGAACATGTTCGTTTGTGAACCTTAGTTCCTCTGTCTGTCAAAAGGCAACAATTATAAATGCAGCCAATATCAACAGGGCTTGCTGGGTGCCAGACACCGTTCTAGGCACTGTATGTGCCTTAACTCATTTAATTCCCCCAACAGCCATATGATGTGAACAGGCTGAGGCTCAGAGAGGTGAAGTAGTTTGCAGAAGGTCACCCAGCTAGGAAGTGGGAGACATAGGATTTGGATCCAGAGTCTCTCTTTTTCTTTGTTTTGTGTTTTTTTGTTTGTTTTGAGACAGGGTCTTGCTGTGTTGCCTAGGCTGGAGTGCAGTGGCACAATCATAGCTCACTATAACCTTGAACTTCTGGGCTCAAGCGATCATCCCACCTTGGCCTCGCAAGTGCTGGGGTTACAGGTGTGAGCCACCACACCCAGCCCAGACTCTGCCCTCTGAATTCTCATTCTTACCCCTCCTTGATATCCCATCTTAAGGCCTAGCACATAGAAAACGCACAGAAAATGTCAGGTGTTGTTATAACTATTCTGAATAAATATTGATCCACTCTCCATCCTTCTGTCCACACTCCTTCCCTGATGGACAGAACATGCAGGGCTCTTGGCCTGTAAAGTCCAGATTCCCACCCACTCCTCCCTACTCGCTCTGTTCCTCCCACTCCCACACTCTCATGCACAGCAGAGCTTGGAAGCAGCCAAGTCCCAACTCTTCCTCCAAATTGCTGTGTGACATTGGGCAAGGAGCTTCCCCTCTCTGAGCCCCAGTTTCCGTACATGTTAAATGGGTGAGTTTACCCTGCCGCATGTTTTTTGTTGAGCTCCCATGCTATGTGTGTGTTTTTAAAATTGAGTCAACATCCAAACATTTCTGGAGAAAAATTCTGATTTCTCATTTCTCTTGGAAACCCAGGCCAAACTGGAGTGGCCTGAAGCTGCCCCGTAGGTGGCCTGGGCTCTCCCGGTCACTGTGGTTTCCCCCACTCCCCATTGTCATGTAAGTGCGGCTCTTCAGGGGATCTGAGGATCTTTTCAGGGGACCTGAGGATGCCTCAGGCCTGCCTGGTGCCACTTGAATAAGCAGTTCCATTGCTTTAAAAACAATTTTTTTTTTTTTTTTTGAGACGAAGTCTCACTGTTGTCGCCCAGGCTGGAGTGCAATGGCATGATCTCGGTTCCTTGCAACCTCCGTCTCCTGGGTTCAAGCTATTCTCCTGCCTCAGCCTCCCAAGTAGCTGGGATTACAGGCACATGCCACCACGCCCAGCTAATTTTTGTATTTTTAATAGAGATGGGGTTTCACCATATTGGCCAGGCTGGTCTTGAACTCTTAACCTTGTGATCCGCCTGCCTTGGCCTCCCAAAGTGCTGGGATTACAGGTGTGAGCCATCGCGCATGGCCACAGTTTTTTTTTTTTTTTTTGGACGTACTCCAAGAGCCCTTCCAGCTCTGTGTTTCTAGGACATTGGAGGTTGTCTGAGGCCTCCCGATGCCCTGTCTGCCATTTTAAGCCCTCAAGGCATTTTTTTTTTTTTTTTTTTGAGATGGAGTCTTGTTCTGTCGCCCAGGCTGGAGTGCGGTGGTGTGATCTTGGCTCACTGCAACCTCTGCCTCCTCGGTTCAAGTGATTCTCCTGCCTCAGCCTCCCAAGTAGCTGGGATTACAGGTGCCTATCACCATGCCTAGCTAATTTTTGTATTTTTTTGGTAGAGACGGGGTTTCACCATGTTGGCCAGGCTGGTCTTGAACTCCTCACCTCAACTGATCTGCCCGGGTCAGCCTCCCCAAGTACTGGGATTACAGGTGTGAGCCACTGTGCCCGGCCTTTTATTTGTTTTTTTCTTTTTTTCCATTTTGAGATGGAGTCTCGCTCCGTTGCCCAAGCTAGAGTGCAGTGGCGTGATCTCGGCTCACTGCAACCTCTGCCTCCCAGGCTCAAGTGATCCTCCCACCTCAGCCTCCCAGAGTGCTGGGACTAGAGGTTGTCTCCATTGCATACTCCCTGGGTGGGGAGTTCCTGTCTCTGGGCGCCAGGGTGCCGTGCCACCTTACCTGGTACAGCTCCCTACCTAACTCTTGTTCCCCACAGTGAGATATTTGTTATTGACCACGCCATTTCCCAGAAGCCAAGGCTTGGAAATAATCACTTTCCCGAGGTCACACAGGCCTGAGATTCAGCACCAGGACTCAAAGCCTATCTGCCTAACTTCAGAGGCTGCCAGTGCAAGTCATGCCTTGATCCCAGCACCGCACGGATAGCCACTGAGTGATGTCTTCCACTAGAATAAGGACACATGAGAACCTTCAGCTGGATGTTGGGGTGCAAGATTTAAGAAGCAACGAGGTCCTAGTTGTCCTGGAGTTTACGTTCTGGTGGAGGCATCAGGCAAGAAAAAGTAACCCACATCTCCCATGTGAGATGTCAGCCTATGAAGTTGAGTACCCAGGCCTCTCAGATCTTAACATGCATACGATCCCCTTGGGGATCTTGTTAAAGTGCAGATTCTGTGTTTTTGGTTGTTTTTGGTTTTGTTTTGTTTTGTTTTGTTTTTAGATGGAGTTTCGATCTTGTTGCCCAGGCTGGAGTGCAATGGCGCAATCTCGGCTCACTGCAACCTCTGCCTCCCGGGTTCAAGCGATTCTCCTGCCTCAGCCTCCCAAGTAGCTGGGATTACAGACGCCTGCCACCATGCCCGGCTAATTTTTGTATTTTTACTGGAGACGGGATTTCACTGTGTTGGCCAGGCTGGTCTCAAACTCCTGACCTCAAGTGATCTGCCTGACTCGGCCTCCCAAAGTGCTGGGATTACAGGCGTGAGCCACCACACCCGGCTAAACTGCAGATTCTGATTAGCAGGTTTGGGGCAGAGACTAAGACCGTGTTTCTAACCAGCTTCCAGGGGCCTCCGATGTTGTTTGTCTAAAGACCACATTTGCAATAGTGAGGGCCTGGATTAGAAATTGGCAGATTACCACTCATAGGCCACATCCGGCCTACTACCTGTATTTGTAAATAAAAGTTTTATCGGAACACAGCTATGCTTATTTATTGACATTTTGTCTATAGCTGCTGTTGTGCAACAAAAGCAGAGTGTAGTAGTTGTGATAGAGACCATAGGGCCCACATTGCTGGCCTTTGAAGAGAAAGTCTGCTAGTCGCTTTTCTGATCATCTTTTGGGTCCCTACAAGTTATAAAACTTTGGTTTGGTGTTAGATGCTAATAAAAATAGTAATGATTGCAGTTAAGATTTGAGTGCTTTCTGGGTACTTAGCTCTTTACGTTTGTTTTTCTTGGCTCAATTCTATCATAGGCGATACTACTGCCTTCACTTTATAGGCGAGAAAACTGAATAGAGGCTGGGCCATTGGCCCAGAGTTTGTGGACCAGTGAGTAGGTGAGGCCAATTTGAGTCAAGTCGCCTGATTCTTACTGGACAGGAGCTTCTGCCTAGAACTTTTTCCCAGAGCACAGAGAGGGTTTTGTTTAAATTTCCTTCTGTCCCAGAGTGTTCTGGTGCCTTCATTTCTTTCTCAATCCATCCTTCTGTTTACTCAACAAGTACCTGTGCACCCTGTGCTGGAAGTTTGGGGACCATGCTAGGTTCTGAGAGGATGTGGGGACTAGGATGGGGTCCCAGCCCTGCACATTCTGTGGGGTCAGCAGGGAAGCAACACCAGAAGCCACACAGGATGCTAAGCACCTTGGGGGATACTGGTACAGGGACAGGAGGCAGTCAGGGAAGGCTTCTTGGAGGAAGGGGTACAAATGATGCCAGTAGGAGTTAGCTTTGTAGAGGAGGTCAGGAAAGGTTTTCCAAGGAGAGAGAATCACAAGTGCAAAAGTTTGGAGGTGTGAGACTCTGTGGCCTGGTATGTTTGGTAGAGTTCAGGGCACAAAGACTATAATGTGTTTGTGTGTGTGTTGAGGGTTGGGGGAATCGGTGGTGTTAAAATTGGAGGTCAGCAGGAGTTAAGTCACAACCGAGCCTCAGTGTGATGCCAAAGGACTTTAATTTTGCCCTGGAGGCTGCTGTTGCCTAGTATGAAGTGCTAAATCACAGAGCAAAAGTCTTCCTCCCCACCCTCTGATGACTTTCCGGAGAAAGCCTCCATTAGGTGCTAACGCGTCTTTAGTGCTTCTCCCCAGACTCCTCTTGTTTAACAAAGATCAGACACAGCCGGCTCCTTCGGGGATCCTTCCTTAGGCTGGCAACTGTCTCCAGCCAGAAGACATAAAAAAGCATTGCTTCCTTCGATTTTATTTTTGCATTAACTTTTTAATTAGGGCATGTTTTTAATTTAATCCAGCAGATTATAGTTTCCCTTGAAAATATGTTTTAAAAATATTGAATCCATTGAACAAAAATGAATAAGATTAAAGGGAGTTCTGGATGTAATTAACATTGGGAAGGTAGTGTTCAGCAGGTTGGAATTTGGAGAGCCCCACAACAGGTGATAGGGCTGGAGGGGGCCGGGCCAGTAGTCACCTCTCTCTTAACATTCCCCTTCTTCCCTGGAACTCCAGGGGCCTTGACTGAAGGGCAGGATGGCTGTGTAGCTAAGATGTGGGTGCAGGGATGTAGGTGCCCATTGATGGTGTAGGAGCTGAGGTTCCTGCTCCAGGCTGCTTCTGCTCCTCATCTCTCTCCTCTGTCTGGTGTTCTTACTCTGCTTTTCTTTCTTTTTTCTTTTTTTTTTTTTCTTTTTTTGAGATGGTCTTGCTCTGTTGCCCAAGCTAGAGTGCAATGGCACCATTGCAGCCTTGAACTCCTGGGCTCAAGCAATTCTCCTGCCTCAGCCTCTCGAGTAGCTGGGACTACAGGTACAGACCACCACACCTAGTTCATTTTTTATTTTTTGTAGAAATGGGGGTCTCACTATGTTGTCCAGGCTGGTCTTGAACTCCTGGGCTCAAGCAATCCACCTGCCTCAGCCTCCCAAAGTACTGGGATTACAGACGTGAGCTTCTGTACCCAACTTGTCTTGATTTCTATTTTTGTCTCCCTGCCTCTCTCTCCCTCCCACCCATCCCCCCAACTCGTGTCTTCCCGTCTCGTCACTCTTTCTGTCTTACTCCCATCTTTGCCTCTCCTTTGACTCTCTCTCCCCGTCTATCTCCTCTGTCTCTATCTCCCTCTGTCTCTGCCTCTCTCTGTTTTTGTCTCTCTGTGTCTTCTTCCGCCCCAACCTGCACCACTTCCCCCTTCCTTCCCGCTGCCGACCCCAAGCCCACACAGGTGCCAGCACGGCCCTTCCTTTCTCTCATTAGAAACTTTTCATCTCACTTGCTTTGGCTGGTGACTGACATCCTGCCACAGAACCATCCGGATCCTTGCAGAGCCTGGGGGCTCGGCCAGAAGCCCTTGGAGGTGTGAGAAAGTAGTTGTAGCTACTTGCCAGGTGGAAGACAGAGGCCCTGTGAAGTCAGGCACCTGGCAAGGCCACCCTACAAGGCCATGGTTTCCCCTCAACCCACAGCCTTTCCACGCCCCCAGGGCCCTCCCTTCCCTACCGGGCCCCAGGGCTGTGGGGAAGAAGAGGAAGCCTGGGCTAGCAGCAGGACGGCAGATACTGCTTTTGGTTTGATTTGGTTTGGGGTACTGGGGGAGTGTCGGCTACCCTGCCTCTGAGCGCTGCTGGAAGCTGCATGCAGTAGGTGCCTTTGCCCTTCATTCTGCTACGTGGTCATTCCTTGCTCAAGTGCACAGTAGAGTTTTGGGAAGAAAAACAAGGTTAGAAATTGAGTCTTGCCTCCAGGCCGGGCACGGTGGCTCACACCTATAATCCCAGCACTCTGGGAGGCCAGTGCGGGCAGATCATTTGCGTGAACTCAGGGGTTCAAGACCAGCCTGAGCAACATGGCGAAGCTCTGTCTCTACAAAAAAGTACAAAAATCAGCCGGGCATGGTGGTGCATGCTTTATTCCCAGCTACTTTGGAGGCTGAGGTGGGAGATTGTTTGAGCCTGGGAGGTCAAGGCTGCAGTGAGCCAAGATCACGCCACTGCGCTCTAGCTTGGGTGACAGAGTGAGACCCTGTCTCAAAAGAAAAAGAAAGAAAGAAAGAAATAGGGTCCAGCTTTTTCTTTTCACAGATGGGGAAACTGAGGCCCAGAGAGTTGAGGTAACTTGTTCTGGATCATGCAAATAGCTTGGAAGTAATGGGGTCTGGGTCTTCCATGCCTCAGAAGCTGGGAACAGTGTACCCCTGTGTTGAGCCGGTGGCTGCTTTGACATCCCTCAGGGGTTGTTGTGTAGACACCCACTTCTGAGAGATGGGAGATTCTGGTTCGAGGCCTGGTTTGCTCTCCTCTACCTACTGCGGGACTCTGGGCAAAATCTTCCTTCTCTGAGGACCTTGGGGTCCCCAAGCATAGTCCCCGTGGCACAGTCCTGAGGATTGCAGAGCGTGGTCAGGTTTGTGGGGTCAGAGGTTGCTGACCTTACTGTGGATGGAGGGCTTGTTCAACACAGGTTGCTGTACCCCACTTCCAGAATTCCCATTCAGCGTGGTCTCCTTGAGCCCTGATAATCTGCATTTTGTGTAGGTTCCCAAGCGCTGTTCCTGCTGGTCAGAGAACCCACGTTGAGAGCTGGGGTAGTAGAGGTGCAGCAGATGAAGCACACGGGCGCTAAAACCTGCTGTGAGATCTCAGGCAAGGACTTCACCTTTCTGTGCCTTGGCTTCCTCAGCTGTAAAATGGAATGACAGAGCACTGTCCTCATAGATTAGTTGTGAGGATTAAATGAGTGATTGGGAGGCGGAGGCGGGCGGATCACCTGAGGTCAGGAGTTCAAGACCAGCCTATATAATTGATTTTAATTGAAATTCCTTTTGGTAATTCTTAAAGATAATAATACATTTTGGTGTTTATTCATGAGTATTACTGATATTCCTTCCTCCAGCTGCATGATAATGTTTTCTCTCACTCCTGTGGGTGAGACCTAAGAAATGAAACTTGGCCGGACATGGTGGCTAATGCCTGTAATCCTAGCACTTTGGGAGATCTAGACCTCTTCCTGAGGTCGGGAGTTTGAGACCAGCCTGGCCAACATGGTGAAACCCCATTTCTACTAAAAATACAAAAATTAGCTAGGCATGGTGACACACACCTGTAATCCCAGCTACTCAGGAGGCTGAGGCAGGAGAATCACTTGAACCCGGGAGATGGAAGTTGCAGTGAGCCAAGATTGTGCCACTGCATTCCAGTCTGGGTGACAGACATGGCGAGACTCTGTCTCAAAAAAAAAAAAAAAAAAAAAAAAAAATGGCCGGGCACAGTGGCTCACACCTGTGATCCCAGCACTTTGGGAGGCCAAGGTGGGTAGATTACAAGGTCAGGAGTTCGAGACCATCCTGGCTAACACGGTGAAACCCCATCTCTACTAAAAAAGTACAAAAAATTAGCTAAGTATAGTGGCACACACTTGTAGTCCCAGCTACTACTCGGGAGGCTGAGGCAGGAGAATCGCTTGAACCCGGGAGGTGGAAGTTACAGTGAGCCAAGATAGTGCCACTGCACTTCAGCCTGGGTGACAGAGCAAGACCTTGTCTCAAAAAAAAAAAAAAAAAAAGAGCCAATATTTGTAAAGCGTGTAGAAACCCACCCCCCCCACCAGGCACACAGTAAGCACTATATGCATGTTTGCTTTTTTTTTTTTTTAAAGACAGGGTTTTGCTTTGTCACTCAGGCTGGATTGCAGTGGCATGATCATAGCTTGCTGCAGCCTTGAATTCCTGGGCTCAAGTGATCTCACCCTCCCAAGGAGCAGGGACTACAAGTATGCACCACCATGCTTGGCTAATTTAATTTTCTTTTTTGTTGTTTTTTTTTGGAACAGAGTCTCGCTCTGTCGCCCAGGCTGGAGTGCAGTGGCGCAATCTCGGCTCAGTGCAAGCGCCGCCTCCTGAGTTCACACCATTCTCCTGCCTCAGCCTCCTGAGTAGCTGAGACGATAGTCGCCTGCCACCACGCCTGGCTAATTTTTTGTATTTTTGGTAGAGACGGGGTTTCACTGTGTTAGCCAGGATGGTCTCAATCTCCTGAACTTGCGATCCGCCCACCTCAGCCTCCCAAAGAACTGGGATTACAGGTGTGAGCCACCGTGCCCGGCCTTTTTTTTTTTTTTTTTTTTTTTAAGAGACAGGGTCTTGCTATGTTGCCCAGGCTGGTCTTGAACTCCTTGTCTCAAGTGATTCTCCCACCTCAACCTCCCAAAATGCTTGGGATTATAGGCATGAGCCACTGTGCCCGGCTTTGTCTTACTATTATTGTTGTTATTCTTATTGCCATGATTATTTACCTTCCCCTCCTCCACAGAGACTATTCTGTTCACAGCGAATTCCTTGCCATTCTCCAAATTTCCAGTATGCTTTCACACTTCTGCCTTCTGCTCTAGCTGTTCCTTCTACTTGGGACGCTTCTTCTAACTTCTGCACGTGTTAAAATGCTGGCATTCTTTTAGACTCAGCTCAGATTCCTTCCTCTAATGTCCGTGATGACATGACTTGCTTCCCCTAACCAAGCTCTTATTTCATTCTGTGAATTATCCTGTTACTTGGGTGTCAATCTCCTGTGCTGACCCACAGGCTCCTATAGATCTGACTTGGGGCTTTGCTGGTACAGAGAATCTCCCAGGAATGTTACTTTCAAAGTCCAGCTTTGATGGTGTTTCAAGAAGACCAGCTCCATTGTTGTCAGTGGCAGCTGTCAGAGAAGCCTTCCAAGGCGTATGGGGTGGAGCCCCGTTTGGGACATGGGATTTCCTTAATTAGTAAGAGTGTGAACTTAGCACTCCACAGCCCTAGGTTCATGTCTGTGTTTTGCCATTTAGCGTGACGCAGCCTTGGATAATTTCCTTAATTTTTGTGTGTGTGTCCTTTGCATTTTTAATTTATTTTATTTTATTTATTTTTTTTATTATTTATTTTTTTTGAGACGGAGTCTCGCTCTGTCACCCAGGCTTGAGGGAAGTGGCATGATCTCGGCTCACTGCAACCTCCGCCTCCCGGGTTCAAGCAATTTTCCTGCCTCAGCCTCTTGAGTAGCTGGGATTACAAGCGTGCATCACCACGTCTGGCTAATTTTTTTGTATTTTTAGTAGAGACAGGGTTTCACCATGGTGGTCAGGCTGGTCTCGAACTCCTGACCTCGTGATCCGCCCGCCTTGGCCTCCCAAAGTGCTGGGATTACAGGCGTGAGCCACTGCGCCCGGCCTGCATCTTCATTTTAAAAGGATGCCATCATCACTTACAGCAGCGGGTTTTTGTGAGGATTCAGTGGGGTCTCATTTAGGCAGCGAATATGAGCACCTCCTGTGTGCCTGCTGTATGCTGGATGCCAGGAATCCAGCAGTGAGCAGGAGAGACCCCGTTCCTGCCCTGGGAGAGCTGATGTTTTAGATGGACACAAGGGGAAGTATAGAAATGATAGTGTCGCTGTCTCCGGAGGATGCAACAGGAAGGAGATGGTCTTTGAGAAGCATTCTGTACATGGTCTTGCAAGTAGGAGGCCCTTAGCAATTGGTAAGTGTGATGATTACTGTTATTGCCGTAATTATTTGGGAGAGGAGGCAAAAAGGGAAGGGAGGCATTGTGGGAAGAAGGAATAGTATCAGTACAGAGTCAAGAAGGCATTCGGTTTCAAAGTCGTAATATTCACAGCCAATGTGTATGGATGCCCTAGTGTGTGTCAGGTACTCTGCTAAGGACTTCCTAGGTGCAAATTCATCTCAACCTCCAGGGAAGTGCTGTGGTATCCCCATTTTCCAGATGAAAGACATGGGGCACGGGGGAATTGGACCACTTATCTGGGGAAGTGGAGGGGCGGGAGTCAAACCTAGATTCTTACCCCTGCATCTAGGGTGTGTGATGGGAAGTGAGACTGAGTGGGGACAGGTCCTCGTAGGGAGGGCTCAAATCTTAGAAGTCATGGACTGTGTCCTCCTGCTGGAGTCCCTTAGATGGTCTTGGGATGGACAGGGTGGGGAAGTTCATGGCATATCTCATTTTATGGTCCAGAAAGCCAGTGGCATGCCGCCCCTCCAAGAGTAGGTAGGAAAGGATGGCTCCTCCTGGACCCCTTCTAGTTGGGTTCTCCTGGTTGGTGGCAAATCCCTGGCGGGGCTGGAGTTGTGGGAGGTGATAGGCACAGTGCAACCCATGGTTGGGAGCCTACATTCTGGGTGGTGAGGATGCTGGTGGGTGCTCCTTCATTGCAAGGATGCAGTTGCTCGCTGTTGCCTTTTCCTCATTTCTGCTCTCTGAGACCCTCTCTGCTTAGGACTGGGCATGAGGGGAGCCCAGGAGAAAAGCAGATAATGAGGATCCAAGGGACTTGTATTTGTCTCCAGCCAGTCGCCTCCCGAATACCTATGGCTTGCTGGTTCCTGAGCAAACAGGTGCCTCAGGGAGTATCTTTATCTTTTGTGTGTGTGATGCCATTGGAACCTCACAGTGACCCGTGAGGCAGGCATCAAGAGGAGGCCTGTTGTTGTGGGATGATAGCAACTCTCAAGTCAGACACACTTGAGTTAGAACTCCAGCTGGCTTATGCATGAGCTCTGAGACCTTGGGCCAGACACTTCTCTGGTCCTCAGTTTCCTCATCTGTGCAACAGGGATCATAATAATGATTATTTTGTGGGTGACAGATAATAGTTATATGGCACCTAATGCATAGAAGTGCTCAGTAATTCATAGCAACAAAGATTTTGTTGTTCTTCACCCATTTTACAGATGAGGAAACTGAGGCTCAGAGAAGTTAAGGGACTCTCCCCATGGCATTTTGCTTCCTGGTAATGGCCAGGCAAGTTTGCAGATGGAAATATTTTCCATAAAACCCAGGTCCCCCAAAGCCCTGTACCATTAGGAAAAGGCTGTTCCCGAACTGTGAATCCGTCCCCCAGAACAGTGAACCATGAGATCATGCCCCTTCTGTCTCGTGGGTTTCTCCCTGTGATTTTTTAACTGTTCATACTCTGAGCAGCTCTTAAAGCCTTTGCAATTCTTCCAGTTCTTCCTGCTTCTAGGAGTGAGTGAAAATGAAGAAGATATCACAGTCTGTCCAGGAAGGAAACACAGGAGCAGGTGAATGCTCAGGAAACCGGATTCCTAGTATGCGCTACCCCAGAACTGGGGCTGACAAATTCTGCTCTTAAAACCCCCACCTAGAGCCAACTGCTGCCTCTAGTAATATGCCCAAAATATTACCAGGATGAAGACCTCATGCTTCCTGGATGAACCACAAAAAAAAAAGGTTGAGGCCATCTTGTTAAGGAACATTACATCCAGCAAGTATTTATTTATTGTTTCTTTGTTCTTGGTCAAGCCTTTTCACTTTTTGGCCATCAGCCATTGCAAAACCTCCACAACAAAGAAGTCGAAAGTCATGCAATCAGAAAAGCCATAAACTACAGTTGGGGCCAGGGGAAGAGGGAAGTTAGCTGAAGACTTTGTAAGCAAAAACATCAGGAAACCTTCTGACATGTTAATAAAGATACTCTAGAGTCACATCTTGTGTGGAAACTCAAATCCACATTGTTGGGGCGGAAGTCGGAGTCAATGACTGACCCCAACCATCACCCCGAGCCTTCAGATAAGATGGTGGAACTAGATGTGGCGCCGTGGCTCACGCCTGTCATCTTAGCACTTTGGGAGGCCGAGGAGGGTGGATCACTTTAGCCCAGGAGTTTGAGACCAGCCTGGACAACGTAGTGAGACCTCATCTCGACAAAAAATAAACAAAATTAACCAGGTGTGGTGGTGTGTACCCATGGTCCTCTCTACTCGGGGGGCTGAGGTGGGAAGATTGCTTGAGCAATCCCTGGAGGAAGAAAGTAGAGCCAGGAACTATCATTAATTAAACACTTAACCAGCTCTAATATGGTAGTAAAGCCCTTATGTGTATTTAGCTGCTCTCCCAATTCACAGATGAGAAAAATGAGGCCCAGAGAGGTTAAGTGATTTACCTGAGGTCACAAAACTAATGGGTGGGGAATTCAAACTCAGGTGCATCTTTCTGCAAAACCCATTCTTTTTTCACTACTCCCTGATATCTGAGGAAACTTACTGATGAGCAAAATGACCTCAAAAAATAAAATATGAATGCCTCTCAGTGTCAGGCTCTGTGATAAGTGTAGGAAAAAAAGAAAAAGAAGAAGAAGAAGAAAATAACCCACCAGACTGCAATGCCTCCCAGCCCGTGAGCACTCACAGTGGAATATGGGAAACAGAAGGGCAAACAGCATTTACCGTACAGAATGGTGAGTGGTAGGCAGAGGGGACTGTGAGACATAGGAGGGTAGAGCTTAATCTAGTCGGGGTATTCAAGGAAGGCTTCTTGGAGAAGGAGATACTTGAGCTGAGGAGATAACAAGCAGCCCAAGATAAGGTGGGAAGAGGGTATGGACACACCTGTTAGCTAGGACTCTTGATAAACAGAGACAGAAACTCAGCTTCCATAGCATTGAGCAAAAAGGTAAATTTATTGGATTGTGTAAGAGGTAAGCCTCAGGCATGGCTAGATCCAAGGACTCAACTAATTTCAGGGATTTATGTCTCCATCTCTTGGCTCCACCTTCCTAGGTTGGCTTTGCTCTCACGCCAGCTTTGCAGGTGGTGACTAGAGATGGCCCCACACCTCCAGCCCTATACCCTACTAGCTTAGCCTCCCCACAGAATTCTGTAAAAGTCTCCAGTTGAGTTTCATTGACCTAGATTGGGTCAAACATCCATCTTTGAACCAACACTGCAGCCTGGGAATGAAATGCTGTGATTGGCCAGGCCTAGGTTATGTGTCTGCACCAGGGGTCAAAGGTGGACTGAGAATGAAAATAAGAAAGCCAGGGATGCATAGCACCCTTGGGGCTGATAGAAGGTCCATGGGGCTGGAGAAGGGGTCTGATCATGACACCCCTCTAAGCCATGTGAAGAAATTGCATCCTGAAGACAGTGGGAAACTTTGGAAGTGTAGTGAAGGCAGGGGGTGACATGCCACCATATGGGGTCAGGCAGGGGTGGAAGCATGATCAGGTGGCAGACAGTGGGGACTTAGACTGGGCTGCTGGTGATGGAGAGAAACAGCTGGATCCTGGGGGTAGTGAGTAATGCACAGGACTCAGTGGTGATTGGATCAGGGGTTCATGGGGGAGGAGGAGGTTCATAATGATCTTGGATTTCTGGCTTGTTCCAACAGGCAAGCCTGGAAGAGAAACCAAGCTCAGGAGATCCCATTATGAGTTCAGGTTGATTGTGTTGAGTTTCAAATGCTGTCAAGCATCCAAGTGACAGGCTAGTGGAGAACTGGCCATTTCACGGTTGCTATGCTGAGAGGGGCCAGTCAGGATTCGGTGGCCTCAGGAGAAGGGGTGCAGAGTGACAACTCTATCCAGTAAATATTAATTGAGCACCTACTGAGCTGCAGTGCTCAGTAAACAGAGCATTCAAGGCCCCCAGACAATGAATGCAGAATATGTAAGTCAATCATATGATGTGTTAGAAGGCGGTGAGTGCTGGGGGAAAAAAAATCACGCAGAGCGAGGGCTTCTGGAGTGCCGTGTTGGCGGGGCAGGTTGCAGCATTAACTGGTTGATCAGAAGAGGCCTTGAAGAGGTGAGATGTGAGAGAGGACAGGAGGGTGAGAGAGTGAGCCAAGTGGATGTTTGAGGAAAGGGCATCCGGGCAGCGGGCACAGCCAGGGCACTGGCCCAGAGGAGGAAGGGTGCTTGTGTGTTTGAGGGACACCAAGGGGGCCAGCATGGCTGGAGAAGAGGCAGGGGCCAGTGGGGTTGGCGGCAGAAAGGTAAGGGGCGGGGTCAAACCTGTAAGGCAAATGAGGACTGGTTTTTCCTGAGTAAAGTGGGAGCCATGGGAGGATGCGGAGCCCAGGAGGACCATGGCCTGACTTCCGTTTTCCTAAGGTCGCTGTGGCTGCTTGCTGAAAATCAACTGATGAGACAAGGGCAGAATCAGGGAAGCTAGTGATGAGGTGGCTTGGACCAGAGTGGTAAGAAGTGAACGCCTGAAACAAACGCCTGGCAGTGCGGGTGGTGAGAAATGGCAGATTCTGGCTCTGTTTTAAAGGTGAAGTTAACAGGATTTGCTGCTGGATTGGATTAGGGTGAGAAAGAAGAATCAAAGCTGCCTTCAAGGTTTTTGGCACAAGCATGAAAGGATGGAGCTGCTACCAGCTGCAGGTGGGGTATGCTGGGGAAAGGACCAGGCTCAACACCCAGGTGCAGGGAGGAAGAGAGTGGGCAACTATGTCCAAGTGAGGGAGAGATTTGGGCTCGAGATGACAATTCAGTAGATGTCAGCCTGTGGGGAGCATCCAGGGGCGCTAGTATCTCCTGGACTTGAGGGAGGAGAGAGGGCCACAGAGACAAGTAGCCAAGTGTGACCTCCTGATACCTGTGCCAGAATGGCTGGGTTTGGCCCCGCATAAGGAAAAACCCTGTAAACTTTTTCATGGGGTGGTAGAGAAAGAGGAAGACAAGCAGACATCACCTCCTTCGCATCTGATCAAAAGCCACCGTGGCCTGGCTGCTCATTTATCGAGTGTGGGTCTGGGAGGTGTCCGTGCCAGGAGCCGGGGTGTGGGTGGCATGATCAGAGGCTGAAGCTCAATTCTCCTTGAAGTTCCTGGCGCCTGGCACTAGCCTAGCCCTGGGACAGCGCCGTCCTGCAAGTGTTGATTGAATGAATGCAAAGAGTCTTGTGTGTTCCTCTGCAGCAGCTGGGAAAGGTGTGTGGGGTGGAGTGGGGCGGGTAGCATACCCCTTCCTTCCTTCCTTCCTTCCTTCCTTCCTTCCTTCTTTTTTTTTTTTAGACAGAGTCTCGCTCTGACACCCAGGCTGGAGTGCAGCGGCATGATCTCGGCCCACTGCAACCTCCACCTCCCAGGTTCAAGCAGTTCTCCCTGCTTCAGTCTCCCGAGTAGCTGGGATTACAGCTGCCTGCAATCACGCCCACCTAACTTTTGTATTTTTTAGTAGAAACAGGGTTTTACCTTGTTGGCCAGGCTGGTCTTGAACTCCTGACCTCAGGTGATCCTCCTGCCTCAGCGTCCCAAAGTGCTGGGATTACAGGCATGAGCCATCGTGCCAGGCCATTAATTTTCTTTTTTTAAGAGACAAAGTCTCTCTGTTGCCCAGGCTGGAGTGCAGTGGTGTAACCATGGCTCATTGCAGCCTCCAGCTCTTGGCCTTGAAGTGATCCTCTTGCCTCAGCCTCCCAAAGTGTTGGTGTGAGCCACCAAGCTTGCTGAAAGTGTGATTCTTTAAGACTATTTTTATTCAAGTCTAACATGTATACAGAAAAGTGCATACTTCATATGCGCACAGCTCAATGAATTTTCAAAAGACGAATGTGTTTGTGTAACCAGCACCTGGATCAATAGCTGAACTTACATAGCACCCCTCCCTGCCCCAGGACACCTTGTTCCCCCTCCAGTTACCCCTTGCCCAACCGGGGTAACCACCATCCTGACATCTCCCCCTAGAATTTCACCTGTTTTTGTACTTTATATCCATGGAACTATTACTGGAATGGGGTCCCGATCCAGACCCCAAGAGAGGGTTCTTAGACATTGTGCAAGAAAGAATTCAGGGTAAGGCTGGGCGCAATGGCTCACACCTGTAATCCTAGCGCTTTGGGAGGCCGAGGCGGGCGGATCACGAGGTCAGGAGATCGAGACCATCCTGGCTAACATGGTGAAAGCCCGTCTCTACTAAAAATACAAAAAATTAGCCGGGCATGGTGGTGGGCACCTGTAGTCCCAGCTACTCGGGAGGCTGAGGCAGGAGAATGGCGTGAACCCAGGAGGCGGAGCTTGCAGTGAGCCGAGATCGCGCCACTGCACTCCAGCCTGGGGGACAGAGCAAGACTCTGTCTCAAAAAAAAAAAAAAAAAGAATTCCGGGTGAGTTCATAAAGTGAAAGCAAGTTTACTAAGGAAGTAAACAAACAATAGAATGGCTACTGCATAGACAGAGCCTCTCAGAGGACTGCTGGTTGGCTATATTTATGGTTATTTCTTGGTCGTATGCTAAATAAGGGGAAAGGAGTGGGCAGTTCCCAGAACTGAGGGTTCCTCACCTTTTTAGACCATATAGGGTAACTTCTGGCATTGCCATGGCATTTGTAAACTCTCATGGCACTGGTGGTGGGAGTGTCTTTTAGCATGCTTATGCATTATAATTGGCCTATAATGAGCAGTGAGGATGACCAGAGGTCACTTTTGTTGCCATCTTGGTTTTGGCAGTTTTGTCTGGCTTCTTTATTGCCATCATGTTTTATTAGTGGGGTCTTTATGACCTGTATCTTGTGAAACCAGCCCTGCTGACTTCCTGTCTCTGTGACAAAGAATGCCTGACCTCTTGGGAATGCAACCCAGCAGGTCTCAGCCTCATTTACCCAGCCCGTATTGGAGAGATGGAGTCGCTGTGGTTCCAGTGCCTCTGACAGAACCACGCGTTATGGTCTCTCTTGTGCCGACTTCTTTCGCTCATCACAGGTGTTGTTATTGCGTGAGGTTCTGGCTTGTTCTTTCTCCTGGCTGTTTAGTATATATCTATTTGTATTTACTTATTTATCCATTCTATTGCCAATGGGCATTTGGATAGTGTCCAGTTGGGGGCAATTACAATCGTGCCACCGGGAACATTTTGATATGTGCCCTTCGGTGAACTGTTGAATGCATTTCTTATGGATGTATAATCAGCAGTAGAAATGCTGGGTTGTAGAGAAGTTGCACATTCAGGCTTTGTCTCAGTTAAGCCAGAGTTTTTCGAAGGGGTTGTACCAGGTTTCCCTCGCGCCAGCCAAGTATGAAGGTTCCGGTTGCATTACATCCTTGCCAACACTCGGTATCCTTTTCTTTTTTTAGTTACTTAGTTACGTAATGATCCCACAATGTACTTTAAATTTGCATTTGTTTCCCTGATGGCTATGAGTTTGAGCACCTTTCATATGCTTATTGACCACTTAGATAACCTCTTTTATGAAGTATGTCTTCAGATGTTCCCATTTTTCTATTGTGTTGCCTGTCCTTTTTTAAATTGATTTCACGGAACTCTTTATATGTTCTCAGTATAAATATTTGATATGTATCACAAATATCTTTTTTCATGCATGACTTCATTTGATCCATAAGAGGAGGAACCAGGAATTGTAAGCCTCAAGGTCATTGGAATCCAGGACAAGCTTCACGTGTGTGAGCCTCAGTTTCCCTCTCTAAATCCTGTGGATATTAGCTCATTGCCTGGTGTATAGATGGAACTGTGACTGATATTAGCACCTTTGCTGGGATGAGGAAGCCCTGAATTAAAATGGGCAAAACTGGCCTTGCATGGCTTTCAACCTAAGTCATCCCTGTTTCTCAGGTCTGTATACCAACTTCCAGGCTAGGCCTTGAAAATACACAGTGAGCAAGGCCCATTTCCTACCCTTGGGAGGGGACTGCACCAGCGGTGAGTGCAGGGGGCTGTGGGATCCCAGCAGAAACACCAACTGGGCTAAGGCATTGTGGAAGGCCTCCTGGAAGAGGTGAGTCTCAGGGTGGAGTAAGCCTCTTCTGTTCAGGTACAGGCTTGGGCACCTTTGTGCATCAGGCACTGGACAGGTACCTGGGAGATGGAGAGAATCGGCTCAGTCTTACCCCTCTCTCACCCCGCAATAGACCAATGTTCTTGATGGGGATGACTGTACCCCCAGGGGACAGTTGGCAATGCCTGGGGACATTTTTGGTTGTCAGGACTCGGGGAGTCCTTGGTAGAGGCTGGGGATGCTGCTAAACATCCTAGAACGCACGGGACAGCCCCACCCCACACTACCACAAAGAATGATCTGGTCCAAATGTCTATAGTGCAGAGACTGAGAAACTCCAAGATGGACAATTACGATAAGATGTGAGTGGGGGAAGAGGGGAGAGCAGAGGGATTGGGAGTGTTGTCCTGGCCTTAAGGAGTTTGTTTGTTTGTTTATTTACTTACTTTGAGACAGAGTCTTACTCTGTCACCTAGGCTGGAGTGCAGTGGCTCAATCTTGGCTCATTGCAACCTCCGCCTCCCGGGTTCAAGTGATTCTCCTGCCTCAGCCTCCCAAGCAGCTGGGATTACAGGCACCTGCCACCATGCCCAGCTAATTTTTGTAGTGTTTTTTTTCTTTTCTTTCTTTTTTTTTTTTTGAGACAGAGTCTCGCTCTGTCACCAAGTTGGAGTGCAAGTGGCGTGATCTCAGCTCACTGCAACCTCTGCCTACCGGGTTCAAGTGATTCTCCTGCCTCAGCCTCCTGAGTAGCTGGGACTACAGGCGCGTGTCACCACGCCTGGCTAATTTTTGTATTTTTAGTAGAGACGGGTTTCACTCTGTTGGCCAGGATGGTCTCGATCTCTTGACCTCGTGATCTGCCTGCCTCGGCCTCCCAAAGTGCTGTGATTACAGGCGTGAGCCACTGCGCCTGGCCAGGAGTTTATTAACCTTCATGCCCACCACGGGAACCACGAACCACGTGTGGCTTCAGAGCCCTCAAAATGTGGCTGCTGTGGCTGAGGAACTGAATTTCAAGTCTTTATCTATTTTAATTTCAGAACAGATACTCATTCCCATTCTTGGAAAACTTTTAAGTGTGTGTGCAACAATTTGGGTGTGTGGATGTACTTTGTTCAACTATCAATTTTATGAAATCTCTGTACAGATTAGCTATTTCTACTGAGAATTTAGCATCCAAATTGAGATGTGCTGAAAGTAGAAGTTATACCCCGGGTTTCAGAGACCGAGTACTTAAAAAAAAAAAAAGAGTATAAACTATCTCAGTAATGTTCATATTGATTAATGATAATATTTTATATATATTGAGTTAAATAAAACGTTATTAAATTTACTTCTGTAATGTAGCTACTGGAAAACTGAGAATTTGAAGTGTGTCTCACACTGCATTTCTATTGGGTGGCGCTGTTACAAACTACAGGAAGGAGCTAGAATTCTGTGGAAGGTTTTAGGCAGGGGCTGACATCCTCTGGCCAAAATGACAACAGGGGATTCCAGAGACCAGGGCAAGTCTGGCCACAGGGAGACTGCGTGGCCTAGGAGACCTGAGCCACAGCCGCCAAGAGAAGCCCTGATTCCCCAGAGAGGAGGTGCCCGCTGCCAATCCACAGGTGAGCAACAAGACTGGATCCAGAAGAGGGAGGAGCCTTTAGGAGAGGCAGGCCCATCTCAAGGCTGACTGATCCTTCAAAGGAGCCTCCCAGCTAACAGCCAGCAGGAGAGAGACCTTGGCCACCAAGGGTCTGCCAGCTCCTGGTGGTCCCCATTCCAGACACCTGCCAGCTCGAGCCTGACCCTCGCCTCCACCCTGGCTGCTGCCTGTACCGCTCTCAGGTTTGAAACCTCATGTCTTGCTGCTTGGCTCTGCTCTCTACTACTTACCAGCTGTGTCACCTAGAGCAAGTGGCTTTCCCTCTCTGGGGGCTGCCAGCTTTGCATGGCCTGGCCCATGTTGCAGCTAGAGCTCAGGGAAGATCAGAGATGCCCACAGGTGACAAGTCTTCCTGGGCTGGGTGTCTTGGAGGTGGCATTATGAAGTCTCAGTGGGGGCTATGTAGACAGTATTCTCTGTTTGCAGATGGCTTCCCCTCTCCACTTTGTGTGTTATGTCCTCATTTCACTGCTAAGAAAGTGGAGTCTCAGAGAGGTGAAGCAGCTTGCCCAGGGCCACACAGCTCCACAGAGGCAGAATTCAGATGAGTAATGATGACTTTGCAGGTCCAAGGACACCCCTCCCATGGCTATAACTCAAGTGTTCTATCAAGGGCAGAGCACTGCACCTCTCTGGGCCTCAATTTCCCCGTCTGTCAAATGGGGAGAATAACAGTGCCAGTCGGCTGCTGTGAGGCTGTAGTAAGTTGAATAAAGTAACAGAGCACTGGCCCAAAGCAAGGCTTCAGGTGGTGGCTGCTGTTTGTTGACTGATCTGTGCATAAGTGTTCACTGCAGCCTTCTGCAGTGAGTGGTAGGAGCCCATTTTTACGGGGAGGAAACTGAGGCTAAGATGGGCAACTGGTGAGAGCAAAGTTGGGGTCTCATCTGGCTTCTTGGCCCTAGAGCACTTTCCCTCCTCTGCTCGGCCCTCCGGCGTTACCTGTTATTCATGACAGGGCAAGGCTGTGCTGTGCCCAGCCTGGTCCTCCGTCCTGCATGACTGGCCATGAAGGGGCACAGGAGCAGCCTCGCCAGTGGCGCTCACAGATGTCCAGTCCACTAAGCCTGCTCCCTCCCTCAGGAACTCTGCTTCCTTTGCTGGGTGAGCTGTAACCTTTCCTCCTTCCTGCTCCAAGCAGCTGCTGAGAGCGAGAGTGGTTGATCAGGAAGCTGGTACAAAGACACCTAGGCTGTGGCCAGATCCTAGAAGGCAGAACTGGGAGAGGCCTTAGAGGTCATTGGCCCCTGGTGCTGGTTGTCTAGACACCTCATTCAGCCTCAGTCTCCATAGTTGGAAAATGGGAGGAATCGTCAGCTTGGCAAAAACGGCAACCTCTGGCAACACAAAGTTGGTGCAGAAGGGGAACATGCAGACTGCTGGCAGGAGGGTCTTTGGGAGGGCACTTCAGCAGTATCTGCTGAAATATAAAGGGAGAGTGGCCCCTGAGCCCGCCAACCCCCTATAGGTAGCTACCTAGAGCTGTGCTTCTCAAATTGTATTGTGCATGGAAATGCCTGGGGTCTGGTTAAAATGCCGGTTCGGTACCTTCTAAGGCATGGGACTAGCAGGCTTTCAGGTGGCCTTGCTGCTTGCAAGACCCTAGTAAGGCCCTAGGGCACCTTTCATGCATGGGCACAAGGAGGCATGGTCCTTTCTGAGGGTATGTCATTGCAAGAAGATGAAAGCAGCTTACATTGTCTGTCAGAAGATCTTGACTAACTGAACGGTGTGCTGTTCCTGCCGGGATGCTCTGGAACAATTAAGAAGAGGGAGGGAGGGCTGGGCGTGGTGGCTCACACCTGTAATCCCAGCACTTTAGGAGGCTGAAGCGGGTGGATCACGAGGTTAGGAGATCGAGACCATCCTGGCTAACACGGTGAAACCCCGTCTCTACTAAAAATACAAAAAAATTAGCTGGGCGTGGTGGCAGGCGCCTGTAGTCCCAGCTACTCAGGAGGCTGAGGCAGGAGAATGGCGTGCACCCAGGAGACGGAGCTTGCAGTGAGCCGAGATCACGCCACTGCACTCCAGCCTGGGCTGGAGTGAGACTCCATTTCAAAAAAAAAAAAAAAAAGAAGAAGAAGAGGGAGGGAAGGAGGTCCATAAAGGTGTTGCATGTTGATGTGTCTTGTCTTCTGGAAAGATATCAGTGCCCTCTGGAGGCTGGGGCTTTGTCTTGTTTACTGATTTGGCCCCGGTGCTAGAACAAGGCCTGGCACACAGTGGGTGCTCAAGCAATGTTTACTGGATGGTAGAACAAACATGCTGACACGGAAAGACCTCGTGTTGAGTGAACCCAGTCAGTTTCAGGAGGCTATGTAGAATCCAGGGCTTCTTAACCTTGGCACTACTGACATTTGGGACTGGATGATTCTTTGTGCTGGGGGCTACCTGGGCATTATAAGATGTTTAGCAGCATCCGTAGGCTCTACCCATGAGATGATCCCTAATTGTAACAACCAAAACTATCTCTGGACATTACCAATGGCTCCCTGAATGGCAAAATCACCCCTGGTCCCAGCACTTGGGAGGCCGAGGTGGGCAGATCACTTGAGGTCGAGAGTTTGAGACCAGCCTGACCAACATGGTGAAACCCTGTCTGTACTCAAAGTACAAAATTAGCTGGACATGGTGGCACATGTCTGTAATCTCAGCTACTTAGGAAACTGAGGCAGGAGAATCGCTTGAACCTGGGAGGCGGAGGTTGCAGTGAGCTGAGATCGCTCCATTGCATTCCAGCCTAGGTGACCTAGTGAGAGTCAGTCTCAAAAAAAAAAAAAAGAAAAGAAAAGAAAAAGCAAATGTAGATGGCTCCCCTCCAAACTAATCAACAGTAGTTACCTCTTAGAAAAGGGGAAGAACATAGGATTGGATCTTTTATTCCAAAGAGACTTATGCCTTCTCTCTCTAGTTTTTAATACGGAGGTTGTACCTATGAGTTGAGCAATTAAGTGCATCTTAAAAGTAGAAATGGCACATGGACTGGCTTGTAGAGCTGTGAGGGTTTAGTGAAGTTACACACCTGGAGCGTCCGGCACGGTGTCTGACTCATGGTGGGGGTGCTGCCGAAGGACACCATTGTTGTTTTATTGTGTTGCATCTCTCCAGCAGCCCCTAAGCATACAGAAGCAGATAAGACCTTCTCGCATATGGGCAGACTGGAGCTCAGAGAGGGAAAGGGACTCTCCCAAGGTCACACAGCAAAGGAGGAGCTAGGCTTGCCTTCATGACTCCAAAGTAGGGACAGTTTCTCCTCTGCCACCCTGTGGCCCCCGCTGGGCCTCTGGGCCTCCTGGTCTTTGTATCTGTGGATTGAGGCTGTGTGGGCTGCTTCAAGTCCCCCAGCTTGTTGACTGCTTGGTGTTCACTAGCCCGGCTGGCACCCAGGAAGCAGACAAGGCTGGAAATGTCAGGGGGTGTAGCCTGTGGGAGTTGTGCTCTGGCTTTGCCCAGCAGCACTGGGAGGACTGCCAGGAATTTGGAGCCTGCAAGGAAGGACCTTGGCAAAGATGTTCCCTGTAGGTGGGTACTGGACTGGCTGCCAGCCCTATGCAGCTTCAAAGTCATGCTGCTCACCCACTGCGCAAACACCTGCCATGGCTCCCTAGTACCTAAGCCTAAATTTTCCTTCCTGTGCCTGCTGGGATAGCATTCCATGTCCTACAAAGGACTCTCCATGAGATGCTAGATTCCAGATACTAATAATAGTAATAATAATAATAAGACCTAGAGCACCTGCTGTTTGCTAGGCGTGGAACTAAGTGCTTCACATGCGATATCTTTTTTTTTCTAATAAAAAAATTGTATTTACTTAGAAGCATTCAGAATGTCAACAAAACAGCTGCAACTTTTTTTTTTTTTTTTTTGCAATTACAGAGTGGTATTCAGTTAACAGAAAAATTATTTCGTATAAGCTGCATCAGAGACAACTGAAGATGAAAAAACTACCATCCCCATATACTAATTTGTGCTGTGCACAAACAAGAACCCGCTTTAAATTTCCGTGCCAATTTACCACCCCCATACTGTACCAGGCAAGGTTAGTGGCTATTGAAAATACCACCAGGACAGGGCTATCTAAAGACACATTCGGTAGTGTGTTAACTGTACAAAAAAAGGCACTGTACAGTTTAAAAACAAATCTTACACAGCCTTACATTTCAGTTTTTTTCTTTAAAAGGAGTGAGTTGTGTACAGGGTGGGTTAAATGCTTTATAGACAAGAAAAAAAACTGCGCTAGAACCAACTTATTCATCATCATCATCTTCTTCATCTTCCTCCTCCTCCTCATCCTCATCTTCCTCATCTTCCTCCTCTTCCTTCTTTTTCTTGCTTTTTTCAGCCTTGACAACTCCCTTTTTTACTGCATCAGGCTTTCCTTTAGCTCGATATGCAGCAATATCCTTTTCGTGTTTTTCCTTCAGCTTCACAGCCTTCTTTTCATAAGGCTGCTTGTCATCTGCAGCAGTGTTATTCCACGTCTCTCCCAGTTTCTTCGCAACATCACCAATGGACAGGCCAGAATGTTCTTCTTTGATTTTTGGGTGATACTCAGCAGAACAGGAAGAAGGCCGAAGGAGGCCTCTTAGGTGCATTTGGATCCTTGAACTTCTTTTTTTGTCTTCCCTTTGGGAGGGATATAGGTTTTCATTTCTCTTTCATAACAGGCCTTGTCCGCCTTTGCCATATCTTCAAATTTTCCTTTCTCTTTAGCAGACATGGTCTTCCACCTCTCTGAGCACTTCTTAGAAAACTGAGAAGTTGAATGAAGCATCTGGGTGCTCCTTCTGTCCCTCCCAACAAGTTTGCACAAAAAATGCATGTGATGACATTTTGCCTCTCTGCTTCTTAGGATCTCCTTTGCCCACATTTAGTTATTTTTCCTCAGCGAGGCACAGTTGCCCATTGCCCGTCTGGCTTTCATTTGCCCCGGCGCTGTCTCTGTGGAGCTCAATGTACTGCAATGCGCAATATCTTATTTGATCCTTACAAAACTCATATGGCACTGCTGTAATATGATTCTCATTTTACAAATGAGGAACCTGATGCCCACAGAGGTTAAATGTCTTGCCCAAAGTCATGTAGCTCTGTAGCCAGCATCTGTAGCCTGACTCCGGAGCCACACTTTAACCAGGAGGCCATCCTACCTTATCTTGTTAGGAGAGCAAGCAGTACGATGCCAGCAGAGAAGGCCTCTGGGTGCATGGGAAGAAACCAGCCAGATGTTCAGGCCTGGCCGTGCCATTAAGTTGCTGTGTGTCCTTGGCCACACTCTCCTTTCTGAGCTTGCCCAGGCTTTCTCCGAGGCCACTGCTGGCTCTGCATTCCAGAGCTCAAGGACCCAAAGTTATGCATCAAATCTAGAAATCATCTTCTCTTATTTTATATCGTATTACAGCATTGATATGTATATGATACATATACATTGATATGATGTGCTCCTATACCTCGTCTGTCACACCGTGTGGATTTCCTCAGAGGCTCCTAGAAGGCCCTGCTGTCCAGGCTAGGAGGTTTCTGGCAGCCCCAAGCTCCCTGGCTCCTGGGTGAAGGTGTGAATAGAACCATGCTGTTAAGTGGGGGTTTGCAGAAACCAGCGTTTGACCTGGGAGAGCCCTAGGCAGCAGGGGATGATCAAGTGATCAAGATAATATTTTAATGCAAAATTTGAAAAATCAAAACTAATGGATGAACCTTGAACAGAGTGTGCTAAGTGGAAAAAGCTGGTCATTAAAGAACATGCTTTGTGTGATTCCATCTTTATGAAATGTTCAGAATAGGTGAATTCATAGAGACGGAAAGTAGAGTAGTGGTCTCCTGGGGCTGGGAGGAGAAGGGGGTTAGAGTTTGATACGTAAGGGTATGAGGTTTCTCTTTGGGTGATGAAAATGTTGCAAAATTGACTATAACTGTACGAAAACTCTGTGAGTGTGCTACTCTGAATATACTAGAAACCTGTGACTATACTATGTGATTATACTAAAGACCATTGAACTGTACACTTTATTTTTTTATTTTTTTTTGAGACAGAGTCTCGCTCTGTTGTCCAGGCTGGAGCGCAGTGGCGTGATCTCGGCTCACTGCAACCTCTGCCTCCCAAGTTCAAGCGATTCTCCTGCCTCAGCCTCCTGAGCAGCTGGGATTACAGGCAGCTGCCACTGCACCCTGCTAATTTTTGTATTTTTAGTAGAGACAGGGTTTCACCATGTTGGCCAGGCTGGTCATGAACTCCTGACCTCAGGTGATCGCCTGCCTCGGCCTTCCATAGTGTTGGGATTACAGGCGTGAGCCACTGCGCCCAGCCCATGAACTGTACACTTTAAATAGGTGAGTTATATGATATGTGCATTGTCCCTCAGTAAAGCTGTTATAAAACAATCTGAATGCAAAAATATCCATGAAAAACAACATATAAAAATTGTAAATAATGTCAGGATCAGTATTACTGATGTTTTTTTCTTTCTGCCTTGGTTCCAGTATAGCTTAGCACAGCACAACATCATTTGTCCTGTTTATTTAAACATTTTATTGTTTTTGTTTGTCATGGATTTTTTTCCACTAATCTAAAAAAGATTGCATTGAAACATTATTGATCTTGGTTACTGAGTTTTTTGGCACCCGCTTGAGTTTTTGTGCTCAAGGACGATGACTTGCTTACCTCACCCTGTTCCCACCCTTCCAGGCAAGCCTTTTGCTCTCCCTAGGGTGGCCAGGGTCTCCCCCACCACTCTGTCCCTTCCTTCTCTCTGTCTCCCCATCTGACAGGTGAGGCCAGCAAGCCCACCCCAAGAGAAGCTATGATTTGTCTGTCCAGCCAGTGAGTCATGTGTGAGGACCAGAGTAGGGGGCTCTCTCCACATCACATCCTCCTCCTGCTCACATTGTCTCCTTTGCTGCTTTCTCCCTTCTGTCCTCCCATCTCCCTCCTTTTTAGTTTTTTTGTTTGTTTGTTTGTTTGAGGCCAAGCACAGTGGCTCATGCCTGTAGTCGCAGCACTTTGGGAGGCCAAGGCAGGCAGATCACTTGAGGTCAGGAGTTGGAGACCAGCCTGGTCAACATGATGAAACCCTGTCTCTACTAAAAATACAAAAAATTAGCCGGTGTTATGGCACATGCCTGTAATCCCAGCTACTCAGGAGGCTGAGGCAGGAGAATCACTTGAACCTGGGAGATGGTGGTTGCAGTGAGCTGTGATTGCTCCATTGCACTCCAGCCTGGGTGACATGTGTGTGTGTGTGTGTGTGTGTGTGTGTGTGTGTGTGTGTGTGTGTATTATATATATTTTTATATAATAATTTTATAAACATATATATATTTTTGAGACGGAGCCTCCCTCTGTCAACCAGGCCAGAGTACAGTGGTGTGATCACAGCTCACTGCAGCCTTGACCTCCTGGGCCCAGTGATCCTCTGACCTCAGCCTCCCAAGTAGTTGGGACTACAGGAGCGTGCCACCACACCCGGCTAATTTTTAATTTTTTTGTAGAGATGGAGCCTTATTACATTGCCCAGGCTGGTCTTGAACTCCAGAGCTCAAGCAATCCTCCCTCCTCAGCCCCCGAAGTGCTGAGATTACAGACATGGGCCACCACACCTGACCCCATCTCTCTTCTTTGAGATGGCTCCCTGGGTCCCCCAGCAGCTATCACCTGGCCTCCAGCCCTTGTCTTTTCAGGCATCCTACACCAGAGAGAGCTTGTGTCCCCTCCCAGGTCACAACCAGACCAATGCTCACAATTTCCCACTGTCCCCAGGATAACTCCAAGCTCCTTACCTGGCATTCAAAGCCTGGCACAGTCTAGGGCTTGCCAATCTCCTTTCCCCACTTTTCCTGCTCACCACTGCTGATTTCTCGTCGGTAGATTCAGATGGGACTCACAGTTATTGAAGAGCTGCAAGGCATTAGGCACACCCCTCTGGTCTTTCCCTTATTAAGCCCCTATCTCACTTAATCCTCACAGCAGCATTGCTGGTAAGAATTATTGGGCCCATTTTACAGATGAGGAAACTCAGGCCCAGAGAGTGGAGGTGATGCTGCCAAGGGTCTGGGGTAGACGCAGGTGCACACCCAGGCTGGCTGGCAGCATGGGACTCTGACCACCTGCCTGTGCCTCCCCTTATCCACTGCGGATGTTTGCTTTCCCTCAGGGCCATGTGTACAGTGCCTGTGCCAGGGTCACCCCCACTTTGGTCCCTGTTGGCCTTCACACTGCTAACTTAGTAGCCAAGGTCACATGCCAGTGTGTGATGCCAGTGTGGAGAGGAGCCATGGTTCTTTTATAACAGTTGCCATCTCCTACCTACTTATATTTGGGGCTTGCTATGTTGATAGCCGCAGGCTGGGTCTCAAATTCCTGGGCTCAAGCTGTCTTCCTGCCTCAGCTTTGTGAGCAGCTGGGATCACAGGCATGAGCCGCTGCTCCTGGCCACTTTTACTTCTTAAAATAAAATCAGAACATGCAAACCATGCTCCACAATATGCATCAAGTGTTTCTGGTGCAAATCCCTACTGCTTTTGTGTTTGATGGTGGGGCGAGGAAACGGGCAGGAATGGGAGGGAAGGTGAGTCTAGACTCCTGAGGCAGGACCACGGCTCCCTGGCCCTAACAACCATAGATTTTGTGTCCATAACGGAGCCAGATGCTGGCAGCGATTCTTAATTGGGGTCCCAGGCTGCATTCGGGGGCCTAGGAATTTGGATGGGGGAAAATTACATCTTTATTGACCGTAGTTTAACATTTCCTCCAGGTGACAACGTAGGTGATAAATCACAGTAGTAGTGGCAGCACTTGCATCACCAGTAGAAACCACACTTTTTTTTGAGATGGAGTTTCGCTCTTGTTGCCGAGGCTAGAATGCAATGATGTGACTTCTGCTCACTGCAACTTCTGCCTCCTGGGTTCAAGTGATTCTCCTGCTTCAGCCTCCCAAGTAGCTGGGATTACAGGCACCTGCCACCATGCCTGGCTAATTTTTTTGTATTTTTAGTAGAGACGGGGTTTCACCATGTTGGCCAAGCTGGTCTTGAACTCCTGACCTCAGGTGATCCACCCGCCTTGGCCTCCCAAAGTGCTAGGATTACAGACATGAGCCACTGCGCCTGGCCCATATTTTTATATCACATTTTAGGTACCACAGATGTGTCTGCTTGCAGATGACAGTGATTATTCTGTCTGCTACTAGATCTTGTTATTGATTGCTTTAATAAAGGAGCAGATAGGTTACAGATAATATTTCACAGCAATTTTTGTAATCACATTCTTAGCCGAATTTTACTATATTGGTTTCCTTTTCATCCTCTATATTTTATTGTATTCCATTTAAAAGCATTATTCTGGGAAGGGGCCCATAGATTTCACCAGATGGTTGAAGAGATCCATGGCACAAAATGGTGGAAGAACCCATTAGACCTGGGTTTGAGTCCTGATGCTGCCCTGCACCTGCTGTGTGAGTGTGAGCAGAGTGTGAGCAGCCCATTCCACCTCTGGATTTCTTATTCATGATCCAGCCAGAGAGGGGCTGGCTCCCCCACAGGGTTGCCGTGGGAGGCCTGCAGTGGGAGTCGATGCCACTTTGCAGTGGTGCCTGTCTTATTGGGTGTTATTAGGTCTTCTGGGCAGGACGTGACACCGGGTGCTCCAGCGTGCCCTGAACGTGTTCCCACCGCCTCCTGCACACCCCAGTCTGTCTGGGCATCCATCTTACTGGGTTGCTTGTCTGCCGGCTCAATGGCCGTGACACTCATTATGGACAGGACTGTATCCGTCCTGATAAATAATGGTACAGAATTGTAGCTGATGCCTCTGAGCTCACACTCTTTGCCAGCTTCGCAACAGCTCCACGAGGTAGATGTCGTTTTCAGACTTATTTTGGAAATGTTAAACGTTATAACAGGTGAGTGAGGCTCAGAGACAAGAAGTCACTGGCTCAAGGCCACTGGTGAATGGCCACACCAAGATCGCACCCTGGGTCTGTCCAACTTTAGGTCTACACTCCTGACCCCTGCACTCCACGATGATTGCATTCCCGAGTCTGGCCCAGGTGGGCAGACAGTGAATAGTTAACTGGTGCAAAAGTAATTGCGGTCTTTGATATTACTTTCAATGGCAAAAACTGCATTACTTTTGCACCAGCCTACTAGAACGCTGAGTTCAGTGCCCTAAGCGGTATTTCATGGAGAGGGGGCAAGGGGCGGCAGCGCTTGTTAAAATGCAGGTTCCCTCGGCTCCACCTTGCCTCTTCCAAATCAGAATATTTGAGGGCAGGCCCCAGGAAATCTGCCTTTTAAGGTTTTGGGCTATTCAGAAACACACCAAAGTTTAACCACCACCCTAAAGGGAAGGAATAACAGATAGTAACAAAGCTCTGTTCTGAGTGCTTTATGTGAGTTTATTTATTTTGAAACAGAGTCATGCTGTGTCACCCAGGCTGGAGTGCAGTGGCGCCATCTTGGCTCACTGCAACCTCCTCCTCCTGGGTTCAAGCAATTCTTGTGCTTCAGCCTCCCAAGTAGCTGGGATTACAGGCATTCACCACCACACCTGGCTAATTTCTGTATTTTTAGCAGAGACGGCGTTTCACCATGTTGGCCATGCTGGTCTCGAACTCCTGACCCCAGGTGATCCGCCCGCCTTGGCCTCCCAAAGTGCTGGGATTACAGGCACGAGCCACTGCAAGTTTATTTATTTAGTCTTCACAAGTGCTAATGGCCTCCCCATTTCACAGATGAGGAAAGTGAGGCACAAAGTAGTTAGATAACACCTCCCCACTGACCCCCAACCCAGGGCTGCATTGCTGGGAATCAGCCAGGTGTGGAGGATTCCTGCCCCTGTGCTCAGTCCCCCACCTCTGACAGCTTCTGGGCAGAGGAGTACAGACGGGATCCCATGGTGGGTGAGGGTGAGGGCTCAGGAAGCACCGGTCCCTACAAGATCACGCTGGCCCTTTCCTGTTTGCCTTGTTTACCAGGCAGGGGCCCTCTGTGTTTCTGGGCAGGAAGTCCTGAGCAGGGGCTGTGCCAGGTGCCAGGGGCAAGACTAGGAGATGGTCCAGGAGTCTGAGCCAGGCACTACTCTGAGCAGCTGTCTGACCTGGGGCACATAGCTTCCCCATCTGTGTATGGGGTGGGGTTGAGATTTGGAAGAGGTAGTTAAGAGCTTGGGTTCTAGCATCAGATAGACCTGAGTTCCAGATCAAACTCAGCCACTTATCGTCTGTGTGATCTCCAACAAAGCACTTCACCTCTCTCAGCCTCAGTTTCCCCTTCTGTAAAACGTGGCTAATAATAATAGTGCCTACCCTCCAAGGCTGTCATGAGGGTCAAAATATATAGTTGGCTCTCTGTCTTCATGGGTTCTGGATACGGGGATTCAGCCAACAGTGGATCAAAAATATTCGGGAAAAAATGGGTGGTTGCATCTGTACTGAACATGAACAGGGCTTTTTTTGTCCTGTGATTGTTCTCTAAACAATACAGTGTAACAGCTACCTACATAGCATTTACATTGTATTAGGTAGTATAATTGATCTAGCACTGATTTAAAATATATGGGAGGATATGTGTAGGTTATATGCAAATATTACATCATTTTATATAAGGGACTTGATGTATACTGGTATTCAAGGGATATTCTGTAATCAATCCCCTATGATACCGAGGGGTGACTGTATATGAAACTGCCAGCCAGGTGCAGTGGCTCATGCCTGTAATCCCAGCACTTTGGGAGGTTGAGATGGGAGGATTAAACTCAGACCAGCCTGGGCAACATAGTGAGACCCCGTCTCCACAAAAATAAAAATTAACTGGGCATGGTGGCACTTGCCTGTAGTCCCAGCTACTTGGCAGGCTGGGGCAGACAGATCATTTGAGACCAGGATTTTCAAGGCTGCAGTGAACAGTGATCACTCCACTGCACTCCAGCCTTGGAGACAGAAGGAGACCCTGTCCCTTAAAAAAAAAAAAAAAAAAACTGCCAGGCATACACAAGCCTCTCTGCTAGTCCTTATGTGGCAACAGACAGGATGCTGGATGATTCCTTATGCATGAGTGTGCACTTCTTTTTCTTTTCAATCAACTATTTGTTTTCCCGAATTGTACATTTTTCTCTTACCAAAGGCTGGCCACCTGGGTCCTCCCACAGTCCCTACTGAGATAAGTCCCAGAACCAAAACTGGCTTCCACCTCGGCTCACTGTATTTGTGCTTTGTGAGTTTGCCCAGGTTGCACTGAGGGCAGGTGCTGCTGATAGTGTTTTTTGTTTGTTTGTTTGTTTTTGTTTTTTGAGATGGAGTTTCACTCTTGTCGCCCAGGTTGGAGTACAGTGGCACAATCTCAGCTCACTGTGACCTCCACCTCCTGGGTTCAAGCAATTCTCCTGCCTCAGCCTCTCCAGTAGCTGGGACTACAGGCGCCCGCCACCACACCCGGCTAATTTTTGTATTTTTAGTAGAGACGGGGTTTCACCATGTTGGCCAGGCTGGTCTCGAACTCCTGACCTCAGGTAATCTGCCTGCCTTGGCCTCCCAAAGTGCTGGGATTATAGGCATGAGCCACTGCGCCTGGCTGATAGTGTCTTTTCGTGATACAGACTAGCGGATTGGCAAACTATGCCCACGGGACAAATCTAGCTGACCGCCTGTTTTTGTAACTAGTCTTATCGGAACACAGCCACTTGCCTTCATGTCTGTGTCATCTTGGTGGTTTGCATTACAGTTGCAAAGTCGCAGCGGAGCTCTTGTGGCCCACAGAGCCAAAAGCATGGGTTTTATGACTTCACAGAAGCTTGCCTACCCCCAGGAGAGATGATAAAGCAGGGTCGTCGAAAGTTGGGGAAACAGTTTGGGTTCTGGCATCAGATAGCCTGACTTTCAGTTCAGACTCAACCAGTCACCATCTGTGTGACCTCCAACAAAGCATTTCACCTCTCTAAGCCTCAGTTTCCCGTTCGGTAAAACGTGGCTAATAATAGCGCCCACCTTCCAGGGTTGTCGTTTAGAGTCAAAATGTCCAGGGCCAACTGTGCATTTTTACTCTAACGACAAAGAACAGGGAGAAGAAGTCACTCCCGATCCCACCTGACCGGACCACACGCTCCTTAGGTTTGTGCTTATGTCCCTGCCAGTCTTTATCCATGTGCTGTAATGACTGATCCTAACATCAAAAGGCGGCCAGGCGTAGTGGCCCGTGCCTGTAATCCCAGCACTTTGAGAGGCCTAGGCAGGAGGATTACTTGAGCCCAGGAGTTTGAGACCAGCCTGGACAATGTATTAAGACCCCATTTCTACAAAAAATAAAATATTAGCTGGGCATGGTGGCGCACTAGCTACTTGGGAGGCTGAGATGGGAGAATTTGCTTGAGCCCAGGTGTTTGAGGCTGCAGCGAGCCATGGTTGCACCACTGTATTCTAGCCTGGGTGACAGAGCAAGACCCTGTCTCAAAAAAAAAAAAAGAAAGAAAGAAAAGGAAAAAAATTTAATGGTAATAGTTTTCTTGTGCTGGCTCTGCCTGGCTTGATGGAAGTTACATAGTTCCCATGGCACTCTTCCAGGTGTTATTCCTATTTCTCAGATGAGAACACTGAGGCTCAGAGAGCTGCCCCAGATTGATCCAGGACACCCAGCCTCTGAGTGGGGGAGCCAGCATGTGACCCCCAGCCTCATCAGTCCCCACCCCCGGCTAGTCCCTAACAGAGTGCTGAACTGGGCCTCTGAAGGGGAGGCTGGGACAGTGTGTGGGATCCTGATTTGATGGTTTTAGGTAAAAAGAACGCAAAGCAAGACAGGGAGGAGAGCACAGGCTCTGGAAAGAGAGAGACTTGAGTTTTCCTTCTAGCTCCCCTGCCTCCCAGCTGCATGGCCTTTGACAGGTTCCTTTACCTCTCTGAGCCCCAGGAAATGGATGGTTAATAAGGGAGGGTCAAATAGCGTCAATGGTTAAGACAAAATGCAATGTTATATGTAAAACCCTTAGTTCAGTGCCTGGTATATAATAAGGGCTCTAAGTCTGATCTAATGTTTTTTTGTTTGTTTGTTTTTTAGGCAGAATCTCTCTCTGTCACCCCAGATTGGAGTGCAGTGTTGTGACCTGGGCTCACTGCAACCTCTGCCTCCCAGGCTCAAGCCATCCTCCCACTTCATCCTCCCAAGTAGCTGGGACTATGGGTGTATATCATCACGCCCAGCTAATTTTTGTAGAGACAGGGTTTTGTCTTATTTTCCAGGCTGGTCGCAAACTCCTTTCCTGTAGCAATCCATCCCCCTCAGCCTCCCAAAGTGCCGGGATTATAGGCATGAGCCACCATGCCTGGCGTGAGCCACCGCGCCCGGCCTGAGCTAATATTCTTAAGGCCGCATGCCAGCCTCCCTGCCCTTTTTCCCTCTTGAACCACTCTGCATGCTTTTATGCTCAAGCAGTGTCCAGAGCTTCAGAATTATTTTTCCCTTACTCACACCCCATTGGAATCTGGAGGGCTTTCTTGGCTGGCTTTCCCCTGCAATAGGTCAGAGGTCCCTGATTCCCAGGGACCCTGCCCAAGAGACGTGCGTCTCCCCAGCTCTGCAGAAGGTTGGGGCGTGGTGGGTGGGAGGTGGTGTGGTCAGCGTGGTCCGGTAGGGTTGGGAAGAGCCATGGCAATGGAATGTTGGGAGCTGGTTCCCATGGGAAGGAATCGCAGGGCTGATGGCTGAGCCTGAGCACGTGGGCACTGGGCCCCGCTCCAGGGCCACTCTGTAAGTGCAGTGACCTCCTGAGCTGGCTTTGAGCACTGCCAGCTCCCTGCTGTTGTCCCCTCCCTGCCCGCCTGCCGCTTTTCTCTTGGGAACCTCCTGATCTGCTGAGCTTGGAGAAATGATGATTTAGAAAGTTCGTATAGATTTGAGCCAAAACTCAGTGTGGTCTCAATGCAAATGTCACTCCCTTCTTTCCTCCTTTAACCCCTGCGGAATGCCTCCACCTCTCATCATGGGCATTTGCTTCTGAGCCTTTATCACTGGTGTCATTGTCTCACACACTGGTTTCTTGGCTCCCCACTGGAATGTCAGCTCTATGAAGGCAGGAACCTTTGTCTGTTGCCCTTGATGTATCCCAGTATCTTGAGCAGGGCCCTGCACATGGTACTTGCTCAGTAAACATTGGTGAAATGAATGAATCTGAGTCTAAAGGGATCTCTTAGATTGATCAGCCCCCTCCCTTCCAGGGGCATTTCAGGGTCAACAGAAAGAGGGAGCAAAGTCCCCTCCCATGGTCTCCTGCTGCCCGTTTTTTTTTTTTTTTGAGATGGAGTCTCTCTCTGTCACCCTGGCTGGAGTGAAGTGGCGCGATCTCGGCTCACTGCAACCTCTGCCTCCCAGGTTCAAGCAATTCTCCTGCCTCAGCCTCCCGAGTAGCTGGGAGCTCTCAGGCGCGTTCCACCACACCCGGCTAATTTTTTTTTTTTTTTTTAAGTAGAGAGGGAGTTTCATCGTGTTAGCCAGGATGGTCTCGATCTCCTGACTTCGTGATCCACCTGCCTTGGCCTCCCAAAGTGCTGGGATTATATGTGTGAGTCACCATACCTGCTGAAATGAAACCCCGCTGTTTCCAACAACCAGCTGATTCTGGCTTAATCTGATTTTTTTTTTTTGAGATGGAGTCTTGCTCTGTCGCCCAGACTGGAGTACAGTGGCACAATCTCGGCTCACTGCAACCTCTGCCTCCTGGGTTCAAGTGATTCCCCTGCCTCAGCCTCCTGAGTAGCTGGGATTACAGCCACGGGCCACCACGCCCGGCTAATTTTTTGTATTTTAGTACAGAGGAGATTTCACTGTGCTGGCCAGGATGGTCTCGATCTCCTGACCTCGTGATCTGTCCGCCTCAGCCTCACAAAGTGCCAGGATTATAGGCGTGAGCTCCTGTGCCTGGCTGCTGCCCCTGTTTTATAAGCCGCATGACACCACGCTAGGGATGGCACCTTGGAGACAGAACCGCATTTGGAAACTGGCCTTTCCTCTTGCTTGTTGTGTGGCTTCTGCTAATCACTCCATCTCTTGGAGCTTCAATTTCTTCACTTCTCAGATGGGGATAAAAATCTCCACCATACAAGGATTTGCTGAAAACAAGAGCCAGCAGGCAGGTAGTACTCGCTCTGGGCCAGGTGCTGTTCCAACATGCCCTAATTTATTTATACCTCCCAGCACTCCTACCAGACTAGTTTCTCATTTGCACTGGGCACATTTCAAAGTGTCCTTCTAGGAGGTGTTACAGGTTGCGTATCCCTTTATCTGAAATGCTTGGGACTAGAAAGGTTTTGGATTTCAGATTTTTTTTTCTTTTGAGGCAGGGGCTCCCTCTGACACCCAGGCTGGAGTGCAGTGTCATGATCATGGCTCACTTTAGCCTTGACCTCCGGGGTTCAAGTGATCCTCCTGCCTCACCATCCCAATTAGCTGGAACTACAGGCAAGCACCACCACACCTGGCTAATTAAATTTTTTTTTTTTTTTTTTTGTAGTGATGGGGTCTCACTTTGTTGCCCAGGCTGGTCTCAAACTCCTGGGCTCAAGCGAGCCTCCTGCCTCAGCCCTCAAAGTGCTGGTATTACAGCCATGAGCTACCACACCTAGCTTGAATTTTTTCCGAGTTTGGAATATTTGCAGTATACTAATCAATTCAGCATCCCTACTCCAAAATGCTCTGATGAAATTGCTTGCTTCCTTCCTTCCTTCCTTCCTTCCTTCCTTCCTTCCTTCCTTCCTTTTTCTTTCTCTTTCTTTCTTCTCTCTTTCTCTTTCTCCTTCCTTCCTTGCTTTTCTTTTTATCTTCCTTTTTTCCTTCCTTTCTTCTTTCTTTCTTTTTCCTTTTTTCTTTCCTTTTCTTTTTCCTTTCCTTACCTTTCCCCTTCCCTTTCCTTTCCCCTTTCCCCTCCCCCTTCCCCTCCGCCTCCCCTCCCCTCGCCTCCCCTCCCCTCTCCGTCCCCTCCCCCTCCTTTCCCTCTCCCTCTCCCCTCCCCTTCCCTTTCCTTTCAAGATGGGGTCTCTCTGTATTAACAGCCCAGGCTGGTCTTGAACTCCCAAGCTTAAGTGATTCTCCCACCTCGGTTTCCCAAAGTGCTGGGATTACAGGTGTGAACCACCATGCCCCACACCCGATGAGCATTTTCTGTGAGCATCATGTTGGCACTCAACAAGTTTTGGATTTTGGAGCATTTCAGATTTTGAAATTTTGGATTAGGGCTACTTGGCCTGTATTATCATCCCCATTTTACAGATGAGAAAACCAAGTCTCAGAGAGGCTAAGTGACTTGCCAAGGTCCTTCAGCCAGTAGCTGGTGCAGCAGGATGTTGAACCCAAGCAGTCTGGGTCCATAACATGTATGGCATACAATTCAAAAATTACTAATCACATTATTATTTTATCATATGGAAAGACAATAAGATGACACCATCAAGTTATGTTTTTAGGAGAAAAATATCACCTACCACCCGAGTACCACCCCTGGTAGCAATGTTTTTTGTTTGTTTGTTTTGAGGCAGTCTCATTCTGTCATCCAAGCTGGAGTACAGTGGTTCGATCATAGCTCACTGCAGCCTCGACCTCCTGGGCTCAAGCAATCCCCCCACCTCGGCCTCCCGAGTAGCTGGGACTACAGGCGTGCACCACCCCATGCCTGGTTACCTGGTAGCAGTTGAGTCTTATTTCCTTCTTGTCTTTTTTCTTAAGTGTGGTTTCTATTTGTTGGTGATGTTGCTGTGTGGTAGAGTCATGCTCACCCTGTACCCACATGGGCCTTTCTTAGCTTAAAATGGAGAACATGGCACCACCCGCCTGATTGGGCTGATGTGAGTATGAAACCAGGTAGGGCATGGAAAGCCCTTGCTTTGGTGTTAAATTCACAGGGGTGCTGTGTATTTAATATATTCCTCCTACAAGAAAAGGAGGGGCTGGATGAAGTGGCCCACACCTGAAATCCCAGCACTTTGGGAGGCACAGGCAAGAGGATTGCTTGAGCCCAGGAGTTTGAGACCAGCCTGGGCAACATAGCAGGACTCCATCTCTACACAAAAATACAAATATTAGCCAGGCATGGTGGCATGCACCATACCTGGGAGGCTGAGATGGGAGAATCTGGGAGGATCGCTTGAGCCCAAGGAAGTCAAGGCTGCAGTGAACCAAGATCATGCCACTGCACTCCAGCCTGGGCTGGACAGAGTGAGACCCCATCTCAACAAAAAAAGAAAAAAAGGAGAGCTCCTTGACTCCCATCCCTCCCTCTCATTTGCCCTGTAATCAGCACTGCCCAGCAGAACACTCTGCAAGTGATGGGAATGTTCTAGTGCAGAGGTCAGCAAATTTCTATAAATGTCCAGATAGTAAATGTTTCAAATTTTGTGGTGTTCGTGTGGTTTCTATTGCCATTGCTCCTCCTCCTTTCTCTCCTCTTCCTCTTCCCTTCACCCTCTTCCCTTGATAAAATTTACAAATCATTCTTAATTCAAGGGTGCTTTGAAAACAGGCCCTGGGTTGGATTGGGCCATCACTGGCCCACCCCATCCTAAATGTGCACTGTCCAGTACAGTAGCCACTGGTCACGTGTGGCTTCTGGGCACTTGCAGTGTGGCTAGTGCAAATGAGAAGCTGGATTCTTAATTGTATTTAATGTTGCATAAGGTGAGTTTAAATAGTTACATGTGGCTGGTAGCTGCATGTTGGATGCACAGCTCCAAATGACTGACAGCCCTGACAACCTCGTTCCATTGCTCTGAAAGGGCCTGTGTTCCCTGGAGGGGGATGGCTGGGCTCGTGGGCCATGGGAGCTGCCTGGCTGGCAGGCCTCTTGGGCTCGCTGGCATTTCAAGAGCTGTCTGAGGGCAGCTGGGCGAGCCATCCTGCCTCTGGAAGAGCTTCAAGTGCCTGGTTCCTAACTGGTTTTATTTATTCCAAGAGAGCAGGCCTCACATCATTGGCCGCCCATGTCCCAGGAGTGCTGGGGCTTGAGTATCTGTAGTTTGGGGGTTGCCTGCTGGGGGGGTCTAGTTGCTGTGGTTACACGTTGGTTCCCTTTTCCATCTGGGTTTAGATGTCCTAATTGGCCTGATATTTCAGGAATAGGAAAATGGTATGGAGAAAAGGAGTGAGTGAATAGGAAGGAATGGAGGACCAAGAAATGCAGTCAACAGCCTGCAGCCTGTTTACTGCCATCATGGCACAAATAATAAAAGCTGAGGTTTTTTTTCTTCTTTCTTTTTTTTTTTTTTTTTTTTTGAGACACGGTCTTGCTCTGTTGCCCAGACTGTAGCGCAGTGGTGCAATCACAGCTCGCTGCAGCCTCGACCTCCTGGGCTTCAGCAATCCTCCCATCTCAGCCCCCCAAGTAGCTGGGACTATAGGCGTGTACCATCACCTGGATAATTATTTATTTTTTGTAGAGACTGGGTCTCCCCATGTTGCCCAGGCTGGTCTCGAACTCCTGGGCTCAAGCGATCCTCCTGCCTCTGCCTTCCAAAGTGCTGGGATCACAGGCGTGAGCCACCACGCCAGGCCTGGCTGAGATTTAAAAAGCTGAGATTGGCCAGGCGCGGTGACTCACGCTTGTAATCCCAGCACTTTGGGAGGCCAGGGCGAGCGGATTACGAGGTCAGGAGTTCGAGACCAGCCTGGTCAACACAGTGAAACTCCGTCTCTACTAAAGATACAAAAATTAGCTGGGCATGGTGGCGCGTGCCTGTAATCCCAGCTACTTGGGAGGGTGAGGCAGGAGAATCGCTTGAACTCAGGAGGTAGAGGTTGTGGTGAGCCGAGATCGTGCCACTGCACTCCAGCCTGGTGACAGAGCGAGACTCTGTCTCAAAAAAATAAATAAATAAAAAATAAAAATAAAAAAAATAAAAAGCTGAGATTGTAAAGTGTTGTTACCCTGGTTAAAACCTCCTGTTTACAGAATAGGAAAAGTCTCAGAGGAGTGATGTATATAGTCTAGGAGTTGGCCAACTCCAGAGCTGCATTCTAAACCGCCCACCTTCTGAAACAGGACTGAGAGGCGGGAGGTTTAGCTTCAGGCTCAGTATGTGAGTCTGTAAAATGATTTCTCCTTGTGGGCCTCAGTTGTCCCATCTATAAAATGGGGGAAGGTATGAATTGGACTAAAAATCTTCTCTACCCTAAATGGTAAGGACACAGCATTGATATATATAGATAGATATATAGAGATATAGATATATAGAGATATATAGATATATAGAGATATAGATATATAGAGATATATAGATATATAGAGATATAGATATATAGAGATATATAGATATATAGAGATATAGATATATATAGATATATAGATATATCTATAGATATATATAGAGAGATAGATATAGATAGATTTAGATATATATATGCCCTGCCCTAAAGCTACAAGGATCCCCTTGATTCCACTTTGGCTTGGTTCTGGCTACATGCCAGGACTCATCGTGGACACAGCCTCGTTCCTGTGACATGGGAGATTAAGTGTTAGGAAGGTCTTACAGATCTGGATGGTGAAACTCTTCCCATGTGTTCCTTGAGTAAGTTGCTCTTCCTCTTGGTGTCACACTTTCTCATCTGTAAAATTGGGATCATCACACTTTCCTTTTATTGGGGTTTAAATGACACAGGTATTTGCATGGTCGGCATTTGGTCAGTGTTAGGTGGTGATAGTAGGATGTTGTGTTCAATTCCAGGAAGTAGCATATTCCCTGTAGGCTGGGCCTATGGTACCATTTTGAATTGTGCAGTCCACAACCTGATCAAACATACCCAGCCATCTCAGGTGGCAATAGTGGTGTGTAGTGGTGGCTGTTGTTGCTTATTGTTACATTTACTTTTCCTGGAGTCCAAGGTCCCTAGGCCAAGAGGAGGGGAGAGGCCTGGTTGGCATAAACCAGGGGCTCCCTAAGGCAGCGGTGCCTTAGCTCAGACTTCAGCTCACACCTCTCTGCCTGAGAAGTGAGCCAGTTCATTCCCTGTGGGAGCAAGTAAGTTGAGACTCCAGCTGTGGTATCTTGAGCTGAAGCGGCCTCCCCTGCATTCCAGAGTCCTTCTCCCAAATGTCACTGTCCGGTGCTCTTGGGAGCCTGAACCCTCACTCTGCCTCTTCGAAGGGACCAGGGGCTTGGCCCCTCTCCACGGTGCCCATCCCTGATGCAATATCTCCTTTGCCTCTCCAGGGCTCTGCCAGCAGACAGCCTTGGCACACAGGCACAAGGGCTGGAGCCCAGAGATGAGAGTGCCCAAGGGAGGTAAGTGCACCTAGAAGGAACTTCCCCTCGAGTCCTGGCCCCTCCTGAGACCGCCCTCCAAAAGTCCCCTCCATGCCCCCAGCCTCCATGATTGGGCGCCTGGGCAAACTCCCCTGGCTGGTTTTCACCTTTCTATTCAGCCAGCAGGTTGGAAATCTGGTACTAGAAAAAGCTGCATCCCAGCAAGCACCATAAAGAGACGAGCATCTTCCTTGTCTCTTAGGAAGACAATTCTCCAGGTGATAGGAGAGAGAAGGCTGAGTCCCAAAGTGGGCGGGGGGCTTGCCCAGTGTCACGGAGCAGATTCAAGGCACAACCAGAACCCAAACGCTCTTGTGTCCCGTTCTGCTGATGTTAGTGTTTTGGGTGTGCTTTCTCAGCACCCCACAGGAGTTCCTTGGCCTTCTGAATAGCTTCCTTGAGAAAAGGGTACTATTATTATTCCTTTTTTGGAGAAGAAGAAGCTCAGGGAAGTGATATCTTTTGTCCAGATCACCAGCTGGCAAGTGGCAGAAGTGAGATTTGAACCTGGGAGTGTTGTACTCCAAGTTGGAAGCCCTCACCCATCATCCTCACTGCGAGGATGCCAGGACTCCTCCCTTGCCAGGGTCCAGCAGGGTGATGAGGGTGTTGGACAGGCCTGGGTCCCTGGGCTGGGCCCTCTAGCTCCTTCCACAGTGGGGTCCCTAGCTCTGGGTAACCAGGAAGCTACTTTCTGCTTTGTGGGTTGCAGGCTGCTTTCTGTGTCCCAAGTCACCCTGCTTCTTAAGCCATCATGCAGGTCATTGCTGTCTTCTGCTCACTTCTGACTTGCCTGCTTTGAGCTGTTTTCTTCAGCCTTGGCCTGGTCTGATCCAGGACTCCCACCCTGGCCGTGCAACCTTGGGCAAGCTGCTTCATCTCTTTGAGCTTAGATACTGCAGGGAAAATGCTTTAGCAGAGTTTATGCTCCATAATTGCGAACACCTTTGCTGAACATAAAATGCTGAAGCTGGCCGGGTGCGGTGGCTCACACTTGTAATCCCGGCACTTTGGGAGGCCAAGGCAGGCGGATCACCTGAGGTCAGGAGTTCGAGACCAGCCTGGCTAACATGGTGAAACCCCGTCTCTACTAAAAATACAAAAAAAAAATCAGCCAAGGTGGGGACACTGTCACTGAAATCCTAGTAACTGACAGGATTCTGGTCACAGGTCTCGGGAGAATTTCACTGAGCACCTGATGAAGACAAAGGGTCACTGCAGGGATTTCGGAATGGCTTCATGTCCTGTTCAGCCTGCCTCCCCCCAGGAAGTAGCTCTGAATTAGCTTTCCCCATCACAGACCCTGAATCGAGGGTACAAATGAAGCCCCAACCTCTTCAGGAGAACTTCATCAGCACGTTTTTCTGAAGAGAGGGAAATTATCCAATGCACAGAGAGGCCGGTGACCCCAGCTTGAGATCCATCTCTGGTTTGTCAGCTGCTTCTCATATTTTCACAGCAGCCTCTGAGGTCAGTGAATCCATCCTGATTTTGCAGCTGAAGAGACTGTGGCTAAGATGAGGGAAGTGACTCTCCCAAGCCACGTGGCCAGGAAGTCCTAGTCTCTTAGCAGTTTCCACCCCAGGCCTAAGACTGTGTTCCCTCCGCTTTGATGTTTATTTTCCACTTGCTATAGCCTAAGAAGGCCCAGGCAGCCCAAGCCCTTGCAGGTGGATAGGCCCAGCTGCAGACTGGGCCCTTGGGTGGTTTTGGGTGGAACCTCACATCCAAAGAGGCATGCTGTCTTCCCACTGGCTTCCACCAGACTCTCAGTTCACTAAGTCATTTGCAGTTCCCCAGTCGTGCTGCATCCTTTCCTGCGGGTGGCTCTGCGCTGGCTATTCCCTTTGCTGGGAACATCCTTCTTTCCCTTCTCCACCCGCCTGTTTCCTACCCACCACTCAAAATTCTGCATGAAGGCTACCTCCTGCAGGAGGCCTTCCCTCACCTACGTAGGTAGAACCCATCAGTCTCTCTCAGGCACAGGTCCATAGTAAGAGTAGACTTTGGAGGCTGAGGCTCCCAGCACATAGCAGGTGCTCATTAAATGTTGGAATAAGTAAATAACCAACGATTATGGTAGAAATCACTAATATTCTTGGGCCAGATGGGGTAACTCATGCCTGTAATCCCATCATTTTGGGAGGCTGAGGCGGGAGGATCACTTGAAGCGAGACCCTGTTTCTAAAAATTAGCCAGGTGTGGTGGTATGTGCCTGTAGTCCCAGGTACTTGGGAGGCTGAGGCAGAGGATTGCTTGAGCCCGGGGGTCTGAGGCTGCAGTGAGCTATGATCTCACCACTCAATGCACTCCGGCCTTTTTTTTTTTTTTTTTTTTTTGAGATGGAGTCTTGCTCTGTCACCCAGGCTGGAGTGCAGTGGCGCGATCTCGGCTCACTGCAAGCTCTGCCTCCCAGGTTCACGCCATTCTCCTGCCGCAGCCTCCCGAGTAGCTGGGACTACAGGTACCTGCTACCACGCCCAGCTAATTTTTTGTATTTTAGTAGAGATGGGATTTCACCGTGTTAGCCAGGATGGTCTCGATCTCCTGACCTCGTGATCCGCTGGACCGGGTGGCTCATGCCTGTAATCCCATCACTTTGGGAGACAGGTAGGAGGATCACCCAGGCCCACGAGTTTAAGAGCAGCCTGGGAAACATGGTGAGACCCCGTCTCTTTAAAAAAACAAAAAAATTTTTAAAAAGTGCCCAGTAGGGTGCCAGGCACACAGCTAGTGCTTATGAAAGGTGCCCTCTGCATTCAGGTCAGCAACCTCTTGTTTGCAGTTATAGGGCTTTGCAGTTATTGGAGAGCTCACAGCTCACAGACCTCCCTGACTATGCATGTCCCCCTCTCTCCCCAGATGTGAGCCTGGCGGGCTGCCCACTAACCTGTCGCTGAAGCCCCAGAAGCGGGCCCTCAGGCCAAGCCTGCCCCGCCTCCGGCCCAGCATGCGCCTGTCCGTGCGGAGGGTGCTGCTGGCAGCTGGCTGCGCCCTGGTCCTGGTGCTGGCGGTTCAGCTGGGGCAGCAGGTGCTAGAGTGCCGGGCGGTGCTGGCGGGCCTGCGGAGCCCCCGGGGGGCCATGCGGCCGGAGCAGGAGGAGCTGGTGATGGTGGGCACCAACCACGTGGAATACCGCTACGGCAAGGCCATGCCGCTCATCTTCGTGGGTGGCGTGCCTCGCAGTGGCACCACGTTGATGCGCGCCATGCTGGACGCCCACCCCGAGGTGCGCTGCGGCGAGGAGACCCGCATCATCCCGCGCGTGCTGGCCATGCGCCAGGCCTGGTCCAAGTCTGGCCGTGAGAAGCTGCGGCTGGACGAGGCGGGGGTGACGGATGAGGTGCTGGATGCCGCCATGCAGGCCTTCATCCTGGAGGTGATTGCCAAGCACGGAGAGCCAGCCCGCGTGCTCTGCAACAAGGACCCATTTACGCTTAAGTCTTCTGTCTACCTGTCGCGCCTGTTCCCCAACTCCAAGTTCCTGCTGATGGTGCGGGATGGCCGGGCCTCCGTGCACTCCATGATCACGCGCAAAGTCACCATCGCGGGCTTTGACCTCAGCAGCTACCGTGACTGCCTCACCAAGTGGAACAAGGCCATTGAGGTGATGTACGCCCAGTGCATGGAGGTGGGCAAGGAGAAGTGCCTGCCTGTGTATTACGAGCAGCTGGTGCTGCACCCCAGGCGCTCACTCAAGCTCATCCTCGACTTCCTCGGCATCACCTGGAGCGACGCTGTCCTCCACCATGAAGACCTCATTGGCAAGCCCGGTGGTGTCTCCCTGTCCAAGTGAGTGAAGCCCCTGATGCTTGCATTCAGACTCTGGCCCTGGAGTCAGAGGCACCAGGCAAGAAAATCAGCACTGCCTCTCTTGAGCTGTGTGGCCTTGGGCAAGTCACTATATCTCTCTGAGCCTCCGTTTCATTATCCCAAAAAATGACAACAATTACTCCTCTCCTTTCTCAGAGAATCTGCAAACTTCGTGGGCCGTTTGTTTGTTTTTTGAGGCAGTGTCTCGGTCTGTTGCCCGGCTGGGGTGGAGTGGCATGATCACAGCCCACTACAGCCTCCACCTCCCTGTTCAAGTGATCCTCCCACCTCATCTTCCTGAGTAGCTGGGACTACAGGCATACACCACCAAGCTGGGCGAATTTTTGTATTTTTGGTAGAGATGGGGTTTGCCCTGTTGCCCAGGCTGGTCTCAAACTCCTGGCCTCAAGCAATCCTTCCACCTCAGCCTCCCGGAGTCCTAGGATTACAGGCATGAGCCATCACACCCAGCCTAGAATCTGCAAACTTTGAATATGCTTTGTAATAAGGCAATAGTAGGTAAAGGTTAAGAGCACAGATTCCGGAACAAGGATGTCTGGGTTCAAACCTCAGCTCTGCCACTCCTAGCTGTGTGACCCTGGGCAAACCCCTGTGCTTCCATTGCTTCATCTGTAACATGGAAATATGATTTGCCTACCTTATAGATACCTGTGGGCATCAAATAGGTTAATACATGTTAGGTGCTATTATTACTATTTTAGTGTTGATACTGCTTTTATTGATGGAGTACTCATCCTCACCATTGTCATTTAATGAGTACCTACTGTATGGCAAGTATTGGGTTAAGCCCCCAACAAGTTTATCTCCTTTAGTCCTCACAGCAACCTGAGGACATAGGAACACCTCTTATCCACATTTTATAGACCAAAAAACTGAATCTCACAGAGGAGAAGTTACTGGCCTCAGGCTACACAGCTAACAAAGCATAGTGCTGGGACTGGAACCCAGGTCCGGTTTTTGGGGTTTTTCTTGTTTTTGTTTTTGTTTTTTTGAGACAGGGTTTCACTCTGTTGCCCAGGCTGGAGTGCAGTGGCACGATCCCAGCTCACTGCAGCCTCGACCTCTTGGGCTCAAGCGATTCTCCCACCTCAGTCTCCCAAGTAGTTGGGACTACAGGCAAGAATCTCCACACCCAGCTCATTTTTTTTTTTTCCTAGTAGAAATGAGATCTCAGTATGTCTTCCAGGCTGGTCTCCAATCCCTGAGCTCAAGCCATCCTCCTGCCTTGGCCTCCCAAAGTGCTGGGATTACAGGCGCCTGGCCTATTGTGTTCTTAAACTCCCCATGTCCGGAACTCCTCCTATCCTCCCCTTCACTCCCCCTCATCCTTTCCTTTCCTTCCTCCCTCTGTCCCTTGTTCCCTGCCTTCTTCCATTGGAAAAGCTGCTGTCCCTATCCTGAGACCCAGAGCACTTTGAACGATGCTGGAGCAGAATATGCAGTTTCCACGCTTTCCCATCCTGATCAGGCTCTGGATATCCTGAGAGCTCAGCAAAAGGGTGGTCCTTCCCATGGCTGGTCCCTGCTGGGCCCCTGCCAGGCCCAGAGCAGAGCTAGAGGCTCGCAGCTGCTCTCTGCTAGCAACAAAGTTCCTACATGCCGGGTACCCCAGCCAGTTGGTGCTGGAGCTAGGATTTTATAAATTATGACAAAAATATTAGATTACCAAAGTAATACATCTTTACTATAGAAAATTAGAAAAGATACACCAAAGAAGAATGGAGAAACAACCCATGATCTCACCACCCAGATCTTGATGTGTGGCCTACTGCACCATTTTCAGGGCCTATTGATGAAACTGGAGTCCAACGAAACATACTCCTCTGTAGCCTTTTTCCATGGTGGTGTGGGAGCCCTTGCCAGTGGCAGCCAGCACTCTTCGGTAGCAGCATTTTTGTTGTTGTTTTGTTGTTGAGACGGAGTCTCGCTCTGTCACCCAGGCTGGAGTGTAGTGGCGTGATATAGGCTCACTGCAACCTCCGCCTCCCGGGTTCAAGCAGTTCTCCCTGCCTCAGCCTCTGGAATAGCTAGGATTACAGGCACCCGCCACCACGCCCTGCTAATTTTTATATTTTTAGTAGAGATGAGGTTTCGTCATGTTGGCCAGGCTGGTCTCGAACTTGTGACCTCAGGTGATCTGCCCGCCTCAGCCTCCCCAAGTGCTGGGATTACAGGCATGAGCCACCGCGCCTGACCTGCAGCATCATTTTGAATAGCTGTGCAACAGGCTGCTACACGGATTGCCATATTTGACTTCACATTCCCTATTGGACACTTCGGTTATTTCCAGTTTTACTGATGTGTATCAAGCATTGCCCTCATTCATGTTCTGGGATGTGTCCACCTCATTTCTGCACCATAAAGTCCTAGAGACACAAGGATTTTGGCAAAAGCCATGCACATACTTGAGATTTTTGACATGTTGGGTAGAGTTGAGATTTAAATCCAGGTTTGCAGCCTCTGAATCTGTGTTCTACCCACCAGTCCACACCCTTTCACCTTGCCCCGTTCTCCTCACCTCACGCCCGGTCTTGTCTTCCTTCTGCTGCCTCTTTCTGTTCTTTGCCAAGTCACCTCCTAGTTGGGATGAAAGCATTTAGAACTAGGCCCTTGATCCTGGGGGTTCCCCACCATTCATCCTATCAGGCCCCTGAGTTATAATTGGTAAGATCTGCATCATTCAGGTGGCTTGGGAAGCCTGTTACAGGGAGAGTTAGGAAGCAGGTTGAAGATGATGGTTATTCCATGGTAGCTGTGAAAAGTTGGAAACAACCTAAATGTCTGTCTTCAGGGGAATGGAAAAATAAGTGATGGAGGAAGGCTACATAGCTGGCAAAAAGAATGAGGTATTGAGTGGGGAAAAAAACTGTAGCATATTTGTTTTACAGCTGCAGATGTGTGTGTGGGAGAGAGAGAGAGCGTGCACGCAGGAGAGAGAGCGTGCTAACCCTTATTAAAAATTTACAATGTGTTGGTCAGGCACAGTGGCTTATGTCTGGAATCCCAGCACTTTGGGAGCCTGAGGCAGGCAGATCACTTGAGGTCAGGAGTTCGAGACCAGCCTGGCCAACATGGTGAAACCCCGTCTCTTCTAAAAATACAAAAATTAGCTGGGCATGGTGGTGCATGCCTGTAGTTCCAGCTACTTGGGAGGCTGAGGCATGAGAATCGTTTGAACCCAGGAGGTGGAGGTTGCAGTGAGCCAAGATTGCACCACTGCACTTCAGCCTGGGCAACAGAGTGAGACTCCATCTCCAAAAAGAAAAAAGAACTTACAATGTGCCTATGCTCTTCTAAGCACTTTCTTTGTATTAACTCATTTACCCTTCAGACAACCCCAGTGAGGTAGGTGTTATTATCATTGCCAATTACAGAAGAGGAAACTGAGGCTCAGAGAGGTGAAGTAACTTTCCCAAGGCCACACAGCTGGGGAACAGCTGGTGTCTGAACCCAGGCAGTCTGTCTCCCTGGTTTGCTCTTAACTACCCTACAAGAAAAGGTTAGAGAGGGTGGTATGCTCCACAGTGCAAAGGCTGACTGCCTGTAGGAAGCTGATGGGCTGGCAGTGATGAACACAGTGGCTTTCAGCTTTATCATTAGTGTTTTATAACTTTTTTTAGGGACAAAATATTCATGTTAGTCATATACACTAAAAAGTGTTTCTTTTTTTTTTTTTTTTTTTTTTTTTTTTTTTTGAGACAGGGTCTTGCTCTGTTGCCCAGTCTGGAGGGCAGTGGTGCAATCACAGCTCAGGCTCACTGCTTCTTCAACCTCCCGGGCTCAAGCAATTCTCCCATCTCAGCCTCCTGAGCAGCTGCTGGGACTACAGGCACTTGTTACCATGCCCAGCTTATTTTTGTAATGGGGTTTCACCATGTTGCCCAAGTTGGTGTCAAACTCCTGAGCTCAAGTGATCCTTCTGCCTTGGCTTTCTGAAGTGCTGGGATTACAGGTGTGAGCCATTGTGCCTGACCTAAACTGTTGTTATTTTTTAAGCTGGAGAAGTCAAGAAAGCAGAATGTACGTACCAATGGTGTATACTGCTAGTACTTTCTTCTGACTTCTCACTGCATGCTGTGTTCCCATTGTACAGAGGAGGTATGAGGAGGCAAAAATGACTCACCTGCCATCTCACAGTTGATGGGGCAGAGCTGGGTGGAGGCCAAGTTTCTCCAATCTTTCCTGCTGCCCCAGAGTGGCTGAGCAGGGAACCCGCTCAGGCGCCATCTGGGTCTGCCCTACCCTCTCCAGCGTCTCCTCTCTCCCCAGGATCGAGCGGTCCACGGACCAGGTCATCAAGCCTGTTAACCTGGAAGCGCTCTCCAAGTGGACTGGCCACATCCCTGGGGACGTGGTGCGGGACATGGCCCAGATCGCCCCCATGCTGGCTCAGCTCGGCTATGACCCTTATGCAAACCCCCCCAACTATGGCAACCCTGACCCCTTCGTCATCAACAACACACAGCGGGTGAGTGTGCACCTGTACTTGTGGAAGTGTACTCTTGGGGATTTGGGGCTTCTGCAGATGTGGAAACTCCAGCCACCTGAGGAAATGTTCAGTCTCTCAATTCCTGGTCATCTGATTTGTTCCTATCTGATGGACACAGTGAACTACATGATTGCTTGTATTTCCATTTTGCCTGGGCTGCAGGGAAGCTCAAAGCCAACTGGTAGCCTGTCTCTCATACTCTAACATCTAACAGCAGGCCAGCTTGTACATTAATTTCATCTTATTTCTCTAACTTTATTTACATTTTTACCCCTATTTCCCTGGCTATTTGTTTATCTGTTTGTAAAGCACCTCAAGTCTTTGTTGAGAGGGGATATAAATAAATAAACTATTGGTTCCTTTCTTGCCTTATAAGGTTTAATGTGGATTTCTCAGACAAATGTGAGTTTAGGGCTGTTTAAATTACGTTTAAAATTCTCCTTAGTTAAGGTGATGAAGGGAAATGACTTTTTTGTTTTGTATTGTTTTGTTTGAGGCATGGTCTTGCTCTGTTGCCCAAGCTGGGTGCACTGGTGCAGTCATAGGTACTGTAGCCCCATACTTCTGGGCTTAAGCCATCCTCTCACCCAGGCTCCTGAGTAGCTAGGACTGCAGGTGCACGCCACCATGCACAGCTAATTTTATTTTTTATAAAGGCGGGGTCTCGCTATGTTGCCCAGGCTGGTCTAGAACTCCTGGCCATAAGGGATGCCCCTGCTTCACTCTCCCAAAGTGCTGAGATGACAAGTGTGAGCCTCCAGTGACTGACAAAATGCTTTTGAAGTGTTAAAGTAGGCTAACACCCACTGGGTAAAAGAACAGTTAACAAGTTGATGGCCTTATTTATACGTTGCCATTATAGCTTCTAGTTTAAGTGCTGTGTTCTAACTTCCTTATAGACAAATATTTGAAAATGGGACCCAGCCCTGAGGAAGAGCTTTCATAGCCCTTACATCATTAAGACCCAGAGTCTTTAATTTAAGCTAAGCTCAGCATTTCTGAGCGTGTGCTGATTTTAGGAAGTAAACAGTTACTGTATTGAATCACAACAGGAAAAAGTTAATCGTCTCTTAGTTCCGTAACTCTTCAGCTGGCTCAAGAAAAAGTTTCCATTTGGTGCTAACAAGTCATTAACGCCTCTCCAACACTCACTGATCCCTCTTTAACAAAGAGAGTTTACTAACACTGAGCTTTGGGGGCTGTGCCCTTGTAATTGAAGCGTAAGCTTTGTCTGTGGGTCTCATGAGTTCCTCTTCCTCTTGACATTAGTTGATTTTGCAGACATCTATTTATGGAAATACTCAGAGATTCAACGTACATACCCAGCCGACATTGACAGGTGAATAGCTGCAACCCAGATGTGGTTTGTTATTTTTATTATGAATATTATTAATTTGTATTTTATTATTATTTAATAATAGTAATCTTTAAACCCTACTTATGTGTTTTACATACTTTTATCTACCTATGGGTTGTACATGTATTATCAAAATAAAAAATTAATTAACTGGATTAAAAAGATGGTAGTGATCACACAATCCAGCCCCAGGTGCTTCTCAGAAGCAGAGGCGAGGGCCGGCTGGGGACACAGCAGTAGTGGGCTGGATGTTGCTTACTTCACTGTTCTCAGCCAAGGGCCCAGCAGTGGCTCCTTTGGGGTCTCCTTAAAAGGTGGCTGGCTGCCCCTGGCTTGCCCCAGGCTATGGGTCAGATGCTCCTGGAGTAAGACCTACCTGACATTATGTATTTTATAAAACACAAATAATTTTCATGAGCACTGGTGGTTAACATCAACTCTTTGGAGCTTTTTTGTTTGTTTATTTAAAATGGAAGCTGTCTCTCATTTTCATCCAAAGAGGTTTCTTCCCTGGGGCGGTCAACAAGTCTTGGCAAGTGCTAGATCCCTGGTTTAGTTTTTGCCATAGCTTGGCTGTTACTGCAAAGATAAGTCCCCTCACTAAGCCCTGTGAGTTTGCATGCATGCCTGTGTGCTTCTGTGTGTGCTGTGGACCTTGTGCGTTCCAATAATGGATCCTGGGGCTCAGTAAATGCAGTGGCTAAAAGGACATCTATGCTGATGAAATCGTCTCTGCCTGCAGTGTCCCATATGGTAGCCACTAGCCATGTATGGCCACTGGTTCTGTAAAGGGAGCCTAGTCCAAAGTGAGAGGTCCTGTTAGGTGTAAAATACACACTAGATTTTGAAGGCTTAGGACAAAAAAGTATGTAACATTTCTCATTAGTCACTTTTATATAAATTACATACTGAAATGTTAATATTTTACATAGGCTGGACATGATGGCTCATGTCTATAATCCTAGCACTTTTGGAGGCCAAGGCAGGCAGACTGCTTGAGCCTAGGAGTTTGAGACCAGCCTGGGTAACATGGTGAAACTTCATCTCTACTAAAAATATTGAATATTAGCCAGGCATGGTGGCACGTGCCTATAGTCCCAGCTACTCCGGAGACTGAGGTGGGAGAATCACCTGAGGCTGGGGAGTGGAGACTGCAGTGAGCTGTGATCGCACCACTGCACTCCAGCTTGGGCTATGGGAGTGAGACCCTGTCTCAATTAAAAAAAAAAAATTTTAGCTATATCAGGTTAAATAAAAGATATTATTAGAATTAATCTCCCTTGTCTCATTTTATTTTTAAATGTGACTACTAGCGGAAAGGCCTGAAATGTTCTGGTTCTAACTTCAGGGCTTTTGCTCTGTTGCCTCTGCCTGGAGGGCTTTTTCTTCTGAGCTTAGCCTACCTATTTTTCCTTGTCGTTTGGGTCTCAGCTCAAAGGTTATCTATTTCAAGAGGCCCTTTTTATTTTTATTTATTCATTTTCTTAGAGACAGGGTCTCGCTCTGTCACTCAGGCTGGAGTGGAGTGATGTGATCATACTTCACTGCAGCCTCAACCTCCCAGCCTCAACCAATCCTCCAGCTGAGAATGGAGTAGCTCCAGAGTAGCTGGGACTATAAGTGCATGCCACCATGCCCAGCTAATTTTTAATTTTTTAGAGATGGGGTTTCAGTATGTTTCCCAGGCTGATCTCAAACTCCTGGAGTCAAGTGATCCTCCTGCCTTGGCCTCCAGAAGTGCTGGGATTACAGGCATGAGTCACTGCACCTGGCCCAAGAGTCCCTTCTTGACCACCCACTCAAAAGAAGCCCCCTGGTTACTCCTAATCCCACCTCTTTACCGTACTTTCTTCACAACAGTTCCCATGGTTTGCTATGTCCTTGTTTATTTGTGTTTATTGTTTCTTGTGTGTTATCTGGTGCCCCCTCTAGAATGGTAACTCCAGGGGAACACGAATTTCCATTATCTGGTTAACATCATGTCAACCAGACACAATGCTTAGAATAATGCCTAGAAGAAGAGGAGCTTAATCAATGTTTGTTGGATGGAGGGATGGGTGGGTGGCGAGGTGGAGGGGTGGATGACTGGATGTGTTGGGAATGACTAAATTTTATTTTTTGGTCATTTTCATAATAGTGATATTTCTTTTTCTCTTCCTTAGGTCTTGAAAGGGGACTATAAAACACCAGCCAATCTGAAAGGATATTTTCAGGTTAGAAACCCCAAGGGGAGTTCCGAATTCTGTCTTTCTCAGCTATACCACCATCTGGCTGTATGCCCTTAGATGTGTCACTTCTCCATTCTGGTTGATGGTTTACCCATTATAAAAAGGGGGATGTGAGCTGGCTGCCTGTAATCCCAGCACTTTGGGAGGCCAAGGCAGGTGGATCGCGAGGTCAGGAGTTCAAGACCAGCCTGACCAAAACGGTGAAACCCCGTCTCTACTAAAAATACAAAAATTATTCAGGCATGGTGGCAGACACCTGTAATCCCAGCTACTCGGGAGGCTGAGGCAGGAGAATCGCTTGAACCTGGGAGGCAGAGGTTGCAGTGAGCTGAGATCACGCCATTGCACTCTAGCCTGGGCGACAGAGCGAGACTTCATCTCAAAAAAAAAAAAAAGGGCTGTGGGGATGCGTGCTGGACCAGAGGGTCTCTAAGCACTGATCCAGCTGGGGCCACATCTCAGTGGCCCTTCTGCCAGGAAGCAGCCTCTCACTTCGTCTTCTGGCTTGAATGCAGTTGGAGGGACTTCATGGGGACTTTTTCTTGGGCTTCCTTTCTTGTTGAGATTGGAGTGCATGGCTCACTGCAGCCTCAATCTCCTGGGCTCAAGCAGTCCTCTCACCTCAGCCCCCCAAGTAGGTGGGACTACAGACACACACCACCATGCCCGGCTAATTTTTGTGTGTTTTGTAGAGACAGGGTTTTGGCATGTTGCCCAAGCTTGAGTTGTATTATTTATAATAAACAGGTAGCAGTTAGTAAAGTGTTTTCCCTAGTGTCTTGTGAGCTGTTCTGGTGAATTATCAAACCAGAGTGGGGGTTGTGGGAACCTCCAGATTTGAAGTTGGCTGGGAAGAAGTGTGGATAGCCTGCGCACTCCATTGCAGCTGGCATCTAAAGTGGGGCAGTTGTGGAAATGGGCCCTTAATCTATGGCAGCTGATGCTAAGTAAGTCTGGGAGCCAGTGTCAGAACTGAACTGAATTGTTGAACACCCAGTTGGTATCCAGATAATCAGAGAATTGGTCACTGATATTGGAAAACACCCATAAGCCAATATCTGAAAGATTAAAACTAGGTTTGCCACACAAAGATCTGGATAGAAAAGGCTTCCCGGCAGAGGGAACTGTAAATGCCTGAAAGTGGGGAGTGTGACCGAAACCTCTGGAGCGCGTATGCGCTTTTGCATTCATTGCGATTATATTTTTGTTTGTTTCTACCCCAGTGTGATTTACAGGAATGTTCATTGCAGTTTTAATGTTCAAGCTGCCTTGTTTTGCTTTCTTAATATTTTCCTATCTTTTGAGTTTCACCGGCACCATTTTGGATGGCTACGTAGTGTTCTGTGGAATGTATGTGCTACCATTTACTAAACAGCTTCTTCAAGACCATTTCCAGTTTTTACGACATCCAGAATGACATTATGTGCACAGTGGAGGACAGTAGGGAGATGAGGGTTGGAAATAGAGGCTTGACGCAACTTATCTGCAGGGCAGCCCTCCTGAGCATGGGGGTATGCCATTCCTTCATATTTTGTTCCTAAAAGCAACGAAAACCAGTCCCAGGTCAGCTAGACATCTTGCATATGTCATACACAGCAGGCAAGTATAAAGTGGCCCAACCCTTTTGTTTTTGTTTTTGTTTTTTTTGTTTTTTTTTTGTTTTTTTGAGATGGAGATTTCCTCTTGTTGCCCAGGCTGGAGTGCAATGCCGTGATCTCGGCTCACTGCAGCCTCTGCCTCCCAGGTTCAAGCAATTCTCCTGCCTCAGCCTCTCAAGTAGCTAGGATTACAGGCATCGGCCACCATGCCTGGCTAATTTTTGTATTTTTATTAGAGAAGGGGGTTTCGCCATGTTGGCCAGGCTGGTCTCAAACTCCTGACCTCAAGTGATCCACCCACCTCGGCCTCCCAAAATGCTGGGATTATAGGCCTGAACCACTGCTCCTGACCCCAACCCTTTTGTAAAACACTTTTAGCCTTGTTGTTCAAGAGTCTTCAAAAGATCTGAACCCTTACACCTGCTGATTCCTTTTTTTTTTTTTTTTTTTTGAGATGGAGTTTCACTGTGTCACCCACGCTGGAGTGCAGTGGCGCCATCTCGGCCCACTGCAACCTCCGCCTCCCGGGTTCAAGCATGATTCCATTTTTTAAAAGTGAATTCTAAGGGAATGATTCAGTAGAGCTTCAGTACCCAACAGAGGAGAGGCAGAATCAGGATGTGATGTCATTTAAAATACTGCAAAAATTGGAACCATTCTTAGGAAAGCAGTCAGTAAATGGTGGTACATGCACTCCACAGAATATCTGTAGCCATCCAAAATGGTGCTAGTGAAACCCAAACAACGAAAAAATAGTAAGAAAACAAAACAAAGCAGCTCATACTATACAATTGCAACTAACATAAAAATGCATTTTCGGGTGGACAAAAAAAGGCAACACACAGGAGTTGGGTGCAGTGGCATGCCTGCAGTCCCAGGTTCTCAGGAGGCTGAGGCGGGAGGATCGCTGGAGCCCCTGTCTCTTAACAACAACAACAAAAATGAAGGCAACATGCAAAAATGAAAAGTTTCAGTTTGTGGATAATTCTCCTCATCCCCACTGTGTTGTCCTGCCTACATCAACTTTTTGGTTAAAACAAATACTAAATTAGTGCTCACTAATTCTGGCTACTTTCTTGACGTCGGCAAAAGATGGGTCTCTGATTCCCACAAAGGGAGTGGGACCTCTCCCCAAACAACCAGGAAATGCTCAAAAGCCATGGTCCCTAGCTCTCAGATCTCATTAATTTTTTTTTTAAATTCAAGGCCAACACAGTGAGACCCCATCTCCCTACAAAAAAGAGAAAGCCTTAGCTGGGTATGGCACATGTGGCACATGTTCGTGCCACTGCACTCTGGCCTGGGTGACAGAGTGAGACCCTGTCTCATAAAAAAGAATACAACTCAGGTACAGTCAAATGGAAGAAGCGTAGGGTGAGGTATGGAGGATGGGTCACAAAACTTCCATGCCCTTTCCAGGCATGACACCCTCCCAGCCTCTCAATGTGTTTACCAACCAGGAAGCTTTCCAAATTCTGTCATTTAGAGATTTCAGTGGAGGTTTCATCATAGAGGCATGACTGATTAAATCTTGGGTCATGGGTGATTGCCCAATCTCCAGCTCCTAGCCCCTAGCCCCTCTCCCCTCTCCCCTCTCCCCTCCCAGGAGGTCCGGGAGGGGAGAAGGCAGGTGGGGCTTAAAGTTCCAATCCTCTGGCTAGGTGTGGTGGCTCACGCCTGTAATCCTAGCACTTTGGGAGACTGAGGCAGGCAGATCACTTGAGGTCAGCAGTTCAAAACCAGCCGGGCCAACATGGTGAAACCCTGTCTCTACTAAAAATACAAAAAAAAATTAGCCGTTTGTGGTGGCACACGTCTGTAGTCCCAGCTACTTGGAAGGCTGAGGCAGGAGAACTGCTTGAGCTCAGGACGCGGAGGTTGCAGTGAACCAAGATTGCACCACCGCACTCCATCCAGCCTGGGCAACAGAGTGAGACTCCATCTCAAACAACAAAAAAAGTTCCAACCCTCTAATCATGCCTTGGTCTTTCCATGACCCCTTCTCCTAATCCTGAAGCTATCTAGGGACCCCCAGCCACCAGTCATGTCATTAGCATGCAAAAGATACCTTTTTTCTTTTTGATACCTAGTCTCTCTGTGTCACCCAGGCTGGAGTGCAGTGGCATGATCTTGGCTCACTGCAACCTCTGCCTCCTGGGTTCAAGCGATTCTCCTGCCTCAGCCTCCCGAGTAGCTGGGATTACAGGTGCCCTCCACCACACCTGGCTAATTTTTGTATTTTAGTAGAGACAGAGTTTTGCCATGTTGGCCAGGCTGGTCTCGAACTCCTGACCTCAGGTGATCCACCCACCTCGGCCTCCCAAAACGCTGGGATTACAGGTGTGAGCCATGGCGCCCAGCCAAGATACCCTTATTCCTTCAGAGATTCCAAGAGTTTGGGGAACTATGTGCCAGGAACTGGGGACAATGACCAAATATTTATTATTATACCACAGTTGAAATGCCATCTTGTAGAGTCCTTTCCTGGCCACCGTTTTTGAAGTAGCACAGATACTGATCACTCATAGCAGGCTGTCACATGGCCCAGGTTTGACATTTTCTTGCATCTGTGCATGTTCAATAGGCTTTTTATCCAACTCAAACCTAAGTTCTGTGATCCTAGGTTTGGGTCTGTCACACTCACCACGCTATCCCAGCACCTGGCTCATAGGAGATGTACAGTAAATACTCCATGAATAAGCATGTGCATGACTCAGTGATGCTGAGGGGTGACCCTCAAGACAGCGAGGCATCCCCCACCTGGCCGTGACCCCTTCTTCTGTGTATCGTCTTTCTCCAGGTGAACCAGAACAGCACCTCCTCCCACTTAGGAAGCTCGTGATTTCCAGGTAAGCCTGTGGACTTCACTGGGGGTTCCTGCTGCTTCTGGGTGGCCCCGGAGCCACTTTTCTGAAAAGCCACTTTTCTGTCCTTCCAGGGCCTCCCTGGGGGAGACATGTCCACTAGGGTGGGCTGACCCAGCCCCATCAGAGGTTTCCATGGTGACAGACTGGGGGTGCTATTTATAGAATCAAGGCTTAGTTTTCTAGCTCTGGATCAAGGACAGGGAGAGGAATTAATGCTGAACAAACCAGAAAAAGGTTTGTCTGACACTGGGGATGGGGCAGGAAGGACCACTATGATGGGGGAGGGGGAGATTCTGGAACCATTTTTGCACAGAATGCTGTCTGCCAGTCTGGCTTCTAAAAACAGCATCAGAGTTGGGCCAAAGCAATTAATGTTCTAATAACAGTCACAAGCCATTCTGTTCTAAGAATAACCCCCACGGCCATTGGGCCAGGTACTGGTCCTGTGTTACTCATTTAACCCTCAGCATCCTTGGGAGGCGGATGACATGATCATTCCATTTTACAGAAGAGAAAACCAAAGCACAGAGAAGGAAGGGCTTTGACTTGCCCAAGGCTACACAGCCACCAAGGGACAGAATTCCTCCCAGGCTTGCTTTTAGTGAATGATTTTAAGTGCACATTTATCCATCCATATTCTACTAAGGGGTGGGGAAAGGGATTTTTTGAATTTGGTAATTCAAAGATTTAAGAACTCCAGGTTTAACTTCCTTCAGCCCGTTTTCTTCATCTGGAGAATGGGGATTCATCATTGTCCACCTCTGAGGTTGGCCATGAGATGGCGTGAGCTGGCCCAGGCGGGAGTGCTTGGAAACTGTGAAGTGCTGGGCCCTCCCTGTGGACTTGGGCACTGGAGTTCAGGCTGCATGAGTGAGCTCACTTCCTTCTGTCCCCCAGCCTCTGTGATCAGGTTAAAGGAAACCTCAAGAGAGGTTATTTTACATGGAAACACAGCTTCCAGCTTGGACTCTTATTTTTAGTCTCTTTATCTATTTTTAAACAATCGGCATATGTTTTAGTTTTTCTTTCAATTTACTTTGCTTCAACCTGCAAGGGCTCTGTCATTATCAGGGTTCCCATCTTAAGTTGCACTAAGATCCCAGAGTTTTTGTTTTTGAGACAGAGTCTCACCCTGTTGCCCAGGCTGGAGTGCAGTGGCATGATCTCAGCTCACAGCAGTCTCCACCTTCTGGGGTTCAAGTGACTCTCGTGCCTCAGCCTTCCAAGTAGCTGGGGTTACAAGTGTGCGCTACCACACCCAGCTAATTTCTGTATTTTTAGTAGAGACGGGGTTTCACCATGTTGGCCAGGCTGGTCTCGAACTCCTGGCCTCAAGTGATCTGCCCGCCTCAGCCTCCCAAAGTGCTGGGATTACAGGCATGGGCCACCACACCTACCCAAGATCCCATAGTTCTATTCCAAAGAAAAGAACCCTCTCATGAAAAACAGCTTTCCTCCCTGTTCCTCACTAACTCCGTTCCCTCGCTTCCTTTCTGCAGATCATTAGTAGAATCCTGGACCTTCTCATTGACAAAAGCAGATTTGTTACTTGTTTTACTGTTTAAATGAGATACCATATAGAGGTGCTTTAGCTGATCCTGGGTACAGAGTTGGCTTTGAACAAACATGAATCCTTCTCTTGCCTCCAAGAATTCATCAGTATTTATCACATAATCACTGTCATTTGCTCTGTGTCCATAAGAAAAGTGTATATTTGAGGTCAAGTGGATGCAAGATGAGATGTGGGGAAGAACCCAGGAAACGTTTTTAAATTTAAACTCTCTCTGGCCATCTGGGATGCGTTCTTAAAACATTACATGCTTATGCGAATGGATGAAGACAGTATGTTGTGCAATCACATGTATAAATATAAATGATCTATTTCAGAATTGTTACTCTGAGCCTAACACAGTCTTCCCCCCCCTTTCAGATCTCTGCAAATGACTTCATTGCCAAGAAGAGAAGAAACTGCATTTAAGTGGAAATCGGACCTCTAATCCAAGCATATTGCTTGCTATTAATCGCCAAAACAGGACTGCTGATGAGGAATGTATTTGCATATGTTTGCAAAAGCTGAATCATTGAAAACGTACCTTGAAACTCTCTATCTTTGGACACTCCAGGGTAGAGAATGAAGGGTATGGAAGTAGTCCGGCTTTTGAAACTTAGGTATTTTATATTTTTCCCCTCAAGAACTTTTTTTTAAGAGACAGATTTGCCATCCTCCTTAATTTGCAGGACTGCCTTGGTGGCTTTGTTTGCTGGGACAAGGCCCACAACCTGTGCCTCTCCTATTGACCCTTTGAATTCAAAGAATCTATTTAAGAATTTAATATATGAGGCTTTCTTTGATTCCTCCTCCGTTCTACCTAGTTTCACAGAGAAAAAAAAATACTCTTTGAATAAAGTGAACAGAGGCTCATTTGTTTGTGCCTTACTTTACTGAATGAATAGGGTTTTTTTCTTTTTCTTTCCATATTGGATTTTGCCAGGTAGATTTGTGATGAGCAAAAAGCTGGAGAATATAGGTGCATGTAAGGCACAGCCGAATTTCTGTGTCAGGGTCCCCAGGGCCACCCCCAGGATCGATGATTGGCTAGAAGAACTCAGAATTCAGGGAGCTATTATCCTTATGGTTATGGTTTATTACAGCAAAAGGATAAACATTAAAATCAGCAAAAGAGGCCAGGTGGAGTGGCTCACGCCTGTAATCCCAGCACTTTGGGAGGCCAAGGCAGGCAGATCGCCTGAGGTCAGGAGTTCGAGACCAGCCTGGCCAACATGGTGAAACCCTGTCTCTACTAAAAATACAAAAATTACCTGGGCCACCTGTAATCCCAGCTACTCAGGAGGCTTGAACCTGGGAGGCGGAGGTTGCAGTGAGCGGAGATCGCGCCATTGTACTCCAGCCTGGGTGACAGAGCAAGACTCCATCTCAAAATAAAATCAACAAAAGAAAAAGGTGCATAGGGCAGAGTCCGGGAGAGACCAGCCTCAAGCTTCCAGTTGTCGTCTCCGGGTAGAGTCTTACAGACACACTTAATTTTCCCAGCAATGATATGGGACAACACATACTAAACATTACCAGCCAGAAAGCTCACCCTAGCCTTGGGGTCTAGGTTTTTATTGCATGTCAGTCACATAGGGCAATCACATGACTGACTTTAGTTACTTAATCACCAGCTGCTCCAGAGGTCAAAATGATACAGCATGGCCCAAGGTCCCCAAAATAAATCACATTTTTAGCACAAACTATCTGGCCTGGTATGGCCCAAGGCCTGAGGTATACAAAGACACCCCTACTTGGGAGGATATTCCAAGGACTTAGAGTTTATCTCCCAGGAGCCCATTAAGGCCAGTTTTTTCTTTGAGATGTGCTGGGTTTGGACACTTCAAGCCTGCTGAGTTAACCCTTATAGCACAGTCCCCAAATGCTGAGGGACCAACTGGGCCTACAATAAGTTTGTATCTTTAAGGGTTAAGGTGTTTTACCCATACCTCCTTGCCTTATAGCTCATGATAATATGAGGCTTTTGGAAGGCAGTGACTTATTGTGGCTTGGGGCATGGGTTTTTGGAGTCAGGCTGACCTACTGGCTGTATGGCTTGAGACTGTCTCTTCATCTGTAAAATGGGGAAGTTAAAACTTCATTGTGTGTGTGTGTGTGTGTGTGTATGTGTGTGTTTAGACAGAATCTCGCTCTGTCACTCAGGCTAGAGTACAGTGGCGTGATCATAGCTCACTGCAGCCTCGGTCTCCTAGGGTCAGGTGGTCCTCCCATCTTAGCCTACTGAGTAGCTGGGCATGTGCCACCACACCTGGCTATTTTTTAAGTTTTTTTTTGTTGTTGTTTGTTTGTTTTTTGTAGAGATGAGGTCTTTCTATGCTGTTCAGGCTGAACTTCATGGGTTTATTGGGGATGGCTAATGGATGACATTGGTGGTGGTCCTTAGTACCAGATAAGCCCTCAGTGTGAAGCAGCTCTTATCTTTCCTTGTCTTGAGATTGCTCTGGAATGGTAATTAGGCTTTTTTGAAGGTGTGACCCTTTTTGTTCATTTCTTCAGCAGTTACTTTTTATTTTTTAAATTTTTGACCCACAGTCTCTGATAAATAATCATTCACCAATCACCGATTACTCTCCTTGCTCTGTTAAGTGTGACACTGTCCCTTTGAAAATCTGGCGACAGCTATGTATCCCATCGCCACACACACCAAAAAAAAAAAATTTATGTCTGGTTCCAGGAGTTACCTTTTATGAGAAGTCCATCTGTGAAGACCCTGGATATTCAGAGAACTTCCTGGGAAAACACTGAAAGAAAATAAAGAGGCCGGGCCTGGTGGCTCATGCTTGTAATCCCAGCACTTTGGGAGGCCGAGGTGGGCAGATAACCTGAGGTCAGGAGTTCGAGACCAGCCTGGCCAATGTGGCGAAACCCCATCTACTAAAAATACAAAAATTAGCTGGGCGTCGTGGTGCATGCCTGTAGTTGCAGCTACTTGGGAGGCTGTGGCAGGAGAATTGCTTGAACCCAGGAGGCAGAGGTTGCAGTGAGCCAAGATCATGCTAGTGCACTCCAGCATGGGCAACAGAGTGAGACTCCATCTCAAAAATAAAATAAATAAAACAAAATAAAATAAATACAATTTCTGTTTCTAGCCCCCAAGTGGTAGCACTAGGTCTTGTTCCCTGAAAAAAACTAGGCTCAGAATCCACTCTCATTTCATCTCCCCTGATTTGATCTGAAAAGATTTTGTTTAGAGTACTACATGAATATATTATAAAACATGGGACAATCAGGATTGATAGTAAGAAGGCAAGTGGCTCTATTTGTACTTCCTCTCAATATCTCCTTTCTTCCCTAAAGGTAATGCTACCATTTTCTGTTTGTACATAGTCTTCCAGACTTTAAATTTTTGAACATATAAATATTATCATCTTAAAGTTGTATAAAAAAAATTTGAATAGGTTATTCCAAAATGTAATTTGACAAATTGTTTGTTTGTTTGTTTTGGAGACAGAGTCCCGCTTTGTTGCTCAGGCTGCAGTGCAGTGGCACAAACAGCTCACTGCAATCTCTAACTCCTGGGCTCAAGCAGTCCTTTCACCTCGGCCTCCTGAGTAACTGGACCTTGACACCTGGCTAACTTTTTATTTTTTGTAAAGAGGGGAATCACTATGTTGCCCAGGCTGGTCTCAAACTCCCGGGCTCGAGCAGTCCTGCCTCAGCCTCTCAAAGTGTTGGGATTACCGGCGTGAGCCACCGCACCTGGCTCCTGGAGCGTTTCTGATGTGAACATCTGCTGATCTAACACCACTCCTTTTACCAGCTGCCTGTTCTAGAGCAAACCATCTTTTTGAGCATTCCACTTTGGCTAGGCCCTTAGGCTGTTAGCAGTTTTCATTGCTACTGGCAAAGCTGCAGTGGACATTCTCCTGCACATATAACCTCTTGGTGCCACTGTATGAGTGAGTCGCTGCAAAATGAGAAGTAGAATTGCTGGGGTGAAAGGCATACATATTAACTTTTTTGATTAATTCCACCCATGTACCCTGATTTGGGCAGAATTTTAATCTCAGAGCTTTGTTCTAGAGCCTTTCTTGGGGGTTCCGTGGAGCAGTGGGTCAGCCATCACTTGTGCCGTGGCCCATCCTCTGTCCAGCTTGGGCAGCATGCATCATCCATTCTGATTCCTTAATTTGCCATATGTGAAAACATGGTAATCTATACATTACTTGGGTGCTATTATTATATATAACTAGCTTTGGAGTCAGAATCAGCGTCTCATCCTGGCTTTACCACTTTCCAACTGTGTGACTGTGGCCAAGTGACTCCACTTCTCTGAGCCTCAGTTTTCCTCTTCTGTAAAATGGGGGTAAAGGGATAAGAACTGTAGGGGGATCTCAGGGGATGGTTAAGAGAAATCCCTGAGATAAGCAAACACATTATCTAGTTTAGTAAAGCTAAGCAATGAAGATTTACAGCCCCATGGTGAAGGCTTCATAAATGGTAGCTATAATGATTACTATTAATATTGTGAAATAAAAGATAGGTTGTGATGAACCAACCATATCTTCTCATCGGGATGTATGTTTGTCCAACTGATAGCCAGCCATTTGTAGTCATGATCTGGGGTTGGAGAACAGTCTTCTGCACATGTGCCAGATGGACTGAATATAGATCTTCACTCTCGTTAGCAGCCGCCAACCTGGTTGAGACATCAGGGCCTCCAAAGGGCTTGGCAATTTTTCATTGAAAACAAAAACAGAAACAAAAAAACTCTTAATCTATGTCTACCCAAAGAATAAATCCTCTACCCTTCCAGGGTAAGGGATGGACAGCTGATGGAATTACAGACCCAGGAAGCTCATGGTGGCCAGTCATTGGGTAGCAGAGGACATCCAGTCTCATTCATTGTTCCACTCATCTCTTGCGGCCCAACCAAGCAGCCCCAAGCTGAATGACTTAAAACAACTTGTTTTTTTGTTTGTTTGTTTGTATTTTTTTTGAGACAGTTTCACTCTTGTCACCCAGGCTGGAGTGCAATGGCGTGATCTTGGCTCACTGCAACCTCCGCCTCCTGGGTTCAAGCAATTCTCCTGCCTCAGCCTCCAGAATAGCTGGGATTACAGGCACCCGCCACCGCACCTGGCTAATTTTTGTATTTTTAGTAAAGATGGGGTTTCATCATGTTGGCCAGGCTGGTCTCAAACTCCTGACCTCAGGTGATTCACCTGCCTCGGCCTCCCAAAGTGCTGGGATTACATGCGTGAGCCACCGCGCCTGGCCACAACTTGTTAAATCTCTCAGTTCTAGCCAGGTGCAGTGGCTCATGCCTGTAATCCCAGTAAGTTGGGAGGCCAAGGCAGGAGGATCACTTGAGCCCAGAAATTCAAGACCAGCCTGTGCAACATGGTGAAACCCTGGTCTCTAGAAAAAAAAAAAAATGGCATGGCGGCATGTGCCTGTAATCCCAGCTACTGGGGAGGCTGAGGTAGAATCACTTGAGCCTGGGAAGTGGAGGTTGCAGTGAGCTGTGATTACGCCACTGCACTCCAGCCTGGGGGACAGAGTGAAACCCTGTGTGAAAAAAAAAAAACTCTCAGTTTTGGGAATTAATTAGAGTGAGCTGGTGGTTCTCTAATTAGATGGCAGCTGAAGGTTTCTTCATTCATTTGTCTAGTACTTGGGCTGGGATGGTTGGGGCGTCTAGAGGCTTAGTGGGGTATCTCTTATCCATGTAGTCTCTCCGCATGGCTAGACTGGGCTTCTTCAGGACATGGCCATCTCAGGGTGGTTAAACTTCATACATGGTGTTGGCTTCCCCTTGAACAAATGTCACAAGAGTCCAGGAGTTCGAGACCAGCCTGGGCAAAATAATGAGACTTTGTCTCTATAAAAAGTTTAAAAAATTAGCTCGAGCTGGGTGTGGTGGCTCATGCCTGTAATCCCAGCACTTTGGGAGGCTGAGGCTGGCGGATCACCGGAGGTCAGGAATTCGAGATCAGCCTGGCCAACATGGTAAAAACTCATCTCTACTAAAAATACAAAAAAAAGAAAAAATTAGCGGGGGGCTGGGTGTGGTGGCTCACACCTGTAATCCCAGCACTTTGGGAGACCAAGGCGGGTGGATCATCTTGAGGTCAGGAGTTCAGGACCAGCCTGGCCAACATGGTGAAATCTCTCTATTAAAAATACAAAAAAATTAGCTGGGTGGTAGTGGCGCATGCCTGTAATCCCAGCTACTCAGGAGGCTGAGACAGGAGAAGCGCTTGAGCCTGGGAGGCAGAGGTGGTGGTAAGCCAAGATTGAGGCATTGCACTCCAATCTGGGTGACAGAGTGAGACCCTGTCTCACAAGAAAACAAAACAAAAAAATTAGCCGAGCGTGGTGGCTCACGCCTGTATCCCAGCTACTCGGGAGGCTGAGGCAGGAGAATTACTTGAGCCTGGGAGGCAAAGGTTGCAGTGAGCCGAGATTGTGCCACTGCACTCCGGCCTGGGCGACAGAGTGAGACTCCATCTCAAAAAAATAAATACATACCCAGCAGGAAAATAAACACAAAACCTTAACGATTATAAAAGTGCTTCAGAGAGAAATAGCTGGGCATGGTGGCAAGCACCTGTAGTCCCAGCTACTTGGGTGGCTGAGGTGGGAGGACCACTTAAGCCCAGCAGGACAAGGCTGCAGTGAGCCTTGACTGTGCCACTGCCTGCACTCCAGCCTGGGTTGACAGAGCGAGACCCTGTCTCAAAAAACAGAAAACAAACCACAACAACAACAGAAAACCCATCAACAATTGGCCACAGTTATCCTTAAAAAACAATTGATCAGCCTCAATTGTGGGTCAGCAAATGGCTTTCAGATCTCTGGGATACACCAATGTCACCAGAATGTTCCCTTTCTTCATTTTGGGGTAGAAAATGAAAACATTTCTTTCATCTACTATTTAAATTAAGAGGCTAGGTCACCAAAAAACCCAGGCTTCTTTGAGGGTTTCCCCAGCCTCTTCCTTGGGACGAGGGACAACTGGTCCTACCAATGGAAGTGTTCCAGGCCTCTCTGGACCCCACATCTGGGCCCAGAATCAGGAGGACACCTCTTACCCCTATCCTCAAAGTTGGCCTCATTCTGTGTTCTAAACCAACACTGCTCAGGATAATTAACAATAAGAATTCCATTCCTGCTGGGCATGGTGGTTCACACCTGTAATGCCAGCACTTTGGGAGACCTAGGTGGGCGGATCACCTGAGGTAGGGAGTTCGAGACCAGCCTGACCAACATGGAGAAAGCCCGTCTCTACTAAAAACACAAAATTAGCTGAGCGTGGTGGCCCATGCCTGTAATCCCAGCTACTCGGGAGGCTGAGGCAGGAGAATGGCTTGAACCCGGGAAGTGGAGGTTGCAGTGAGCTGAGATTGTACCATTGCACTCCAGCCTGGGCAACAAGAGCAAAACACCATCTCAAAAAAAAAGAATTCGATTTATTCAGACAGAACCCCTGGCTCCACCCATCAGGCTCTCCTCCAGCCCTTTCATGAATTTGGATCTTTTTTTTTTTTATATATACTGAGTCTTGCTCTATCACAGCTAGAGTGCAGTGGCGAGATCTCAGGTCACTGCAACCTCTGCCTCCTGGATTCAAGCAACTTTCCAGTCTCAGTCCCCCGAGTAGCTGGGACTACAGGCACATGCCACGACGCCCAGTTAATTTTTCTATTTTTGGTGGAGATGGGGTTTCGCCATATTGGTCAGGCTGGTCTTGAACTCCTGACTGCAGGTGATCCACCCATCTCGGCCTCCCAAAGTGCTGGGATTATAGGCATGAGCCACCGCACCCCGCCAAGTCTGGATTATTTTGATCTAACCTTGTTTCCATTTCCAAACAACAGCTGCTTTTTTTTTTTAATGGGTTGTTTATTAACTTTTTATTTTGAAATAATTATAGACTTACGTGAAGTGGAAAAAGTGGTGCAAAGGGTTCCATGTGTCCTTCACCTGGCTTCCCCCAATGCTGATATCTGATGCAACTGTAGTGCAATAGCAAAACCAGGAAATTCGCATTAGTAAAACCTGTTAACTAGACTACAGACCCTATTCAGTTGTCGCCTTGTTTACGTGCATTCATTTGTGTGTGCTTATGGATTTTGCTAAGGTTCAAAACCTTGCATTTCAGGGTTTTATTTCCTTTTAGCAACAGAGCCCTCCATATACCCCTTATATGCCCATAGAGACAAATCAAATCACATGTAAAAACTCAAATCTATAAAGCAAAAGTGGGCTAGGTGAGGTGTTTCACGCCTATAATCCCAGCATTTTGGGAGCCCAAGGTGGATCACTTGAAGCCAGGAGTTCAAGACCAGCCTGGGCACATAGCAAGCCCTCGTCGCTACAAAAAGATCTTTTTTTTTTTTTTTTTTGAGACGAGTCTCGCTCTGTCGCCCAGGCTGGAGTGCAGTGGCGCGATCTTGGCTCACTGCAACCTCCGCCTCCCGGGTTCAAGCAATTCTCTGCCTCAGCCTCCTGAGTGGCTGGGATTACAGGTGCCCACCACCAAGCCCGGCTTATTTTTTTGTATTTTTAGTAGAGACGAGGTTTCACCATCTTGGCCAGGCTGGTCTTGAACTCCTGACCTTGTGATCCACCCACCTCAGCCTCCCAAAGCGCTGGGATTACAGGCATAAGCCACCACGCCCAGCCCAAAAAGATCTTTAAAAATTAGCTGAGTTTGGCTACTGCAGCCTGTAGCCCAAGCTACTCGAAAGGCTGAGGGAGGAGAATTACTTAAGCCCAGGAGGTTGAGGCTGCAGTGAGCTATGATTATGCCACTGCACTCCAGCCTGGGAGACAGAGCAAGACCCTGTCTCAAAAAAAAAAAAAAAAAAAAGAAAAAGTGGCTATTTTGATGAGGACCCCATCACTGTCCCAATCATCAGCTATTTCTCTCTGAACCACTTTCATAATCGTTAAGGTTTTGTATTTATTTTCCTGCTGGGTTGATTGAAGTTGATTTTATTCAACAGGCTACAAACTGCATGAGAACAGGAATCATTTTTTCATTGTTTACCATTTATCCCCATAGTCTACCATGCCCAGCATGTTAAGGTTGTAGAAGCCAGCTTCCAAGATGGCCCCCAATGAACCTGGCCTCCTGGTATTCACACCCACTTTGGCATGTTTTTCCTTTGTGCACTGAATAGGGTTAGGGTTCCAGATTAAATACAGTATGGTGGTTAAATTTGAAATTCAGATAATTATTTAGTATTTCGCAATATTTTACGAGACATACACATACTATTATTCATTGTTTTATCTAAACTTCAAGTTTAATTGGGCATCCTGTATTTTTATCTATTACATCTGGCAACCCTATATAGGGCTGAATGTGTAACCAATAAGATATTGCAAAAATGGGCCAGGCGTGGCCGGGTGCGGTGGCTCACGCCTGTAATACCAGCACTTTGCGAGGCCGAGGTGGGTGGATCACGAGGTCAAGAGATCGAAGACCATCCTGGCCAACATGGTGAAACCCCCATCTCTACTAAAAATATAAAAATTAGCTAGGCATGGTGATGCACACCTGTAGTCCCAGCTACTCAGGAGGCCGAGGCAGAAGAATCGCTTGAATCCGGGAGGTGGAGGTTGCAGTGAGCTGAGATTGTGTCACTGCACTCCAGCCAGGTGACAGAGCAAGACTCCGTCTCAAAAAAAATAAATAAAAAATAAAGAAATGGGCGAGGCGTGGTGCCCTATGCCTGTAATCCCAGCACTTTGGGAGGCCGAGGCAGGTGGATCGCCTGAGGTCAGGAATTCAAGACCAGCCTGACCAATATGGTGAAACCCCGTCTCTAACAAAAATACAAAAATTAGCCGGGTGGGGTGGCATGTGCCTGTAGTCCCACCTACTCAGGACAGGAGAATTGCCTGAACCTGGGAGGCAGAAGTTGCAGTGAGCCAAGATTGCGCCACTGTACCACAGCCTAGGTGACAGAGCAAAACTCAAAAAAAAAAAAAAAAAAAAAAGATATTGCAGAAATGACAATGTGACTCCAAGACTAGGCCATAAAAGACCTTGTGGCTTCTGCCTTGCTCTCTCTTGCTTTGCTCATTTTGAGGGAAGCTAGCCACTATGTCATAACGACACTTGGTAACCATATGTAGAGGCTCACATGGCGAGAAACCGAAACCTGCCAACAACCAGCACCAGTTTGCCAGCTATGTGAGAGAAGCACCTTGGAAGTTGGTCATCCAGCCCTGGTCAAGCTTTCAGATGGCTGCAACCCCATGAAAGACCCTGAGTCAGAACCACCCAGCTAAGCCACTCTCAAATTCCTACCAAAAGAAATTAAGTGAGATAATGTTTACTGGTGTTGCAAGCTGCTACGTTTGGAGGTAATTGTTACACTGCAATAGATAACACATAGGTACTCATTAAATATTTGTTAATGACTAAATGAATAAATGAATGATGAAGGCTGTGGTTTCTCCCCTTACTGTGTTTTGCGGATATTTAATTTACAGATAACACCCCGAGCCTAAGGAACCTCATGTTCCAGCTTTCCATACAAGGATAGAGTCTTCACGAATTCTCGAAAGATAAGTAGGGTAGAAACCATCTGTAAGAAACATTTAGAGGGAAATCAAATTGCTAATCTCAGCTGATCTGGGTTCTCAATTCTGCCAAGTTCAGGACACCATATATATTTTTGGGACAAAATGCAAAATAAGAATAAGCCATGTGCAAGTGTATAATGTCACTGTCCTAGAAAAAGTACATGTGCTAGTCTTTAAATATATCAGCTTTGAAATGCCACTTATGGATTGTTTCTATGGTACCAACCTATTTAAAGTTGTAACTGAGCAAGGATTTTTTATTTCCCAAATCTTTTGTAGGCAATATGGAAAGTGTGCTGTATGGCAGAGGCTGTAGAAATAAGAGGTTAGGAATGTGGACTCGGGGGTTGTAACAAACTACCTTAGAAGGTTGAAGAATCAAAGACGTGATGTCTGCAGAGTTTGGCTCTGTGGCCCTGAACACACAGGAATCATGATGTGGGACCCTATGCATGGTTTTGCAAAGTAAGCACCTGCCTGGGAGTTTGAGCTCCTGGGTTTCAGCCCTGGCCCTGTCCTTAAACTCACTGTGTGGTGCTGGCACCTCCCCTCTGCCAGGGGCTCCCCCACTGCCTCAGCTGTGAAAGGAGAGGTATAGACCCATAAGTGCTGGAGGGCCCTGCCAGACTCCTTCTGCCCAAGGAGCCTTGTTGCTTGGCAACCCCTTCTGCGAAGGCCACATGTCTGAGCACCTCATTGGGAATGTGGAAATGAGTGTGGATGTTCCCAAATCTCAAAGCAACGTTTTTGTTTTGTTTTCCCCTCTGGGAAATGACAGGAGATCATGACAGATATGAGACCTTGAACCTAAAGCTCTGGTTGCCTTGTAAAAACTTTTCCTTGTTTTTCAAAGGCTGGGCATTTGATCCCAGAAATCCTGAAAAACCATGGATTTTTGAGACTGAAAGGGGTATGACATTGGGTTTTTAAAAATGAAGGCTGGAGCACTGGCTCACGCCTGTAATCCCAGCATTTTGGGAGGCCAAGGCAGGTGGATCACGAGGTCAGGAGTTCAAAACCAGCCTGGCCAACATGTTGAAACCCCATCTCTAATAAAAATACAAAAAGTAGCCAGGCGTGGTGGCGCACACCTGTAATCCCAGCTACTCTGGAGGCTGAGGCAGGAGAATTGCTTGAACCCAGGAAGCATATGTTGCAGTGAGCTGAGATCATGCCACTGCACTCCAGCCTGGGTGACACAGTGAGACTCTATCTGGGGGAAAAAAAAAATTAAAACAAATAAAAAAACAAAAATTAGCTGGGCGTGGTGGCGTAATGCCAGCTACTTGAGAGGCTGAGGCATGAGAATCACTACAGCTGCACCTGTAATGACAGCTACTTGGGAGGCTGAGGCATGAGAATCACTTGAATCTGGGAGGTAGAGGTTGCAAGTGAGCCAAGATTGTGCCACTGCACTGTGGCCTGGGCGACAGAGTGAGACTCTGTCTCAATAAATAAATAAATAAGAATATAGCCACATTTAGAAAGCTCTTACCATGCCAGGAGCTTTACATGCACTAATTATCACTTTCTGTGTTTTTCTGAAAACAACTCTCTTAGAGCAGTACTGTGATTATCCCCAATCTACAGATGGAAAAACTGAGGTGCAGAGAGGTGAAACAACCTGCCCTTGGGCCCACATCTAAGAAGTAGCAAAGTGGAGATTTGGATCTTTGAAGTTTTTACTCCAGAGCTTTCATTTTAAGAAATTACAAAAAAGTTATAAGTACAGACAGAAACATTTTCCCCGTAATAATTTGAGATTAAGGTGACCATTTGACACCTTATCCCCTGCCAAACACGCTGATTTACTTTCCAACAAACAAGGATATCCTTTGATGTAACTTAACAGGCAACCACGAAAATCAGGAAATTAACATGGACCCATCATTACCATGGCATCATAGGCCCCATTTAAACTTTTCCAACTGTCTCTGTAACTTCAGGCAAAAAGATCCAGTTCAGAATCATGTGTTTAGTTGTCATGCCTCTTTGGTACCCTTCAGTTTGGAACAGTTCCAGGGTCTGTCTTTGATTTTCATGACCTTGGCACTTTCTAAGATTACAGTTTTGTATACAGCGTGTCTCTTTATGTGAGTTTGTCTGATGTATCCTCATGATTACATCCAGGTTATGGATCTTTAGCAGGAATATCACAGGGATGATGTTGCAATCTTCTCAGGGCATCCTATCAAGTGCCACATAACTTCACTTTGTCCCATTCCTGACAATGGAGACTTTGATCACTAAATCAGAGCCTGCACTCTTAACTACCCCATGACAGTCCACAAAGGTCCCTTCTTCAGAAGCCACAGAGTGAGTTCCATTTGGTGAAGTAAATCCACTAGCATCAGGCCCTCATGATCAAAGTAATTGCAGCTCCATAAAATCTGCTGTAAAGCCATAAACATAGCTACAAAAAAGCCAAGCTTATGTATGCTTTTGGCTTTTGGGCTACAAACAGATGTAAATACATTCAGGCACAGACTAAAAACACTTTTTTCTCCTTTGTTTCCCTTACTCTGCTCCTGGCGGGGCTTGTAGTCTGTTAGACCCTCTCTCCCGGCCTTCAATGCTAAAACCACATTTTCTATTTCTTTCCTGAGTACATACTATGTGTCAGGCACAATGATTCTACATGTCACTAGGAATACAGAGATCATTAAGACACAGTCGTCATTCCTAAGCAGCCCATATTTAACTGGGTACACAAAAATTATTGTTTAATTCTTAACAACTACTTGATGGTAGACTTAAGTATTTGACTCCAAGTCCCGTGCTCTTTTTACATTCCAACAATTGCCTCTTGAATCTTTTCATCACATAGAGCAGAGAGAGAAAAATTAAGCAAAAATTAATAGCTAACACTTCTTCAGCACCTACTGTTACCAGGTACGGTTTTCATTGCCTACAGTTTTATCTTATTGAATCCTTAACCATTTTGCAGAAGAGAAAACAGGCTTAGATGTAATGACTTGCCCAAGGTCCACAGCTGCTAAATTGCTGAGTCAAGGTTGGAACTCCAGAGCCTGTGGACACTTAAACGTCTACAAGCAGTCCTTGGGCTAGTGAGGGCTTCCCAGGGAGGGCCCATGACTGTTCTGCTCATTGTATCACATTGGCCTAGCACAGGTGAGGGGCACTCAGTATATTTTAATTAGATCAATGAATAAATGAATGAATTTACCAACCTGCTGGAAACGAAAAGAATGCAAACAGCTCCTGGATAGAATACTTGGGAACTCTAGAGTTTGCCCATTCATTCCTTCATTCCCTCTTAAACTCCTGCATACAGGCCACTGCCCTGTGCCCACGACGGTGCTTACACCGACAGCGTCAAAGATACAGGAATCAGAGTCTTGACCTTCATTATTCCCATTTGAATGCTGTGTCCTAGGCCCCCTATTGCCTCACAGTATTTACCACAACTACCCTATGGGCTAATCCTACATCTCTATTTTACGGATTTACAATCTCAGAGTGGCAAAGTCTCCTTAGGCCAAGGTGGCTCAGCGGATTCCACACCAGTCATCACAGGCTGAGCGTCACAGTACAAAGCGGGCGCGGCAGGGAGGCCGATTCCGCGGGGAAACCACTCCCCAGCTATTCTAGGCCTTGCAAATCCACCCTTCCTATGTAAGACCCCAACCAGCCGCTCTACAGCCATATCAGCCGTAGCGTACCACGCTGCCCTGGCAGCCAGCAGGACATCCGCTGCCGACCAACGTCATTTCCGGCGCGCCGGCCACGATGCATCCGGGTTCTGGTGTAGGAACGGCGGTCTTCTCGCGCAGATTGTGAAGCTGAATTTGGTTCGCTGGACCCTCGGAGAGGTGAGCAAGGCTGGCCACAAGGGGACTCAGCGCCAGTGAGAATAGGGACGCAGGCTCAGGGAAGGCGAGCTTCGGTCCCAGCCTTTGGGGTGTGGGGAGGGGAATCCATTTCGTAGACAGCTCTGCCGAGGCACGGAGAGGGGCGGTGCTGCTTGGAGTCAACTGGGATTTAGGGCGTGGGTTCAGTTAAGAACCTGAGCCTCCTTCGCCAAACCTAGACGAGCCCGAGGCCTGACTTGTAGCACTCCTGAGTTTGAGCCCTATGAGCAGTGGAACCTAGGGTAAGTTACTAACTTCTCTGAACCTCCTTTTTCTTATCTAAAGCATGAAAACTAACGGTACCTACTTTGCAGAAGTGTGTTGATGCAGACGGTTGATAATCGGTCTCAAGCGACCAGCATGTACCTAGCTAGCATCTGCTGATGAGGGCTTCATAACTTGTGACTACTCAGGGCTTATTACCACTTACTATGCCCATAGAGACAGTGGTATTATTTAACCATATGTATTTGAGATTCCCCACCTTTTCTGAAAACCCTTCTGTCCTGAACACTCCTGGAAGAGGTTGGGACCCGCTGCACCCAACCAGTGCACCAGTGAGTAGAAGAAGGCAGAGATAACGTTTTGCCTGAGGTGACCAGAGTTTGACACTGCCTGTGGAAGTAGTGAACTCTGTGTGCCTTAAGGCTGCTTTCAGCAAGACAAGAATCACAATTGCTGTCACCTGTTGAGTGTATTATTGTGTAGTGCACCATGCTTGGCGCTTCACGTACATTTAATTCTCATACACTGGGTATCTGATAGAGTTGAATTTGAACTCAGGCTTCGATTTTAGCGTGCCTGATTTTGCAGTCACTTTGCTAAGTTTACTCCCTAGTCCCATAATAATAATGATGATTGTGATGGTAAATACTGAACGTCGACTTGATTGGATTGAAGGATACGCAGTATTGATCCTGGGTGTGACTATGTGGGTGTTGCCAAAGGAGATTAACATTTGAGTCTGTCGGTGAGGAAGGGCAGACCCACCCTTAATCTGTGTGGGCATAATCTAATCAGCTGCCAGCACGGCAAGAATATAAGCAGGCAGAAAAATGTGAAAAGAGAGACTGGCCTAGCCTCCCAGCCTACATCTTTCTCCCGTGCTGGATGCTTCCTGCCCTCGAACATTGAACTTCAAGTTCTTCAGCTTTGGAACTTGACTGGCTCTCCTTGCTCCTCAGCCTGCAGACAGCCTATTGTGGGACCTTTTGATCGTGTGAGTTAATACTTAATAAGCTCCCCTTTATATATATTATGTCTATTCCATTAGTTCTTTCCCTCTAGAGAACCCTAATACAATGATTAACCTAATCATGGGACTAAAGTAGAAGCTATCGTTTCTTGAGCACTTATTTTGAACTCATTGAATTTGCCTTATAAGCCTTCTCTAAGGTTGGTATAGTAGTTTATTCCAATTTAAGAAAGACAACTGAATCTGGTCACCCAGCTACCGTGAGGTAGATTCTATATATCAATCCCTGGACATCTGACTATTAAAATAGTGTTCATAATTACTATAGTCTTTCAGCTCATCAGAAGAAATTTATGTTTTGTGAGGAAAACTGAAAATTTTGTTTCATCAAGTAATGTATTTCAAAAAGCATATTCTAAAAAAATCACTCTCCTAGGACCACCAAGGATCCAGATATAATTCTTTCCTCAGTAATATAAAAAAGAATCTGGGATCTAAGAAGATATCTACTCATTTTCTAAGGTAATAATGTACAAAATAACCTACTTAGTTATTTTTGTGTGGTTTGTGTATGTGTGAATATGTGTGATATTTATGACTAGGACAAGGAAATATGTACTTTTAAAGAATCATAGACTGTTGGGAGTAGTATTTTGTTCACCTGTTTTAGTACTGATTGTTATCTAAAAGTAGGTTTTTAATATCTTCTTTATTGAATAGTAATGCCGATTTTAATGGACTTTGAATTTGGAGAAAGTTCTGAAGGCAGCAAGGAATAGAGACTCACAAGGAATCCTCCTACTGCTGCCCCCAGGACTTACAGCCTGTGCTCTTTTTGTCTCTTCCTTTAGTGACTGGCCATGTCATTGTCCCACTTATACCGGGATGGGGAAGGCCGCATTGATGATGATGATGACGAGCGGGAGAACTTTGAGATCACTGACTGGGATCTCCAGAATGAGTTCAACCCCAACCGACAGCGCCACTGGCAGACCAAGGAAGAAGCCACCTACGGGGTGTGGGCAGAGCGAGACTCGGATGATGAGAGGCCCAGCTTTGGAGGCAAACGGTATTGCCTGGCATGGGGGCTGCTTCACCTTGCTTTAGGGAAGAGGGGGAAGATGGACAGGAAGTGGAGGAGATACCCTGATAAGTATACTTCTCACCTGGCCTTGTTGAGACTGTTAGCTGTGACATCATCTCGAGAGGTCTGGTTTCCTCTTTAGGCTAGAGTGCTGCTCTTTCACTGATTTATTTTATTCTATTTATTTATTTTTTTTTTTTGAGACACAGTTTCACTCTGTTGCCCAGGCTGGAGTGCAGTGACATGATCTTGGCTTGCTGCAACCTCCACCTTCCGAGTTTAAGTGATTCCCATGCCTCAGCCTCCCAAGTAGCTGGGATTACAGGCACACGCCACCACCTCCAGCTAATGTTTGTATTATTAGTAGAGACGGAGTTTTGCCATGTTGGCCAGGCTGGTCTTGAACTCCTGGCCTCAAGTGATCCACCTGCCTCAGCCTCCCAAAGTGCTGGGATTACAGGTGTGAGCCACCACGCCTGGCCTCACTGATTTAATTATCAGTGTTTATTGAGCGATTACTATGTATTAGGCCTGTGCTTTAATAAACCCATTCTTGCCTTCCTGGAGCCCAGACTCTAGAAGATGGAAATAGGCATTAACAATTCAGACAATCAAACTTGTAACTATGATGTAGGACACGAGGGACATGAGGACATGAGGGAGAACACATTTTGGGGCATTTCACCTATTCTGAGAGGTCAAGGAAGGTTTCTGTGGAGAAAAGTGACCCTTAAGCTGATATGACTGACAGTAGAAGGTAACTAGGGTGGTAGAAGAGGTTCCAATATGCAAAGGCCTTTGATGGGAAGCATCACGGTATCCACAAGGATATGAAAGGCTTGGGGGCTGGAGCAGAGAGGGGGAAGGGTAGCATAGTGTGTGTGATAGAGGGTGTGATGTGGGGCTGGGTTATGTTTTGAGAAGACCCTTTTGCTGGTGTGCTCAATAGTCATGGAGCCACAGTGGAAGACTGTAAGGAGCCCAAGCCAGTGGTCCCTGCACAGGTAGTGGAGGCCTGGTCTAGGATAGTGGTGGGCGATGAGGATTCAGGCTGCACGTCTCCTCCCCAGCACAAGGTTATGTGTGCCCTGGCTGAACCTCACTCGACCAGGGTGTGCCGGCTTGGGGGTTTTTTCCTCCATGGCCCCCCCGTGGCCTCTAGGCTCCATCCTATTGAGAGTGTGCCTTTTTCTTTTTCCTTTTCTTTTTTTTTTTGAGATGAAGTCTTGCTCTGTTGCCAGGCTGGGGTACAGTGGTGTGATCTTGGCTCACTGCAACCTCTGCCTCCTGGGTTCAAGCGAATCTCCTGCCTCAGCCTCCCGAGTAGCTGGGACTACAGGCACGTGCCATCACACTCAGCTAATTTTTGTATTTTTAGTAGAGATGGGGTTTCATCATGTTGGCCAGGATGGTCTCGATCTCTTGACCTTGTCATCCGCCTGCCTTGGCCTCCAAAAGTGCTGGGATTACAGGTGTAAGCCACCACACCCAGCTGAGAATGTGCCTTTTTCAAAGGAGGCTGGGGGAGAAAGAGTATAGAGATTAGTCCAAACTTCTCATCCACAAGGAAGTCTGAAAGTGGATGACAAATAGATCAGGGAATAAGAATTCCATAATCATAAGATAATAATAATAGCTAACATCTCTTGGCTGCTTACTTGTTCTGGCTATTTCACAAGTCTGGATTAATTTTCCTTATGAGAAAGGCACCATTATTGTCCCCATTTTACAGATTAAGAGACTGAGGCTAATGGTCATACAACTAGGCAGAGACTTAAGCTAGAATCGGAACCTGGACCTATCTGACTTTAGAGTTTGGGATCTAAATCACAAAGTTTTATTACATTTTTAGGAAAAAAACTCCCTAAATTCTGTTGGTGCCCTGAGGATGTTAAATTACTAGGTTGGTCGTTTTACAAGGCATCACTTTATTTGCTGTGTTCCCAGGTTTTCTTTTTTTCTTTGAAACACAGTCTCTGTTGCCCAAGCTGGAGTGTGCAGTGGCGTGACCTCAGCTCACTGCAACTTCTGTCTCCTGGGTTCAAGTGTTTCTCATGCGTCAGCCTCCTGAGTGGCATGGGATTACAGACGTGTGCCACCACACCCAGCTAATTTTTTTTTTTTTTTTTTTTTTTTTGAGACAGAGTCTCGCTCTGTCGCCCGAGCTGGAGTGCAGTGGCACAATCTCGGCTCACTGCAAGCTCCGCCTCCCGGGTTCACGCCATTCTCCTGCCTCAGCCTCCGAGTAGCTGGGACTATAGGCGCCCGCCACCGCGCCCGGCTGATTTTTTGTATTTTTTTAGTAGAGACGGGGTTTCACCGTGGTCTCGATCTCCTGACCTCGTGATCCGCCCGCCTCGGCCTCCCAAAGTGCTGGGATTACAAGCGTGAGCCACCGCGCCCGGCCCCAGCTAATTTTTTTTATTTTTATTAGAGATGGGATTTTGCCATGTTGGCCAGGCTGGTCTCGAACTCCTGGCCTCAAGCCTCCCAAAGTGCTGAGATTATGGGCGTGAGCTGCTGTACCCGGCTCCAGGGTTTTTTATTGTAATTTTTTCTTTTTTAAACCACACAGTACAAATATATCAATTTTATTTTATACAAAAAGGACCTGAGGTTAATGGCTTAATGTAAGTGCTTGAAGCAGTTAGAGTTTAAATCAATATATTTCATTTTATAGAGTTAATTTCTTATTTCTTAGGGGACTGTAGTGTAATTTTCTTTCTTTCTTTTCTTTTTTTTTTTTTTTGGAGACAAGGTCTCACTCTTTTGCCCAGGCTGGGGCACAGTGACATGATTATAGCTCACCGCAGCTTCAGCTTCCTGGGCTCAAGCAATCCTCCCATCTCAGCTTCCCATGTAGTTGGGACCACAGGCTTGCACAACCATGCCTGGCTAATTTTTATTTATTTATTTTTTATCGAGACGAGGTCTCACCATGTTGCCCTGGCTGGAAATTTTCACATTCAAATAAATTTAATGGCTAGGAGCTTTTTCTAAGTTGGATTAATATAATTGTTACATGCTTTACATTCATATAATCTTTCAATGGGTTTTATTTATGATTATCCATCAAAATTTCTGCTCCTGTTGGATTTTTGTACTTGAAATAGTTTTCAAAACAAATGCTTTTTATGATAAATTAATTTTTAAAATGTAGGAAAATTGTATTATCACATCATATTTTGAATTTGTAATCAACGCTACGTTGATCTGGTAACTCTTCAGCCGTAGAGGAATATGTCAGGTAAAATGTTAAGTGTGACTACAGGAAGCCAAATCTGGGGTCCTTTGGATTTTCTGACACATTAAAAAATGTGTTACTTTTTTAAAAAACCTCCCATGAGATTCACTCTAAGGAGTTTTCAAGCATGTAGTTTCTGCAAAGGGATCGCTGCAGAGAAAAGAGTTCTTTACCGACCCCGTGGGGCTTTGTTTCTGTGCCTACAGGGCCCGTGACTACTCCGCGCCAGTCAACTTCATCAGCGCAGGGCTCAAGAAAGGGGCAGCGGAGGAGGCAGAGTTGGAAGATTCTGATGACGAAGAGAAACCTGTTAAGCAGGACGACTTTCCTAAGGATTTTGGACCAAAGAAGTTAAAAACGGTAGAGTCTTTATTGCAGGATTGTGACCTTAGTAATATCCTTCAAAGGTCATTGTGGCCCAAGCATTTTCTAGCCAGGGAGAAACTCATCTGGAATGCATTTTGTGAGTGTCTCCTTTTGGTGGCAGGTTTCTGTGAGTTGTGAAGTGTGTAGTGCAGTCTCTTCCTTCCTGACACACATTTTTGGTTCATATGACACTTTTCGTAGTGCTGTATAACTTAGGCCATTTTCCTGTTGGCCAAGCTTTCTTAGATTTTTCTTCTTTTTGTTTTCCATTAACTAAGCTTTGATTTTTCTTTGCAGGGTGGCAATTTTAAGCCCAGCCAGAAAGGTTTTGCAGGAGGAACCAAATCTTTCATGGACTTCGGCAGCTGGGAAAGACACACAAAAGGAATTGGACAGAAGCTTCTTCAGAAGATGGGCTACGTCCCTGGACGGGGCCTCGGGAAGAATGCACAAGGTATTGCACCTTTGTCGTCTTGCATGATGGAGGAGGGCAGGCAGAGGGAAGGAGAGGGGCATTGGGAGAGGAGGTTTGCTTTTCCCTTTTAAAAGCACTTTATCTCTCCAGCCTGGTTTGCCAGCACAAGACATTTGCGTTCCTAAGCTACCTTGCTTTATCAAAGCTCAAGTTAAATAAGTAATTGTTTCAACAGGAAGAAAAGGGTTAGGGCCTAAAACAGGCTGCAAACAGGTTGAAGACAGGCTTTTTTTCTGGTCCTGACCAGTGCTTCTAAAAACAAAAATGAGGCTGGGTGTGGTGGCTCACGCCTGTAATCCCAGCACTTTGGGAGGCCAAAGCAGGTGGATCGCTTGAGGTTAGGAGTTCAAGACCAGCCTGACGAACGTGGCGAAACCCTGTCTCTACTAAAAATATAAAAATCTGCTGGGTGCGGTGGCATGCGCCTGTAATCCCAGCTACTCAGGAGGCTGAGGCAGGAGAATCACTTGAACCCAGGAGGTGGGGGTTGCAGTAAGCTGAGATCATGCCACTGCACTCCAGCCTGGGCAACAGAGCAAGACTCTGTCTCTGAATAAATAAATAAATAAATAAATAAATAAATAAATAAATAAATAAATAGAATAAATAAAAACAAAAATGAATTCATTGCTAATATTTAAAAAACAGACAATTTCACCTAAAATTCCAGATTTTGCCTGGCAGTAGTTAGTTGAGGCAAATGAGAGCTGCTCCTGGGACGATGGACATGGTCTTCTCTTGGAGGCAGTCTCCACGGCCTCCTGTTGTCTTCCACCCCAACCCACAGGAACTTTTCTTGGTCCCACAGTCATTTGAGTTCGCCATCCCTACTCACAAGGGTTATAGTTTTGCGGAAATGGTTATTTGTCCTTCAGGAATATCAGTAAAACATTGTGCATAGCTTTTTTTAATAGCTAGAGCCATATGGCTGTAAAACTGGCTGAGCAAATCCTCCATTGGTTCCTTCCATCTTCCTCTAGTAGCCCAGTCTCCTCCTGTCTTCTCATGGCCAGCCCCACTGAGACACAGCCCCTGTCACACTCTTACCTTCTTGAGACCAAAGCCTCTCAAACCAAACAGTTGGATTCTTCCTACAGAACATTTCCCCTCTTCTTGAGCTATTTCCTATGCATGACTGCCAGGTAGATATAATCAAATATATCCTCCATATTCAGATTCCAGTCTCTAAATAATAATAATAACATTATTATTTTTTGAGACAGAATTTCACGCTTGTCGCCCAGACTGGAGTGCAATGGCACGATCTCAACTCATCTGCAACCTCCGCCTCCTGGGTTCAAGTGATTCTCCTGCCTCATCCTCCCGAGTAGCAGGGATTACAGGCATCTGCCACCATGCCCAGCTAACTTTTGTATTTTTCGTAGAGACGGGGTTTTACTGTGTTGGCCAGGCTGGTCTCGAACTCCTGACCTCAAGTGATCCACCCTCCTCGGCCTCCCAAAGTGCTGGGATTGTAGGCGTGAGCCACTGTGCCCAGCCTCTAAATAATTATTAAAGTGAAATCCAGTTTATGTGTTGAAAACATTAGGTACATGAAAAATACATGAACGTGAGTAAAGATACACTGAATGAGAATGAGGGGATAGTGTTTTTGCTTTTTGTTTTTTTTTGATAATAATGTCTCACTCTGTTACCTAGGGTGGAGTGCAATGGCATGGCATGATCATAGCCCACTGCAGCCTCAACCTCCTGGGCTCAAGCCTGCCAAGTAGCTGGGACCACAGGCACACTCTGCCGTGCCTGGCTAATTTTTTCTTTTTTTGTAGATGGGGTCCTACTATGTTGCCCAGGCTGGTTCAAGACCTTGGCCTGCCAAAGTGCTAGGATTACAAGCATGAGTCACCACGCCTGGCCCAGGGATAGCTCTTATTTAAGACTTCAGTGGAACTAAATGGAAGGGAGGCAGGGATGGAAAATTTGGAGTCGGCGGAACATCTTCATTGAAATGTTGTGGTCCTATTCGTAAACTCTTTTATGAGAAAAATAACATTTATAAAACAAGAGTTATAAAAAAGTTAAACATAGGAGATAGGAACTCCTAAGTAAAATATGTAAGGAGTCTTATATTAAATTGCAGCTTCAGTTCAGTCAGAATCAATATAATATCGGAATTATTGCATTTTCCCTAATAGAGGCTTCCAAAGAAGTGAAGCGTAGAATTTAGTATGCTGGAGTTCTCAGTTATCAATGTAGTGTTCTGTTTTCTTCCTGTCCACTAAACAATCCAAGTGGAAATGGAAATCTATTTGGGATATAAATAAACTAGTCAGCAGACTGTTCTGTGGTAGCATAAATGCTCATAAGTTTCAAATCACAAGGGACAAGAGTAGTGTTCTGAGGGCAGAGAATAGCTCTCCTTCCTGTGTAGCATGTTATTTTGTGGAAGGAGCAAGAAACTGTCATTTCACTGAGTGGCTGATTCACATACATGAATTGCTGTGATCGTAAGACTCTCTTTTTATCTTTTGCTGAAATTCCTCAGGTATCATTAACCCAATCGAAGCCAAGCAGAGAAAGGGAAAAGGTGCTGTGGGGGCTTATGGATCCGAGCGCACCACTCAGTCCATGCAAGACTTCCCTGTGGTTGACTCAGAGGAAGAAGCTGAAGAGGTAACTGGAAGTCAGGAGACATGGGTGGATGGTGTCCTGTCCATTTCCAATGGCTGTTCATTTATCCCTTCATTCTGTTAGTCCTCAGATGTTTATTGTACACGTACCATATGCCAGGTACTGGGCTGAAGGCTAGGTGCACCATGATGAGAGGGCTAGGGTGGCCAGAGAGTAAACCAGCAGCTACGGTGTGGAAGTGGCAGTTGAAATGGCAGAAGGTGCTAGGAGCTGCCTAGACAGAAAATAAGGTTGGGGGTTGGGAGGTGGTGTTGACCTACTTTTATAAATAGGCTGGTCAGGGAAACCTTTTAGGAAAGGAAACATTTCAGTTGAGACTTGGTAGAAGGGTGAGCTGAGAAGCCAGAGGACACTGAGAGGCTCTGAGCTTGGTGGTTAAGAAACCATAAAGGAAGCTCTTGTGGTGGAAGGGTGGTACACAAAGCAGAGGGGAAGGAAGTGCATTCAGAGGGGTGGGTGGTCCACATGACAGCCATTTTTAGGTGCTCGGGTTTCATCCCAAGTGCAGCAGGGAGCCATCTGCTGGCAGCTGTGCGTCCCTTTTCCCCAGTGATAGAAGGGGCCAGCTCTCTTGATTGAAGTATTACTCTTTTCCCATTTGAATTTATGGGGGAAAGCAGGATGCTGCAAAGAAACATGTTACTGTTCATGTCACTGACCTTTTGATGAAAGAGTCATTTGATAAATGTGGGATTGACCACTCTGAGTCAGGGGTTCTCAGACTTAGAAGCCTACAGGTGCCAGGCACACCGCAGAAGCAAGTAAGATGAGCTAGGTGCTAGACAATAAAGAGTGGTGGGGACTGTGGCACAGGTGAGGCTGTAGTCTGTCTAGAAGGTAAATCTTTATTCAGCTCTAAGTGATTGTTGCTTATGAGGATGTGGGCTCAGTATTGCCTGGTCCTCTGATTTTCCCAAAGTAGCCAGATGTCTAGATACTTTTAGAGAAAAAATGACAAGTCTTAACCAGTGTGAGAAAAACATGACAACCCCAAAACCAACTTCTGTGGGCTGGACTCTACTACTGTCACACTAAGAAAGTTTACGAATTTGTGTTGGGCCGCATTCAGAGCCGTCCTGGGCTGCGGGTTGGACAAGCTTGCCTTAGCTCCTCCTGTAGAAAGGTTTTGCGGAACCTGATTATAAGAGATACCTTTGCTTTGAGAGTTAGGGCCTGCTTATTTATCTTCATTTTAAAGTTAGAAACGAGGATTTGTGTACTTAGAAAATCCTTTACATTGCATTTCTAAGTTTTACATGAGGTACATTTAATAGTATAGTGCCTGCCCATAGTAGATGCTCAATAAATGTTGTTTCCTTTATTTTTGTTTCTCCCTCCCATCATCTGGTGCACCTGCCTTCTGAACCGCATTATTTGTAAGAGGGCGAAGGGGGTCAAGGAGTATCATTAGATAGTTTTGGTGTCTTGCAGGTGCATCCTTTCCTTCCTTCATACAGAGCTTGTAAATAAATCTAAGACAGTGAATGGTAATATCTGCTAATGGTCTCAGCTACCTCACCTGTTGTAAAAAGTGGTTGTTCCTTGCTGCATCTAACTGTATTCTTCTGGTTCAGGAGTTTCAAAAGGAGCTGAGCCAGTGGAGGAAAGACCCAAGTGGAAGCAAGAAGAAGCCCAAATACTCTTACAAGACTGTGGAAGAGTTGAAGGCCAAGGGCAGGATTAGCAAGAAGCTCACTGCTCCCCAGAAAGAACTTTCTCAAGTCAAGGTACAGGGGCCCTTGGACACCTGGTACAGGATCCACACCCCAGAATTAATCACTGAACATGTTCTAGGGTTTTTTGGATCTTTTAGCTAGGCTTTTTCTTTCTTTCTTTCTGTTTTTTTTTTTTTTTTTGGTACCTTTTCTCACTTATTTATGGAAGTGTAATGAATAGGAACATGCTCACATAGTATTAATATGTTCCTATTCATTACACTCCCATATTTAGTAATAGTTACAAGTTCCTTCTGTGCCAGGCACTCTTCACGGCACTACACTGGTAAACCAAATGATGTTCCTGTGTTTCTGGAGCTTACATCAGTGAATTTAATAACATTCTTGTTATTAAAAACTCAGTGCAAAGTGTTTATAATGAGCACGTAATTCCAGAGAGTGGCTGTACTGTATTATTTGATCCTACCTCCGTTGTTAGACGTTTAGCTTTTATCTGGTTTAGTTTGGGTTTTTGGCTGATTAGTTTGTATATGAAACTTTGTCTTTGTTTCAGACATTTTTTTTTTTTTTTTTTTTTTTTTTTTTTGAGACGGAGTCTCGCTCTGTCACCCAGGCTGGAGTGCAGTGGCGCGATCTCGGCTCACTGCAAGCTCCGCCTCCCGGGTTCACACCATTCTCCTGCCTCAGCTTCTCCAAGTAGCTGGGACTACAGGCACCCGCCACCACGCCCGGCTAATTTTTTTGTATTTTTAGTAGAGACGGGGTTTCACCATAGTCTCGATCTCCTGACCTTGTGATCCACCCGCCTCGGCCTCCCAAAGTGCTGGGATTACAAGCGTGAACCACCGCGCCCGGCCCAGACATTTTTTAAGAATAGACATGTACATGTGCAATCACCATGTTGAATACAAAAGTACTTAAGGCATTTAAATACTCAGAAGGTTGTATTAACTCTCTCTGAACAGGAGGGCAGGAGAGAGTCCCCAGGGCTCCTTAGCCAGCATTAAGTCTTTTCTTTTTTTAAGATAGATTAAATTTTTAGCTACTGTTACGTGCATATAGTGTATTAAGTTTTCCATTACTTGGCTGGGCATGGTGGCTCACGCCTGTAATCCCAGTACTTTGGGAGACCTAGGCGGGCGGATCACGAGGTCAGGAGATTGAGACCATCCTGTAACATGGTGAAACCCCGTCTCTACTAAAAATACAATAAATTAGCCGGATGTGGTGGCAGGCGCCTGTAGTCCCAGCTACTCGGGAGGCTGAGGCAGGAGAATGGCATTTACCCAGGAGGCGAAGCTTGCAGTGAGCGGAAATTGTGCCACTGCACTCCAGCCTGGGGGACAGAGCGAGACTCTGTCTCAAAAAAAAAAAAAAAAAGTTTTCCATTACTTTTCCAAGTAGTCAAAGAACAGTGGTGACAGTTGCCTGTTGTCATTTGCTGTAGGATATGTAGTGTGTCATAGACCTCAAAGAAAGCCTTTAGTGGGGTTCTCCAACATGTGCTGTTATCTGGACGACCTGATAAGAAATATGGGTGTCTAGGTGCCTCCCAGGAATCTTGAGTCTAGACTGAACCTCAGGACTCTTTTTTTTCCTCCAGTGATTCTAAAGCTGGTGGTTCATGGATCACACTCTTACTTAAAAAGTGGTGATGAATCATTCTGTTTCACAAGTGCAGTCCGTATTCACATTTCCTGTTTTCCTAAAATATTGGAATTAGCTCATTGTCTAGGTTGCCTTTGTTCAATTAGCCTTTTGTATATTTTATTTTGTTTTAAAATTAAAAGGCCGGGCGCAGTGGCTCACGCCTGTAATCCCAGCACTTTGGGAGGCCGAGGCAGGCAGATCACAAGGTCAGGAGATTGAGACCTTCCTGGCTAACACAGTAAAACCCCATCCCTACTAAAAATACAAAAAATTAGCCAGGTGTGGTGATGAGTGCCTGTAGTCCCAGCTACTCTGGAGGCTGAGGCAGGAGAATGGCGCAAACCCAGGAGGCAGAGCTTACAGTGAGCTGAGATCGCGCCACTGCACTCCAGCCTGGGCAACGGAGTGAGACTTCCGTCTCAAAAAAAAAAAAAATTAATTAATTTAATTTAATTAAAAAAACTTTGTTATTACAATAGCAGTGTGTAGTACATTTTAGAAAATTAGGAAATAGGCGAAAATGTAGAAAATATTTTCCATCCTTCCAAGATTACCAAATGTTAACATCTTGTTATACATCCTAGATCTTTTTCTATGCTTATGTGCATTTTTTTAATCAAAATATGATATTCTGATTGTATGTTACCTTCTTTGATCAGTACAGCTTCTACCTTTCCATTAAAATAAATTTTCACATCTACTCATACTCAGTCCCTATTTAAATTTCATGTTTCCCTAAAAAGTCTTCTCCATCTGGCTTGTTCACAGTGATCCAACCTAGAACTGCTTGCTGCATCTGATTTTGTCCCTGGAGTCTCCTTTAGGCTAGGACAGTGTGGTTCCCACTTTACAACACTGCCCTTCTCCAGCTATGTTGAATAATGTGGTTTCTACACACTTCCCCTGTCATGGGGCCTTCCCCTGGGCTTAGCTGTGTGTTTAACAGGGCTGCAGCGGTGTTAACCTTCGTCCCTCTACGTTTTCCAAGGTCATAGACATGACAGGCCGGGAGCAGAAGGTCTACTACAGCTACAGTCAGATCAGCCACAAGCACAATGTTCCCGATGATGGGCTGCCACTGCAGTCCCAACAGCTGCCACAGTCTGGCAAAGAGGCCAAGGCCCCGGGCTTTGCGCTGCCCGAGCTAGAGCACAACCTGCAGCTGCTCATTGACCTCACGGAGCAGGAGATCATCCAGAATGACCGGCAGCTACAGTATGAGCGGGACATGGTGGTCAACCTCTTCCACGAGTTGGAGAAGATGACCGAGGTCCTGGACCACGAGGAGCGGGTCATCTCCAACCTCAGCAAGGTCCTGGAGATGGTGGAGGAGTGCGAGCGGCGGATGCAGCCGGACTGCAGCAACCCCCTCACCCTGGACGAGTGTGCCCGCATCTTTGAAACCTTGCAGGACAAGTACTATGAGGAGTACAGGATGTCCGACCGTGTGGACCTCGCTGTGGCCATCGTCTATCCACTCATGAAGGAGTACTTCAAGGAGTGGGATCCCCTCAAAGTGAGTTGTTGGGAAAATCAACCTATCCCTGCCTCGGTTGGGCTTACCCTTGCTTGATGAGTTGGTCCAATGGGCAGGGAGGGCTGGAGAGCCCGCTGCCCCTCAGCTGCTCGCCTTTCTCCTCAGGACTGCACTTACGGCACCGAGATCATCTCCAAGTGGAAAAGCCTCCTGGAGAATGACCAGCTCTTGTCCCATGGCGGACAGGACCTCTCGGCAGATGCCTTTCACAGGTACCACAGAGCAGGGCTCTGCACCCCAGCTCCCTTCTCCTGGGGGGTTGGGAAGGATTGCTGAAGGTGGGGGAAGGCAGCAGTGCTGGCCTTGATTAATTCTCTGCTCATGCTGACACTGCTTTAGGAATTTAAATTCATTTGGGTATGAATTCTTTTTATTTTATTTTTTTGAAATGTTTTATTTCCATAGGGTTTTGGGGAACAGGTAGTATTTGGTTACATGAGTAAGTTCTTTAGTGAGATTTTGGTGTACCCATCTCCTGAGCAGTATACATTGAACCCAATTTGTAGTCTTTTTTTTTTTTTTTTTTTGAGACGGAGTCTCACTCTGTCGCCAGGCTAGAGTGCAGTGGCATGATCTCAGCTCACTGCAGCCTCCAACTGCCTGGTTCAAGCGATTCTCCTGCCTCAGCCTCCCAAGTAGCTGGTATCACAGGCACGCGCCACCATGCCCAGCTAATTTTTGTATTTTTAGTAGAGACAGGGTTTCACCATGTTGGCCAGGATGATCTCAATCTCCTGACCTTGTGATCCACCTGCCTCGGCCTCCAAAAAAGTGCTGGGATTACAGGCGTGAGCCACCGTGCCTGGTTCAATTTGTAGTCTTTTATCCCTCACCCCCTTCCCACCCTTTCCCCGAGTCCCCAAAGTCCATTGTGTCATTCTTACGCCTTTGCATCCTCATAGCTTAGCTTCCACTCATAAGTGAGAACATAAGATGTTTGGTTTTCCATTCTCGAGTTACTTCACTTAGAATAATAGTCTCCAATTCCAACCAGGTTGTTGCGAATGCTATTAATTCATTCCTTTTTATGGCTGAGTCATATTCCATTATATTTATACCACAGTTTCTTTATCCACTCGTTGATTGGTGGGCATTTGGGTTGGTTCCACATTTTTGCAATTGCAAATTGTGCTGCTGTAAATTTGTGTGAGCAAGTATCTTTTTCGTATATGACTTTTTTTTTTTTTTTGAGATGAAGTCTTGCTTTGTTGCCAGGCTGGAGTGCAGTGGTGCGATCTTGGCTTACTGCAACCTCTGCCTCCCGGGTTCAAGCGATTCTCCTGCCTCAGCCTCCCGAGTATCTGGGACTACAGGCGCTCGCCACCATGCCCGGCTAATTTTTGTATTTTTAGTAGAGACAGGGTTTCACCATGTTGGCCAGGATGGTCTCGATCTCTTGACCTCGTGATCCACCCGCCTTGGCCTCCCAAAGTGCTGGAATTACAGGCGTGAGCCACCATGCCCAGCCATGACTTCTTTTCCTCTTGGTAGATACCCAGTAGTGGGATTGCTGGATCAAATGGTAGTTGTACTTTTAGTTCTCTAAGGAATCTCCACACTTTTCCATAGTGGTTGTACCATTACATTTGGCCATGAATTCAGCTGACACTTGTCAAATGTCTGTTGCGTATCATGCTTGTACTAGGTGCTGGGCTTACCCTAGGTGTACAGCAGACAGCCTCTGTCTACAGTACAGCAAAAAAGGCAGATGGGAAATACGGTAGTGAACAAATAAAGGCAGGATGCACACCAAGTACAGCGATAGAGAACTGCAGGAGTGACCTACTTGGAATGGGGGTTGGCACAGAGGTCTTAGGGGAGGTGACGTTGAAATTGTGATAAGAGGGTGAGAGGCGTCAGCTCATGAATAGAAGCCCATAGGTGGGAAAGCACTTGATACCTGGGAAGAGGCCCCTGTGACCCTAAAGCAGCTCTGCCAGGTGGTTGGGCACTACCTAGGAGACCAAGGCCTCAGATTGAGAGGAGAGTCACGAGAACAAGGAAGAGGCAGGCTCAGGTCTGGCCAGTATGGTGACTGGCCTGATGGTTTCCTCTGATTGGATTTTCATGCTGTTGTATTTTTATTCCTGATTCTAGAGAGACGGGTGGTGGTGGTGTACTTTGAAACCAATCAGTGTAATTAACCAGCATGTCCTCTGCCTTTCTCCCATAGGTTGATATGGGAAGTCTGGATGCCTTTTGTTCGAAATATTGTCACCCAGTGGCAGCCAAGGAACTGTGACCCGATGGTGGACTTTTTGGATAGTTGGGTGCACATTATTCCTGTGTGGATCTTAGATAACATACTGGACCAACTCATCTTCCCCAAGCTGCAAAAGGAGGTGGGATGGGAGTCATGGGAAACAGCTGTCATCACTAACCACAGGGATTGTTCAGTCTATGTCTCATTATCTCAGTGCTGTTAAAATGCCTGGAATTAACAGAATTTGTCAACACCACTATTGACCTATAGTGTTAATTCCAGCCTTTTTCTCAGCACTTTTTCCCCCAAGCCACCCTCAGGAGGGAATTCGTTTTCTTGACTTCGTCACTAAAATTAGAATTGTGCTATTTCTGAGATGTAATCAAATGAATGGGCATATTTGTTTGGCAATGTACAAAGGACCGTGGGCCTCGGAGAGCGTGGGGCCTCCTCCAGGGGCAGCTCTTGCCTTTAGCCACACAGGGGTGTTATGTGACTGCCCCACAGGCGACATGAACTGTTTCTTCTCCCCACTTTGCAGGTGGAAAACTGGAACCCGCTCACAGACACTGTTCCCATCCACTCTTGGATCCACCCATGGCTGCCCCTTATGCAGGCACGGCTGGAGCCACTCTATTCCCCCATCCGTAGCAAGCTGTCCAGCGCCCTGCAGAAGTGGCACCCCAGTGACTCCTCTGCCAAGCTCATCCTCCAGCCCTGGAAAGATGTCTTCACTCCTGGCTCCTGGGAAGCATTCATGGTCAAAAACATAGTGCCCAAGCTGGGTAAGGATATGGGGAAAATGCATTCCAAGCCCAGCGGCTTCGGTGCCCTGGTTTCTTTGGTCAGCGGGGATGACTTAAAGCGTAGCGTTTGTGTTCATGAAAGTGCTGGGTACACAATATTCCTTGCTGTGAAAAAGGCACCATTTTGTTCAGAGGCTGAACATAAATGTAACTTGGGTCCTTTCCACTGTTTATTTACAACAGTGACTAATAGTCGACAGTGACAATATTGGACTCTGTGCCTTGTGGTTTTCCCAATTGGTTTTGGCTTCTGGTAATAGGACAGCCATTGGAGTTCTGAAATTTTTGTGGTATTTTACTCTAAATTATCAGGGAGTTATTTCCGGGTTAGCAAAAAAAAAATTTTTTTTAAGAATTGCTATGTCGGGAGCTTAAATTTGACCTTTAAAAGCAGATTAAAGCCTGAGCAACATGGCGAAACCCCATCTCTACCAAAAATACAAACTAGCCAGGTGTGGTGGTGGGTGCCTGTGGTCCCAGCTACTAGGGAGACTGAGGGGGGAGGATGGCTTGAACCTGGGAGGCAGAGGTTGCAGTGAGCCAAGATCTGCCATTGCACTCCAGCCTGGGCAACAGTGAGACCCTGTCTCAAAAAAAAAATAAAAAGCCAGGAGCCGTGACTTATGCCTGTAATCCCAGCACTTTGGGAGGCTGAAGTGGGCAGATCACCTGAGACCAGGCATTTGAGACCAGCCTGGGCAACATGCCAAAGCCCTGTCTCTAATAAAAACACAAAAATTAGCCAGCCACGGTGGTGCACAACTGTACTCCCAGCTACTCGGGAGGCTGAGGCACAAGAGTGACTTGAACCCGGGAGGCGGAGGTTGCTGTGAGCTGAGATGAAAACGGACATTGTCTTTGCTCTTTGTGCTTCTGTGGCTTTGCCAGTACTAAAGCTGTGCCTTTACAGACCGGTTTTCTCTTCCAGGGATGTGTCTTGGTGAGCTAGTCATTAACCCCCACCAGCAGCACATGGATGCATTCTATTGGGTGATTGACTGGGAAGGGATGATCTCTGTCTCTAGCCTGGTGGGACTTCTTGAAAAGCACTTCTTCCCCAAGTGGCTTCAGGTACACTTTGTTTTGCTTGGCTTTCTAGGGGAGGGATCTGGGTGGGGATTAAGTTAATTTTCTGCCAAGGCCTGACTGTAGGTGCAATTCCATAATGAAAATAAATTACATGGTGGGGTAGGAATGAGTTAGGTCATCTTCATAGTGGGCACCATTTATTGGACATTTGCCATGTATCAGAAGCTGTTCCAAGCACTTTATTTGCTTTATCTCAGCTCCTCTCAGCAACCCTATGGGGTAGGGGATATGGTATCCCTGTTGTGTAGACATGGAAGCTGAGGCTCAGAGATTTTACATGCAAGGGCACTTTAGCTACCAGGCTGACTCCAAAATCCATATTCATAAGTGCTAGACTGTTTAGCTACTATAAATCCCTGTAAAGTGGTGTCACTAGCCTGCAGGACCAGGATCAAAACAAAACAAATGGCCCCTTCAGAAATCTTGCCTTCATTTGTTGCCACCATGGGTGCAAGTAATTTTTCTTTTTGGCAGGTGCTGTGCTCTTGGCTCAGTAACAGCCCAAATTATGAGGAGATCACCAAGTGGTACCTGGGTTGGAAGTCTATGTTCTCAGACCAAGTGCTGGCACATCCATCTGTCAAGGACAAATTTAATGAGGCACTTGATATCATGAACCGGGCGGTGTCCTCCAACGTTGGTAAGTGAGAATTCCCATTTTGGATGTCCTGGCCTTGAGTTTCAGATTTTACACATGTAAATGACACAGAATCAGAGTTTTCTGGTTCCTGTAGGCAGCCTAAACCTTGGGTCACACTTTTGCACATAGCAACAGACTCTCACCCTGCTGACTGCGGTCCATGGTCGGCTGGCACCCACTGCCCAGGTCTACAATGACTGAGAGGGGCATCTTCCCTGAGTGGAGACTGACTTCAGCTGGATTCAGATGATGCTGGTCTAACCCCAGGCCCCGCCCTCTTAACCACTGTGCTGTGTGGCCTTTTAAGGCTCATTCAGGCCTGAGCATGCTGCTCAGGTGACGCATCTTACAGTGTGGAGTTCGGCACATGGTCTGACACTTGGTGATTGCTCAGCCTTAATCAGCCCCATTTTACCTGTTAAACAGTAAGATCTACTTCATAGGCTAAAAGGGAGATTGAGTTCATGCTTGTGTATAGCCTTCAATAGGTAGTGTCTGTGTTGTCAAAAACAGGCAGTTCACTGTTCGTGTACTATATCTATTTCCAAGTTCTAGGTTAAAGTCATTCTGCCTAGATCATAAGTGAGAATGTTTATGTTGTTTCTACATTTGGGAGCCTATTTCAACCAGTCCTGTGCTCCAGTGTTGCTCATTAGCCGATTCACAGCATTGAAACGGGATCGTCTAGTCTGTGTTTTACAGATAAGCCCAGCGAGGCTAAGAGCCTGTTCAACGTCACATAGTTAAAGGGTGGCAGTTAGAACTGGAATTTCTATTTCCTGAATCTTTAATTTTTGTTATTTAATAGCCTAAGCCAGGCGCGGTGGCTCACGCCTGTAATCCCAGCACTTTGGGAGGCCGAGGCGGGTAGATCATGAGGTCAGGAGTTCGAGACCAGCCTGACCAACATGGTGAAACTCTGTCTCTACTAAAAATGCAAAAATTAGCTGGGCATGGTGGCACATGCCTGTAATGCCAGCTACTCAGGAGGCTGAGGCAGAAGAATCGCTTAAACCTGGGAGGTGGAGGTTGTAGTGAGCCGAGATTGCAAGCACTGCACTCCAGCCTAGGTGACAAGCGCAAGACTCGGTCTCAAAAAAAAAAAAAGAAAAAATAGCCTATTCTGTGAAAACAGAGATTAAGTAATAAGGCAAATATACTTCTTTGCTTCTGTAATTATCAAGTTCTTTCTAAAAACTCTTCCTTAGCTACCCTTGGCCTCATGTTTCCAAAACTGTTCCCTGAATATACCCCTCAATTAGCACTTAGCATTTATGGTCTTGGTATTATCCTTTAAACACCCATTTCAGCTCCCTAAATATATGTGAACTTCTTTCAGGATGGGGGGCCTGTGTGGGTAGGTTAAAAATAAAGCCAGTGTGGGCCCTATGTTTTCAAGGTACTAAAATCTGCCTCTTTGGTGGTGTGAAGTGGAAACTCTACAGAGCAAGGTGGGAACAGAAGAGTGGCTGAGGACTCTCTGTTAATGTTTCCAGCTCTGAAGGAAGAAATCACTTGCAGATACTTCATTTTAAAATGTTGAATATTAATAATCTGGTTACTAGATACTAGCCAGGAACCTTCTGAACAGTTTTTATGTGATACTGGACAGTTGTCTAAACTTCCTCCAAAGTTGTATCTTTGAGGCAGAGCTGCCCTTCAGTGAGTGACAAGCATTCTGGCACACCCAAGACTTGAGCCAAGTCACAGTGTCAACTTCCATACACCTAGAAACACCTCTCCTCACCGCCCTGTCCTCCTGTATCTCTTAGGTGCCTACATGCAGCCAGGAGCGCGGGAGAACATTGCCTATCTCACCCACACGGAGCGGAGGAAGGACTTCCAGTACGAGGCCATGCAGGAGAGGCGGGAGGCTGAGAACATGGCTCAGAGGGGCATTGGCGTGGCCGCTAGCTCTGTGCCCATGAACTTTAAGGACCTCATTGAGACCAAGGCTGAGGAGCACAACATTGTCTTCATGCCCGTCATTGGGAAGCGACACGAAGGGAAACAGCTCTACACCTTTGGCCGCATTGTGATCTACATCGACCGGGGAGTGGTCTTTGTCCAGGGCGAGAAGACGTGGGTGCCCACCTCACTGCAGAGCCTGATCGACATGGCCAAGTGAACTGTGGCAGGTGCAGAACCAGCCAGAGACTTGCCCCTGAGAGGGATGTATTGTAAATAAATAGTATTTTAGATCACCTTCAAAAGGGTAACTTCTTTACTCAGGAGCTACTCCACATCAGGCCAGGTCACGAGGGAAGGATGTAAAATGGGACGATGCCACTTAGTGCAGGAATCTTTATACCAAGTCCTCATGTGGGGTATCGTCCTCAAAACAGGACAGCCAAGTTGATGTTCTTTCCTGGCAAAGGAGTTCTCTGTAGTTCCTCCATGGCAGCCTTCCCTTTAGTCTCCGGTGGCAGCTTCTACTTCAGCCAACACTGAGTACCTCATAGCAAGTTCAGTCAGTAGCAGAAGGATCTTCTCTCCTGTTCCTGATGATTTCTAGGTCCTCACAGTCCTGATAATCTGGTTCTTCCTGAAATTCCCAAATATCTGTGGAGAGCTGTTCTAGCTTTTGCACAGGGAACCAGTGGACAGAAGTATCATTAAATATGTCCATGTATTGTGAAGTCTGAGGAAACTCAAGCTCCTCCAGTCCTTTTAAAATCTGAGCAGAAAAATTCAAGTATAAAAACTTTAGATAGTCACAGTAATCCCCTCTTCTGGGATAAATTTCCATTTTACTTGTCATCCCCACTTTCCTTTTTAAAAAAATAACACATAGGGTATTTTGATTTAAATGCTTTTGCACAATGAATTGGGTGCCCCAAGGACAGTGGATATCATGGACTGTGATACTGAGAATAAAGGAAATAAGGAAAAAACCAAGAGATGCATTAAAGAGTCATAGCCTTCTGGAACACAGACCCATGGAGAGAGCTGACAGTACACTAGCGCCATTTAGCCCGTGAGTTTCCTCCTAACGCCTGTAAAGATAGAATTCTTCACAGTTTCACATCCTTTTCCATCCCAGCCCCTTTATTCAGATAGATACCTTTGCAATGTAGGGATAATTTTTCTGCAGAATCCTTGCCAACAACCTAGAAATTAAAAAAAAAAAAATGATTAGGAGGTATGAGGATAGTTTCATTCAACTTAAGACACATAGAAGAGCAAGATGATTGAAGCATAGTAAGAATTCAGGAAAAAACTCAAGATGTGAAGTAAACCAGTTAAATAGTTGAAAACGTGGGCCAGGCGCGGGTAATCCCAGCACTTTGGGAGACTGAGGCGGGCGGATCATGTGAGGTCAGGAGTTCAAGACCAGCCTGGCCAACATGGTAAAACCCCATCACTACTAAAAATACAAAAATCAGCCAGGCGTCCTGGTGCGCATCTGTAATCCCAGCTACTCATTAGGCTGAGGTAGGAGAATCGCTTGAACCCGGGAGAGGGAGGTTGCAGTGAGCTGAGATCATACCACTGCACTCCAGCCAGAGGGACAGAGAGAGACTCCATCTCAAAAAAAAAAAAACAAAAAACAGCAAATACTCCAGTAATTGTGCCCATTTCATCAAGAGAAATGACTGAGCAGACTCCTAAGCACGTGAAACAGAATGAGGATATGGAGCTGTAGGCAGAGGAATCAAATAGCTTTTCCCTGTTTTCAAAACCATTTCTGTGTATCATAATGGAAGGGAGGAATTCGTGGCAAAAAGACTCCTTAACTTGCTTCATAGTTCGAATCAAGGTTTGACATCTCCTGTCTTTAAGCCTTCATCCAGTTCCCTATGGAAAAGCATTTCCCCAGTATGGAATCGTCAAGGAAACATTTTCTGCATGTGGGTCAATCTGAGGTACGGGCTTCACCTCAGGGCCCGACACAATCTCAGCATTCTCAGACTTACCTCTCCTCAAGTCCTTTGAAACTGTTCCCAATGATGACCATCTTAGAAAGGGCATCTACTGACCAGTTACTCCATAAAAGATTGTTGTACAAGGCCGTCCCACAATGGAGCATGTAAAAGATGGTAGGCTCCCCGCGAATACTCCGTTTCCCTTCCTGGGGATATGATATACACAGGTGTAAACATGCCCACAACCTATTCTTTACAGAAGGTGAGGGAGAGGTAAGGATGAGGATAATCATGAGACAAACTAAAGGATCAAATGGAGAAAAGCTCATTTTGTGGAACAGTTACACTCGTATATGAAATCTATACAGTTACAGGACTAAAGAGTCAGGAAATCATGATGTCCTGAAAGAACTCATGTTTACTTAACAAATGTGTGTCTCATGAACACAAAGCCCTGCACTGACGGAGGGGCTTCCTGGGTCTATGACGGCAAGAACAGGAGGGATAGTGATGTTACTTACCCCACATATTTCCCCTATGTTCAGTAATCCACACTTCCTGTGTCACTTCCTGCAGATGTGCATAACTAAGTCCTCTTCCAATGTCCCTGAGGCACAATCACCCCTCCTGAGAACCACTGCTCTACAGCCAAACTCTAGCAGGGAACATAAGGCCCTCTGTCTGACCCTTGCCCACCTCTGGCCTGCCTCTCCTCTCCTTGCAGCTTCCCTTGTGTTAATAACAAACTGGCAGTGGTTTCCTGAACAGCCAGCACTACACAGCTACCTGCAATCCTGGTTCTGTCCCACTAGCAAACTCCTGGTAGACCTTCAAAGCCTAGCTCAGACCCAAGAATCCTTCCTCCATCCCTCCAAACACCTCTCTTGTCTCAGCTCCTAGTACAAGGTTCTGCCTCACTATTTCATTCCTCATTCACTTGTTTACAGGTCACATGCCCTGATGTGACCATGGGCTCCCTGAACACAGGGACTGGCTCCCACTTTTCTTGGTCTCCCCAAAGCTCCCTGCCTAGCACAGAGCAGGCACCCAGAAAGATGATCTGAACTGAGTGACAGTGTTAGGACCTTGCCAATATCAGGGAATGACTCTTCTCTCAACTGAGCCAAATTTTCATACATAATAAGCAATAAGATGGCAGTTTCAGCACACACACAGGAATCAAATGATTCTAATCCCCAAGACAATACAAAACCGAAATCGGAGGGATTTGCTCATACTGGCTTTGGCCCTGTGCTTGAGGGATTCATTTCTTTATTCCACAGGTCTCAGAAATGTCAAATCCCAGCTATTTTGGGGGGTGCAAATGTGGGCAGAGAATTAATCCACAACTCACAGCCAGGTGCTAGGGTCTGACTAGGTTATAGCATCAAAGAGGAATGCTGCATCCCCTTTTATTACCTCCCTGGGACAGGGTAAAAACCAACCACAAAGACCTTGCTTGAGGCACCTAGACTTTTATGTTTCAGTAGCAACAGCAAATACCAAGTTAGCATAATTTCCAGACAAGTAATTCTCACAAAAGCGGTGCAGACCTAACATGTTCTGGTTCATGCTATCTGTGTAATTTTTTTCTGATGGGTACAACACAAGCCAAAATTTAGGTAACTGATTGACTGGTTACATCGTTCAGGCACTACAAAAGTGAGCAGGCGGTAAGAGAGGAATGGCTGCCACTGCAAAGAATGCTGGTGTCCACAGGCAGAGCCTGGGGTGAGTCTGGTCAGGATTTTTACAGTTCTGTCTTCTCCCCTTTACACCACTTACCTCGTTCTCACTGAGAACAGTCACACCAAGGGTGTTAAGTACTTCAATTTCAAGTTGGCTAAACAGAGGGTCATATACCCAACAGTGACTTCTGGGAATCTAGAAGGGAAGAATGAGTTGTTTACTTCAACCCAAACATCTGTGTGCACCCATGTATAGGACCAGAGGAGGAGGAGATGAAAATGAATCCAAAAATGTACCTGGCACTTTTCCAACAAAAGCAGCAAAAACGTTAGCTGGTTTCTAGCTATGATGCAGGTGGCAAAGTTCCCAATGCCGTAACACACACACTTCAAATGGCAGGTTCCTGTGACCAGGGTCTCTCTTGGGATAGAATCAGGGGCCACATCTGACTCCTCTGGCAATGAGTCAAGATGCAGGTTTCCAAAGATGTCCGAAAGAGTCCCCATAGGGGCCTTCAGTTGTTCCAGATGTTTTGTGAGACATCTATTGATGGTTTCTGAAAGAGCAGGCCCCCAAATGCAGTTAGAGGTCATGCTCTGACCCTGTGAACCAAATCATCCACAAAAGAAGTTCACACATTTGGGGAGAAAGAGATCAGGGCAGTAAAAGGTTTCAATTCTTCAGAGGGAGAGAAGCTGCCGGCCTCATTCCCAAACATGCCTGGACATACAGTCACATTCACCACCAACTGACAAACTGTCCCAGTCCCTGGACTCCCATGGTCCAAAACCCAAGAGCATGTTGCAAGCAGAAATTGGGTTTCACTCAAGGGCAGTTTCCATCTAAACCTCTAATGTGAACTCATTCTAATTTAACAAGAGGCTCCTAGTAAATGTCGACTATGCTCTGAAATGCATACTTTTAAAGTTGTAACCAACCAGGTGCGGTGGCTTACGCCTGTAATCCTAGCACTTTGGGAGGCCAAGGTGGGTGGATCGCCTGAGGTCAGGAATTCAAGACCAGCCTGGCCAACATGGCAAAACCCCGTCTCTACTAAAAATACAAAAAATTAGTCGGGCGTACTGGCGCACGCCTGTAGTCCCAGCTACTTGGGAGGCTGAAGCAGAAGAATCACTTGAACCAGGGAGGTGGAGGTTGCAGTGAGCCGAGATCACACCGCTGCATTCCAGCCTGGGCAACAGAGCAAGACTCCATCTCAAAAAAATAAAATAAAGTTATACTCTGTTTAAGTCTTCTCATGTAGAGGTAGGTTCTCTTGTCTCTCCTTTTATTGTACTGGTACTGAATTTAGCAAAACAAAAAAACCATGCATTCCAATAAGATACCAATTTTTCACTTAAGAAACCAGCAAAGGGCCAGGCGTGGTGGCTCACACCTGTAATCCCAGTACCTTGGGAGGCCTAGGCAGGCAGATCACTTGAGGTCAGGAGTTTGAGACCAGTCTGGCCAACATGGTGAAACCCCATCTCCACAAAAATTAGCCAGGGGTAGTGGCGCACACCTGTAGTCCCAGCTACTCAGGAGGCTGAGGCAGGAGGATTGTTTGAACTCAGGAGGTGGAGATTGCAATGAGCAGAGATCACACCCCTGCACTTCAGCCTGGGTGACACAGTGAGACTCTGTCTCAAAAAAAAAAAAGAAAAAAAAAAAAAGAAAGCAGCAAAGACATCTTTAAACAAGACCCCAGGCCAGGAAAAATTGGCTCTTCAGGTCAATTTTGATAAAAGAATTGGTGAAAATTTTCTGGATAACTTGACAATAGATATCAAGTTGGTCACCGCCTTTCATTTAATTCCACTTTGGGGACTATATCCTAAGAAGATCATCCTAAGTTTGGTAAAAGCTTTATGCATAAAGTTGCTCATTGCAAAATTATGTATAATAACTTAAAAAGGCTGGTTGTGGTGGCTCATGCCTATAATCCCAGCACTTTGGGAAGCTGTAGGCAGGAGGATCACTTGAGCTCAGGAGGTACAGGCTGCAGTGAACTATGATTGCACCATTGTACTCCAGCCTAGGTGAAGAGTAAGACCCTGTCCTAAAATAATAACTGAAAAACAACGGAAGAAAACTAAATGTCCCACAATAAAAATGATACCTATGGTACGTCCACTCCATGCATAAATATTATGTTGCCACCCACACGCTATGTTCAGGAAGAGATTATCACTGCATGAGGAAAAGGCTACATTGTAATATCATGGAAAAGGAACAGGACAAATATAAATTTCAGCAATAATAATCACAACATTTATTGCCTTGTATACAGCATGCAAGAATTTAACTAAACAGTTTCAATTCTCAAAACTACAGGATATACACATCCCCATTTCACAGATAAAGAAACTGAGGGTCAGAATTAAGTGCCAAAAGACACACAGCTGTAAGAGGCAGGGGGCGTTAGAACCCAGCAAGTTATCCCACTGTGAAGCAAAATGTCCTCAAATGAGGACTGATTCTCTTTCCTGCCCCGCGATCCCTACCCTTGGCCAGGTGGTACCCACCTAGTGCTGAACTCCAGAAATCAGAGATAAACAGGTCCTTCCTGTTGAGAAAAAAAATGTCACAGTCATGTCCCACTCATTTCAGGGCTGCCCCAACAGTAACTTTCCTGATCATGATCCGAATGCATAGAGAATGAGGTGCCCTGCAATGCAGGGCCCACCCTTACCAAGTGATAGGAGGGGGATATATGTTGAATATGTCCAGAGCCAGAGCACATACTACTGGGGCTCAGAGACTGCAGGAGAGAGGATGCTGGAGGAGGTCCTTGATTCCCAGAGAGAGGTCTAGGTCTATTCTCGGTCTACAACAGAGCCTAGTATAGAATTGCAGCTCAATAAATGGTTAAGTGCTCAGAATTAGCCTTTCTGAGCTTTAGTTTCCTCATCTCTAAAATGGGGATAAAAATCATTCCCAACACGGAGGAGTTTAGAGGCATAAAATGGGTTAACATTCTTAGCACAGTGTCTGGCACATAGCAGGTACTCAATAAATGGTATTTGTTATTATAAATAGTTCTAAGGGGAAAGCAAAGAGACAAAACCAAGTGTCTGGGCTTTCTTTATTCAAGTCAACTGGTTTTACAGACCCAGAGCAAAACAAAGTCAACAGTGAATTAAAATGAACTGGATTTGAACTGACAAGCCACGGCCAGAGACAGTGATTATGGGGTTTAGAAAGGAGTACAGAGAATTGAAAGTCGGCCCAGAGGCTGCGGCACGTTTCTCACAGAGGTTAAAGGAGAGAGTTCTGATGTACACAGGAATGCTTTATGAACTGGCAAATGCATACATAGATAAGCGTGTAAAATGCTGGCCCAATCTCTACTCAGAGTGATGGTGACTGCACCACACTTGGGTGTTGGGAGAAGCAAGTAGCTCCTGGGGAATACTGAAGCAGTTGAGGAAATCGTGACAATGTCAAGGGATACGAAAAATGCCTTGAGTTTTCCAAACACCCAGGCACATTCACTCTCACTGGCACCCTCTGAGAGCTTAAAAAGAATCGCAAGTGCTTTTTATTTAGGCTCAGCCAATTGATCAGCAACTTTCTCTTCAGAGGTAAACTCTTGGGACATTACTGCCTCTTGACCCTAATTCTAGAGGAGAGGAGCACACAAAATTAATCTAATTTCTCCCCTTGTGATGGCCCTTCAGATGCTGATCTTAAGTGCTAACTAAAGCTGTTATTTATTAAGCCTAAACAGAACTGCAAATAAAGATAATAATACTAAATAACAATAATAGGTAACATTTATTGAGTGCTTCCTCTGTATTAGGCACTCTCTACGTACTTTCTAAGGTACGGAGCAAGGTATGGGAGAATCTGGGCTGGGATAAGCAACCAGCATAATGGAGAGCTGGAAGCACTGGTTTTTGTCACAAAGACCTGGGTTTGAAATCTGGTTCCATACATTTTCTTTGTCTCTTTGAGAATCAGTGAGCTACCAGGGTCCTAGCGTGCCTGCAATGTTTAACATAAAGTGTGTAGAATGATTAAGCTAATGTCAGGCACATAGCAACTGCCTGATGATAGCAATCACCTGTTCATGTTGCTGCCCTCGTGTTACCACCACCAATAATACCAACATCGGCATAATATTAATAGCAAACATTGGCACAGTGCTTTTCACGTGCCAGAAAATGGTTTCCGTTTCCTAATTCATTGAATCCTCAAAACAAACCTATGTATGTACTATTTTCATCCCCATCTCACAGATGAGAAAACTGAGGCACAGAGATTATAAATTGTTCAAGGTCATGCAGCTGTAAACGTAATAACAGGGAAGACAACCTTTAACTGAGCGCTTACTATAATCCAGATCTTTAATGAGCTCGTTACCTACGTTAAATCTTCACAATAACACCTGAAAGTGTGTGCATTATATCGCCACTCTACAGATGCGGAGACTGTGGCTCAGAATTGCCCACGGGCGCAAAGATTCCATCAGGGCCGACCCCGCACTCACTCAGCCTCCCAGATGCGACGAAGCACGACTCCGCTGTCAGACTCGAACTCCGCCTCGGGGCTTCGGGTCGCCGCCTCCCTCCGCCGCGGCCGTCTAGCCGCCGAGCGCCTCTTCCGCGGAGCCGCCGCCTGCCAGGATTCCAGCGCCGCAGCTGTGGCCGCAGCCATTGGTCTCTGACGTCAGCGGCGCGCGGCGCCCTCGGCACATCATCGCCGCGCGCCGGCTCGCCAAGAGCAGGAGGGGTAGGCAGGGCGGCGCGTGATTTGGGGCCTCTCTGCCGCGCGCGCAGGTACGGGGCCGAAGTCGCAGGTGCACAGCTGCCGCCCACATTTCTGGTCCAGAGTCCCGAACCCCGAGCACTGGGATACCTGGCTACTCCGGTGGGTGGGCGGTGCTCGGAGCGTGGGGATACCGAGGGGCGGGCCCCCAGCTTAGAGCGTGACCCGACCCTGCCTGATCCTTAGGCCTACGCCCACCATTTCCCAGTCCCCTAGAGCTGGGGCCAGACACCGCACAGCCCTAGTGCTGTTACCAATCGCTGCGTGCGCCCCGGGGGCTGTGCCCAGCAGCTTCCTGGCCCTTCTCCAGCCATTAGCGTCCGTTTTCCAGCCCTGCTGCCTCACTGAGGCCCCTTCCCCAGGTTGTTACTGTTACTTCCCAGGCTATCAGATCCTTTTCTGCTCACGTTCCGACGTCTGTCCCTACGCCAGGGCCATTATTGGTCTCTTCTGGACCTTTCAGAGATAAGAGAGGACCTCGGTAGTGTAGGGCCCAGTCCTCTGGGAACAAGGGATGGGGAGTTTTAGGCTGCTGTCCTTGGTTCCAGGAACAGAGATACCCCCTCCACAGGCACCCAAATATGCTCCATAGAATACAATGAGTATGCTCCTATGGAGGCCCAATCCAAAATATCTAGAGCTGAGAAGAGATAGAGATTTTACAGGCCGTCAAATATTCAATGGGAGTCGTCTCTAGAGACTTTTAACAAACCGTTTTTGTGTACCCACAGATTGCAGAATGGTGAGCAAGCATTTGAGACCATGTTGCTAGAGCATTAAGCTTGGAGAAAGTGACAGTAAGAATTAGACAGTAGTTTTGAAGTGACCAAGAGGTTGTCACATGGAAGAATTAGACCTTGTTTTGTGTTTTCCTGCAGAGCGTTAACCAGACTAGCCAGTGGGAGGCAGATGTAAAATCTGGAACGCAGATTTTAGTTTGTTTGAAGGAGAAATGTAACATAGTGAACCACGTATCTCTGGAGGGTGTAAAGCAGAGACAGCCAAGGTAATTTTTGGAAAAGAGTGCGGGAGAGTACAGTAAATGATGCCAGAGTTCCTTCCGACTCTGAAATTCCATGATACACTGAGCTGTCTTTCTCTCGTGGAAGTTCGGAAGCCATTTGATAAAGTTCTCTTGATTTTTTAGAAACTTGCCCCCCTCTGGAATTCTGCATGTTCGGGTTACTTTTGGACTGTCAAGATGACAGTTCCTTAATTTGGGTTCCATTATTACCACAGCAACTGGTTTATTTGTATAGCTGTCCACACCTAGAGCATTTTCACCCTGTCATTTGATTTTATCTTCCATGAAGCTTGTGGTGTGTTTCCCTTAACTGTTCGAGAAACTAAAGCCCTTACTCTGAAGTCTCTGCAAGCCTCCCTCTTTGATTTTGAAGCATGATTGTCACCCTCACAGAAAGCTCTTTTGAAATATACCATTGGTTTAATCCTGCTGGGTCACATGCTCTCTCACGAGTTTCTGAAATATCTATTCCTTGTGTTTATTTCAGAGCCAAGGCACTGATGTTTGAACTGGAAACTTCAAAACTTTTAATAAGAGTCTTCAGGATGGGTTTGAACTAGACAAGCTAGAAATTTCTTTAGAACACCAGCTCCAGCATGCATCTCCTATTTTTGGCTTTCCTGGAGAGGAGCTTGAAGAGGTGGTTCTGCAGACAGCCACAGTGACACTCAGGAAACCAGAGGAATGGATTTGAGTTTTCTGCTAAGATTCTCTTTGTTATGGTTTCTCCCTGAGTTGTAAGAGGCATAGAAATATACATGAAACTGAAGAACCTGCAAGGAAGGGAAGTGGCACTTTCCATGCTGAGTGAAAACTAACCAAGTGGCAGTTGTGACTGAAAACACTGAAACCTACCACGTCCAGATTCACTGGATTGGGGAATAGAGGAACGGTCACAGCTAGGAAGAAAGAAGTGATACTGGAAAAGAAAACCTAAATGAAGAGAATGAGGATGACTGCAAAGTAGATGGCCACCTCTACCTCCACAGAGACAAAGTCAGCCTCGTGGTGAGTAGCAAGGCCTGCCATGGCATAGCTTTTGCTGGGCTGTTGGATAGAGTTTTGGGGTTAATTGAAAATCCCCAGCCAGATTGTGTTAATTTTATTAACGTAACAATAAAAATGCCATTTTCCTCAGAGCAGCTGAATCAAGCATGTGAGCCATTTCTCTCTAAAGCTAACGTGTTTTAACCTTGTAAGCCTCTCCCAGTGTTTGAATAACTCTGGCATTGCTGGGAGATTGTAGAAAAGATAGCCACAGCCTGATCATGCAGCCAGCTTTGATGATAATGTGACTATTGTAGTCTTCAATTTGCAGAGATGAGGTATGCTTGCATTTGAGAATTACACCATGAGGAGAGGTTTGGCCAGACTGGGTATTGAAGGACATTACTCAATGTCTGTCTGAAACCCAGTTCCCTTCTCAACCCTAAATGCGTTGATCCTTTCCCATAATTAGGTTTAGCAAACATCAGTCATGGAGGAGATGAAGGTGAAAAGCAGGTTTAGCTAGAATTAGCAGGATTTAGTGACTGATTATTTATGTGGAAGTCAGAAAGATGGAGGGAGCAGTTCAAAATGACACCCAAGTTTTCTTTCGTGTGCCTGCACAAGCAGGGATGCTTTCACCAAGAGAACGTGGGGACAGGGGAGGATGGGGTGCACTTGGAGTTTCTGAGTTGGCTTTGAAACTTTTTTGAGGCTTTTTGATCTGAGCTTACCCTGCAGCCAGTTGTACATCCAGCCTTAGGTATTGGGAAAGTGGACAGTGCCAGAGACCAAGTTGGTGCTTTATTTATTTATTTATTTATTTATTTTTGAGACAGGGTCTTGCTCTATCCTCCAGGCCAGAGTGCAGTGGCATGATCTCAGGTCACTGTAGCCTTAATCCCCCAGGCTCAAGTGATCCTCCTACCTCAGCATCCCAAGTAACTGGGACCACAGGCACACCCCACCTTGCCTGGCTAATTTTGTCTATTTTTTGTGGAGATGGGGTTTCACCGTGTTGCCCAGGCTAGTCTCGAACTCCTGAGCTCAAGCAGTCCTCCTGCCTAGGCCTCTCAAAGTGCTGGAATTATAGGTATGAGCCACTGTGCCCAGCCAAGTTGGTACTTTTTCATCAGGAAGGCAGGGTGGGAGCCATGGAGGGAGGCCTCAGAGAGGGCATAGATCCAGGGAAGAGAGCAGATGACACATTGGTCCCATTGCTGCTTTATGCTGTAGCCTCATAAATGTGTTCTCAGAGACTTAGAAGTAAAACCGGTCCAGCCGGGCGCAGTGGCTCACGCCTGTAATTCCAGCACTTTGGGAGGCCAAGGCAGGATTGTTTGAGTCCAGAAATTTGAGACCAGCCTGGGCAATATAGTGAGACTCATTTCTACAAAAAATTTTTAAAAAAATAGCCGAGCATGGTAGCACACTCCTGTAGTCTCATCTACTTGGGAGGCTGAGGCGGGAGGATGGCTTGAGCCTGGGAGGTCGAGTTTGCACTGAACCGCAATTGCACCACTGCACTCCAGCCTACAGGGCTACAAAGTGAGACCCTGTAAAAACAAAACAAAACCGAGGCCTGGCCTTTGAGGTGTTTGTTTTATGGTCTTAAAGAGCTAATCAGATAATAACATTATGTAATATAGTTATACTGCAGTGTAGTTTGTAAGAGTCTTTGGGGAAGAACAGAGGGTCATGGAAATTCAGAACAAAGATATCTCTGGGCCGAGGGAATCAGGAGATGGTTAATGAGGAAGTGTGCTTGAGTGATACTTGGTGAGGTTTGGCATGGTAGAGAGGAGTTCAGAGTTTCTCTGTAAATTCTCATAGGCCCCTGTTTTTTCTCTGTTACGGACTTATGGACTCACTATCGTGCATTGAAACTGTGTTTGCTCAGCAACCGCGGAGCACATTGTGGGCCCTCAGTAAATGTTTAAGTGAATGCATGAATTCCTGGTAGAAGGGCTGTTTCTGGAAATCTTTGTGCTCAGCACTTATGAGGAGTGCATCTAATACATCTCTAATTTATTTTGTTATCAGAGCCTTAAAAGACAGTGTATCAGACCATGTGGTTGTATAGTTAAGGTTCAGTGTTTCAAATAAGAGCAGTCATTGTGGGCGCCTCGTTTTTTTTTTTTTCTATCTACTCATGTCTTCTCCAGCAGATGGTCTAACGGCTGGATAGAGGCATATTTTTAGTTTGAATTTCCTGCGCTTACAGAACGGTTTTATCTAATTTGTAGCTACTGGGGTTCGTTCTTCTCTGGGGCCACCTGAAGGCTTTCAAACACAGTAATGAGCCCTCCTTGGGCTGGGAAATAGGAAGCTGTGTTTTAAATGCCGTGATCACCGGATTAAAGGAAACATGGCTCCATTCTGTTCTCTTGCCAGGTGGAATTATTTTTTTCTTTATGATGGTTCCAAGGTAAAGGAAGAAGGCGATCCAACAAGAGCTGGCATTTGTTACTTTTATCCTTCCCAGGTAAGCCACACAACATTTTATTGTTCAGTGAGGATCCCAGTGCCTCCAAGTGGTGACTTTTCAAAAGTATAGGGTTTACATTAGGACAGTTTGGCTAATCCAGACAATGACACTTCTACTGTCTTATTCTTAGTTGTACTATTTCTTGTTGTTCTGGTCTTAAAATTTCCAGGCAGCTCAGCATTTTCATCGTCTTTAGCTTTCTATTTCCATCATGATTTTTGTCTGCCTCCCTCTACCCCCGATTTTTTGATCAGCTCGGTTTTTAAAAGTTAGCGTTCGACTGGGCACGGTGGCTTACGCCTGCAATCCCAGCTCTTTGGGAGGCTGAGGTGGATGGGTCACCTGAGGTCAGGAGTTCAAGACCAGCCTGGCCAGCATGATGAAACCCTGTCTCTACTAAAAATCCCAAAATTAGCTGGGCGTGGTGGCATGCTCCTGTAATCCCAGCTACTTGGGAGGCTGAGGCACGAGAATAGCTTGAATCCGGGAGGCAGAGGTTGCAGTGAGCAGAGACCGCACCATTGCACTCCAGCCTGGGCAACAAGAGTGAAACTCCATCTCAAAAAAAATAAATAAATAAGTTTGTATTCAAACATATACAAAAACAGAGGCAAGTATCATGAACCCTCATATGCCATCAGTAGCTTCAACAATTATCAATACTTTGCCAATTTTTTTTTTTTTTTTTTTTGAGACGGAGTCTCACTCTGTCGCCCAGGGTGGAGTGCAGTGGTGTGATCTCTGCTCACTGCATGCTCCACCTCCCAGGTTCATGCCATTCTCCTGCCTCAACCTCCCGAGTAGTTGGCACTACAGGCGCCCGCTACCACGCCCAGCTAATTTTTGTGTTTTTTGTAGAGACGGGGTTTTACCATGTTAGCCAGGATGGTCTCGATCTCCTGACCTCGTGATCCACCCGCCTCAGCCTCCCAAAGTGCTGGGATTACAGGCGTGAGCCACCGCGCCCAGCAATACTTTGCCAGTTTTATATGACCTGTCTGAACCTCCTCTTCTCTCTCTTTTTTTTTTCCTGGAGCAAATTCTAGATGTTGCGTCATCTCACCAGTATCAAGCAACATCTGTAACTGAAAAGGGCATTATTTTGAACATTACCACACCTAACGAAAGTTACAGTAATTAGTAACAGTAATTCCTTAATACTACCTGATACCCAGACTGTATTCAAATTTTGCCTTAGTGTCTTGGATTTTACTTATTCTGCTCTTCCTTCCATGCACCCATACTTCCATCCTTCTATTTCTTTTTCTTTTTCTTAATAAGGATCCAAACAGCATCCACACATTCTATCTGGTTATTTTGTATTTTAAGTCCTTTTCATAACAGTCCTCACCCAGCCACTCATCTTTTCCCCCCTCCTCTATGCCATTGAATTATTGAAGAAACCAGGTCATATGTGTGGTAGAGTGTTAGAATGTCCCACACTCTAGATTTGGCTGATTTGTTCCTCATGGTGGTGTCATTTAATGTCTCCTATCCACTGTATTTCCTTTACATTAGTAGTAAGATCTAGAGTCTTGGTTAGGTTCAAGCTCAGTTTTCTAGGTAAGAATTCTTCATGGGTGGTGTGTACATTTCCTGTGCATCCCATACTGTCTGGCTGTCCTGTGCTTTAGTTAAGGCTAAGGTTGATTAGGAGATTCTGTATATTCCCTCCTGTGACTGTGCTCTGACATGGATAGTTGGGGTTAATCTGCGTCACTCTGGCCACTCTGTGTGGGGGATTTGAGTAGGAGTGACAGGCTCATGCTTCTGCTAAGCATATGCCTATAATCCTAGCAACAGAAATGCAGTTCTGTGCAATCATCTCATGTGTTCCTGCTGGGTGTTCTCTTAGGGTTCAGTCCTCTCAGATAGGGGTTGGCAAACTTTGTAAAGGGCCAGACGGTAAATATTTTAGGCTTTGCAAGGCACGTAAGGTCTCAATCACGTGTTCTTCTTTATTGTAACCTTTAAAAAGTGTAGAAACCATTCTTAGCTTACAGGCCATAGGAAAACAGGCAACAGACTGGATTTGGCTTGCAGGCTTTAGTATGCTGTAAGAAATGACTTAAGAGTTCAGGAATTTCAGCTTCCTACCTGGAATGTGCTCCTTTCCCACAGACCGTGCTTGACCAACAGGAGTTGCTTTGTGGACAGATTGCTGGAGTTGTCCGCTGCGTTTCTGACATTTCTGACTCTCCTCCTACTCTTGTTCGTCTGAGAAAACTGAAGTTTGCCATAAAAGTTGATGGAGATTACCTTTGGGTAAGTTGAATGACGGAATCAGTGCTGAAGTGTTGCAATGATAAGTTTAGGAAGTTATGTTGTTTCTGAGTCTTGAATTTAGAATTATCTGCACCCCCCAACCTCATCCATGTACTGTGTTTAGTAATCACCCTCGCTTCCTGTGGTACTCTCTGCAGGTTCTCATCATCGAGTGCTTTCCAAAACATTTCTAACATATCCTGCATTGCACACAGCTGGTTTCTCCTTTCCTTTCAAAGACTTAGGCCAACTTATGGAAATTCTGTTTACTCTGTGTTGTAAATTGAGTTTTTATCATCATCTTTTCTTCTCCATGCTCTCTACACTTACTGGGTAAGTGACCCAGAGAAAACACTGATAGATATGTGTTAGGTTTCAGAGAACCCATTTTAAAAAAAAAAAAAAGAATATTGCTTGAGTCCAGGAGTTTGATATCAGCCTGGGCAACATAGTAACACCCCCGTCTCTACAAAAAAAATTAAAAAATTAACCAGGTGTGGTGGCTCATGCCTGTGGTCTTAGCTACTGGGGAGGCTGAGGGGAGGATTGCTTGAGCTTAGGAGTTTTAGGCTGCAGGGAGCCATGATTGCCACTGCACTCTAGCCTAGGCAACAGAGTGAGACCCTGTCTTAAAAAAAAAAAAAAAAAGAATAAAAATCATTCCTTTACATTCTAATAGTAGCATATAATCTAAAGTGCTATTTCCCATGGCTACATTTATTTTAAGGCTTCCTGAGGTAAAGGGATGCTTAAGTGTGGGATGCTATATTCACCTTTGTAGTATTATTTCCAACATTTTATTATGAAAATTTTTAAAAGTACTGAAGAGTTGAATTTTACAGTGAATACTCATATACCTCCTCAATTCTACAATTAGCATTTTATTATAGTTGTTTTATTACCTATCTATTCATTCCTTTATGCCCCCCATTAATTCAAATTATTTTTATTTTATTTTATTGAGACAGGGTCTCAATCTGTTGCCCAGGCTACAGTGCCGAGGTGTGACCTTGGTTTACTGCAACCTCCACCTCCCAGGCTCAAACGATCCTCCCACCTCAGCCTCCTGAGTTGCTGGGACCACAGGCATGCACCACCATGCCCAGCTAATTTTTAAAATTTTTTCTAGAGGCAGAGTTTCACCATGCTGCCCAGGCTGGTTTTGAACTCCTCAGCTCAAGGAATTCTCCCGCCTTGGCCTCCCAAAGTGCTGGGATTACAGGCGCGAAACACTGTAACCCAGCCCCAGATTATTTTGTTACAATTTTCAAAGTAAGTTGCACACATTAGTGTACTCTCCATGCAGATACTCTATCATGCATATCATCAACTAAAATTTAATGTTTGGGGCCGAGCGCTGTGGCTCAGGCCTGTAATCCCAGCACTTTGGGAGGCCAAGATGGTCGGATCACCTGAGGTCAGGAGTTCAAGACCAGCCTGACCAACATAGATAAACCCTGTCTGTACTAAAAATACAAAATTAGCCGGGTGTGGTGGCACGTGCCTGTAATCCCAGCTACTTGGGAGGCTGAGGCAGGGGACTCGCTTGAACCCAGGAGGCAGAGGTTGCAGTGAGCTGAGATCGCGCCATTGCACTCATTCCATCCTGGGCAACAAAAGCGAAACCATCTCAAAAAAAAAAAAGTTTAATGTTTGTTTGTGGTTACATGCCTTACAGGCGTCTGTCTTGCCACTTAACACTTGTGAAATTCGTTCATATTGTTGCATCTATCAGCGTTCATTCCATTTTATTATCAAACAGTATTCTGTTGTCTGAATATATCACAATCTGTTCTTCTTTTAATGGACATCTGAACTGTGTCCAGTTGGGGATATTAAGGATAAGGCTTCTGGAAACATTCCTATACAAGTATTTTGGTGAACACATGTTTTCATCTCTCCTGGGTAAATATCCAGTCCTGGAACTGCTGGGTCATAGAGTAGGTGTATGTTGGATTTTATAGGAAACTGTTAGACCTTTTCCTTTAGTGGTTGTACCATTTTACATTCCTACCAAGAATGTATGAGAATTCCAGTTACTCCACATCCTCATCAGCATTGAGATTGACAGTCTGTTCATCTTAGCCATTCTGCTGGATGTGCAGTGGTATGTTATTGTGGTTTTAGTCTTCACTTCCCTGATGACTAATGATAGTGAGGCCTTTTCATGTGCTTAATGACCACTTGAATATCTTCCTTTGTGAAGTGTCCATTCAAAGCCCTGCCCATTTTTTAAATTGGGTTTTATTTTTTTAATTGAATTGTAGTTCATTTTATGTCCTAGATACCAGTTCTTTGTCAGATACATCTTTTTAAAATAATTTCTCCCAGTTTGTAGCATGCCTATTAATTTTCTTGTTGTCTTTTGATGAGCAGAAATTTTTCATTTTAATGAAGTCTAACTTATCAATTTTATCTTTTTATGGTTATTGCTGTCTGTGTCTCACCTGAAAAAACCACTGCCTACTCTATTGGAGGAGATAGTCTCCCTTTTTAATTTTTGTAAGAATTTGATAGTTTTAGCTTTTAAATTTAGATCTGTAATCCACTTTGGGTTAATATTCGTGAATGGTGTGAATAGAGGTCAAGGATCTTTTTTTTTTTTTTTCCCACCTGGATAACCAGTTCTTCCAGCATCATTGTTGAAAACATTTTCCTTTCCCTATTGGATTTCCCTTTGGTTCTTTTGCCAAAGATCAGATGACCATTTAAGCGTGGGTCTATTTCTGGACTCTCTTCGGCTTTTCCACAGATCTGTTTGAAGATTCTGTGTGAGTACCACACTGTCTTGATTTCTATAGCTTTATAGTAAGTCTTGAAACCAGATAGTATAAGTCCTCCAACCTTATTCTTTCTCAAGATAGCTTTGGATATTTCAGGTTCTTTGTGTTTTCATTGTACAATCAGTTTGTCGGTTTCTGAAGAAAAGCTGGTGGGATTATTATTGGAATTGCATTCGGTCTGTTCATCAATTGGAAGAATTGAACACTTCTTACATGCCAGACTGTTGTAAGCTCTTGGATTACATGTGAGAACAAAGCAAAGATCCTTGTGCTACTGTAGCTTACATTCAGAGGGAATTTTTGTTTATTTGTTTTCTGTCAGGGTTTACTAGTTTAAATATCTGATGATTCCCTTGGGACAGATTCCTAGAGGCAGAATTACTACATCAAGTAATAGGAACTTTTTCAGGCTCTTTAAACATATGACCAGATTACTTTCTAACTCAGCAAGTACTTTTTTTTTTGAGACAGAGTCTCGCTCTTTTGCCAGGCTAGAGTGCAGTGGCACAATCTCGGCTCACTGCAACCTCTGCCTTCCAGGTTCAAGCGATTCTCCTGCCTCAGCCTCCTGAGTAGCTGGGACTACAGGCATCCGCCACCACGCTCAGTATTTTTAGTAGAGATGGGGTTTCACCATGTTAGTCAGGATGGTCTCGATCTCTTGACCTCGTGATCCACTTGTCTCAACCTCCCAAAGTGGTGGGATTACAGGCGTGAGCCACCGCGCCCGGCCAAGTATTAATCTTCTGTGGAACTAACCACTAGGCTCAGCATTTTGGAGATCTAGGACTGGGAAGATCGCGGTCAGTTCTTGCTCTCAAAGCACTCTATCCAGCTGGAGAGACATGATGGCCATTCATGAAGGAGTTTGAGTCCTGTCTGTTGTTTGTAATGGAATCCAGATTAAACATCCACTGTCCAAATAACAGTCCTAACAATGCAAGGGTCAGAAAAAAGGTCAGCATTATTGGCTCGAGGTAATAGAACAGACCTCATGGAGATACTGAAATCGGTGGTGGGCACTGAAGGTTATGAGTAAGTTCTGGGGAAATGAACAATAAGGAATAGGACATTTGGGATTGGACAACATGAACTGAGGTACAGAACTTACTTGTCCGTGGAGATTAACTTGGCCAGAATGGAGGGTGTGGACTCACGGACAATAGAAGATCAATTTCGATGGGCCAGTGAAGTCAGATAATTGAGAGCCCTGGATGCCAGGATTCTGGGCTTGGACTCAAAGAGAAGGAAAATGCTTGTCTTCCTGGTTTCTCTCTTTACAGGTGCTGGGCTGTGCTGTGGAGCTCCCTGATGTCAGCTGCAATCGGTTTCTGGATCAGCTAATTGGATTCTTTAGTTTTTACAATGGACCTGTTTCCTTAGCTTATGAGGTACGAGTATGGGATTGAGGAGTCTTACATTGGGCCTCTTTATAAAAACCGATATTGCCAGAATGCAGCACTTACTCTGGGGTCTTGTATACTTCATATAAACACATTGTGTCTGGGGACAAGGTCAGGAGCTCTTGGAGCCCCCTCATATGCCTTTGGGCCTAGTGGCATAGGTCACATTTATTCCAAATGTTTATCCCCATCTCCTTCCTGGGATGTTTAGAAAGCGCAGGCCCTGCTTGCCACCCCCATGCGGCAGGCGACGTGGATCTGTGATAGGGTAGGTTTAAAACAGGTCCTCCCTTCCGGTCAGTTTCCTGTGTGAGGAGCAATTTTTGAGGTAGTTGGGACTCTGGCCAAAGAGTCTGTCCCTCAAAATCTCAGATATTGACCTGAGGCTCTTTCTGTTTTAGAACTGTTCTCAGGAAGAACTGAGCACGGAGTGGGACACCTTCATCGAACAAATTCTGAAAAACACCAGTGATCTGCATAAGATTTTCAATTCCCTCTGGAACTTGGACCAAACTAAAGTAACATTTTCATCCTCCTCATTCATTTTGTATGTAAGACTAGGGCTTCTGGATACTTATTTTAATATTCCTGAAGTGAACTATATCTGGAAAAGTGAGTAGAATGTCACTTCTGAGGCAGGGCCATGACACAGCAGGTCACCTCTCAGCCTCATTTCCCTCATCCAAAGAATGGTGTCAGCATACCTGCCTTCTAGAACCAGTTTTTTTTGTTTGTTTGTTTGTTTGTTTTTTTGTTTTTTTTTTTTGAGACGGAGTCTCGCTCTGTCGCCCAGGCTGGAGTGCAGTGGCGCAATCTCAGCTCACTGCAAGCTCCTCCTCCCGAGTTCACGCCATTCTCCCGCCTCAGCCTCCGAGTAGCTGGGACTACAGGCGCCCGCCACCACGCCCGGCTAATTTTTTGTATTTTTAGTAGAGACAGGGTTTCACCGTGGTCTCGATCTCCTGACCTCGTGATCCGCCCGTCTCGGCCTCCCAAAGTGCTGGGATTACAAGCGTGAGCCACCGCGCCCGGCCCTCTTCTAGAACTGTTTTGATGATCAAGTGAAGCAGTACCTCAAATGATACCAAGTAAATGCTCAGTAAAGGGAATTATTATTTTATTCATGCCTCTGGAGTGTTGAACTCAGTAATCTGAAGGCCGCCTCTCTTGATATTCATATCATATGATCTGGTTATTCTCAGCATCAAAAATGCCCAGCATGAACATTTCAAAAACAAGGTTGCTGTCTTTGAGAGAGAATGGTTGGCAACTGTTTTTGTATCTCTGAGCCGCTCCGTTTGCGGTTGGCACTCAGTGAAACCTAGGTTGCTTGTGTGGCTGGCCTGACCACCTGTGCTGCCCCATTAAGAGCCAGCTACCTGAGCCCTGACTCACAGCCCTCTCCTGTGTCTCACTGTGATAGTAAATAGTGTCCCTATAGCAGGGGTGTGGTGCTGTGACTCAGCCTTCACAGAGCATGACTCCACCAGACATGGGGAAGGGTTTTCCCTGCTCCAGTCTGGAAAACTTCCTGTAGCTGGCCCCAAAGCTTTATAGAATGGCTGGCTGGGACGGCACAGTCTTGAGGCTATGAAGAATAAACTTCTTAATGTGTCAGCAGCTCCGGAGGCTCCATTAACACTAGTTCTAACAGCTGGTGGATACTTGCTGGTTCTAGCTGGCAGGTGGAAGTCTGAGGAGGCTGCTGGTTATTGCTGGCTCTTCCTGACCAGGTCCAGATGCTTTTGTTGTATTTTTAGGGACTTCTAGGCCCCTGACTCCATACAAGGAATTTGGAACTGAGGCATATTTCCCCGAGTGAAAGAGCATGATGTTTTCATTTTATGTGATGGAATAGAGTCATGGAACCTGGTTCAGACATCAAGCCACCTGTATCACCATGGGGATTGTGCTTCAGAAGGAAGGTGGAGGATAGGGTAGGTGGGTTTGACCTGGTACCATGACATGTATTTATAGGATACACCCTCCTCTTCTGCTGCCGTCAGGTCTTAGCATTCTCAGGGTAGATAGGGTCTCCCAGGCCATCTACTCTGACCCCTTTGAATAGCCATATGCCGTATTTGCTGCACCTTCTAGCTTCTGGACAGGCCTCCTTGTTCTAAGAATTTGGCATTTAGTGGTGTCAGCAGTTCTGAGTATAGAGAGGTAGAATAGTCCCAAGCCGTGGCACAGCTTTCGCTGTGTGACGCATTCTCCTTTTCCAGGCTTTGAGCTACACCCTGTCCAGCTGTTCTGTACAGCCCTTTCCCCTTTTCTCCCTTCCTGATTGTGAGCATGCTGATGGGTGGGCATGATGCCTCTTGCCCTGCACAGGTAGAGCCCCTGTTGTTGCTGAAGGCAGCCCGCATTCTGCAGACCTGCCAGCGCTCGCCTCACATTCTCGCTGGCTGCATCCTCTATAAAGGACTGTGAGTAACTCCAGACCCCTCTCCTCCAGCCCCATTCCCCTGCTGCACAACTGACCATCAGCCACCTCCAGATCACAGTGGGGAGCCCAATCTCTGGCCAGTTCCAAGTGGGCTGGTTTGGCAAGTATCAGGTAGTTTAGATTTGACTTAGTTTAGAAAGACAGGTGTGTACCTGTCTTTGAGCAAAGCGGAGAAATTGGAAATAGTTGTGTTCAGAAAAGAGTTAAGAATGTACAAGGAATCCCTATAATTCTCAGTATGGGGCATGCTGGAATAGTTGTCAGTTTGCAAAATGCTAATGCAGAGTCCCCAGCATTGCCAGCAGCCAGCACTGTAAGTCAAGAGGCATGGAAGGGGCCTGCTGTGGCCCTCCTCCTGCTGCCCAGAGACCCTGGTGTGCTTGCCTCAGCTCAGCTCTGCAAAGCAGCCTTACAGGCCCTTATCCAGCTGCCTTCCAGCCTCTTGGCTGGGCCTGTGTCTTGGTTGGCCTCTGAGAATTCACTGCACTTCTTCATGTAGTTGGAGGGCTTCTTCGTGAATCTGAGTGCCCAAGAGCCACTCTAGGTCATCTAAGGCCTCTCTCCTCATGGAGGGTTTGCTGTCACAGCCCAGGGCAGGCAGGGCCATTGTGCTGTGCCGGGAGCTTCCTGAGGAGCAGGTGACTACTGTGCAACTGGAGAAGCACTCAGGCTCTTGCAGGGGCCCTTGGGCCAGACAGGCTGGGCCCCAGATCCTACCTTCTTTTGCCAGCCATGTGGCCTTGGGCAAGTTGCTTAGCCTCAATTTTCTCTTCTGGGAAATAGACCTCCCTTGTGAAGAATGAAATGAGATGACGGATGCGGAAGAACCGAGCATAGACCCTGGTGGGCTTTGCACTCTTCTTCCTTGCCCCGGTTCTTATCATGGTGGTTCTGAATCAGCTGTGGGACTTCCAAGTTCGTCAGCGACATACCCACCAAAGAGAGTATTTTTTTCCCCTTTTCTCATTTTGCATTTCTTGAATGTATATATATATATATATATATTTTTCTTTTCTTTTTTGTAGGGACGAGGTCTTGCTATGTTGCCCAGGCTGGTCTCAAACACCTGGCTTCAAGGCGATCCTCAGCTTCCCAAACTGCTTGGATTATAGGCATGAGCCACTGCACCCAGCCTGTATTTAAATTATACAGCTAATACATGAATACATTTTCACTGTAAACAAATCAATCAATAGAGGAACACACAGAGCACAATTTAAAAGCCCCCCTTCTTTCTTCACTGTTTTTTTTCTTTGTTTGTTTGTTTGTTTTTGAGACACAGTCTTGCTTTGTTGCCCAGGCTGTAGTGCAGTGGCATAAACACAGCTTACTATAGCCTTGACCTCTTGGACTCAAGTGATCCTCCCACCTCAGCCTCCCATGTAGCTGGGACAACAAGCACTTGCTACTACACCTGGCCAAGTGTTTGATTTTTTTTTTTTTTTTTTTTTTGTGGAAATGGGGTCTCACTATGTTGTTCATGGAGGTCTCAAACTCCTAAGCTCAAGTTATTCTCCCACCTCAGCCTCCCAAAGTGCTGTGATTATAGGAGTAAGCCACTGTGCCCAGCCTCTCCCCTCACTCTTAACCTGTCCTCACCACTGGCAGTTTGGTGGGCATCTTGCTCTTTCTGTGTGTTTGTCCCCACCGGTACATGTATGCATATATTGATTTTGTTTATTTTGGTATCTCCTTAAATAGGATCACATGGTTTCTCAGTGCATACAGTGAAGATTTCTTTACCAGTTCATATGGGTCCACCTCATTCTTATGAGGGCTGCACACATTTTGGGATTCTGGCTGTGTTGTGCTTTACTCTCTTGTTGATGAACATTTTGATGGTTTACTCATTTTTTAATTGTTTTTACCATTCTCCCTGTAATGAATATTCTTACGCACACATCTTGGTACAAGCTGAGTCAAAGGGTTTGGATATTTTAAATGTTGGTAGGAACTGCCAGAGTGCCCTCTGTAAGGGTTTTACCAGTTGAAACTCTCACCAGCCAAGTCCCCAAGATCCTCGTCAACACGGGCTGTTAGGCACCTTTAAAATTCAGAGTGTTTTGGTGTATTTCTTCTCATGGTGTTCTTGTTCTGTGTGTGACCTCCTAGGATTGTCAGTACCCAGCTCCCGCCCTCCCTCACCGCCAAGGTCCTGCTTCACCGAACAGCACCTCAGGAGCAGGTATTGTAAAGTCCACCCACCTGGCTGGACGGCATGCCCCAGAGCACCGGTCACCAAGCCTGTGGCTGGAGGGATCAGGAGCAGAGGCCGCGGAGCAGTTGTTTCACTTGGTCTTGTCAGGACCCCGAGTCCTCCAGTGTCATTCTCCTCAATAGTGAAGCCATTGGCCAGGCTGAAAGAAAATGTTTTCTTCCACAAGCTAGGCCTGGATAGTTGTTTTTTCTTCAAACCAAGTAAATCTGTGAGAATTCGACTTCCCATAAGAATTCGATGTCTCTTTATGTCAAAGAGATGTTAGACTTTTCAGAGACAGACTGTAAAGGATGTGTCTTTAGAAAGATTTAGGGGGTCGGGCACAGTGGTTCACACCTGTAATCCCAGCACTTTGGGTGGCTGAGGCGGGCAGATCACTTGAGGTCAGAAGTTCAAGACCAGCCTGGCCAACATGATGAAACCCCATCTGTATTTAAAGTACAAAAATTAGCTGGGTGTGGTGGTGCACACCTGTAAATCCCAGCTACTTGGGAGGCTGAGGCAGGAGAATTGCTTGAACCTGGCAGGCAGAGGTTGAGGTGAGCCGAGATCGCGCCACTGCACTCCAGCCTGGGTAGCAAGAGTGAGACTCTGTCTCAAAAAATAAAAATTAAAATAAGGAAAACAAACTCTTCTAAAATACTTCCATTTTATATTTATTTAATTGTTTTTATATTGAAAAAAAAGTCATGCATACTCATTGAGAATAAAATTGCCCATCTTTGAACTGTACAGGGATAACCACTGCCAGCATCTGGCATATCTCCTTCTAGTCCTTTTTTTGTTTTGTGTATGAAGCTGTGGTTTCCAGTGGCTCTCTTTTTACACGTATTAGATAAGCAGGCATGTAAAATGCTGGTGGGGCTCTATTCAGCCTCCTCAGCCACTGTTGCTATAGGTGTCAATTTGAGCAGCCTTTCTGGGAAACACTTGGATAATGAGAACGTTAAGGATGCCCTTTATTTTTTTCCTAATAATTTGACTTCTAGGAATGTATCTTAAGGAAATAATGTAATTGCTGCAAAAAATTTATACTCAAAACTTGATCACAACAAGCTTTATGAAGGTGAAAAATCAGACAAAACTTGAATGCTTAAGGTAGGAGGTGGCAAATTATGGCCTGTGGGCCACCTGCCTACAAATGAAGTCTTATTTGGCTGCTTTTGAGCTATAATAACAGAGCCGAGTAGGTGGGACAGAGACCATATGCCCTGCAAACCCAAAAATATTTACTGTCTCGTCTTTGGCACAGAAAGTTTACTAATTACTGGTCTAAGGTAAGTAAATGATTAATTTACTCAGATCATTTAAACCTTCATAAAATTTTAATCAGCCGTTTAAAATGGCGAAAGATGTTTTAATGGCAGGAATTGCGTGTTACTGTTTTAAGCAGAAATATGGAATTTTATATAGTGTGGTCTGAAAAGTATAAAAAATGCATAGGCTTAAGGAAAAAATACCCAATATTAATAGCACTAGCTTGGGGGTGAGGGATTGTATGTGATTTTTTTTTTTCAATGCTTTGTCTAGGGTAAATTGAGGTTAGGCTTAGTAATCTAAAACATGAATTTTTAAAAAATCATCAAAAAAGAAAGAACACCATATCATTCTAAGATTGAAAGTCATTTTGGCTAGAAGAGCAGTTCTTGTTTGGTTTTGTTTTGTTTTGGTGGGTTCTTTTGGAACCCTCAGATTGAGATAAGAGATGTTTTCATTTTTGAGAAAATAATCAGGTTTCAGGCCCTGATTGTGAACCAGAACAAACAAGAGATCTGGTATAGCATTTTGTTTAGGTCAAATCCTTTATAGTGAGAGTCACAGTACTTTGACATTTTTATTATAATGGAATTTATGTGAATTCTACATCGGGGCTGTGGCAGATGTGACTGTATTCTAGAATACGAGTTCCCCAAAGGTGTAAAAGAGAACACGAATCCTCAGTTTTGTTCCCAGAAGGGAGAGAGACTGAGAAAATCAGAACGTAGAGTGTGACGTGAGTTTGGGTGGAGCTGCTGCCTTGCAGCCTGTGTGGGCCCAGGTTCTTGCTTCATCCCAGCCATAGTGGGAGCCAGCAGCTTGGGGGAGCTTCTGTTCCATCTGCTTGGCTCTTAGCATGTGGTTGGGACAAGCTTTCTGGGCCTGGCTAAGTTTCATGAACAGATGGCACAGCAAATTCCTGATGGTTAGGTCAAGAGGAGAATGTGGTGCCCAGCGCCAACTTCTGTGTGTGTTTGTTTCCAGAGACTCCCAACGGGAGGGGATGCCCCACAGGAACATGGTAAGTAGTGAGGCACATGGTTGCCTCTTGAGAATGGCAGTCTTTTGTGCCACCTATCCCTGTACAAGTTATGTGAAGGGCCGAGCCATCTGCATGTTTATTTCCTCTGCTCATAATAGGAAAATGGATGTCATGGAGCTTCAAGAATCGAGTTACCCACCAGAACCCTAATGGTAAAGCTATGATTTTAGGCATGCTGTCACATCCCTGCTTTCAGACCCTCCTTAACTTCATACTGTGAGACTGCTCGGTCAAGTGCCAGGAGATTGTGATTGGGAGAGGGTAAGACAAACAGCGACTGCCAGAAAGACCTTTTGCAGGATGTGGAGGCGTCCTCAGGAGAGTTATTTCGATTTATTCTGAAGCCTGAGTTGGAGCAGATCCCTTTCTTAGCTTATATCTTCTTCTTGTAAAAGTGCTTTTCAACTTTTCTCTCCCGAACATCTTCCTTCTCCAAAGCTAGGAGTCATGTTGCCTGCAGGGACTCTTTCCTTACTGGGCCCAGGAGTTCAAGCTGCAGTTTGGCAACCTGTGTCCTGGCTGAGGAATGCACTCACAGCACCCCTTTCCGAGCCCGCATGTGGGTTGGATGCATCACGCCAGTGCAACTATTGCCCGTCTGCCCTCTCTGGCTCGGGGGAAAGCCCTGTTCATGTTGCTTTGCAATTCCAGGAGCGGCATTGCCCCCGAATGTCCAGATTATCCCTGTTTTTGTGACCAAAGAGGAAGCCATTAGTCTCCACGAGTTCCCAGTGGAACAGATGACAAGGTAAGGGAGTGCACAGAGAGTTAACCTTACACCACACCTGAGGGACCCCATCGCGTGATTGGTTGAAAAACAAATCTCTGATACATCCCATCCTTCCTTAATTCCATCTTCGCCACGCCCTGCCTTGTAAGGGAGCATCTGGATCTTGAGTTCGTTAAGAAACAGAGTGGCATAGTGAGATGACATTGGCTTTCACATCCCAGATCTCTTACTTATACCAGTATGGGACCTTGGGCAAGTCCATTCCCTGCCTGAGCCTCAGTTTTTTCATCTGAAAAGTAGACACAATAGTATCCCTTTCATGAGTTCATTGTGACACTTGAAAATAGTATATGTACAGCACCTAGTACAGGGCCTGATGGCGTAGGAGACCTTCCAAATGTGGGTCAGTCTTATTCAGTGGGCTCTGCCATTTTCAGTAGGTGAGCCTGGTGTCACTACGTGAAGCTGTGAAGGCCAGATGTTGCTGTATTTTTACTCCTGTGATTTAACTCTGGTGGCCTCTTAGGCTCTGTGGCCTCAGGCACCCCCTTGTCCTTGATGCCTGTGCTTTACTCCTCACTGTGGAAGGGCACTTGCCCTGCAGTCTGTCGACGTGCCCCTTCCTCACATCTCTCTTGTTTGCCAGGTCTCTAGCATCTCCAGCAGGACTCCAGGATGGTTCAGCCCAGCACCATCCAAAGGGTGGGAGCACATCTGCCCTGAAAGAAAACGCCACTGGCCATGTGGAATCCATGGCCTGGACCACCCCAGAGCCCACATCCCCTGATGAAGCTTGTCCAGATGGCAGGAAGGCGAACGGATGCTTGTCTGGCCATGATCTGGAGAGCATCAGGCCCGCAGGACTGCACAACACTGCCAGGGGTGAGGTTCTTGGCCTCAGCTGCTCCCTGGGGAAGGAACTAGTCTTTCTCCAAGAAGAACTCGACTTGTCTGAAATCCACATTCCAGAGGCTCAGGAAGTGGGAACGGCCTCAGGTCATTTTGCCTTCCTACATGTGCCTGTTCCAGATGGCAGGGCTCCTTACTGCAAGCCATCTCTCAGCACCTCCAGCAGCCTGGAACCCACGCCTCCTGAGGACACAGCCGTCAGCAGCCTGCGCCGTCCCTCTGCTCCTGAGATGCTCACCCAGCATGGAGCCCAAGAGCAGCTCGAAGACCATCCTGGCCATAGCAGCCAAGCCCCCATTCCTAGAGCAGACCCTCTCCCCAGAGGGACCCGCAGGCCCTTGTTACTGCCTCGCTTAGATCCAGGGCAGAGAGGAAACAAGCTTTCCATGGAGGAACAAGGCCTGGATCAGGATGTTGATGGGGTCTGTGAAAGCCACGCAGCCCCTGGTCTGGAATGCAGTTCAGGCTCAGCAAACTCTCAGGGTGCTGGCCCCTCTGCAGATGGAATCAGCTCCAGGCTGACACCAGCAGAGTCCTGCATGGGGCTCGTGAGGATGAATCTCTACACTCACTGCGTCAAGGGGCTGGTGCTGTCGCTGCTGGCTGAGGAGCCGCTGCTGGGAGACAGCGCAGCCATAGAGCAAGTGGTGAGTGTCCTCAGACCTTCCCCTGCCCCTCTGCGGCCTCTGCTGATCTCCTAGGCTTCCCTCACAGCACTGTGCCGACACCCAGGGAAGGGATAAAGGCTCAGCCCTCAGTTGTGTGACCCTGGGCAAGACATTCTTGTTTAGACGATGGAGGTAGTACCTCCCTCTGGGTTTTTGTGAGGGGTAAGAGTGAGTCAAGCACATAGCACTGGTGGTGCATTGGCATCCAACAAGTGTTGGTTCTCTTCTTCCATTGCTTCTAGTTTTGCAGAGCGCAGGCCTTGGAGGAAGGGAAGGCCTGAGATGGAATCCTGGCCCTTGTCCTCTAGCTGTGTGAACTTGCCCACAGACCTTTGTCCCCTTGAGCCTTGGCTAACTCCTCAGTCCTATAGGGGTGGTGGTAGACCCTCCTGTTCCAGATGCAGTGAGATAATGCAGGCAGAGACTGCACGCATACGTGCACGGTCACTGTTGTGCCACCCCTGCTCATGGCCTCATTTCCTAGCCTGGACAGCTCTAGGTTCCGTGTCGGCTGGAGACTCCTCTGCAGTGTGTCATAGCCTGGGTTGGGAGTTCCCCGGAAACCCAGTGTTTCCCTCCATAGCCCCAGCATCGTACCTGATCTGAAGCTCCTTCCTAGAAGGCTGGGACGTCTGAAATCCTACCTGGTTCTGGAGGGCTCTTAAACTATTCCAGCCCCTTCCCCGTTTAGAGGCTTAGAGTGGTAAACTGACCTTCCCTGGGACCCACGCTGGAGATTCGGTTGCTATAGTAACAGCCTTGCTTTAGTAGGCAGGGAAAGTGGTAGCAGCAAGAACAGCAGGTTGAAATTGCTGCAGGGTAAATGGTGTCTTGGGGCTTTCCTTGTTTTTATTCTTAAATGTGTATTATTCTAAGCTGATCTGACTATCATGCAGGGCTTGTGACCCTCCATAAATGAGCTAGTCACCTTGAAATACAGAAGAAAAGATAAGACTGCACAGCAGCTTCCCTGCACAGAGCTCCTGGCAAGAGAATGCTCTCTGGAGCTGTCAGGCTTCTCTGTCCCCTTTCCACAGACCCTGGATCACTGAGTTACGGCTCATTTGCTTCCTGTATCTCCATTCACCATAGCTAGGAGTGACTATCGGTCTCCTTCTTATAGCAATGCAGGGAGTTGTGGCTGCAGTGTTAAACGCCTCATCTCCCTGCCGATGCCTTGGTTTTCATGGTCTATTCTGCACAGTGTCGAGCCTTAGAAATGTCATTTTGAAGGGCCCAGTGCTTGAATGCTATAAAGTGGATATAATACCTTTCTTTTTACCTTCCCCCACAAAAAGGAAAAAATAGCCCAGGCTGCTCTTTGAGATGTATTCTGCACCAACTATATGCGAAATACTTTGCATCTCTTGTTTTAGCCAAGCCTTAGAACAGTTCTGGGAAGGAGGCATTGTAACTCCCATTTTACCAGTAAGAAAACAGCCTCATTGAGATGAAAAGACCTCCTGCAAGTGGCAGGTCCAGAATTCTTGCTTGTTTCTGGTTCCCCACCCCAGCCTCTCTGTCCCCCGACTGCCCTGCCCTTGCGGTGATAGCTGGGAAGCTGAAGAAAGGGGGTCAGTGTCCTGCCTTCTGTGGGTTGTGCTCTATGGCCATATCCCCTGGTTTGTCAAGGTCTATCCATGCTGTTATGACATCAGCCTCCATGGGCTTCTGTGGAAAGCAGGGTTTGATGCTGGCTAGGCCTTGGGAAATAGACTGCAGTTTTATGGAAGGAAAAAAAGCTAATATTTTCTTTTTTTTTTTTTTTTTTGAGTTGGAGTTTCGCTCTTGTTGCCCAGGCTGGAGTGCAAGGGCGTGATCTCGGCTCACTGCAACTTCCGCCTCCCCGATTCAAGCAGTTCTCCTACCTCAACTTCCTGAGTAGCTGGGATTACAGGCACGTGCCACCAGGCCTGGCTAATTTTGTATTTTTAGTAGGGATGGGGTTTCTCCATGTTGGTCAGGCTGGTCTCAAACTCCTGACCTCAGGTAATCTGCCCACCTCAGCCTCCCAAAGTGCTGGGATTATAGGCATGATTGCATCCAGCCCTGAAAAGCTAATCTTTTCTAGTATGGAGTGACTAACTTTGATCAGCCCACTGGTTTGAGAGTGGGTTTGTTAATCAGACCCAAAGGATTTCTGTTTTATAATCTGGAAGAGGTGTTTGATTGCCTTTTTGTCCCAGACTAGCCTTGAAAATACTTTATCTGATTTCCCTACAGCCCCTCTGCTACTGTCTAGAAAAACCAAATACCCCCAGTTATGGTGAGCACACCCCTTTTGCAAGGGCTCCTTAATGATGTTACATACTGCCAAGCTGCCCTTGTGTCATTTGGCTGTCTTGTCTTTGGGTGGATCAGCTTCCGCAGGGAGTGGGGGTAGGGTGAGGGGCAGCAGGGCTTGGGATGGTGGAAGGAGCTGTGGGTGGAGCAGCCAGGAGGGTTGGGGTTGGGGCTGGAATTCCCTCAGAGGGAGTGGAATAGGCTCACACCAGGGGGCAGCATAGAGCCACTGATAGTCCATTACTCAAACCCCAAGATAATCTCATTGACCTTCAAACACAGTGATCAGATTAATTATTTATCACTACAATAGGACATAGAGCTTCTGTGTACAGTACATGAGGCTTGAAGTTAGTGTGAGAGTGTTGCCATAAAACATTTTATGAAAAAACACCTTCCCCCAACTGGGAAACCGGTATCTCTAAGTGAATGTGTGTTCCATGCATTGCTCCTTCTGCACGCTGTGTCACACACTGACATTTGTGCCACTTGCTTTCGTGTGCACTAGAAGTCAGAGGACCCAGGAATTAGCCTCAGCTCTGCGTCGCCTAGGGCTGTTGTGAAGATCACATTATGTAGCAGTATATATCGGGGGCTGGCAAACGTTTTATCTAAAGGACCAGAAAGCAAATATTTTCAGCTTTGCACAGCTTTTCAGCTCTGCTGTTGTAGTACAAAAACAGCCATAGACAGTATATAAATGGTATGACTGTATTCCAGTAATTATTTATGGACATGGAATTGGAACTTCATATAATTTGCGCATGTTACAATATTATTCTTTTGACTTTTTTCCCCAACCATGTAAAAAAATATAAAAACCATTCTTAGGTCTCAGGCAAAGAATAGGCAAAGGGCTGGCAAAGGTAGGCAACAGGATGGATTTAGTTTATAGGCTAGAGTTTGCTGACCCCTGCTATGTATGAAAGCACTTGGTTATCAGTAAAAAATTATCCACACATCATCTGACATAGCATCTTGTGATTAACTGTGTTTTTATAGTTAAGTGATCCTATCTTGAGTGCAAGTTAGGCAGAAGATTCTGGAAACAAAGCTCAGTGCCTGTGGGGAAACAGTTTTTGGCATGGCTCACTCTCTGTTCCTATTGTTTCTCCTCTGGACACCAGCTCAGCATGGAAGGGATAACTGTTAGCAGGTTCTTGAGGTCCAAAAACTTTCAGTGAGGCTGTGGTTTGACTTCAGGTGAATGCTTATGTGTGCCCGTGCATATGTCAGCACATGCACACACACACATCTGTTCAAATAAGTGGCTCAGTGTTAAACGCAGTGTTGGTGAGGCTCTCTCAGTGATCTGATCATGAGATACTGTGATTGTCTTTCCTGAGCACATATCTTTTTACATAGCTCTGTACCCTTGGTTTAAACCAAATAGCTCATAAATTGGCAGTGCTTGGCATTGGATGTGTTCATTTATTCATTCATTTAGTGGATTCATTTATTAAGCACCTACTAGGAGTCAGGCACTCTACTAAGCATTGAAGATACAAAACTGAGTGCATAGAAAATAACTTTGTATGTCACACCTATTGACTTGAAATATCATTTCTGAGATTTTCATACAGGAAAACTGATTTAACACCAATATACTCCCAAAATAACATGTAAGCTTCATGACATTTACTTCAGAAGCATTCTGTTTGCATCTCTGAACTTTTTATATGCACTTATTTTTCTTACATAGCTGTTGAAAAATAGTCCACAAATTATCTGTGATCTCTAAAGAGATACCATTTCTTTTATATGATTATTTTCATTTCCTTGACTCTATAAAAAGACTCTGCCTCAGGATAGCACTTTAGAGTTTGCAAAGGACTTTTGGATGTGTCATTTCATTCAGGTCACTCAATAGTCCTGTACTGTTCCCATTTTGCAGATAAATAGAAAAATGAGGCACAGAAAACTTGGTAACTTGCTCCTGGTCATTTGACTAAAAAGAGGCTGAACTTGGGATGTTTTTTACCTGGGAACTGCAAATGCTTGGGGACAGTGGCCTTCTTTCTTGTGGCTGAAGCAGGCCCAGGAAACCCCATTTCAGACCAAGCCTATTACAACGGGCCTGGCCTACTGAGTCAAGCCCTCAGTGGAGCTTGAAGAACACCACACAGCCATTAAAGAATTATATGATAGAATATTTAAAGATGAGAAAAACAGTTCATGCTATGTTGTTAGGTTAAAAAACTATCAGTCATTATTTATGATTTGATCTCATTTTTATTTTACAGAAAAAGTTACACAAAACAGTATAGTCCAGTGTTTTCAATTGTACTTAAACTTTATCTCCTTGGAGATTTGTAAAAATACAGGTACTTGAACCCATCTCTTTGACAGTCGTCCTCAACTGTATTCCTCCTCTGAACCATCAAGTGCAGAAAGCTGTTTGACTGACACTTAGTCCTTCCAAGAAAGCCAGGACCGTGCTAGATGTAGCAGAGAGAAGTTACCATGTTACATCCAGTGAGGGACTTCTGTACCCAGGGCCAGTGAGAAACAATGCCGGATGGTCCCAGGCTGTTTGTATTGTGAAATCTTGCAGCCTGGGTAGGAAAGCCATGGTTAAAATAAGATACACCACAGTGGTGACAGTGGCTGTTACTGGATGGTGAAATGATGGGTAGTTTTTCTTATTTTTTTGCTCATCTCTTTTCTAAATCTCCTACAATATAATCATTAATTTTAAAAACATTAGAACATAAGGGTGAAAGAAAAATGTTGGTGAGAGTCCATTTTGCTGGATCAAGTAGGAAGTAAGATACTCCATGAATGATTTTTTTTTTTTTTTTTTTGGAGACAGAGTCTCACTCTATCACCCAGGCTGGAGTGCAGTGGTGCGGTCTCGGCTCACTGCAGCCTTGAGCTCCTGGCTCAAGTGATCCTCCCGCCTCGGTCTCACAAAGCACTGGGATTACAGGTGTGAGCCACTGTGCCTGGCTGGAGGATTTTTTTTTTTTTAACTAAGTCTGTGGTTAACTAGCCCTCAGAAGGCTTGCTGAGGTCAGCCCTACAAGCCCATGACCCTTTCCCCTTTTACAGTACCACAGCAGCCTGGCGTCGCTGAATGGGCTGGAAGTCCACCTGAAAGAGACGCTGCCCGGGGATGAGGCAGCCTCCACGAGCAGCACCTACAACTTCACACATTACGACCGCATTCAGAGCTTGCTGATGGGTAAGAACTAGCCAAGGGGCCTGGGGTGACGGGGATGCCAGATTCTAGAGACGGGTGGAGGTGAGAACTTGAGCCGCAGCGTGGTCATGACACGGCTGTGCACAGAGTTGTCTGACCTGCGTTCAGGGCTCTCTCCTCACCGGGAGCCCACTCCCACTGAGTGTGGCGTTCACTGGGCAGACGCTTCTCTGATGTCTGTTTTTGGCATTTCCCAGTGTTTTGAGAGAAGTTGATGTTCATGTATCTGTGATAGGTTTGTCTCAGAATGTCGAGATCCACACGCAGAAACCGGGTGCTGCATCGCATGGTGGCGGCAGCAGAAGCCCGACTCCCCGGGCCTTTGTCTCTGCCCCAGGCAGCCACACTCATGGCCTTGAGCCGTGCTCAGTCCCCATGTTCAGTACCGGGCTTCAGGGGGTGGGAGGGCGGAGGGTAACTGTCTGCTCTTCACAACTCTGTGTCCTCTTCTGGAAGCAAACCTGCCGCAGGTGGCCACCCCGCAGGATCGCCGCTTCCTCCAGGCCATCAGCCTGATGCATGGCGAGTTTGCCCAGCTGCCCGCGCTTTATGAAATGACTGTCAGGTGAGCCTCCGTGAGTCGCTCCTCCACCTACTCTCCACGGTCCTGCTCATGGGAACCACCTGTGGGGCCCAGGCAGCGCCTTATTCCTAAGTAGATGAAAAACATTCTAGTTACTCTCCTTAAGGCCTTCCTTTGTCTGTTCCTATTGCTGCCATCATCCACTGTTGTGCAGTCATGTGCCATGGACTTTCTGGTTCCCTTCCTACTTTAGACGCTTGGGGTCCAGCAGTGAAGGAACCTGAGGTCCTCACCATCATGGAGCTACACCCATTACTAGGGACGGCGGCTCCATCTCCTTGCTAGAAACAATGTTGAAATATTGTTGTCTTTCTAATTAAAAAGTAATATGGCTGGGCACAGTGGCTTACACCTGTAATCTCAGCACTTTGGGAGGCAGGGGGATCACTTGAGGTCAGGGTTCAAGACCAGCCTGGCCAACCTGGTGAAACCCTGTCTCTACTAAAAATACAAAAAATTAGCTGGGCAGGGTGGTGGGTACCTATAGTCCCAGCTACTCAGGAGGCTGAGGCAGGAGAATCACTTGAACCCGGGTGGCATAGGTTATAGTGAGCTGAGATCACACCATTGCACTCCAGCCTGGGTAACAGAGTGAGACTGCGTCTCAAAAAAAAAAAAAAAAAAAAACATGCTGATCATACAGTCATGCAGAATGCTTGGAAATCTATCAAGTAAAACATTTTCCTCTCTCCATCACACACCAAGAAATAACTACATTTTATAGTTTGGTATATATTGCTCCAGGTTTTATTGGTTTTTGGTTTTTATTTTTTGCACATATAGATAAATTGTATTTTTAATTATTTTAAGTCTTCTAGAAAATAGGATTCTACTAATGTACAATTTTACAGTTGTCTTTTTTCACATTATGGCATAGCTTGAACACCTCCATGCCAGAAGAAATATAGATCTATTAATGATTATTGTAATTTACAGTATTAAACCAACCGAATTTGTTTTTTTCTTTCTATATGCTTCTCTTATGAAACCAGAAAGGGAGTTTGGGCTTTAGAGATCACTTTATAAAAGCCTTAGGAGGCTGGGACCTGAGAATTTGGCTGACAACTGGTAACAGAAAATAAAGCAAGTTAGCAGGTCAAGGGCAGTGCTGGCAATGTGTATATTAGTCCACATAGCCCTTGGAACCATCTGGTCAAGGGCATTATTTTTTATTTATTTATTTTGAGATGGAGTCTCACTCTGTCGCCAGGATGGAGTGCAGGGGCTCAATCTCGGCTCATTGCAACCTCTGCCTCCTGGTTTCAAGCAATTCTCCTGCCTCAGCCTCCTGAGTAGCTGGGACTACAGGCGCCTGCCACCATGCCCCGCTAATTTTTGTATTTTTAGTAGAGATAGGGTTTCACCATTTGGCCAGGATGGTCTCAATGTTTCGACCTAGTGATCCGCCCACCTTGGCCTTCCAAAGTGCTGGGATTACAGGCGTGAGCCACTGCGCCCAGCTTCAAGGGCATTTTTTAAATCCTCATTTTACAGATGAGAAAATTGAAGCACAAATAGGATAAGCAGCTTGCCCAGGGTTATATTCTTCTTAAGTGGCATGGCCAGGATTTGAAGCATTTTCTCCAACTGTTAAGCACATGTATGACGTTTCCACACACATTTCAGTGTCAGGGCAGTGTGGTCCAGTGCAAGGGGCATGGGTGGTGGACTGACAGGGAGCCTGGGTGGGTGATTAGGATGGTTCTGATGCCCTGTCATCCACCACACTTGAGCACCAGGTGTTCTGCTGCCTCTCACCATCTCCAGCCAATATTTCAATAGATCTTTCTGTCAGAAATGTGTCTTCTCTGGCTTTAATTCACAGCTGCCCCAGGCTGGCAACCCAGAGGCAACTTGCATCTACAGTCACTGGTTTGGGAACTGGCTGTGTTGGGGGTGTGTGTGTCTGTTTTGTGGGAGGTGGAAACAAGTAAAATGTCAGCATCTGCTCCACCAACCACCTTGTGGCCCTGCAGTATGTCACCTTCCTTAGAGCTGAGAGGGGTTTAGTGTTGAGATACATAGCTCAAGGCATTTGTTGAGAGATTATTTCAATAATAGTAATGGAAACAACAGCTACCATTTCTTAACCACTCACCATGTGTTAAGCACTCACTTAATCTCATTCTTTAAAACAAAACAAAACAAAAACACCAATGAGGGCACATACTGTTGCAACATCCACTGTACAGATGAAAAAGTTGGGACTCAGAAATGTTGAATAGCAGCCCAGGACACTAGGAAGTAATAGGGCTGGGATTAGCACTTGAGTATGTGTGACTCAGGTCCATGCTCATAACCACCTGGCCTCAGAGCCCTCCCCCAGGGCTGTGAGAAGAGATTGTCTTGCTGGGCCAGTGGGTGCAGGAGACACTGAAGCTTGGAATAGGGTGGGATTTTTCTCCCTTACAGGGAAGGAGAGAATTGAGTGAGGGGAGCCTTAGCAGTCCCTGACTCCACCCTTTCTCACTAGATTTGGGGGAAACTGAGGCCCATAATAGTTGGAGAGGCAGGATCCAGAAACCAGGGGAGTTTACCTTGGCCTGGAGTTGGCTCCTCCCAGATGGCTCCGCCTCTGTGTAGTGCCCTCATTCCTCCCTCTCTGTGTCCACAGGCTTCCTGTCACTTCATGTCATGTCCCACTCCTGTCCTTCACTCCCCCTCAGTCTATCCAGCCACCCCCAGTGTGGAGAGCAGACTAGACTCCTTTCTTGGACACTGCCATTGCCTCATCATAGAGGCAGGGCAGCCCCAGCTACTCACTCTGAGCCTCAGGGTCTTTGTCTGTGAAACAGGACCATACCACCACTGCAGAGCTTATGTGAGGGGCAAAGCAGAGACTGTATGCAGAGCACATTGCATAGCTGCCAGTATATCAAAAAAGCCGACCCTCCACAGTTCCTTTATGCAGTACTTATAACTCTAGGCTCTGTGGCTGCTGCCACTGTGGATGGTCCCGCCACGGACTCTTCCAGCATCTAGTGAGCTGAAAGGAGGGAAAGATGGTATTGGCACTGAAGCCTGAAACTCAGCTGAATAAATAGAATCCCGTGCCATGACCGCTGCACATGCCACATTGGGTATCCTGGGTCCTCTGTGACAAGAACCTTACTGAGGTCTCTGTGTAGTCTGAGATTAGCACCAGCAGCATCGGACTGTTGTCTTCTTTCTTCCTCCAACAGAAATGCCTCCACGGCCGTGTACGCCTGTTGCAACCCCATCCAGGAGACGTATTTCCAGCAGCTGGCACCTGCAGCACGGAGCTCTGGCTTCCCAAACCCTCAGGATGGCGCCTTCAGCCTCTCCGGCAAAGCCAAGCAGAAGCTGCTGAAGCACGGGGTGAACTTGCTCTGAACTGCACCCAGGAGGTGACTGGGAAGGAGAAAACCAGCAAAGGAAGCTCTGCCTTTTATAATTGAAAAGGCCCCTCTATTTTATTTTTCTTGAAAACATTCCCTTTTTTAGGAACATAATGATATTTGAGTTTTTGTTATTCCTTTTGCAGATTGGGATGTGTTTGGGGGGCAGGGGTTAGTTCTTCAGGTCAGCAGACCCAGAGCACTTGACAAAGAACTGTATTTCATTGGTGATATTGGGGCCGGGACAGGCTTGGCTCCCTCTCTGCCATACTGAGCCTGAGGTATTTCATATCTCCTGCTGCTGTTCCATCCCAGCTTGAACTGGTGCCACAAGATTCCAAGTTGGCATTTTTTCTAGAACCTGATCGCCACTAGCCCAGAGTGTGTGTTCAACCCCCATACCAGGTGGTGGTGGGCAGTGTGACTGCACAGCGAGGTGCTGGATCTGTGAGCAGGCCGACTCCACGCCCACGCCACAGGTAGGTTTCTCCAGTGCAGTCCTGCTGGGAGGTCTGGATCATTCCTGCAGGGAAGCGGCAGCACACGGAGACCGCCTGGTTGAATTCTGTTGGAACCCTACTCAAATCCAGGGGCGTCTTCTTTGGACCCACAATGGGGGCAAGCCTTAATAATATGGAAGGGAGTTTGGGCTTTTGAGATCCCTTTATAAAAGCCCTGGGGGCTGAGCCCTGAGAATTCAGTGACAACAGGACCAACCTCCCTGCCTTTGACTACAAGTGGGCTGTGCAGCTGGTTCCTCTCGAGCGAGTGTCCCTAAATAGGAGTTTACAAGATGTCTGGGGGTAAAAGCAACTGTGCTTTTCAGTGGTGGCTGCGTGAAAGGGAATGACATTCAGTTGTGTGTTCCTGGACTTGTGTGGTACTTAAAACGTCAGTTCTATTACATTATAGTCAGACTTTTTTTTGACAGTATGAGACAGATTGCAGGATGAAAATATTTGTCAAAATCTTAACTGAATGTTTACTGGAAGTACTTGAGATTCCATTTGAGAGTTGTATTGTTAATAATTTCATGTCAGTGAACTGATATCTGATGTTTATGATATGGTGTCTTTTTCTTGAAACAAGCTTCCAAGGACTAAAAATAAAATAGCCAAAAAATGCTAGAGTTCTGAGTAATTAAATGGCAGCAATTTTTGTGACAAAGGTAAGGGTTAAGACAGTGTGTGTCTGTGTGTGTGTGTGTGTAACGTGGGCACATCCCTCTTTTCCTTCCCTGGGTTCAGTGTGGCTGGGTAAGGACCGTCTGTTTGCAGGGGTGCCAGGCTGCAGCCTGCTGCTCCAGGGAGCACCAGCTGCAGCTGATCCAATACACCAAGCCTGTGTCTCCCTCTTCTGTCACCTCTCTCCAGGATCTCTCCTGTCTCTTGGATCCCATCTGCCTAGATGGAAGAGGATCCTATCCGAAGCTAGGATAAATGTTGTCTTACTCCTCTCCTATGTTCTCCCAGAAAAAAATCATTACAAGTTCTCTGCTGTGATTGCTGCAGCTCCAGGAAGCCCCCGCAATGTCTCACGTTGTCTTTGACCAGTGGTCCCCAGTACCAGGCCAGAGAAGACAACTTTATAATGTCATTTGTGTTGTGAAAATTCTTCCACTGACCCAAAATGGAACCGTACAAAGCCTATCCGTGTATATGGAAAAGTCTCATCCACCTGGATTAACTCAGAAAAAGTAAAGTCCTGAAACTTTACTTTGCAGGTGCGCCCCTTTCTTTCCTCCTTTGATCCTGCTTAGTTTCTGCAGTGGAGGTTCTGCTCAGAGCCCCAGGGCACTGGCAGCTGCAACCGTCATCTCTAAAGCTTGGTAACTGTGGCCCAGAGGCTGCAGAGAAGAAACAGTTAGCTCGCTGTTTTCCCATTTTTTAATATTTCAGAGGTTTCAAGGGGTCACTCAGGACACAGTTTATCCCACAGCCCCAGGCCCATCCCCTCAAAATTAGCACCCCCAGAGTACAGGCCCAGCGACGGACAGCCAAGCAGCATGTTCTTGCTGGAATGGGCACCACAACCTCTTAATGGCCACGTTTCCCAAGGGAAGGCAGTGTGCAGGACAGCCTGCCCACCCTGGACTCCTAGTTGACACTGAGTGCCACTGTCAGTGATCCAGGGCCACAGATTCTAGTGACTCTTGAGGGCAGAAAAGCCTCTGTTTTGGCTCTGTCTGTACCAGCCATCTGTCACCTGTGAACTGTAAGGATAAAGGTCGCATGAGTGATTAATAGTGGTGTGTTAAGTCCGTTCTCATGCTTCTAATAAAGACATTATAAAGGAAAGAGGTTTAACTGACTCACAGTTCTGCAGGGCTGGAGAGACCTTGGGAAACTTAACGATCATGGCAGAAGGGGAACCAAACACAACCTTCTTCACATGGTGGCAGCAAAGAGAAGCACAGAGTGAAAGGGAGGAAAAGCCCCTTATACAACCATCAGATCTCGCGAGAACTTACTATCACAAGAACAGCATGGAAGTAACCACCCCCATAATTCAATTACCTCCCACCAGGTCCCTCCCACGACACATGGGGACTATGAGAACTACAAAATGAGATTTGGGTGGGAACACAGCCAAACCATATCAAGTGGCAATCAGATTCCTACTGGGAAAGGACCCCTAGAGGGGATGTTTGAGCCTAATCAAACTGTCTCTCCCATGGAGGGAAGCATCTAGACTTCTAGGCCGTTGTCACTTCCACAGACAGAGGGTGGTAGCAAGTGGAGCCCAGGGGCTTTGTTGAAGTCGCCCTCCATGGTGTCTGTCTTGCATATATGGTGGTCTTTTCCAATGTGGCTAAGATGTACTTCCCATGCTGCCCAGTTACTGCATTCTTAACACCCCGCCCTGCTGGGAGTGGGTGAGTAGCAGCAGACCCTTCTCTGGTGTGAGCCTCCCTGCCAGAGGCCACTTCCCTGTGTGTGCAGTGAGCTGAATGGTGGCCCCCAAAGATCAGGTCCCAATCCCCAGAACCTGTGAATGTTGCTTTGTTGGATCAGATATTTGCAGTTGTGGTTGAGTGAAGGATCTTGAGACGAAGAGATGATCCTGGCTTATCCCGTGGTCCCTAAATGCCCTCACAAATGTGCTTTTAGGAGAGGGGCAGGGGGAGGTTACTCACACAGAGAAGACCACGTGAAGATGGCAAAGACTGGAGTGATGTGGCTGCCAGTCAAAGAATGCCAGCAGCCACCAGGTGCCAGAAAAGGCAAGAAGTGGATTCTGCCTTAGAGTGTGCGGAGGGACTGTGACTGTCAACATACTGAATTCGGTCCCATGAAACTGATTTCAGACTTTGGCCTCCAGAACCGTGAGAGCGTGGGTTTGTGTTGTAAGCCTCCAGGTGTGTGCTCATTTGTTACAGCAGCCACAGGAAACAGATCCATTCCATTCTCCTGCAAACTCACTTTCTCCTTGTGATGCCCAGTTCCCTCTCTCTCAGTAGCGCCCAGCCACAGAGCACGGGTAGGGCGTGAGAAGAGCTGGGGCCCCACGTGAGGTTGCCATGGCGTGGGGCACAGGGGAGCCTTCAAGTAGGGGAGTGGGATGGGCGCAGTGTCACGCCTGTATAATTCCAGCACTTTGGGAGGTCAAGGTGGGTGGATCACTTGAGCTCGGGAGGTCAAGGTGGGTGGATCACTTGAGCTCAGGAGGTCAAGACCAGCCTGGCCAACATGATGAAACCCCGTCTCTACTAAAAATACAAAAATTAACTAGGTGTGGTGGCGCTTGCCTGTAATCCCAGCTACTCGGGAGGCTGAAGCAGGAGAATTGCTTAAACCCAGGAGGTGGAGGTTGCAGTGAGCCGAGCTGAGATTCATTGCACTCCAGCCTGGGCGACAGAATGAGACTCTGTCTCAAAAAAAAAAAATGCAGGGGAGTGACTTGAGCTGGTTCTCATGAGGAAGGTCTCTAGCTCCTGAGTAGGGGATAAGCTGGGCAAGAGTGGAAACCACCAGGAGGCTGTGGTTGTCCAGGTGGGAAGCGGAATGGCTGAAGCAGAGAGGAGGCCAGATAATGGGCAGATGAGCCTGGGCACAGATTAGGTTTGGGGCGGGGAGGGCCAGCCCCAGTGGAGAAGGCAGCCAAGGAGATAGATTCCTGCCCTGAAGGAGCTGGCGGAGGGAGTGAGCATGAAACCCACACTAATACTCTCAGCCTGTGCTCCTGACACACACACGCCTGTCCCAACCCCTGAACCCACCGCTGCTCCTGGGAAAAGGGCAGTGGGTGTGGGAAAGCACTTGTCTCCTGCTTTGCTTCTTGATTCTGACTGCCACCCGGCTCTCTGTTAGGAGATGGGGGAGGGCAGGTGTCAGACCCACGCTCAGCATCCTAGCTTAGAAATAAAACATACTCTAGATCTTTCTTTCTTCAGCATATTTGTTGAGTTTGGGAAGCTTACAGTGAAGATTCTAAGGGCTTCAAGGTGAAAATAGGGCACCTTCTCTGTTGATCCAGGATTTAAATGTCCAAACCTGAAATTAGCTGTACTTCCCCTGAGAATAAAACCCAGAGAGTGCTTTGGAATCCTGTCAAGAGCTGGGAGGTGTTTTATGATTGCCTGTGCATGCCGAGGTACAAGCCGAAAAGTTGCAACCCTTCTCCCCTGCCCTGCCTCGCTGTCGGCTGGGTCAAGCACCCCAAGGAAAGGGCTTGAGACCCTGGCTGCCAAACCCATGGGGAGGAGAGGGAGACAAGTCCTCTACCAAGTGTGTTGCTAAAAGGCACCTTGTGCATCCTTCCTCCCCACCCAGGCTGGACTGGCTCCTATGGCTGTGGCAGGAGCACATGGGCTTTGGTGTCAGACAGCTGGGTTCAAATCGCAGCTCTGCCACTTACTGCTGGAAATCAGGGCAAGTTGCTTTTCTGTCTCTGAGCCTCAGTGTCCTCTTCTTTAAAATGGACAGGAGAAGGAAATGGACGTAAGGACTTGGCCTATCATGGGCCCTCAGCAAATTGAGGGTCCTGTTGAGTGTTCTGAGAAGGCAGATGGCCTCCCAGGACAGGGAGAAGGACCTGGGGGCCGGAGGGGTGTGGTCCTTCTGCATGCTGAGGAAGGGAGGCCTGGATGTGTGTCCAGACTTCAGAAGATGCACTGTGCTGCGAGGCTGGATACCGGCTTCCAATTCCAGCTCACCCTGCAGCTGGCCGCATGACCTTGTTCATGTCAGCTGCCCGCTCTGAGCCTGTTTTCTCATGTATTAAATGTGCAGTTGACAAGGATAAGGTAGGGGAAGGAACCTCGTAGGGTGCACAGTGCTCTCCATGCTCAAAGAAGCAGGTGCCCTCAGTGAACTTGAGGGTGGCTAATGTGTGGGAAGTGGGGAGATATGGGGAAGGGCAGGTACCCAGAAGTTAGAAGCAACGTGTGTGCCTGGGAAAGAGGCGGAAAGTAGACCAATCCGTGTGTGTGCTGCCTCCTGCCTCCTAATGCTGCAATCTGCTTGAGTATTTTCCCTGCCATCTGTTAGCAGTTCTAAAATATGTGGCCTTATTCTGTCCTGTTCCCTGTGTTTACATCTGGTTAGCAAGATTCGGCTGGGGAGTTAAATGTTATGGAAGGTTGCTGGCAGCAGGCATGATGGTCCTCAAAAACCTCATTTTGTGCTTAGCCTCTGCTACTCATATTTACATCTTGACAGTGCGTATGGAGCACCTCTCCCATCCACCCAGACCATGACATAATAGCATCTTACCAAAACCTCACTTGACACTCACAGAGTGGATTAGGTCTTTTGGTGGCAAGGATAGAAACCACAACCCAAACTTGGCTTATGAATAAAAAGCGTGTTTATTGACTCATGTAACAGAAAAGTCCAGAGGTAGAGCTGGTTTCCGGCAGAGCTGCGTTCAGGACTCACGTGATCTCCCCAGCGCAGGCCCCGCTTGCCTCCGTGGGTTTCTCTCTCAGCCTCTTTCCCTTCACCTCCCACCACCACCCCCACCTAATAAAAAGTGGCCTTTCACAGTGGTCCCAGAAAAAGAACTTGGATCATGTGCCCAGCCCTGACCCAATCTCTCAGTAGCCCAGAGTTTGGAAGACTGATTGGTCAGATCTGGATCATGGGCCCAGCCCTGGAGACCCAAGGACTGAGCATGGGGATGTTATGGTCTTGCAAGGGGCTCATACTGTTGGCAGGATAGGGTTAAAAGCAGTGGCTGCCGACCAGGCATGGTGGCTCACGCCTGTAATACCAGCGCTTTGCGGGGCAGAGGCGGGCTGATCACTTGAGGTCAGGAGTTCGAGATCAGCCTGGCCAACATAGTGAAACTTTTGTCTCTACTAAAAATACAAAAATTAGCCAGGCGTGGAAGCAGGCACTTGTAAGTCCACCTGGTCACAAGGCTGAGGCAGGAGAATCACCAGAAGGTGGAGGTTGCTGTGAGCCGAGGTTGCGCCACTGCACTCCAGCCTGGGCAGCAGAGGAGACTCTGTCTCAAAAAAACAAAAACAAGACAACAAAAAACAGTGACTGTCCTCTAGAGACCAAGGTTAGGTGGCCTGCCCGGTGTTACACAGGGCCATAGTTCAGACTTTAACCTCCAGGCTGAATGGTTTCAAAGGCCTTATCATTCTTGCTACTCACAGCAGCGACCCTCAGCCCGAGCTACACATTAGAATCATGACTGGAAATGAGTTTAAAACAAAGACCGGTGCCTGGACCCCACTCTCAGAACAATGAAAAAGGATGCTTTGGGAGTGGGGTGTGGGCTTCGGGGTTTCCAACAAGTTCCCAGGTGACTGCATCGTGCAGCCACAGTCAAGGACCAGCACACCAGGATCACTCCTCTCCCCCACGGTATGCTATGGAGCACTCAATGTTACAAGTTTAGTCGTGTCACCAAGGACAGAACCCAGACAATCTGGGTGACTCTAGGGGCTGATGAACAGGTGTCTGGGAGAAAGGGTTTAGGATCAGAAGACGTAGGGTGTGACCTTGTACAAATAGTAATTGGGCTGGCCTTGAGTACGTGGGAACAGAGGGAGCTTGAGGCCAGTCCAGGCTGTCTTCGGGTGGAAGGCAGGATTCCTGTTTGCAGCCGGCTGGCTCCCCTTTCTCACCTTGAGCCTCCAGAGCTACAACATGTAAATTAGTTTAGCAATGCCTAGTTGGCAATGCACACATGAGGAGGGTGAGAAACATCACGATCCCAGGTGAGTGGTGCTCTTCCTTTCCGCTCGCTGTGGCAGCCTAGCCAGGACGGCTGGCTGGAACCTCGCTTGCAGGTGAAAACACGTGGCAGCCCGGCTGCTTCTAGGGCTCCTGGCTGGGAGACCCCCTGTCTCCCTCTCTTCTAAAGGGAAAAACATGAAAAACAAAGCTACTGAGGGACATGTTTCTTCCTCTGTGATTAGACACAGGCAATTAAAAGTAGCCACTGGCTTCTCTGGCCACACCCACTGCTGTCCCGATGTGTTTTCCCATCTCTTCCGTTTGGCAGCCTTCCTCTTCACCTGTTTCTCTACTCCACTGTGGCAGAAAGGGGAACAAGGCTGTTCAGTGCCTTTTATATGCCAGGTACTGCACATACCCACAGAGGAGAAACTGAGGCTATGAGAGGCTAAGGGACTTGCCCAAGATCCCGAGGGTGCAAACTCCTGGCACAGAGTCCTAAATCTTCAGCTTTTCTGAAGCCAGAGTCCTCGTTCTTTGCCCAGTTAGACATCTATTGCTCCTTCACATACCCTAGATGTGCTCTTGTTGCCCCCACCCCACTAGTCCCATTACTTTGGGACATTTTGCTTCATTCACTATCCACGATCAGTTCTAGTGACCCACCTGTCTCTGTGACATGACTCAAAACACAAGAGCCTCAAAGTCACTTACCTCCTTCTGCCTGGCAAGTCTTTTTTTTTTTTGGACAGGGTCTTGTTCTGTCATCTTGGTTGGAGTGCACTGGTGCGATCTAGGCTCACTGCAGACCCCGCCTCCCAGGTTTAAGTGATCCTCCCACCTCAGCCTCTCAAATAGCTGGGACTACAGGTGTGCACCACCACACTCAGCTTGTTTGTTTGTTTGGTAGAGACAACGCCTCACTATATTACTCAGACTGGTCTCAAACTCCTCGGCTCAAGCGATCCTCCCCGCTCAGCTTCCCAAAGTGCTAGGATTACAGGCGTGAGCCACCGAGCCTGGCCTAAGTCTTTCTTTACAACAGATGACCTCATCACTTCACTCTGGTTTTTAGCAAGATCCTTTATTTATCTTCTGTTCCCCATTCATGTCCCCAGATGTGTCACATGAATGCAGGTAGCTAGGTACCTGCGCAGGCTGTTGGTTTCGTAAACGCAGAGCAGAGTAGTCAGGATGTGTAGAAATCATGCACCTCAGTGATTCTTTAACAAGATACTTAATGAGTAAAAAGACTTCAGGTGTGTTTGAAATGTCTGCCTTTTCCTGCATTCTCGTCACTGACAAATATCTGTGTAGACATTTTACTCAAATGTAGACGTGCTCTTTGCACACTTGCTAGTACCTGCCTGGTGCATTTCAATTGTGTTTTCTTGCGACAGTTGTACCTCTTAGAAGCTGCTGTTTTCCATTCAGATCTAAACGCTGGACCTGCACCTGTGACCAACTGTATATTCCAAACCACTCCTCGGCTTTATAAATCTGACACTGCTCATAATACATTATTCAGAAAAGGCATCTCTAGTGTGGCTGGCCAGCTACGCTTTCACACATCAGCTAACACAGGCTATTTCTAGACTGAGTGCCTCAAACTGGTCTCCTGGGACCTTTTCCTTCGGGAAGAGATCCACATGTTCTTCACAGGAGACCAGAAAACCAGCACAACGGCCACGGGTCCTCTGGGCATGTAGGTCTTCTCTGTCTCACTAGCACACACTGGCTTGGGTCATCGTCACGCAGTGCACACCTTTGTGCCGTGACAAAGACACAGGGCCAACTCTTCCACTATCTCCGAGTGTAGTGTTTGAACATTTATGTACAGACAAATAAATGAAAAAAAAAAAAAAAAAAAAAAACACAGGCAACTGAACTCCAAAGCAAAACAGAAACTTTGGTCAGATCTATTATTCCGGTTTTGCCAGAGAAAGGCTTTCCCCGAATGTCGCTGGGTGAGCGTGGTCTTATCCCCCTACAGCTCCTATCAGCCAACCTGGTGGTCTTAACGTTCATCACTGTGGACTCAAAACAGCTAAAACTGGGAATTTTCCAGGCCCAGTTTGGCAGTAGGGCTTCTGTAGGCAGTGAGGTAAGCGGATCACACGTTCCGTGGCTGATCTGTGTGAGCCGCAGCTTGGTGCTGGGGGACACCAGCTTCAGCTTTGCAGGAAAGCCGTGTTTAAAGAGTAGCCTCCAGTCCTGCTGGCCCAGTGCTTTTGCCATCAGGGACCTGACAAGGTTTAGGGTGAGGTGAGCGATGGTGACAGTATCCCTGGGCCTGGATACTGTGCGCCGCCCTGACCGTGTCTGGCAGCCTCTCCACCTGGCTACTGAAGCCAGTCAGGTGTGGGGGCTGCAGACTGTCCTCCTGCCGTCGGGTGGCTGAGGGATCCCCTGTGTGCCAGCATCAGAGGCCAAGTTCTCTAGCTCTCTGGTTTGCAGTTTTTAGTTTAGTTTTTTTTTTTTTTTAAGATGACCACAAGAAGTTTTACATTATTATATTCAGACAAATAACCATTTAGTTACTCTATTTCAGAGCACTGAAAAAACCAAGTAGCAACAGAAGACAGACTTACAAGGGCACTAAGTCTCTGGTCACTCAAGGACCAATCAAAGGAATGTGCTGTTAGGCCAGAAAGGAGTCTCTGAAGCAAATGATTGGAAGGAAAACAAAAAATCTAAGGAAATACAAGCTGAAAAGTTTCCATTTACAATAACCAAGGGAAAGAAGGACCCGACATGATATAAAATCCCAAATAAGAGCTTTCCGCTGAGGCAGGTTTCTGAGCATGGAAACGTAACACTGGTAGGGACTGGACCGGACCACAGTCTGCCCAGGCCCCGCCTCGGCCCTTCTCGCCGACTCCAGCACGGGAAATACTCTCATCGTCCCGGAGCAAAGATGAAATCAAGGGCCTGCCGTTCGGCCGCTGCGACGTTTGGATGCCACAAATCCACCATGAAAACCACCCGTGGGCCATCCTCTGCTGAACCTGTTGGGGGAGGGAGGGGTGAGAGGAGAGGTTCAAACCACCCTGGAGTCAGGACCCAGGATCCAGGCAGGGCTGGACTCTATGTGCTCAACTTCGGGGCAGGGACCCCATCCTGTCCCTCGGCTCGGATCAGACCACCTCCTCTCTCATTGAGAACATAAACCTGGCTTCATGGGCTTCTAAGCAGGGTGGACAAAAGGAAATGGGGAGACGGAGGGATCTTTAAGTGGGAATTTTTAGGGCAGTGAAACTACTCTGTATGATACTGTCATGGTAGATCCGTGTCATTATCCATTTGGCAAAACCCACAGAATGGATGGACAACACCAAGAGTGAACCTTAATGTCAACCATGAACTTTAGGTAATAATAACGCGTCAATACTGTGTGTGTGAATATGTGTTATGGGGTGATATGAAGGGGCCTCCTTGGTCCTTTCTGCCTGATTTTTCTGGAAACCTAAAACTTCTCTAAAAAAATAAGTCTATTCATTGAAAAAAAGGAAGTGGGAAAGGCAGCCACTCACCTTCATGGAACGCAGCATGCAGGAAAGAGTCATCAAAGAGAAGGCAGCGCCCTTCTGCCCAGCACTGGGGCTCTCCCCCCACCACCAGCTCACAGCCATTTGGAGTTTTCAGACCTTGTAGGAAAACCAGAGAAAGGAGAGTGAAGGCAGGCAAGATTCAGGGAAGGCCAGGAGGTAGGGGGTGATTTGCCTTAGTGAGAGTTTTTGACTTCTAAAGCAACTGACCTGCCTCATCCCTCTGGAGCCCGTGCTATGGTCTGAAGGCTTGTGTCCCTGCAAAATTCCTATGTTGAAACCTGACCCCAAGGTGATGGTGTCAGGAGGTGGGGCCTTTGGAAAGTGATCAGATCATGAAGGTGGGGTCCTAATAAATGGGAGTAGCACCCTTATAAAACAGGCCCAAGGGAGCTTCTTTACCTCCTTTTGCATCTTTTTTTTTTTTTTTTTTTTTGAGACGGAGTCTCTCTCTGTTGCCCAGGCTGGAGTGCAGTGGTGTGATCTCAGCTCACCGCAACCTCCGCCTCCCGGGTTCAAATGATACTCCTGCTTCAGCCTCCGGAGTAGCTGGGAGGCACTGGAGTAGCTTACAGGCACCCGCCACCTCACCCGGCTAATTGTTTTGTTTTGTTTTGTTTTGTGAGACAGAGTCTCACTCTGTCGCCCAGGCTGGAGTGCAGTGGCACGATCCTGGCCCACTGGAACCTCTGCCACCCAGGTTCAAGTGATTCTCCTGCCTCAGCCTCCTGAGTAGCTGGGATTACAGGCACCCGCCACTGCGCCAGGCTGATTTTTGTATTTTTAGTAGAGACGGGGTTTCACCAACTCGGCCAGGCTGGTCTTGAACTCCTGACCTCGTGTCCACCCGCCTCGGCCTCCCAAAGTGCTGGGATTACAGGCGTGAGCCACTGCGCCTGGCCGAATTTTTGTATTTTTAATAGAAATGGGGTTCCACCATGTTGGCCAGGCTGGTCTCGAACTCCTGACCTCAAGTGATTTGCTTGCCTCGGCCTCCCAAAGTGCTGGGATTACAGGCGTGTGCCACAGCACCTGGCCTGACATCTTTTTTTTTTTTTTTAGATACAAGGTCTTGTTCTGTTGCCCAGGCTGAAATGCAGTGGTTCCATCATAGTTCACTGCAGCCTCCACCTCCTAGGCTCTAGAGATCCTCCAGCCTCACCCTCTTGAGTAGCTGAGACTACAGGTGTGCACCATCATGCCCAGCTAATTTAAACTTTTTTTTTTGTAAAGATGGGGTCTTGCTATGTTGTCCAGGCTGGTCTCGAACTCCTGGCCTCAAGCTATCCTGCCACCTTGGCCTCCCAAAGTGTTGGGATTACAGGCAAGAGCCACTGCTCCTGGCCACCTCCTTTCACCATGTGAAGTCACAATGAGAAGGTGTCATTTATGAACCAGAAGTAGGCCTTCACCAGACGCCAAATCTGCTGGCACCTTGATCTTGGGCTTCCAGCCTCAGAACTGTGAGTTCTATATTTCTGTTGTTTATAAGCCACCATCTAGATCCTCACTGCGCTCTTGGCAAAAATTCATTCCTTCATTGGCTTCATCTATTCTGGGTCATGGATTCCTTTGATGAAAGTCACAGACTGACATTTGTACTACACTCTGAAGCCCAACCAGGGAACCCCCAGAAATCCAGGGAGGTTGGGTTTAGAACCCTGCCTTACCCAGTAACTGTGTTTACTGTAGTCTCCCCTCTAGGACTATCTCAGTTGCGATTAAAGAATCAAAGGCTCACACAGTGTTCTCCTCCTTGGGTTCTAGCCTTTTAATCTGTTTTGAGGCTGGAGGATGGCGTGCTCTTCGTCTGCCCTCATTCTGGGAAACTGGAGGACACTTCTAAGGTAATGGCTTAGGTTCAAGAGGAAACAGACTGGCAGCTTTGTAAGAAGCCATATGCTTGGCTGGGCATGGTGGCTCACACCTGTAATCCCAGCACTCTGGGAGGCCGAGGGGTGGGCAGATCGCATGAGGCCAAGAGTTCGAGACCAGCCTGGTCTCAAACATGGTGAAACCCTCTCTCTACTAACAATCCAAAATGAGCCGGGCATGGTGGTAGATGCCTGTAATGCCAGCTACTCGGGAGGCTGAGGCATGAGAATTGCTTGAACCCAGGAGGCGAAGGTTGCAGTGAGCTGAGATTGCGCCACCGCACTCCAGCCTGGGTGAATCGCACCGCTGCACTCCAGCCTAGGCAACAGAGTGAGACTCTGTCTCAAAAATAAAATAAAAATAAAAATAAAAAAGAAGCCGTATGCTTCAAAGGCCAGTGGGGTCCGGTTGGAACACTGCCATGTGTGACCCTCAGTCGCCCTTTCCAACACAAGGGTCTGCAGAAACACGTGGCCCCCATCACTACCTTGATGTCCAGAAAAGAAGGGGCCACTGTGGCTGTCTAACGATTTCAGAAGGGGTCGGTCAGCCCAACAGCTCTCAGGAAGGCCCACCCAGGGGGAAGCAGAGTGCTGGCAGAGGAGCTGGGATGGGTGGTGGTCTCGTCTGTCTTCAGTGACTCACTGTGACCACAATGACCCTGGGCAAGTTGGCATTCCCCTCTGATTTAATATCCTTTAGCATAAAAATGAAATAGCTTTCCTTCCAGCAGCCAGAGTATTTTAATGTATTCTTTGAACCAGAAATAATGGTTCCAGGAAGTACGTTCAGAGTAATAATTCAAATAAAGAGGCCACATGGAGGAGAGAGAAGGACAGAGGACTTGGGGACAGAAGACTGGTTGTGACCCTTATGTGCTGTGTGACTTTGGGCAAGTCACTCAGCCTCTCTGAGCCATACCCTCACCTGTAAAGAGGGGACATTAGCATACTGAACCTTCCAGGGCTGCTATGGGACTTTTATCCTTGTTACCAATAACTGAAGACCTACTGTGTCTTCCTACTCAGCTTTGTGCTAAATACACACTTAACAGGCATCACTTCACCCACTTTCCAGATGGGGTAACTGCAAAGTTAAATGACCTGCTAAAAAGTTACCATTTAGTGTTGCTGAGTCAGCCTGACTCCAAAGAACAGGCTGTTATAAAACTGGACATGATGGTATAAATGCTAGTTGTTATACTATTAACAGAGGAATTAAAGTGATTGTGGATTTTTCGATTTTTCTTTATTATTATTTTTTTGAGACAGAGTCTCGCTCTGTCACCCAGGCTAGAGTGCAGTGGCATGATCTCAGCTCACTGCAGCCTCTGCCTCTCAGGTTCAAGCGATTCTCCTGCCTCAGCCTCCCGAGTAGCTGGGATTACAAGCATGCACTATCATGCCCGGCTAATTTTTGTATTTTCAGTAGAGATGGGGTTTCACCATGTTGGCCAGGCTGGTCTCGAACTTCTGACCTCAAGAGATCCACCTGACTCGGCCTCCCAAAGTGCTGGGATTACAGGCTTGAGCCACTGTACCTGGCCTGATTGATGATTTTCTTGTAGTTAACAAGTGTGATAGTTAATACTGAGTGTCAACTTGATTAGGTTGAGGGATACAAAGTATTAATCCTGGGTGTGTCTGTGTGGGTGTCGCCAAAAGAGATTAACATCTGAGTCAGTGGGCTGGGGAAGGCAGATCCACCCTTAATCTGGCAGGCACAATCTAATCGGCTTCCAGCAAATATAAAGCAGGCAGAAAAACATAAAAAAGTGAGACTGGCCTAGCCTCCCAGCCTGTATCTTTCTCCAGTGCTCGAAGCTTCCTGCCCTCAAACATCGGACTCCAAGTTCTTCAGCTTTGGAACTTGACTGGCTCTTCTTGCTCCTCAGCTTGCAGACAGCCTATTGTGGGACCTTGTGATTGTGTGAGTTAATACTTAATAAACTCCCCTTTATATATATATACACATATATATATACATATCCTATTAGTTCTGTCCCTCTAGGAGGACCCTAATATATTTCAACTCTCAATAGTACATTTCATTAAATCAGCTGAGACCGCTCATCCTGACAGAAGCCATGATTTCCCGCTATGGTTAACAGCAGCTGGGGGAGTCAGGGCTGTAAAGACGCCCAGATGGAGGGACTCAGAGGCTACGTTTTCCTTTTGCGTGTGCCCCTACTGGCTGGTTCAGGAGGCGAAGGCCTTTAGGAATGGGCAATTCTCTGCAGGCACAGACACCCCAGGGTTTCAGAAAGAAGCTCCCCTTTCTCTGGACCACTAAATGATTCATCGCCAGGCGCCATGGTGCGATAGAAAAAGGGCCTGGCCTGCTGGCTTGACACCCCCCTGCTTCTTGTTCTCCGCCTCCCCTTCATTCTGCTCCTGCCCCCATTCCTGCCTGTTGCCCACAAACCAGCTTAGTTGGCAGAAAAGCTTAATTCTTCCCTAAACAGATCATTCCAGTGGCTCTTGGGGACAGTGACAGGTCCCACACATGGCTTCAGATAGTCCCATACGCTCCTCTATGGCTCCAGTTTTGCTGCTCTGTCCCTACCGAGCCCTGAAGGAGGCAGGAAGGAGGGTAGAGAAAGGGCTCTGTCCACCAGTGGCCCCCACTTCAGGCGGCTGGCAACCGGGCACTCAGGGTGGGCAAGGGGAACATGAGCTGATCTACTGTTACCACCTGGCTAGACCACCTAGAAATCTGATGACACGCAGAAAAGAAACAGAAGAGTCTAATTGTGCTTCTTTAGATAGAATTTGCTGAACATATTCATGCATTTTCATGAAGTATCTGCCTCCCTGGTAACATCTGCCTGGTGAGTTTCAGAGGAGTTTCAGAGGTGGTTTTCTGGAAGTTTGTGGCAGTGCAGTTGGAATATCCCAGCATTGTGTACGATGCTGAGTGGGGGGTGGGCCTGAAGCTGTCCTGTGGTCCCATATGAAGTCGGGACTGGGTGATGCCACCTCTAGAAGTAGCTCACAGCAGGGCTCAGCAAATATGTCTCGAACAAATGGGCTGTGTTAGTGACAAGCAGTGGCTGGGGCTTCAGTGGTCCACAGGGACCATTCCATCAGTCACAGCTCAGGCAGAAGGCAGAAGAAAAGAAAGCACTGGCATTTCAAGAGCACAGTTCTGGAACTGCAGGTGCCTTCACCTTCAGCCAGGTAACCAGCAGAGGTGTGGCCACCAGGTACACACCAAGCTTATCCTGCTTCTGACTTCATTCTCTGGACTCCCTCTCTGTCAACACACAAGGTCACATAAATCCGACACACCTTTGTTTCCTTCCTGGGTGGATATTAATGTGGGCATGACAGTGTAAAGAAGGAAACGCTGAGAAAACCCAACCAGGGAGCTCGCCTTGGCCATGAAGAACAAGCCACACCACAGTGGGACGTCTTCCAAAGTTTCCTGCCATCTACGGGAACGTGGAGGGCCTACTTTTTCTGGCAAGTACCTAGCTGAGCTGAGAAGGGAATGACAGGCCACAGGCCACAGTGTGAGCCAGCGTGGGCATGTTTTACACACACACACGCACACACACACACTCATGCATGCATATCATACAGATGAACAACAAGCGTTAATCTACAGAAAGCAAACCCCAGATTTTCCTTGCTACCATCGCTTCCTACTCACACCTGTTTGAAATTCTGCCACATCGGTCCTCAAATGCCCTTCCCCAGATGTCATTCTGAAGTTTTAAAACAACACATAAAGGCAAACCTTTCAAAAGAAGAGCATCACTCCCCATTGCCCACGGCCTCCATTCTCAAGCCTGGCATCAAGGGCCTCTGAGGTTTGCTCCCACCTGACCTGTCCAACCTCAGCCCACACTACTGGCCTCCCCAGCAAGCCTAGACCCGGCTTCCCCAAGCCCCAGGGGACGACTCCACTCCCTCGCTCCACCCTGGAGGCACCTGATTTCTGTGTGGGGATCCTCCAGTGTCAGACCTACCTCCCCAGGGCACCCTGTCTGCAGCCGAGTGAGGCTTGGGGCCTCACACAGCAGTTTTGTTAATGACCATCACCTGGATTATCATCCCATCACTTAGATTAGCTTACTGTCCACTGCCCTCTACCTGCCAAGCATTTTACACATATTACTTCCCACTCCTCAAAACAGCCCGCAAGTGGGAATCATCATCTTTGTTTTAGAGAGGAGAAAACGGAGGCTTAAGGAGGTTCAGAGCCCTGCCCAAGGTCACTCAGCAAATGGGGCGAGGCCAGAACCTGAGTTGAGATCTGTTTGCTTCCAAAGCCTGTTCCTTTCCCACTGTTTCCTGGGGGCAGGGTCCATGTCTTATGGATCATTTTTCACATGGTCCAACACAGTCCTTGATAATAGCTCCCATTCATCAAATGCTGTCACATGCCAGGCACCCTGCCAAGGGGCCATGTAAGATGCCACTCATTGAATCCTCTCAACAATCCTGTGAAGTAAGTACCATCTCCCCATTTTACAGATGAAGAGGCAGGGAGAGACTCAGTGACCTGCTCGAAGTCTCACGGCTGATTGCTGACCGGGAATTCAGGCCACCTCCCCCAGAGCCTCCACCCGGTCCGCCCTTTACTCTTGAAATTCCTACCATGTCAATTGCTCAAATCTAGTTATATTTCTTTCTTTTCTTTCTTTTTTTTTTTTTTTTAGTGCAGTGACATCCTCCATCCAAACCACATCTTACTCAGAACCCCCACACAGACAGCAGGAGAAGCAGAGCTGCTGAGGGTGAAGAGGGCTCGGGGCCCCCAGCTCCGGCTCTTTCCCAGGCAGCCCTGAGGCTCCTCAGCAGAACATGGTTATGAAACTCCCACTCCAATCCATGCACAAGGTTCCTTCTGCTGCTCTTCCTTCCTCCCTACTGAAGCTGAGGCAGCGTTGTGAACTTTCTAAAGCTGGACGCTACCGAGGATGTCTCTGCACACTCTAATCTGAGATGCTAACCGGTGATGCCACCATCCCAGAGACGAGCTTTTTATCGCCACTCACCAGGAATAAGGCATTCTGGGGAACTAATATCTCCATGATCAAGTTGTTTTAAGCCTGTGTGCATTTTTAGGCTCTGTGTGCATATATACAATACACATTATCTGATTTGATCCTCAGAATAACTCTTTAGGGGAAGATCTTTTTACCTCCACTTCCCAAATGGTGAAATTGAGGCTCAGAGAGGTGAAATGACTTGCCTACAGTAGCACAGCTCGTGGTGGGGCCAAGATGCAAACAAAGGCCGTCTCCAGACTT